>NW_026643232.1:0-1200000 GCF_028829465.1 Penicillium soppii
CTAAGCCCTAAGCCCCGAACCTGGGGAACATGGACAAACTGCCACGGGCCCTAATAACGACTTCAACCCTCACTGCTACGAGCCCTCACCCCTCGAACTACTAAAACCCTCACCCCTTATCTCAATCCCTTACCCCTCATCTAAAACCCTCACCCCTTATCCTTATGTACAACCCTCACCCCTCATCTACATCCCTCACCCCTCATCTAAATCCCTCACCCCTCATCTAAATCCCTCACCCCTCATCTAAATCCCTCACCCCTGATCTAAATCCCTCACCCCTCATCTACAACCCTCACCCCTTATGTACAACCCTCACCAATCATCTACAACCCTCACCCCTCATCTACAACCCTCACCCCTTATCTACAACCCTCACCAATCATCTACAACCCTCACCAATCATCTACAACCCTCACCCCTTATCTACAACTTTCCTTTTCCTTTCTTTATACTACCTATTCTGGATGAATTACGATAATTTACTCTCTATTAACTATAACCATCCGATACCCCGACTTGTACTATAAACCCTTACCCCTTGACATCCGCCTATTCGATCTTCTTTATAAATTACTATTCCGTATCCCTCTCTTTACTACTATCTCGGACTCCTGAGTCAACTACTATACTTCACCTCTTATCTATCACCCTCACTCCTTATCTTTAATTATCCTTTACCTTTCTATATACTATCGATTCTTGATCTATTACGTTAACTTATCCTCTATAAACTATAACTATCTTTCACCCCCCGCTATACTATAACCCCTTGCCCCGAGCTATATGATAATTCCAAATCCCTGAATGTCCTGATATTCCATCTTCTTTAATGATTCCTATCCCGGATCCCGAAATCTATTACTATCCTTACCCCTCTATCGATTACGAATCGATATCTATCACTGATATTAATCTCTCCTCCTATTGTATGTCCCTCTTTATATCTATATCTATCTATCCGAAACCTAACTACCCTATCAATCCTTCGCGGATATATCATTCCCCGGAACGGATAATATCGATATATTATATATACTACATATCTTGAAATATATATTCGCCGCTGTCTTCTCGTTATATTCTATGTACTCCCTTCGAACTTATATATATATTTAATATACCATTTTTACGCTTGCCTGACTACCCTCGCCCGATAATATTAAACCCTGATATATATGCTGCCTGACCGCGCTTGGTAACCACTTGAACTTTCACTGCTACGGACCCTTACCTCGAAAACCGCTGTTAACCCTGACCCCTGGAACTACTATAACCCTCACCCCTTATCTAAAACCCTGATCCCTCTGTTTCTAACTATCTTGCACTTTTCTTTATATTATCGATTCTTTATAAATTACCATAATTTACCCTCTAAAAACTATGACTATCCTATACCCCGAGTTGTACTATAAACCCTTGCCCCTTATATCCTCGTATTCGATCTTCTTTACGAATTACTATCCCGGATCCCTCTCTTTACTACTATCTCTTACTCCTTAATCTATTACTATCCCTCACCCCTTATCTATAACGCTCACCCCTCATCTATAACCCTCACCCCTCATCTGTAACCCTCAACCCTTATCTGTAACCCTCACCCCTTTATCTATAACCCTGACCCCTCGAACTACTATAACCCTCACCCCTTATCTGTAACCCTCACCCCTCGCTATACTGTAAACCCTTACCCCTCGCTATACTATAATTCTATCTTCTTGACTTCTTACTATCCCGTCTCTCTTTCTTTACTACTATCTCTTACCCCTGAATCTATTACTATCTCTTACCCCTGAATCCATTACTATCCCTAACCCCTCTCCTGATTACAAAACTTTACCCCTCTCTTAATTAAACACCCTTACCCGTCTATCTATTACTAGTCCGTATCGATTACTGATATTCCTCTCCTCTCGTCTTTCAAATCCCCGTTTATATACTTATCGCTAAATGTATATCGATCCTTGACCGAACCACGATGTAAAACCCTTTCCGATATATGTCTACCCTGAAGTTATAATATATATATATATTATATACTCCATATATGAACGAATATATATTCGCCGATATTTTCTCCGAATATTTAATGTACTACCTTCGAAGCTATATATATATGTAATATACTGTTAATATCCTTGCCTGACTACGCGAGCTTATAATAATAAAACCGGATATATACACCGCCTGACCGGGCTTGGCAACGACGGGCCTAAATGCTGTGAAACGCTGACCTGGGCCGGTGATGCCTGTACTGCCTATATGGGGAATGCCTGCCCGAAATGCCTGAGCTGCGCCGGTAATGCCTGCCGAGCCGGTGTTGGTAATGCTCGGTATGGTAATACTCCGCCGCCGATAAATGCCCTCCCTATATGTGATGTCTGATCTATATATATCTTTAATGAATGCCCTTGTTAAATGCGATCATTCTTATATATTTATCAGTGTAATGCCTGCCTTGTATGGTTGATTAATGCCCTTCCTGAATGTGATCGCTATACTATATATATCGGTAACGAATCCATAGCTTATGTGCGTAATGAATGCCCTGCCTGAATGTGGTGGTTATACTATATATATCTGTGCTAAATGCCCCGCCTATGTGGGTAACGCCTGCCCTATACGGCGTGACTGGGCTGGTGATCAATGCCCTGCCTATATTACAAATAAATGGTGTGAATGGTGTGATTGATCGACCTGTGGTGGTAATGATGGGATGATTTGGGCGGGCAATGAATGCCCTCTATGGCTAATGCCTGCTCTCTCTGGCCAATAAATGCTCTCTCTGGCCAATGAATGCTCTCTCTGGCTAATGCCTGCCCTCCATGGCCAATGAATGCTCTACATGGCCAATGCATGCTCTCTCTGGCCAATGCATGCTCTCCATGGCCAATGAATGCTCTCTATGGCCAATGAATGCTCTCTATGGCCAATGAATGCCCTACCTGGCCAATGTATGCTCTCTCTGGCTAATGAATGCTCTCTCTGGTCAATGAATGCTCTCTCTGGCTAACGAATGATTTCTCTAGCCAATGAATGCCCTCCATGGCTATTAAATACTCTGCATGCCCTGTCTGGCTAATAAACGCTCTCCATGGCTAATGCATGCTCTCTCTGGCCAATGCATACTCTCTCTGGCCAATGCATGCTCTCCATGGCCAATGAATGCTCTACATGGCCAATCAATGCTCTACATGGCCAATGCATGCTCTCTCTAGCCAATGCATGCTCTCTCTAGCCAATGCATGCTCTCTCTAGCCAATGCATGCTCTCTATGGCCAATAAATACCCTCCATGGCCGATTAATGTCCTATATAGCCTGTGTTGGTAATTCATGCCCTGCCTAAGCTATTCCCCCTCTATACTATCCTTGTTCTCTATATTGCCGAATTCTTAGTAATGTATCTGATACCTCCCGTACATCTTTATTGAATTCACCTATATATATCTGAACTCGCCCTATACCCTCTCGCCATACTCGATCCACCTCCTTCGAAGCCATATATATTCGTGCACGAGCTGCACCGTATCTCCGTCAAACCGGGATCCCAAAAACCGTACAAGCTCACCCTCATTCTCCATCTGCACTCCCTGTGTTTGTAGCCGCTGAGCCCACGCCTCCTGAATTGTCTCACTGCCCTCGCTGTACACCATCATTGCCACCCCCGATAATAACAGCCCCCGGTACATACACTGCCCCTGCCCGCCACTAATATATCGATCGCAGATCGCCTGTGGCATCCCGCACCCAAAGCACCCGGCGAATACCGCATATTTAATCTGCCGCCGCACACGAATCCACCAACTCTTTGCCGATGTGTAGCCGGACTGTGCCTGTGCCCCGCACTCGTATAAGTCATGCTGCTCATGAAGCCCGCGTTGGGCACAAAACCAGCATCGTCCGACCCATAACTGCGCCTGTTGCTGTAAAAACTCGAGCCCGGCACTGATCTCTTGGCGGGCTTGCTGGTAACTAACCCGGGCTGCCTCTCTCTCTCGGTCCTGGCGTTGAAACCGTTGGGCGGCCTCTGTTGGTATGCACGGAGCTGAACTTGCGGGTAATAACGGGTCTTGCCGGCCTGAATGGCTGAGCTGGGCTGAATGGGCTGCTGTGCCTGAATGGGCTGCTGTGCCTGAATGGGCTGCTGTGCCTGAATGGGCTGCTGTGCCTGAATGGGCTGCTGTGCCTGAATGGGCTGCTGTGCCTGAATGGGCTGCTGTGCCTGAATGGGCTGCTGTGCCTGAATGGGCTGCTGTGCCTGAATGGGCTGCTGTGCCTGAATGGGCTGCTGTGCCTGAATGGGCTGCTGTGCCTGAATGGGCTGCTGTGCCTGAATGGGCTGCTGTGCCTGAATGGGCTGCTGTGCCTGAATGGGCTGCTGTGCCTGAATGGGCTGCTGTGCCTGAATGGGCTGCTGTGCCTGAATGGGCTGCTGTGCCTGAATGGGCTGCTGTGCCTGAATGGGCTGCTGTGCCTGAATGGGCTGCTGTGCCTGAATGGGCTGCTGTGCCTGAATGGGCTGCTGTGCCTGAATGGGCTGCTGTGCCTGAATGGGCTGCTGTGCCTGAATGGGCTGCTGTGCCTGAATGGGCTGCTGTGCCTGAATGGCCTGCTGTGCCTGAATGGCCTGCTGTGCCTGAATGGCCTGCTGTGCCTGAATGGCCTGCTGTGCCTGAATGGCCTGCTGTGCCTGAATGGCCTGCTGTGCCTGAATGGCCTGCTGTGCCTGAATGGCCTGCTGTGCCTGAATGGCCTGCTGTGCCTGAATGGCCTGCTGTGCCTGAATGGCCTGCTGTGCCTGAATGGCCTGGCTGGGCTGCTGGGCGTGAATGGCTGATCTGGGCTGAATGGCTGAGCTGGGCGGGTAATGATGATCCTGAATGCCCTGATGACTGCACCGGCCGTTCTGGCGCGGCTAAGTGGTGCCTGCCTGGTTCATCACTCCGCCGATACATTGGACTGGTGGATCGAACTTGGGATCGAAACGTAGTCGATTCGCTATCACTGCGCTGGCCACTGGCCTCCGACTCGCTCGATAATGGCCTCGGTCCTTGGGCATCGTGGCTGGCCTCAATTGAACCGTACTGGATATCTTCCATGGGCTCCGACCTATATGTTGGGGCTGGGCCCTGGGCTGGGCTGTTTCTCTCACTGGCCATCTCACTGGCCATCTCACTGCCCCTATCACTGCCCCTACCACTGCCCCCACCACTGCCCCCCTCAACAGCCAGCTCTTCTTCGTTAGCTAGCCACTCCGGATCACAGCCATCACAACGTTGTTCCATAGCTTCAGAATCCCCGCAATACTGCCTTTGATGCCCATCGAGATACTCATCGAGAATAACCCGTCGACACCCTCCGTTATATATATAACGATCTAGCCGGCTCTGCTCGGCCTGAGCCTTGATGGGGTCCTCATGGATTTGGTCCCATATTGGCCGCTGGAACCCCTCGGGCTGAATGATAATGGCCTCACTGCGGTCCCCATCCCGGCCCGCTCGCCCACTCTCTTGCGCGTAGTCTAACAGACTGCGCGGCACCCCGATGTGAATGATACACCGGATGTTGGGGATATCAACCCCCATACCAAGCGCACTGGTTGCGGCCACCACCCCGGTGGGATGAGCCTGAAATCGGGCTAGCACGCCCGGACGATCGAGTACTCGGCTATGGTATGCTTCACTGCCTACGATCTGGGCAATGTGCTCGACGATCTTAGTAGTGGGCCCATAAATGACCACTCGGCCAGCCGCGCAGCGGGCACGCCAAACACGGTCCTGAATGAATCTCACGATCTCGGGACGCTCGATCCAATCGTAGCCGTTTCGGTACCGACTCGGCACGTTGGGTTGCCAGAGCCGGTACGCAACATTAGTCCGATGGGTCCGCGCTCGAAACATATGGGCCTTCTCGCGGGTAGTCCGTAAACGCCGGAATAGCTGGTCCTCGGCTGCCGGGGGTAACGTAGCCGTAAGATATATCATCTGGGCCTGGGCCACGATCAACCTGCCCAGTTGGGCCATGGCAGGCCGGAATTGGCTTTGGTCATTTAGCACAACGTGGCATTCATCAATCACAATTCGATCTAGCCGATGACCGAGCCGCTGCCTGTTCAAAAACGTCATAAAGTCCTCCGTAATAGCTGATTCGGGCGTAACCAGTACGATAGATGCCTGATCGGCCGGCCGCCGGCTCTCCCATTCCACACATGCGATGCCGAGCTGCCGGCAACGGTGGACGAGATCACCCCGTAGTGCAATTAACGGCACTACGACCACCGTTACCCCTCGGGGGCTGATCCACGCGGGTAGCATGAATAGCAGGCTCTTGCCGCCCCCGGTGGGCATCACAGCCACCACTGGGCTCTGGCCCTGTTGAATGGCGGCTAATGCCGGTGCCTGCACCCCTCGAAGCCGTAGCCCGGTGTTACCTATCATCCGTTGCATCTCAGGCTCGATGGCGGCCTGGGCTAGCTGCCACCGGCGCTCCGTACGGCTCATCTCAGCTTCCTTTTGCCATGGCGAAGGCTGCGCGAGCCCTAATGCGCTCTCGGCCCCTCCGTCATCAGCGGACACAAATCCTAGAAAGCGGTGCCAATCGGTGCTGCTGAGCCGAAACATCTCTCGCCGGTGGGCCGTTGTACCGGGCTGCTCGGTGATCCCGCGGCCATAGATCATCCCGGCCACATGGGATGAATGGGCAGCTTGGAGATCGGCAATATGGCCCATCCATTGCTCGGCATTGATCCCATCTTCGTCATCTTCTTGGGATGTCTCGGCCCGGCTGTCCTGTTGGGCATTATTGGGGAATATGCTCGATGGCCGCATGAATCGTCGGCTGATCCCAATGGCGATGTCTCGGTATGCATGGAGATTGATGGCGTGCCCGTTCAAACCAATGGTGCTTTCTCGCTTTAGCGCTTCTCTCAGTCTCTCCGAGGACCACTGCCGGCCGGTGCCAGGGTCAGGGGACCATAGATATGCCTGTCGACGGGGGCTGGTAGTTAACGTGTTAGTGTATATATATGTGTGTGTTGGGTGGGTGCGTGTGAGAGAGAGCGGGGGCATATATATATATATGTTTGATCTCTGTGTTGAACTGTGTGTTGATCTCTGTGTTGATCTCTGTGTTGATCTCTGTGTTGATCTGTGTGTTGATCTGTGTGTTGGGTGTGTGTGTGAGGGGGTGTATATATATCCAACGTACCCAGTCGTCTCAGCATCAGATGCCTCCCCGCGCACCTTCTGTGTGTACGCCTCCAATCTCTCCACAAACGGCAGCACTAGCCATAGATACCAAACCACTAGCTCACCTACTTCCCGGGGTAGATACCGATGAATAACCTTCACGTCGTTCGTACTATAAAACCCTTTGTGGTACTGCGTAACAAACGCTACCAGACCATCTTCGACAAACACATTCCTGTGGCCTCCACTATCGGTATTGTAGTGCCGAATGCTTAACAGCTCTGGTGCCCGTGCAGGCTGGCCTCCGCTGACGTGAATAGCAATAGCTAGTTTCTCGCGGAAATGGACTACCCGTTGGAGATAACTGTGCACATTCGACATTCGGAGCCGGCCGGCACTAGACTCGATGAAACGATGCTGGAGTGGTCTCTCGTTTCGGACCCGATTCACCATCCATTCGCTACCGGCCACAGGCCATACCGTGCGAGTATCTTTTAGAAAGCTCCACCCGTGCGCGGTCTCGGTAGGATCATCAAACATAGCCTGCCACGGGATCGTGGGAACTGAGCTAGCCTGACTAAACAGGAGCTCTTCGTGTAGTATCTGGCGTGTGGAGCTTACGAGGCCGTGGGTAAAGCCGCGGAAGTCACCCATAGTGAAACTGTAGTGTTGATATAACAGCTGGTCTTGGTTCATCCAGCCAACATGGCCTGTGGCGGTGCTGTTATAATGGATCTTTAAGCCGTAGGTGCGTAGATCTAACAGCCACTGCATTGGGCTATTGGTGCCCCGTACCATAAACTGGCTGACCATCTCGGTCACCCACTCCCGGAATGATCGTTGGCTATGGTGCCGAGGGGGGTTGTAACCCTGGGTGTGGGCGTAGCTCTCACTCTGGCTGTTGCTCTCACTCTGGCCCTGGCTGTGGCCCTGGCTAAACTGAACAAAGTGCGATGACTGTGGTGCCCCCTGATCTAGGCCACCGTCATCGTTGTAAAACCAATCGTCCGTTGTTTGCGTTAAAAACGTGAAATCAGGCGAATCTAACGGACTCTCTGTATCCCATTCGCCAGCCATCTGATGCGTAGCTAGTTGGTGGATCATCTTCTCGGCCGTTGGGTCTAGCTTTAATGCTTTGTGGACCACCATAAACCGGGCAATCTTAATCACTTTTGACAAGATTGGGGGATAGCTCTGGGCAGTGCCCCAGCCTGCCTCCCCACGTCCAAGCACCGCGCTAGCGCAGATGAGCGCGCTCTCATAGTCCTCGACCTTAGTTCGGTGGTTTAACAGCTCAATGCAAAAATCCAGACAGGCGGAGTCAAGGGGCGTGAGCTGAAAGGGAGATTCGCTAGTGATTTGGACCTGTTGGTCCTCGGAATCACTTCCTGAATGCACACTGCTTTGGTCCGAACTGCTCAGGTCTTCAATGCCCTGGCCGGCGTTGGAATGGCCTGTGTTAGCCTGCCCTGTGTTGGAATGGCCTGTGTTGGCCTGCCCTGTGTTGGATTGGCCTGCCCTGTCCTGGCCGGCGTTGGAATGGCCTGCCCTGCCCTGGCTGGCGTTGGAATGGCCTGCTCTGCCCTGGCCTACAATGGGTGAGGCACCAAGCTCTGCCTGGGCTAGTCTCCATAATGTGGCCCATGCCGCTCGCTGGCGTTTGGAAAACCTGTAGTGGGGGCTAGCCTAATCATGTGGGGCCTGCGTGCGCGTGAAAAACATGAGAATCTGCTGCCATGGGACCGTGTGTCGCTTAACATTATCACCATCCATATATGCTTGTAGTGGTTGATGGGGCAGGCGATCCCGCTCAGTCCGAACAGCCTCGCACCGAATAGTGTGGCTCGTTTTGGTGCAGATCAACTGGCTGATGCGAGCCACAGCGGCCATTGAATTCCAAATTGCATAGGTAGCTTGCTCGGTCTGATCAACAGATTCGGGATCGGGGGCTCGGACACAGTCCACTAGGTCGTGCGGGTTGATCCCCTGGAGATAGACGGCCCACTGGGTCCTCCGAAGCCATGGATTCGTCTCGTCTCGCTGGCTGGCCACGATCACCTGGGGGAGCTCTTCTCTTTCGGCATATGCTCTTTCCATCTGATCAATCACCTGACTATTATGATCAGACATTGCTAACAGATCAGCCCCGGGAATGGCCTCGGCTCCGAGGGTTTGAACGCGGATGTAATGGGACCCTAGCCCGTGATTAAACGCACGTTGGCATCGGACGATTCGAGTGAATTGCTGGATTTGTTGCTCCGCAGCTGATGAAGTATGCTGCCGCCGACGACCGCCCCGGTTTGTAGGGGCTACCCAGCTATGATGATCACGCCAGTGAACACGCATAGTGCTAATTGACCGGGCAACGAACTGGCACATCGGGCCTTGCTCGCATAAAATGCCATCTGAATAAACAGGCAAATTGGGAAGAGGCTGATTCACCACTAATAGTGGCTGCCATTCATCACATTCTGCCGTACGCTCCCATTGTTGAACTGCCTCGGCAATTTGGCGCGCTTTCGGCTTCGGCATCCGATGATTAGCAGATTGGAGGTGGCGAGAAACCTCTTTTGGTCGAACACCATATTCACATAGCTTACATACAATCACGGGCGTGGTTGATGGCTGGTGAAAAAGCTGATGTTCCATTGTGGTAGTGGGGGTAAGTAATGAAAGAAAACAGTGAAGGATAACTAAGATGAAAGAGATAGGAAAAGCAGAGTAGAAAGGGCGGGCAGGTTAGTGTGAGAAGAATTTCAAAATAGGCCGGGGGATCGTTTCAGCCCCCGTTACCCCACCTGCACACACTATATATAGAATACGATGATCGACATAGTGCGTTTCGGCCCGGGCCTTAGATTGACAGGTCAACCACTGATTCCCCACATATGCAGTGCTGCCACTAGCCACATAGGCTGGCCCTCAGCTCACCTAGGCAGGGCAGTCATCCCGTTTCAGTCCTTTCCCAGCCCATATAGGCTCAGCAGCCCATTAGCCAGCCAGTAAGGGCCCTCAGCCCATTCAGGCATGGCAGTCATCCCATTTCAGTCCATTCCCAGCCCATACAGGCTCAGCAGCTCATTGGCCAGCCAGGAAGGGCCCTCTGCCCGTTAAGGCATGGTAGTCATCCCATTTCAGTCCATTCCCAGCCCATACAGGCTCAGCAGCTCATTGGCCAGCCAGGCAGGGCATTCACTGCCCACACAGGCTCAGCAGCCCATTGGCCAGCCAAGGAGGGCATTCATTGCCCACATAGGCTCAACACGCTATTGGCCACACAGGAAGGGCACTCAGCTCAGCCCAGGTCATTCATTGGCCATCTAGGTCGCCCAGTCATCCCATCTCAAGGCAGTCGTTGCCCACATGGGCTCAACACGCCATTGGCCAGGCAGGCAGGGCATTCAGCCTTTCCTAGGGCATTAATTGCTCATATAGCACGGCATTCATCATATATATATATATAACAATTAGCCTAATCTGGTTTGAATGGCTGAATAACATGAATATGGTGAGCAACACGAATAGCTGAGCAACATGAATGGCATATATGTTAGGAATGGCTGAATAACATGAATGGCGGAGTAACACGAATGACTGAATAACATGAATGTGGTGAGCAACACGAATAGCTGAGCAACATGAATGTGGTAAGCAACATGAATGTGGTAAGCAACATGAATGGGTGAATAACATGAATATGGTAAGCAACATGAATAGCTGAATAACATGAATGTAGTGAGCAACACGAATAGCTGAGTAATATGAATGGCTGATCAACATGAATGGGTGAATAATATGAATATGGTAAGCAACACGAACAGCTGAGCAATATGAATGGCCTAATAACGTGAATATGGTGAATAACATAAATATGGTGCATATATAAATCTAGTGAATATATAAATCTAGTGAATAATATAAATATGGTGAGCAGCATAAATGCCATGCATAGTGCGAGTAACATGAATGTGGTGAAAAAAACCAATGGCTGGATCCCATGAATGGCATATATAGTGTGAATAACATGGATGGTTTGAAAGATATGATATGGGAATGGGAGTATTGTATGGCTGTAGTGCCAAGCCTTTCTTGTCCCCCATCAAAACATCTCCCATTTTTGATCACCCTCCACCCCACATATATATGCTCCTATATTCTAAAAATTAACAGAGATAAATAAATCACTCTATATTATAACCTCTGCAAATTTCAGATCCATCAGAGGTCTGTAGCCCTCGGCAGTGGGGGTGCGAAGTTTACCTGAAGTCAGGATGCGACCCGCTTATCTTATCGTGGTGACCAAGTGGCTGCCTCAGGCCCCGGTCGCACCTCCAGATTCCCGCACCCCATCAAAACATCTCGAAAAACCCGACATTTTCAATCACCATTTTCTCGACAACCAGAGGGCTGTGCATGCTCCGGAGCAAATAGGGGCAAATTCATATACGCCATTTTAACTTCCTAAATTTTCAGATCGATCAGAGGCCTCTAGACCAAAGGAGTCAGGGTGAGAAGTTAACCTGAAGTCAGGGTATGGACCCACTTTTCCTCCCATAGTAAAAGAAAAACCCTAACCTGGAGTCACCGTGACTCCAGGTACCCCCGTGGGATAGGCTCTGGCCCTGTTGAATGGCAGCTAATGCCGGTGCCTGCACCCCTCGAAGCCGTAGCCCGGTGTTGCCCATCATCCGTTGCATTTCGGGCTCGATGGCGGCCTGAGCTAGCTGCCACCGGCGCTCCGTACGGCTCATCTCAGCTTCCTTTTGCCATGGCGAAGGCTGCGCGAGCCCTAATGCGCTCTCGGCCCCTCCGTCATCAGCGGACACAAAGCCTAGAAAGCGGTGCCAATCGGTGCTGCTGAGCCGAAACATCTCTCGCCGGTGGGCCGTTGTACCGGGCTGCTCGGTGATCCCGCGGCCATAGATCATCCCGGCCACATGGGATGAATGGGCTGCTTGGAGATCGGCAATATGGCCCATCCATTGCTCGGCATTGATCCCATCTTCGTCATCTTCTTGGGATGCCTCGGCCCGGCTGTCCTGTTGGGCATTATTGGGGAATATGCTCGATGGCCGCATGAATCGTCGGCTGATCCCAATAGCGATGTCTCGGTATGCATGGAGATTGATGGCGTGCCCGTTCAAACCAATGGTGGTTTCTCGCTTTAGAACTTCTCTGAGTCTCTCTGAAGACCACTGTCGGCCGGTGCCAGGGTCAGGGGACCATAGATATGCCTGTCGACGGGGGCTGGTAGTGAATGTGTTAGTGTATATATATGTGTGTGTTGGGTGTGTGTGTGTGAGAGAGCGGGGGCATATATATATATGTGTGTGTTTGATCTCTGTGTTGAACTGTGTGTTGATCTCTGTGTTGATCTGTGTGTTGGGTGTGTTAGGTGTGTGTGAGGGGGGTATATATATATCCAACGTACCCGGTCGTCTCAGCATCAGATGCCTCCCCGCGCACCTTCTGTGTGTACGCCTCCAATCTCTCCACAAACGGCAGCACTAGCCATAGATACCAAACCACTAGCTCACCGACTTCCCGGGGTAGATACCGATGAATAACCTTCACGTCGTTCGTACTATAAAACCCTTTGTGGTACTGCGTAACAAACGCTACCAGACCATCTTCGACAAACACATTCCGGTGGCCTCCACTATCAGTATTGTAGTGCCGAATGCTTAACAGCTCTGGTGCCCGTGCAGGCTGGCCTCCGCTGACGTGAATAGCAATAGCTAGTTTCTCGCGGAAATGGACTACCCGTTAGAGATAACTGTGCACATTCGACATTCGGAGCCGGCCGGCACTAGACTCGATGAAACGATGCTGGAGTGGTCTCTCGTTTCGGACCCGATTCACCATCCATTCGCTACCGGCCACAGGCCATACCGTACGGGTGTCTTTCAGAAAGCTCCACCCGTGCGCGGTCTCGGTGGGATCATCATAGATAGCCTGCCACGGGATCGTGGGAACTGAGCTAGCCTGACTAAACAGGAGCTCTTCGTGTAGTATCTGGCGTGTGGAGCTTACGAGGCCGTGGGTAAAGCCGCGGAAGTCACCCATAGTGAAACTGTAGTGTTGATATAACAGCTGGTCTTGGTTCATCCAGCCAACATGGCCTGTGGCGGTGCTGTTATAATGGATCTTTAAGCCGTAGGTGCGTAGATCTAACAGCCACTGCATTGGACTGTTGGTGCCGCGGACCATAAACTGGCTGACCATCTCGGTCACCCACTCCCGGAATGACCGTTGGCTATAGCCCTGTGTGTGGCCCTGTGTGTGGACCTGGCTATGGCCCTGGCTAAACTGAATAAAGTGCGATGACGGAGGTGTGCCCTGATCTAGGCCACCGTTATCGTTGTAAAACGAATCGTCCGTTGATTGCGTTAAAAACGTGAAATCAGGTGAATCTAACGGACTCTCTGTATCCCATTCGCCAGCCATCTGATGCGTAGCTAGTTGGTGGATCATCTTCTCGGCCGTTGGGTCTAGCTTTAATGCTTTGTGGACCACCATAAACCGAGCAATCTTAATCACTTTTGACAAGATTGGAGGATAGCTCTGGGCAGTGCCCCAGCCTGCCTCTCCACGTCCAAGCACCGCGCTAGCGCAGATGAGCGCGCTCTCATAGTCCTCGACCTTAGTTCGGTGGTTTAACAGCTCAATGCAAAAGTCGAGACAGGCGGAGTCAAGGGGAGTGAGCTGAAAGGGGGATTCGCCAGTGATTTGGTCCTGTTGGTCCTCGGAATCACTTTCTGAATGTATACTGCTTTGGTCCGAACTGCTCAGATCTTCACTGCCCTGGCCTGTGTTGGAATGGCCTGTGTTGGAATGGCCTGTGTTGGAATGGCCTGTGTTGGAATGGCCTGTGTTGGAATGGCCTGTGTTGGAATGGCCTGTGTTGGAATGGCCTGTGTTGGAATGGCCTGTGTTGGAATGGCCTGTGTTGGAATGGCCTGTGTTGGAATGGCCTGTGTTGGAATGGCCTGTGTTGGAATGGCCTGCCCTGCCATGGCCTGTGTTGGAATGGCCTGTCCTGCCCTGCCCTGTGTTGGAATGGCCTGCTCTGTCCTGGCCTACGATGGGTGAGGCACTAAGCTCTGCCTGGGCTAGTCTCCATAATGTGGCCCAAGCCGCTCGCTGGCGTTTGGAAAACCTGTAGTGGGGGCTAGCCCAATCATGTGGGGCCTGCGTGCGCGTGAAAAACATGAGAATCTGCTGCCACGGGATCGTGTGTCGCTTAACGTTATCAGCATCCATATATGCTTGTAGTGGTTGATGGGGTAGGCGATCCCGTTCAGTCCGAACAGCCTCGCACCGAATGGTGTGGCTCGTTTTAGTGCAGATCAACTGGCTGATGCGAGCTACAGCGGCCATTGAATTCCAAATTGCATAGGCAACTTGCTCGGTCTGATCGAGTGATTCGGGATCGGGGGCTCGGACACAGTCCACTAGGTCGTGCGGGTTGATCCCCTGGAGATAGACGGCCCATTGGGTCCTCCGAAGCCATGGATTCGTCTCGTCTCGCTGGCTAGCCACGATCACCTGGGGGAGCTCTTGTCTTTCGGTATATGCTCTTTCCATCTGATCAATCACCTGACTATTATGATCAGATATTGCTAGCGAATCGGCCTCGGGAATAGCCTCGGCTCCGAGCGTTTGAACGCGGATATAATGGGACCTAGACTGCGGCATATCCTCTCCATTGGATATTAGGCTCAATACCATATCCGCAAATTGAGGATAATGGATATTACTTTCATACCATATCCTCAATGAGGATATCCATGGATATCCGCGAGGATATGAGGATATTCTGCGGATATCCGCACTAGCATAACTCTCGCTTGATTATCTACTTAGGGGTCGTCATGTGCCTCTTATACAGCTTATTAATTTATTTTTCAGAACAAAAGATACACAGGTTTGGTCCTGACCATACTACTACCCTTATTTATCCTATTTCCCAATGAAATATTAAGTAATACCTATGTATTAACCAATATTTATTAGCTTCATTATTACTTATAGCATCAATCTTTATTTTCAAAGTGTATTAGGGGGAAACCATGATTTTTTGTTATTTCACTTTACTTTACCATGGAAATATATATTTACTCATGGAAGAAGTATAGCATCTCTCAGCTGAACTAAGTATATTTGACCAAACTCGCCATTTCCCGGTCAAATTTAGTTAATTTAGCTTTAAATTAATGATCTAAGCCTAACTTTCAAGTATATAATGATTCTAAATAGATTCTCTCGAAGATTACCGGTCGGAAGCTCCAATGTTGTTGACAGCGGACTTGGTGAATATGGCGGCAAGGTTGAGGATATCCAAGGATATCCATGCGGATATCCACAATATATCCTCAATTATCCTCAAATATCCACACCAGTGATTAGTAATAGCCAATCATCGCCATCAAAAGTAAGAGATGTCAAGTACGCACCCGCAACTTACGAGTTACAGCATATTTGCCATAATTCTGATATTTTCAGCTCGTTCTATATGTAAGTTTCTCTCTCTCTCTGACATAGTGATCAAGTACACCATGTCTTACTCACAAGCATCTCAATCCCACTACTCCTTCTGCGCTGATTCAGATCTAGGTCTAAATACCGACCTTCTTTATTCAGATGATATCTCTGAGCTTATTAGCAGCCAAACTCCATTGACATCTACGTCTCAAATTTCATCTCCGATTGCACCCCTCTCGCTTACGCGTGTTGGCCTCCCTCTTCAGCAGTATTGGGTCCTCTATTCCTCTGAGCCTAGTAGCGAGATGGAAGAATCTCGTAAGCGCTTTATAAGTTGGTGGTTAACTACAGAGTCTGGATCAACACCTGATATACAAGACTCTATCCGTTGGGATGGGAAAAAGACTTCAAGTGTCTGGGACAATTTCAATCAGGTTGCACATGAGAAGACTGGCAAGCCAAAGGTTATGTGCATATCATGCCTCTGTACCCTTGTTCATCCAAGATATCGCCGTGCTGGGTCATCACCGATGAATGCACATATTAAGGCAGGCACCTGTACTCGGAAGCCAGTTACTCAGAGGGTTGATCAGCTACTAAGAAAGATGGTATATTACTCTATTATTAAGATTTTTAATATCTCTTTTGCTAATCTTGATAATTATCCTAAAGCCATCGATCCCAAAACACCAACCTTTCTCCCAGGAGCGTCTCGTTAAAGCGATCCTAGACTTTATCTCAGCGGCTCACCTACCCTTCCGAATCGTGGAGCATACCCAATTCAAGGACCTAGTAGAGGTCATTCAACAAGCTCAAAGCAAGATCGATATACCATCCGCGCGAAGCATACGACGTTATCTTGATTCTGCAGTCAAAAATGACCAGAAGGAGATTCTTGGAAGACTTCCAGATGGGAGTCGCCTTTCACTAGCGCTTGATTGCTGGACATCGCCATTTCAGCAAGCTTTCATGGCTATCACAGGCTACTTTCTTGATCAGGATTGGAATTATTGTGAAGTTCTTCTTGGATTTGAGCATCTTTATGGGTCTCATACTGGTGAAAATCTAAGTAAGACCGTTACTCAGCTCTTGAACAATCATGGAATCACCAATCGTGTCTTATCTGTGACAACAGATAACGCAACTAACAACAATACCTTGGTGATGAACATCCAAGAGACTATTCAGTCGCAGAGCCAACCAGATACCTTAATCTTCCGAGTTCCGTGTATTGCGCATGTGATCCAATTAAGCTTAAATGAGCTTCTTGGGAAGCTGAAAGTGACGCCACCTAATAAAGAGATTGAACTAGAGTGGCCTGACGAGCGAACACATTCATTCCAGACTAAACAATCTGGCTCAAGTCGGCAAATTGCAGATACCTTAAAGAAGGTCAGTCCTCTATCTCCCTTAGGCTTCTGAGTTTATTCTAATAAGAAAGTCTAAGATCCGAGGTCTTGCGGTCTTTATTAATGCGAGCCCACAACGCCGGGAGTCATTTATGGCTCTTCAAACTAATGAGCCTCGTTTGGTTCCTATTCAGGATGTCCAAACCCGATGGAACTCAACCTTCATAATGCTCAATCGTGCTAAAAGGTTACAACCATTCTATGACCAGTATTGTATAGATCATCAGTATCTACACTTTAAACTTGATCAAGAAGAGTGGCGACAGATTGAATATCTTCTTCTTCTCACAAAGCCTTTCTTTGACTTCACCACTATGTTATCAAAGACTAGGGATGTTACCACACACAACATCTATAGTATTTATAACAAGCTTTTCTCTCATCTAGATGAAGCTGAGTGTAAGTTGAAGAATAAAGGTGTTGTCTGGAAGAAGCATATGCTCCAGGCTCTTCAGACTGCTAAGCGGAAGCTCTCAAAGTACTACACTGCGACTGATTATGAATCATATGGCGATATCTATGCACTCGCGACAATCCTTTGCCCATCAAAGAAACTTCGATATTTCGCATCGTCAGACTGGCAAGGTGATATTGACTATATTAATCACTATCATGGAGTTCTCAAGCGAGAGTTTCAACGATATAAAGAGATACTTCACCGTGATTCAGATAATACAGTCTTACAAGATACCACGAGAGAGGCCCCGGATGATGAATATGGTGATCTAGATGCTGCTTGTGCATCTCAAAACCAGCCCCAGGATGAGCTCTCAAAGCCTGAAGATGATGAGATCGCGAGGTATCTTGCCCGCGGGATTGAGATTCAGAAGCCAAGAGCATTCTGGAAAGACCATGAGCTTGAGTTTCCTATCCTTGCGAGGATAGCACGGGATATTCTCTCGATCCCAGCTAGTGGTGCAGGCGTTGAGCGATTATTCAATTGCGCTCGCGATATCTGCCACTATCGTCGCGGTCAATTGAAACCAAGTACCATCCGAGGATTAATGCTCCATCAATTCGCCACTAATTTTGACGTTGAGCAGAAGGAGATAGAGGTTATTAAGGAGTATCTCTCTATTGGGGAAGCTGCGTTATTAGACCAAGCTCGGAAACCAATGCTCCATCTTGAAACTCTTGAGCCAATTAGTGACAACGAAGAGGAGGATCAAGAGCCTAGCATACAGGACACACAACAGAAGAGGAGCTGCAATGATGATTCAGATGATGAGAGGAATAATGATCAAAGTAAGCAAGTGCAGCGTAAGCGATCAAAGAAACGATTATCTGAATCTCTTGATGAAGATGACGATGACCTTCCAGAAATGCCAATAGATGAGAGCATGCTGGGACGGTCAGGACGAATTCGAAAGCAGCCTAGGTTACCTGATGGATTTCAGATTGATTTAAGGTAGTTGATATTATATGGAGATAACGGAATTTTATTTACTAAATTGAAATCTTGAAAGTTAATGATTACACTATGATTACATTAAAAATACGTAGGAAACTGCATAAATTATACATACTTAAAAGAGTCGTGAGGCTAGGCATGTTTGGCCTGTTTGATATCCACTGGATATCCTCAAATATCCAGAGGATATTAGGTGGTATACCATATCCACAAAATTGAGGATTGCGGATATTGGGTGATATACTATATCCGCAATCTGCGGAGAGGATATGTGGATATCCATGGATATTGAGGATGTTGCCGCAGTCTAATGGGACCCGAGCCGTTGAGGAAACGCACGTTGGCATCGCACGATACGAGTGAATTGCTGGATTTGTTGCTCCGCAGCCGATGAAGTATGCTGCCGCCGACGACCGCCCCGGTTGATAGGAGCTACCCAGCTATGATGATCACGCCAGTGTTGTCGTATAGTTGTGGTTGACCGGGCAATAAATTGGCAAAATAGGCCTTGCTCACATAAAATGCCATCCGAGTAAACAGGCAAATTAGGAATTGGTTCATTCACTACTAGTGGTGGCTGCCATTCATCACATTCCGCCGCACGCTCCCATTGTTGAACTGCATCGGCAATTTGGCGCGCTTTTGGCTTCGGGATCCGATGATTCGCGGATTGGAGGTGCCGAAAAACCTCTTTTGGTCGAATAACATGTTCACATAGCTTGCATACAATCACGGGCGTGGTTGATGGCTGGTGAAAAAGCTGATGTTCCATAGTGGTAGTGGGGGTAAGTAATGAAAGAAAACAGTGGAGGATAACTAAGATGAAAGTGAGAGGAAAAGTAGAGTAGAAAGGGCAGGTAGGTTAGTGTAAGCAGAATTTTAATATAGGCCGAGGGATCGTTTCAGCCCCCGTTACCCCACCTGCAAAAACTATATATAGAATACGATGATCGACATAGTGCATTTCGGCCCGGGCCTTAGATTGACAGGTCAACCACTGATTCCCCACTTATGTAGGGCTGCCATTAGCCACATAGGCTGGCCCTCAGCTCACCTAGGCAGGGCAATCATCCCATTTCAGTCTTGCTTTGCCTATATAACCTATACAGATCGTTAGGGATGTGTGTGTTGAATCTCTGTGTGGGGGGATGTGTGTGAGGGAGAAGATGAGGGGTGGAGGATCTGTGTGTTGAATTTCTGTACGAGGCGGAGGCACATAGGCAGGGTCCTCGGCCCATTTAGGCATGGCAGTCATCCTATTTCAGTCCATTTCCAGCCATACAGAGCATTGACTGCCCACACAGGCTCAACACACCATTGGTCAGCCAGGCAGGGCATTCACTGCCTACACAAGCTTAACACGCCATTGGCCAGCCAGGCACGGCATTCATTGCCCACACAGGCTCAACACGCCATTGGCCGGCCGGGCAGGGCATTCAGCTCAGCCCAGGGCATTAATTAGCTACCAGGCATAGCAGTGATCCCATTTCAGTCTATTCTCGGCCCAGGCAGGCTCAGCAGCCCACTAGCCAGCTAGGAAGGGCCCTCAGCCTAATATGGGTTGAATGGCTGAATAAAATGAATATGGTGAGCAATATGAATATGGTGAGCAATATGAATGTGGTGAGCAATGTAAATGTGGTGAGCAACATGAATGGCTAAGCAACATGAATGGCTAAGCAACATAAATGGCATATATGGTGGGAATAGCTGAATAACATGAATGTGGTAAGCAACACGAATAGCTAAGCAACATGAATAGGTGAGTACCGTGAATGTGGTGAATAACATGAATGTGGTAAGCAATATGAATGGCTGAATAACTTGAATGTGGTAAGCAACACGAATAGCTGAGCAACACGAATAGCTGAGCAACATGAATGGGTGAGTACCGTGAATGTGGTGAATAACATGAATGTGGTGAATAACATGAATGTGGTGAATAACATGAATGTGGTGAATAACATGAATATGGTGAATAACATGAATATGGTGAATAACATGAATATGGTGAATAACATGAATAGGTGAATAACTTGAATGTGGTAAGCAACACGAATAGCTGAGCAACATGAATGGGTGAGTACCGTGAATATGGTGAATAACATGAATAGGTGAATAACTTGAATGTGGTAAGCAACACGAATAGCTGAGCAACATGAATGGGTGAGTACCGTGAATGTGATGAATAACATGAATGTGGTGAATAACATGAATATGGTGAATAACATGAATAGGTGAATAACATGAATATGGTGAATAACATGAATAGGTGAATAACATGAATAGATGAATAACGTGAATGTGGTAAGCAACATGAATAGCATATATGGTGTGAATGGCATATTTTTAGGAATAGCTAAATAACCTGAATGCTATATATAGTGTGAGCAACGTGAATGTGGTGAAAAAAATCAATGGCTGAATCCTATGAATGGCATATAATGGGAATGGGGAGTGTTGTATGGCTGTAGTGCCAAGCCTTTCTTGCTCCCCATCAAAACATCTCCCATTTTTGATCACCCTCCACCCCACATATATATATTCATATAGCGTAAAAAGTGGCTAAGATATATAAAGCGATCTATATTATAACCTCTATAAATTTCAGATCGATCAGAGGTCTGTAGGCCTCGGCAGTAGGGGTGCGAAGTTTACATGAAGTCAAGATGCGACCCGCTTATCTTATCGTGGTGACCAAGTGGCTGCCTCAGGCCCCGGTCGCACCTCCAGATTCCCGCACCCCATCAAAACATCTCCAAAAACCCGGCATTTTCAATCACCATTTTCTCAACAACTAGAGGGCTGTGCATACTCCGATGTCAATAGGGGCAAATTCATATATGCCATTTTAACTTCCTAAATTTTCAGAGCGATCCGAGGCCTCTAGACCTTCGCAGTCTAACGACGAAAAGAACCTGCAGTCTAACGACGGACCCACTTTTCCTCCCACAGTAAAGGGAAAACCCTAACCTGCAGTCTTTAAGACTGCAGGTACCCCCGTGGGATAGGGCCCGACCTGTCGTAAGAGCACTAAAAGGCCAAGTATTAAGCAGATGATAGAGGACGCTGTAAGTTAGAGCTCCCTCTCTATTATTTATAAGATACTTATACTACTAGGCAAAACATGCTCCGAAAGCTATGGTCTTTACCCAAGATGAATGGGAGCACAAAATTCTAAGACTCCTCGCCATGTCACGACTTCCTTTTCAATTTATTAAACATCCAGAGTTCCATGACCTTATTTCCTTCGCGCGCCTTACACCATAGCGGCCTAATATTCCTACTGCAAAAACAATTCGCGCCCGGCTACGAGGATTTGTAGCGGAATAGCAACAGAGTATCCTACGACAACTACCAGGAGACTCAAAGCTCTCACTAGCATTAGATTGTTGGACGTCTCCCTTCCAGCAAGCGTTTATGGCAGTAACCGGCTACTTCCTCGATAATGACTGGGAGTATCGGGAGGTTTTACTTGGCTTTGAGCCTCTTTCCGGTACCCATTCGGGTCTAAATCTTAGTGAGGTACTAATGAGGCTCCTTCAACAACACGATATTACAGACCGAGTGCTCGCAATTACCACCGATAATGCGTCAAATAACAATACCTTGATCAACTATATAAACGAGGCTATCCAGTCACTTGAGCTAAGTGACAGCTCTACTATTATACGCGTTCCATATATAGCACATGTTATCCAGCTTAGCCTAAAGGATCTCCTTGGTCAATTGAAAGCAAATCCAAAAAACGAGGTGGCTGAGACAGAGTGGTCTGAATCTCGTAACCAGTCTCTTCGTGCGACGTAGCAAAAAAGAGAGATTATTAACACGTTGAATAAGGTAAACACCTTCATTTTACTTTTCTTATATTTACTAATTCATCTATTAGATACGCAGCCTAGCGATTTATATCAATAGCAGTCCTCAGCGTCGAGAGGCCTTCTATAATCTTCAAACAGAAGAGCCAAAACATGTTCCTATCCAGGATGTAAAGACTCGCTGGAATTCGACTTTTCTTATGCTCCGGCGCGCAAAGCGGCTACAGTCTACCTTTGATGAGTTCTGTGAGCATTACGGCCAAGAGCAATTTGCCCTTAGAGCAGAGGAATGGCGCCAGGTTAAATATCTGCTTTGGATCACACAACCATTCTTCAAATTCACATCCCTTCTCTCGCAGACGAAAGATGTGACAATTCATCTCGTCTTTAGCATCTACAACAAGCTCTTTAACCATCTAGAAAAGTCAATCCGGCAGCTTCATCGAAAGACAGTTCCTTGGAAGCAGCTAATGTTAGCTGCCCTTCATACGGCTAAGGGAAAGCTCTCCCAATACTACAGTATGACTGATCAGATCCCGGGCGACCTTTATACAATTGGCACAATCGTTACACCGCAGCAGAAGCTACAATTTTTCTCTACTAAGGACTGGGATAATGAATGGCGTACACGGTATCGCAACAGTCTTGAAAATTACTTCGAACCCTATCAACGGCGGCTTTTAAGCGCCCAGCCATCGGCTAAGGCTCAGACATCAGCTTTAGCTATCTTAGAGCTTGAAATGATTTGTGAACTAGAAGCGCCTCAACTATTAACAACTAGCCAACACAATGAGCTTTCGCAATATCTTGATAGCGGTATATAACATAACAACTGATTTATTACATTCGTAACTAACGTTTCTAATAGCAACGGTCCGTTCTGGTCCTCGCATCTTCTGGAAGGAGCACCAGCATGAATTTCCAGCGCTTGCAAGCCTTGCCCGCGACGTTCTCTCAATCCCCGCTACTGGTGCAGGTGTAGAGCGGCTGTTTAACTCTGCACGGGATATCTGCCATTATCGCCGAGGCTCCCTTAACCCTACGACTATCTAAGACCTGATGCTATTCATGTGCACATCCCGGTTCGATTTTGAGGATAAACAAAGGGCAATAATTAATGAGTATCTCTTATATAAAGAGATACAGGCAGCTAGTGAGGAAAGGGATACCGAGGCGAGCGGATTTGACCCAATTAGTGACGACGAGGAAGGAGGAGAGGAGGGTTCTATTCGGATACAGTTACCTAATCAAGCTCCTAGTGAGCGAAGCCAAGGTAAGCGGCGACTGAGTGTTAGATCTACACTAGAAGAGGGCAACAGAGATGACGATAAAGATATAAGAGATGTTCCACTACCTGACATACAGCAGCGTACGTCAGGTAGGGTCCGGAAACGATCAAGACTTCTTGATGGATATGAAACACCATGAGTAGTTCTGTAGCAGAATTTGATATAAAAACAGAGCTCTTTTATCTGATCTATATAACATCTATTGAATATTCTCTATAGTCTAAAGATGTAAGCGAAATACTCAAAAATACAGCTTAAATCTACATAAAATATACAGGCCACGAGTCCCTACTGTTTGTCACGTTTGACTACCCGCGGGTAACCCGCGGGTGACCCTCACGAGGGTCGGACCTAACCTGGACCCTCGCTACGGGTGAGAATGTCGGACCCTCGACCCTCAAAACGAGGGTCTGAGGGTGACCCTCGGAGGGTCACCCGCGGGTAAGGGCGAGGTCTAATCGCAACTGCATCCCTAGGGGACTCTTCCCCTAGGCTGCTTCGCAGCTTCTCCTGCAACGTTGGCAGTAGCGAGTTTTCCAAAAATTCCCCTTCCTTGGGTGCGTAGTCTGGTCGACGACTCGGCGCATCCGCAGGGTTATTCTTACCTAGGCGATGCTCAATCACAAAATCAAAGGCGGCTAGCTTCTCAGCCCACCTTGCCTGACGCCTGTTCAGCTCCTTCGTCGTCATGAAGTAGCGCAGGTTGGCATGGTCAGACAGCACTACGACGGGAAACTTGCTCCCCTCCAAATAGTGTCTCCAGTGCTTAAACGATTCAACAATCGCAAGCAGCTCCGAATCGTGCGTTTCGTAGCGAGTTTCCGCCCCTATCATTTTCCTCGAGAAATATACGATAGGGCGCCAGCGGCCTTCGTGGTCCTGCTGGCTCGCTATCCCTACGATTGCGAACCCCGAAGCATCGGGTTCGATCCTAATCGGTTTATCAGGGTCGAAGTGTGCGAGGACAGGCGCGCACGTAAAGCGCCGCTTTAGTTCCTCGAAGGCCTCTCTAGCCTCTAGTGTCAACTAGAATCCCTGGGTGCGCTTATTCAAGCCTTTCACCCCTCCAGTCTTCTTAGTTAGCGCGGATAGCGGCGCCGTAATGCGCGAATATCCTTCGATGAATTTCCGATAGAAATTCCCGAAACCCAGAAATGCCTGGATATCAAAGACAGACTTTGGTTCTAGCCATCCTAGGATATTCTGAATGCGCGCAGGTTCCATAGATACCCCCTCGGGTGATATCACGAACCCTAAGAAATTGACAGACTTCGTGTGAAATGCGCACTTCGACAGTTTAGCGTATAGCTTAAACGTACGGAGCCTCTCTAGCACCATTCTCACATGTCGAGTGTGCTCTTCCTCAGTTTGCGAATATATAAGAATATCATCGAGATAAACCACACAGCAAACGTCGAGCAAGTCACTCAGTGCGCGGTTAATGTACGACTGAAAGGTCGCAGGTGCGTTAGCCAGCCCAAATAGCATGACTGTATACTCAAAATGTCCGTAGCGGGTACGAAACGCTGTTTTCCACTCATCACCTTCGCGAATACGAATCCGGTGATAGGCGTCTTTTAGATCTAATTACGTATAGATCTTCGCACCTGCGAGACGGTCCATCGTCTCGCCTACCAAGGGTAACGGATACCGGTTCTTTATCGTTAACTCGTTCAAACCCCGGTAGTCTACACATAGTCGCAGCGAGCCATCCTTCTTCGGCACGAAGATAATAGGCGCTCCAGCTAGACTCTGAGAAGGCCTAATCCAGCCTCGCCGTAGACACTCGTCTATATACTCTCTCAGAACTGCGAGCTCTTTCGCAGACAGAGGGTAGATCGGCTTATGCGGGGGTTGCGCACCCTCTTTCATATCGATCGCATGATCATGATCCGCATTCTCAGGTAGTCTTTCTGCGTTCGCAGGATTAAACACATCCTCAAACTCCGCATACTGCATAGGGAGCGCTCCTCCACCCGTTACCGCAGCAAAGAACGGAATCGCCCTCTCCCCAGCGAGGAAGCGAGGATACACCGCTAGCGCATTTGCCCCAGAAAAAATATCTGTCATACAGGCGGCCGCAGTTATCCTTTCCGCACCCCGATACGAAGTGCGATAGCGCCAGGTGCGCGTTCGCCAGCAGATATCTAGATTAACATCTGTTAACCAGTCCATACCGATGATCATGTCGAACCCCGACATATCAACGGCCTCGCAGGTTAATTCGTGGTTTCGCACCACGCCTGCGCTATCACGCATCTCTAAATCTAGATCGTGCGCGCCGTACGACTGGACATCATATCCGTCCATCGCAATAACAAGTCGAGGGGGCGTAGCACTATCTTCGCAGTGCTGCTTAGCCCAGCGCTGATAGACAAAACTCCGCTGAGCTCCACTATCAATCAACGCCCTTGCGAGTTGAGTTCCCTCGCGGGTCGACACTTCGACCTCGCACTCAAAGGCCCATTCGCTTCGCCTCTCTATCTTTAAGCCTAATGCTGCGGCGAACCCATACATTAGCTTTAACCATTTTTTGTCTTAGGTGACTGATCTATAGGTGCACTTAGACAACTGTGTGCATAATACCCCTTTTTCTGGCAGTGGTGGCAAGTGATGTAGGGGTGCGAGGTCGCACTCGTGTCGAGGTGATCCTCCCTTTTCCGTTTAAAACCCCTGTTTCTTTCATCACTACCGCTATTAGAATTCTTTTCATGGTTCCGGCCCCTGCGAGCCATCCCCGCGGGCCGTGGTCCCGTGTTCGATTTCGCACGGGTGCCCGAATTATCGTTTGTAATTCGCGAACTAAGGTTGGCATCATTTTTGCTCTCAAACCTAGTCGCTTCATTTTTTGTTGCTCGCTTCCTTTCTAGGATCTGCGATTCAACAGTGCAAAGGTGCGCGATATAGCCGTCGTATGTTTCTGGCTGTTCCGGGTATTTCATGGCCTCGGATCGCACCTGTTCTTGCACCTTCGCCCATAGGTGTTCCTTGCGATGTACGTCTCCGTACGGGTGTCGTAGGCGTCGATAGATCCCATCTAGCTGCGTTGCAAATTCACGAACACTCTAGGTTGGTTTCTGATACGCTCGGTGATAATCTCGCACAGCATCGCGATAGATACTTTCGGGATCGTTAACGAAGCGTAGGCAGAAGTCCTAGAATTCTTCCCAGGTCGGCTGTCGGGTGAGCTTCTCAACGTGAGATTGCCACTCGTTATGTCTGTCGTCCGCGAGGTACTGCGAAGCTGCGAGCACCTTGTGCGGCGAATATACGAACCAGACAGGGTGCGTATCGAAGTAGTTACGCAGCCTATTCTGGAACGTGTCGTATTCCTGGGTCGAGCGACCGTGGAACGTTTTGATGCGAGTATCCTCACGAGGCGCGTGAAGTCTGGTAGCCTCAATACGCCGCAGTGCGAGGGTCTCCGGGTCGAGATCCTCGCTACGAGTCTCATCCTGCGAGGGGTTGTTTAACCCTTTGAGTTTCTGGATGATTTCTCGTTTCTTTTTCTCTGCTTCCTTCGCAGCGAGCTCCTTCTCGAGCTCTTCCAGGGTCAGATTTTCGTAATCAACCTCCATGTCCACCGTACTGTGAGCGGTACCTTCTTCGGAGGAAGTGTCGTGCCGCGCAGGTTCACTCTGCTGAGTCGGCACACCGATATCGATCGGGAAATCATCGTCTCCTTCGATGACTAGGCTCGGGTTCTGGCTTCGCGCCTGGAAACGGGTACGGTGAGGGTGCGACATGGTTGCGAAGGTCCTTCTATCGGGCAAATCCGAAGTGTTTTGAGCGATTAGAACTGTAAGACCCCGTTACGAGGGTCTTGGGACTTAGGTGGATTCGGGCAATAGAATGGAGAAAGCAGTAGACAGGTTCAATGCTGAACTAATCGCTGGAGTCCAAGACTCCAGCCTCTGAACTGTTTATATACAAATGTGGGGTCATGTGAGGTCATGAGCCCTCGCATTGTGGGTCTCAGCCCTGGGTCTAGTTCGCACCTGCGAATTGGCCATCTCGCAGTCTCACATAGACTGCGAGATATATATCGTCAGACCTGCTTAGTACTTGGGTCCTGACAAGAGGGCCGGGCGAGGGCAGGCAAGCATCCGCCCTCCGCCCGCGAGGGTCGGGCGGAGGGCCGGAGATGTCGGCCCTCTAAATGTTTTTAACGAGGTCTAGCTCTATAGATCTATTTCACAAGCTGAAGGTCTCTAATACGCGAAGCCTACGAATGAGCTTGATCTACTACTCGCTAGTAAGCCTCCTACACCAGTTTCTGAGCTCACTCAGTATCTAAAGGGTGGTAAGTGGTGTAAGAAGATTACCAGGTCAGGGGTGATTAGACCTTGACATTTCCCGCGGGACTCCCACCATGGGACTGTCCATGGGCCTCCCATGGGACTAAATTTTAACGCCATGGGAGTGGGTCCACGGGACTAGACCCCCTATGGGAATTCCCATGGGACTGTAAACAATGCAAACATTAGCTCTCTCGCGACTTCTTTGAATTATGCATTTCTTGGCTGTTTTTTATGGTATTTCATTTACACTGGCCTTTTTATAAATAATATGTGATCTCATGTTAACAGGTTACATTCAAATTTTACTATAATACTAATACAAAACAAAGTCTTCATCCTCTCGCCTAGGCCGTTTCTGGCCTCGATTTCTTATTGCCATCCTTGTCTGGGTATCACTTTCCACCGGCATTGGTGGTAGTTGGTTATCTTCATCATCCTCGATATCTAAAATCGATACCGTACTCTTCCGTCTCTTTCTAAGGGCGCGTTGGCTTGTGTTCTGAACAACTGGTTAGGGTTGCGTCTCGCTAGTTAGCTCTTCCTCGTCGTCACTAATCGTTTCTAGGTTTTCCTATAGAAGACCTGCCTCCCTATTCTCTTCCGTGGCCTGTTTTTCTTCGCGAGTATAGACTCGATCACCCGAACCAATCTCTTCTTGCTTAATCTCGAAGTTTGAGATACAGCGAAACATCATTAGATCTTGTATAGTAGAGGCATGAAGGGACCCACGTCGATAATGGCAGAGATCACGAGCGGAGTTAAATAGGCGCTCTACACCAGCGCCTGTCGCTGGAATTGAGAAAACATCCCTTGCTAGACAAGCTAGTGTTGGATATTTGCCTTGGTGAGCCCGCTAATACTGACAAGGATCAAGATCTTTCTGTCGTCCTATATAGAATGTTAATATAATAAACATTAAAGTAGAGAAGTAGTGTAGGGATCTATACCAATATTGAGATAATCACTAAGCTCACTTTTAAAGCTAGATCCCTAAGGCTCTGTTCGTAGAGGTCGATCCTTATAGAATAAAGCATTAAAATGACTCGCTGGTTGACTTGAATTGTCTGGTAGCGAAGGCACTGATAGAGACTGTTGCTGATATTTCACTAGATAACGCCGTAGTAACTCTTTATATTTATAGCGCCATTCATAGTTATTATCAGCCTAGTCTTTCTCCGAGAAGAATTCAAGCTTATGTTCTGGCGCAAGAATCGTCCTAATCGCGAATAGATGGCCATAAACTTGTTCTGTCTTATTATAGTAGATAGACAACTTCTCCTTTCCCGTATAAAGCGCGTGAAGTATTGCCTTTTTCTAAGCTACCCTCTTTCGTTAAAGCTGACGAATTGACTTCTCAAAATGCTCAAAAAGTACGTTATATACCTTAAAGACATTGTATATTGTGACATCTTTGATCTGCGATAGACCGTTTGTCCACTTGTAGAATGGCTAGGTGATCTAGAGAAGGTAATTAATCTGACGCCATTCTTCCGAATCTAGTTTGAACCTTAGCTGGTTATACTTAATACAGTATTGATCGAAGATCGATGTAAGACGCTTTGCTCGTCTTAACATAAGATATGTCGAGTTCTAGCGAGTTCGAACATCTTATATCGGAATAAGCTTCGGTTCTTCTGCTTAAAGGTTTAGGAAGGCATCACGGCGTTAAGGACTAGCATTAATAAAGATCGTAAGGCCACGAATCTATTTATGATATATTAGAGTATAATACTAGAAGTGATTTAGTTAGAAATTACCTTTAAAAGTGTGTATGAAATCCCTTACTGTTTTTGAATAGCACGGAGTGACTACTCTTAATCTTCTGACCACTGGCGGTCGGTTATGTCATTTTTGGGATCTACCCTTATAGAACCAAGGAGATCACGTAGGCTAAGTTGAATAATATGCGCGAGATAGGGAATACGAACGATTAGCGTTTGATCAGGCATTTCAAGAGAGTCGATCGATTGTTAAATACTTTTAACCATAGTACTGTTATTCGACGCATTATCAGTAGTAACTGCTAATACCCGATCAATAATACTATGTTTTTGGAGTAGCTTAAACACCGTAGCGCTAAGGTTAGTACCAGAGTGTGTTCCGTGAAGTGGCTCGAAGCCTAAAAGAACTTCACGAAACCTCTAGTCACAATCAACAAAATACCCCGTGATCGCCATAAAGGCCTATTGGAACGGTGAAGTCTAGTAATCAAGCGCAATTAAGAGCTTTGCACCTTCGGGTAGCGTTGAAAGAATCATTTCCTGTTCTTCCTTTACCATCGTCTGAAGCCGACGTCGTGTAGTCTTAGGTGAAAGTAATACTAGCTTTGAAGGGCAACGCTGGGCTTCTATAATCAGATCTTTAAAGTCCTGATACGCAAGGAACTGGAATGGAAGCGAAGACTTTGCAATTAATGTCACTTGCAAACGCTCCCATCGATTGTTATCAAAGACCTTTCTCAAAGTCGGGGTATATTGAGCCTATATTAGTTTAAGTAGGTATTAGTAAGTATTAAGTCTTAATTAGTAGAGAATAAATAGTTCATACCGCTGATTCTAGCGATTCTTGGATATTTTGTTGCCTTGGATTATTCTTCGAATTACGCTGGTGTCACGAAGAATTCAGGATCAATGATCCTGAACCGATTCTGCCGTGTTCCACCGCCTTTCGTAGTTCGTGTTTTACATTGTTTGATTGGAGGCCTCAGGCCTCAGGCATCACTACCTTAATTGTTTCAGCGTGTTGTTTCTTTCTTCTTCTTTCTTTCTTTCCCCATGTTTAGTATTCTAGTTGAATGCACTCTTTTTCATCAAGACTTGGCTCGTAACAGCTGGCATAGTCCTGCTGACATATGGCGCGTCATAGAATTGGTTCCATTTAAGGTTGACTGTGGATGTGGAAGTGTCTTTCCACACTTCCGACATAGAACCTTTGGCTCACCAGTAACAAAATGGGCGACTTGGTCAAAATTGTCCCAAACATCTAAGGTACGCTTCGCATCCTAACGGATCCTTTTCGTTGTCTCTTCCGCTTGTGTTTGTACCCACCATTGAATGAATTCGGCTTTATTCATCTCGGTTCGGATTACCCAGGTTTTCTGATTCGGAGGTCCACCACGTTCGAGGGTAATAGGAGCGGAATTAGGCGTAAGAAATTCAGACACTGGTAAAGAGGTCGTAGTTCGCTGGCTATCAAAGGTTTCGTATAAAAGCGATTGGTCGTCTGAGAAGATCGAGGTAAGATCAGGAGTATCGCATAAAAGCTAGGACGAAGGGCCAGCATTAGAAAACTAGCTCGGTTGAGACATATTGACTTAAACGAAAGGAATTAGAAGGAAAGAACTCACTCGGTAGAGATTATGTCTTGCGACCGTAGAAGACGCGATAGGGGTATAGTGTCAGATTGAGAGGGATGTTTAGATCTATCATAAAATAAGTAACAGCCCTATAGTAGAGAAGGATCTTATTGGTAGATTAGATGGGAATTCCTATTAGTCCCGTGGGAATTCCCATGGAACTCCCATTAGTCCCGCGGGAATTCCTATCTAGTCTGATTATTTGCTAACCATAACACCCCAGAGCTTAAAACCAAAGTTTTCAACTTTCAAATATTAAATCCCAAGCGTAACAGCCACATTACAATGTTTTAAACCGATATAAAGAAACAGAACAATTAAATAGAGAAGCAGCAGTTTAAAGAGATGATTCTTTGGCTGTAAATATATCGGAATTTAAAGTATAGTGAAGTTAAGGTATACTCTGAGTGAGATATATATTTCTACAATAGCTTCATTAGTCTACCTCTAACGAACCGTTAGTTTTAACCAAGTTTCTCTTCTACATGGTTTATAAATGGAATTAGTGGTAGGAAGTGATTTATCGTGTCTTTAATGAATTATTTTATTTATCATTCTCAAAACTAACGCTGAACATATTAAATCCATAAAACATAATCAAACAGCTATAAATAACGGTATTTAATCATGCTCACTCAGCAGTTTATCCATCTGATTTATGAAAATAATGTGCAGATGGGAATTTTTTTGACTCCCATAGGAGTCCCGTGGGAATTCCCATGGAGGGACCAAGGTGATTTTAAAGTCCCATGGGAGTGGATCTGGTGGGACTAGACCTCGATGGGAATTCCCATGGGACTAAGTCCCATGGGCATGGGACCAGATTTTTGCTAGTCCCATGGGAAATGTCAAGGTCTAGGGGTGATCAGCCTGTCAATCCGGTAAGATACGATGATGGATCGGTAATGAATAGGTGGAGGAGCGTCAACGATATAGTATTCTTGTACAGAGACTAATTCTTGTCCCCCAGATAGGGGCCAGGGAGTTATCCCCTTTTATGCCCCGTTTGGACGAAGCTCCCAGGGGCACATTATCTCTGTCGGTATCACTTATTGCGATTCTATCTTCGTTGGTGACACTACGTCCGAATCCTTTTCGTAGACGGAACATTCCCGTTACATGATCGGATCCATTACTCCTCGTCCTGCATAGCCTCGTTAAAACCAACCAGGCAAAACCCTGATGGGGAAAGGCCAAAGGTTGGAAAGAGTGCTTGGCAGTCTTAGTGATCTGTCTCCCATTGTATGGTCCTAAAGACCATTACAATTTATCCTCCCCTCCATGACCGTTGTCCTCAACGGTCTTTGTCGAGCAGGAAGCGATAGCGATTCGCCAAGTAGACAAAGAAGATAGCTCCTTTCTTGGGTTTCATGTTAAACCCCGTGTCCAAACTTAGCTCTTTCAGGTAGACTGGACGGCTTTGTTCTTCATGGTATTTGATCAGTAGCAGCCCGTCTGCTGTAGCAGTAAATTTCAGTTTCTTCCCAGATTCGTCCACGACATGCCACCGAAGAGGATTACCCGGGGAACAGCTTCTAAGGCCCGCAAGAGGAGAGCGGCGGACCGCGGTGATGGCGGTGATAGTGGGGATAGCGAAGGGAGTGATGGAGATGGAAATCGCCCCCTGAAATGGACTCTGTGAAGTTTCACTCAGAGAATCCAAACCGACTTGCCGTCTTTTCATAGGCGTTTTCTTTACTGTTTTGCTTAACAACACCTTTACTGACGCGTCTTCTTTTTCCCAGATCGCGCCCCCGTCGTCATGTCAACACCCTCGCCAAGTCCTGGCTCCAAGCGGACTCGCACTGAGTCGACTCCGAGTTGTGCTCGTGTCGCTGCTGAGCATCGCCGTCAGATGTCAATGCCCGTCGTCCATACCGAGACGCCTTGCAGTGCCTGTTTCCGCGTGAGCGTTGCGAACTGGTTTGCTGCTCATGAGTCGGCCGGTTTCCCGGTTCCGTTTGCTTTCTATTGCAAGCAGGACACTGATCAGTCTCGCAAGTGTGTGGGTTGCTTTGAGTCCAAAGGCAACTGTATTCAGGTATGTTCCGTTTGTTTTTCGGGTTCGACTCTTTACTGACTCCTTTTACAGCTTCCTGTCGGTCTTATAGGACATCGTTTTGAGCTGCTTGCCGTTCTTGCATGGCTCGCCGAGTTCTGTCGGATCCCTGGCATGGTACCTGAGGCTACTTCTGAGCTTGCTCTCAAGGTTCGCAACATTATGGGTGCTTTTTTCAAGTTGTTGGAGCAGCATCAGGTTGTTCACTAGATCTCCAATGCAGCCAAGCCAAATGTGAGTCGGGAAGGAGTCGCTTTTGTTCCTGGAGTTTTTCGCTGACGGTGATTTTGTTTTTCCAGGCCAATGAGATTGCCGACTATGCTTCCTGGTTGGCCAACCATCAGCCCGAATACCGTGTCCCCCTTGGCAATCCCGTCAAATGGCATTATCTGTGGGAGAGGTCGCGTGCTTGTCCCAAACTGCAGTACTCGGAGGAGAATGTGAACTTCTGGATGGCCTCCTTGGCCAACTTCCACAATAGTGTTTCCGCGGTGATGGCTGCGCTGTTCGACCCAACTTCGGCCGAGATTCGCAGAATCGAGCAGCACCTTGGCGATTTCCCTGTGCCACTTCCCCTCACTTTCTGAGGTTTTTTCCCGTTATTCTTCGAGAATTGCGGTGCAGTTTGAGTGGCTCTTTTGTGGTCCCTGGATGATTCGGGGAAGTTCCATCAATGTTTCGACCAGTTCCAAGTTTATTCTTAGCAGGTAGTGAATCAATTTCCTGCAGTTTTTTCTTTTCCTTGGTGTATTTCGCGATGAGTTTTGGCGCGTTCATAGATTCCTCCGGGACCCATTGATTATATTCGGATGGCCAGCCGGTCCACTTAACCAAGTAATGTAAGTCTCCGTCGAATCGCTGGTCATCCCTGATCTCTTCGACCTCCCATTCGTCATCTTCCTGTAGCTCCGGCATAGGCATTGATTGTTGTTCGTCAACGGAGCCATTCCATTTCCGTAGGAGCTGAACAGGGAATACATTATGCAGAAGGGCATACTTGTCGGGTAATGCAAGACGATACGCTTGTTTTCTGTTGGGGATGTCAGGTGACATCCCACATTGGGATAGTCTCCCATGGAGTAGATAGATAGATATCTCTCGCTCTCTCTCTCTCTCTCTCTCTCCTTCTCTCCTCCGTCCGCAATACAATATTCAATATCTTCATATTCCATTGCCCCTTGTATGATCTCCATGATTTTCCGACGCAGTTTAGAACTCGAAACGGCCCAATGAACTTAGGTGCCAATTTCTTACACTTGAACCGCAAGTTCGCGGTAGACAATGTAACAAGTTCTCCAACTTTAAATGACATGGGTTGGTGGCGCTGGTTATAATATTTTGCCTGCGACTCAGTCGCTTTTCGCCAATGTTCCTAGAGTTTTTCTCGTAACTCCTGGAGTTTTGCTTGTCTGTCTTTTGCGGCTGGGGCCTCGCGCTCGGCAACGCTGTTTGAGCGTACTTGGAAATTAGGGTCATACCCTAGAAGGGCTCGAAAGGGGCTCGTGCCTATTGTGGCATTTTCCGCATTGTTATAGGCAAATTCGGCCACCCGTAATAGTGATGGCCATCGTTCAAGGTTTTCGCCGATAAAACATCGTAAGTATGTTTCTAGGGTCTGGTTCATTCTTTCCGTTTGCCCATCGGTTTAGGCATGAAACGCCGTCGAAAACCTGTTCTTAATGCCTGACAGACAGCATAGTCTCGACCAAAACCTGCTGGTGAAGACTGATCCTCGGTCAGATACAATACCATCCGGTGGTCCATACCTTAGTTCAACTTCTGTGTGGAATACTTCTGCTAATTCAGATGCATCCATCGTGGTTGAAACTGGGGTGAAGAGGCACCATTTCGAAAAACGGTCCACGATGACCAGGATGGCGTCTGTGACTTGACCTTTCTAGATCGACGCCGGTAGGCCGGTAATAAAATCCATAGACAATTCGGTAAAGGGTCGGTATGGATACGGAAGCGGCTCGAGTTTCCCGTATGGTTTCTCGCGTGTGGTTTTGCTCCGTTGGCACACTTGGCATGACTTAACATATGCATCTATGTCCGCTGTCATATTGGTCTAATGATATTGGCGTTTGATAAGCTCCTTAGTACGGGCTCGCCTAAAGTGGCCTGATATAGGATCGTTATGATGCAGTTCCAGTATCTTCTCGCGCAATTCCCGCATCTAGGGTGCGTATGCTCGACCGCGGAATCGGAGTAACCCTGTCTCATCGACAGACCACACGCTACTTTCTCGATCCGGGTCCGAAACGCTCGCTTTCCGGCGTACGGACTCCTGGTCTTTCTCTTACAACTCACGAATCCATAAGAGCACATCCAATTCAGTTTCACTACTAATAGATTGGATCTTAGCGCTTTCAGCGCTATCAAAGTCGGTCTTAATGCCGAATTCTTCGCATAGATCCTGCCACTCAATCCATTCTAGAGAGTGATTTACATCGGCGTCCCGATGGGTACCGTGGTCATCGCCAATCGGTACATCTAGCCCTTCGACCCGATTAGGGCTCTCGGCTTCTTCACTAACCAATCGATCTCGAATCGTGGTCATTAACTCTGTCCCAGTTGACACTGCCTCAGAGTTAGGTATCCGCGACAACCCATCTGCGGGGTTGGTCTTTCCAGACCTGTGTTTAATAATGAAATTAAACGGCGCTAGATACATACACCATCGTGCCTATCGACCATTCAGCTTCTACTAGGACATAAAAGTCCGTAGGTTCGCGTGATCCGTCAGCACTTCGATAGGGTACCGGCTGCCATCCAAATAGTGGCGCTAGTGTTAAAAGGAGTAGACAATTGCAAATAATTCCTGGTCAGGGGTAGCATAATTCAACTCCGGGCCGGAGAATTTCCGGGACCAAAACGCGATAGGGTGATACAGACCTCCTACATCAGGCTGTGACAGAATTCCAGCCATACCTTTATTTAACGCATCTGTTTCTAATCGGATTGGATTTTTAGGGTTAAAATGTCTTAATAGACTCGCTGATAAAAAGGCCCCTTTTAGCCCTCGATACGCGGCCCTTTCGGTTTCGTTAAACTCGAAACTTCCAGGTTTCCGTCTATTTTTGCTGCCCTTCAGCATCGATGTGAGTGGCTGTGTGATTTGTGAATAGCCCTTAATGAAACGTCGATAGAAGTTACAGAATCCTAGGAATACCTATAGGTCGTGGTACGTGGTGGGTTCTTCCCAATCCTGAATTGCTTTCACTCGATTCTCGTCCATTCTAGTGCCTTCCCCATTCACGATAAACCCGAGGAACTCGAGCTTATCGCGGTAGAATATGCACTTAGACGGTTTAACATAGAGTTCAGCTTTCCTAAGGTATTCGAACACAGAGTGTAGTGCCTTTATGTGACTTTCTCGGTCAGGGGTAAAGACCAAGATGTCGTCTAGATACGCTATGCAAACGGTGTCAATTAGTCCCCTAAGTGCATTATGCATGTAACTTTGGAATGTTGCTAGGGCATTCGATAGTCCGAATGGTATGACCATATACTCGAAATGGCCGTAACGGGTCCTAAAGGCCGTTTTCCATTCATCTCCTTCCCGAATACGAATCCGGTAGTAAGCGTCCTTGACATCGACCTTACTAAAGAATCTTGATCCTGACAAGCGGTCTAGGATTTCCGAAATGAGGGGGAGAGGGTAGCGATTCTTGATTATTACTTTGTTGAGTCCTCGGTAATCCACGCATATGCGTAGGGTACCATCTTTCTTTGGGACAAAGAGGATTGGAGCACCTGCTGGGCTCTTAGAAGGTCGAATCCGTTTTCTCTTGATATTGTCGACTAAATAAGTCCACAGTTCTTTGAGCTCCTTCCTAGAGAGTGGGTAGATAGGGCCATATGGTGCTATGGTCCCTTCTTCTAGATCAATTGCATGATCCGTTGTCTTGTTTCGGGGCAAAGTTCCTGCCCGTTCGTGGTCGAATACGTCTCGATACGCCTCGAGTTCGGATGGAATGTCATGTTCTGAGATCTCTTGATCCTCGTCTTCATCGGGTAGCCACACGTGTTCTGGCATTTTAACTAGGGCATATATATATGCCTCATTCCTTGCTTTCTTGGCGAATTGATGGGGGTTGAGTAATTCGAATTTATTGGCTCCAAACCACCACTCCGAGGTTCTTGGACGAAGGATGATGTCGAGTTCATCTAGGGTGGTTCGGGAAAGAAGTATGGGACTTCCGGTGGGGTCTCGGTCGATCCTAATATAAGGTCGTTTGAAAGTTTTAGTGATTCCTCGGGAATCAGTGACAGTGAGGGGCACCCAATAAACCCCATGGGTTCTAAGACGTTCCATTGATACGCCTTCGAGAGATGGGCTCCGAAATGGAGCTTTAGCAAGCTTATGTTGATCAGCGAATGATCGGTTCACCACATCTACCTCTGCGCTAGTATCCAAATCTGCATGTGTTTCGATATCGCCGCAGCGAACTGGTACGTGCAGGCGCGTAACACTCCCGATTAAGGGGTGAGGAGTCGGAGTAGCGGGATCGTCTATTCGGACTCCTTTTCTTTTTTTGCTTTGTCGTTATTGGCGAATCTGCCAACCTTTGCTTTTTTCAGTTGTTGAATTAACGATGTAACGGTTTCGTCCTTTTCGGGACAATCAGTTGCGAAATGTCCCTTTTCTTGGCATCGGAAACAAGTGACGTTAGAGTTATCCTTCTTGTCTCTTTTACGTTTCGGGGACTTTTCGGGGTTGTCCCGTTGTGAATTGCGGGATCCTCCTCTATGGCCGCGGCCTCGGTTCCCACGTCCTCGACCTCGAGATTCTCTATTGCGTTTTTTGCCGCTGTCGTCGGTATCGTCAGATTTGGATTTCGGGTCTGAGTCAGTCCCGTCTCGTTTGCGCTTATTGTTCTTGGCGTCCCAATCCTTTTGATTCCTTTTAAAACGGCTCAGGTAGTACGTTTCAGCATCGCGGGAGATTTGTCGGCGAGTCGCCGGTACATCCCCGTTCCAATGTTCAATGAGGACGTTTTGCAGAGGGGCCCATAGCTTCATGAAAAGGTCTTGGGCACGTTGCTCTTCGGTCTTTTTTGGGAGATGTTTCTCTAGTGTTTCGAGATATCTCTCGAACTCGTGGGGGTGCTGCATAGCCCGTTGTTTTGCAGAATTGAATGACTTCAGTATCTCGCTTTTAAGATTGAAATGATTCTCGAGTAGGCCTTTAGTCCATTCCTTAAAATAGTCCCACTTCTTGGCTTCTTCGGGGTTGTTTCGTTGCTCAGTCCGCCAGATATCACGGAATTTTGCACAAAGAGAAGTGGTGCCAGCAATGATTCGTTGTTGATCCGAAACGAATTTCCTTGGTGCCCCTAAAAACTGGAGCTCAAGGTCATCGAGCCATGTGTCACGGTCTTGAATGGTAAAGTTTTCCTTAAAAGAGGAAACGTGAATCTTGTTACGAGCCAAGTCTTGATGAAAAAGAGTGCATTCAACTAGAATACTAAACATGGGGAAAGAAAGAAAGAAAGAAGAAGAAAGAAACAACACGCTGAAACAATTAAGGTAGTGATGCCTGAGGCCTCCAATCAAACAATGTAAAACACGAACTACGAAAGGCGGTGGAACACGGCAGAATCGGTTCAGGATCATTGATCCTGAATTCTTCGTGACAAATCTTGATTTCTCCTTTCTGTGTCGGTTCATCAATATCCGACGACGAGTCATCATGCATTCGCATTCGTTTCGTTTTATCATTAAGGCCGTTAAGTTCGTTTTGAATCTGCACAGCCCGTTGTCGGAGCGAGAGGATTTTCTCCATTCTTTCAACATTCTGCTCTTCTTGTACGACTTGCTGTGTAAGGGAATCTTCTCCTTCGTCGTCTCCGCTGATTTCTGTTACGATCTGGAGATCGGATGGGGGAGTGGTCATGTGATAGTTTTTGCACCCATATGGTGTATCTTCTCTCTTCCCTTTCTCTCTCCTTCTTCCTTCCCCATGTTTAGTATTCTAGTTGAATGCACTCTTTTTCATCAAGACTTGGCTCGTAACAAATTGATGTTTGTTTTTGTTATTGAATATGATGTCCAAAATTTTGATTTTTTGAAGTTCTGAGAAAGTGGCCGGAGTAACAGGGATCCACGTTAAGCATCACCTGACCCTTATATAAGCTAGATGACTCGCTCACCGAGCGTCACCTGAGCGCTCTGTTTTGCTCGCTGAGCAGCCTGATCTTACTTACTGAGCACGATCTGACAATTACATAAGCTCAAGAACTTGCCAATAGATACATTGAGCCTGGCAGAGAAACTACAGCTTCTGGTATTATACTTTAGCAAATTTCTGATGAACGAACTTTGATTCTAAATCTAGCAAAGGGCACACCTAACTGACCTCAAAGTCGTAAAACCCGCGCTAGGATTATTTTGGTGTTCTATCAAGCTATCAAGAAACCATGGTCTTCACCGCAGGAGGCTGCGCACCATATCCAACATACCCTTGGGTTAGTCTTTGGCGCACAAACTATAAATGATCTCAGCGGTTAGCTGGGTTCCGGCATGATGTCCTCCCTAAACTTACCTCGCCTGCTTTGAACGGCGCTTTACAGGCCGGTCGATCAACTGAGATGCAATTTTCCAAGACCGAGATCGTTACATCATGGTCCACGCCGAAGAGAAATGGGACGGTGTATCTTTCTTCCCCTGTCAGATTAATCACGCGATGGATGGTCGATTTAAATCGGTGGTTGGTCCTGGGATAGAGAAAATATTAATTTTCGATGCTCAGTGACAAGATCCGACACTATCTCCACAATGTTGCTTATTTACCAGATCGCCAAGCAGTCCGCTATATTCACCACCATTGTCCCGGGAATAGGCGGCGCAAGCACCCATTCTCCACTTTTGTTGAGGACTTGTAGCGCAGGTACATGACCTTGGGATAGAATAGTCAAGCACTCATAATCCTAGAGGCATTAACACGGTCGCATGAGCGTGCTGGCATGGCATACTATGACAAAAAGTGACTATGCCATGAGAAATGGGGACGGGCTTACTGTGTGAGCTGCGATCCCAGGCATTATCTCCCCGTTCACTGGCTTGGGCGGATAGTGCATCATCCTCGACATTGCTCCAGGGTATCCCATCTTGTCATCGAAGAAAGTTTCTTCCAAATCCAGTGCGAGCGCAAAGATCATCATAAGGTCTCGGGAGAGTTCTAGCGCTTTGGCATAGTATCGAAGATATGTTTCTCGAAAGCCTGGAAGCAGATCCTCACGAGGCCACTGGTTATCCCCATAGAGCTCATAAGTATCTGGGGGAAGAGAGTCATCAGCCGCCTTCTGTGAATCGCCTAAGATTTCGTAGCCAATATCGAATCCTTCGGAGAAGCCTGCCTGGGAGGATCGATCGGCAGGGTCATCCAGACCGTCGGCACCCGTATTCAGCTCAGCGAACATGGGGGTGAACCCGTGGAACTTCTGACCAATTCGCCCAATTCAGTTTTCTTTCCATATTTATATCACATCTTCTATGACTTGATATTTCCGGCGAAATAAATACCTTGGACTTCCCCATAAAGCATTCCATTTTCTGTTCATCTGGGAGGGAAAAGAATTGCTGAGCAGCCTCATGAACAGAATGGATGAGGTCTTCGGCGATGCCATGATTCTATATATAACAAGTGAGCTCAAGAACTTCAATCTGGCATGTAAAGCACGTAAAATTGAAGGATGTCACCTTGATATAGAAGAACCCGACCTGGGTACACGCCTCGTAGACAAGATGTGCAAGCTTCTGGCGTTGATCGAGATTGGTGCTCTTCAATGTAGAGAGATCAATGAGAGGAATGCTATCAAAATCCTTCGCTGGGAAAAGACCGGAAGCCATAGTTACTGCGACTTTCAAGCCTTAGCACTTTTTGTTAGGTGCTATCAATGAAATTTCGATGCCTTTGCGGAGAAGGACCAAGCTGAACAGATTAGCTAGGTTTGATTATTTGCTCGGGAGCTTGAACATATCTTATGGCTATGGTCTATAAGGCTGCCGGAAATCTCATCTGCTTGTGGTGAAATGGCATGCAAGGGATTCACTACTTTGGCCAGCCACTTCCATGGAACATTGCAGGGAATTTTTTTTGGATCCTCTGGGTACTGCGCTGTGACATGTCCCTACAGCCGGGGGAATTGTAAGAATTATTTTATCGTAAATGTAAATGGCCTTCTTGCTCTCTGATTTGCTGGGAGGATCTGGATATGTCTTTCCCAGCGTATGATTTAATGTAATGATGTAGCCTGTCAGCATGTCTGTAACCTGCGGATGCAGTCAGATATCGGGCTCAGCTGCCTGCAGATACCAGCCTTTGGAATCTCGAACATTGGCCTCTTTGAAGCATCCATCTTCCTGCTAATGGTCTTGTGCAGTGGAATAATCTTCCCAACCTATATGAATAAGGTTGATGAAACTAGTTACTTTCTTCCATATCGCACGTCTGGTTATACATTGAAGGCCGGTCTGTCTCTGTCAGCATACCTTCTGCTCAGTATATCGCCTCGATTTCAATTTTGCCTTCGATATCTTCACTCTCTTCGACCTCTTCATCATCCTGAAGGCGGTGGGGGGGGGGGGGGGGGTCTGGAAGGCACGGCTATATATTTCTTATAAAGAACCAGCACCCACTTAAGCGTAAAGCCCACACAAAAGCATGACAGTAATAAAATACCAAAATTACTCTAGGTGACTAATCAGTTTTATTCACGGTTTATCCCCAATTTTGGGTATTTTGGAAGGCCCATGGGTACCCGCCAAGAACCCACGGGCGGGTTCATGAAGGCCCAAACCCGCGTTGGGCTATCCGTGGGCGGGTAGAGTAATTGGAAACCCAACCCAAACCCGCGCTTGGCGAGGTCTATTCAGAAGTGATCTGTCTCACGTGACACGAGAGAACAGCCTTTCAATCCAGGTTGTTGGAGAGACATGCATTTCAACCCTAAGTGTAATATCTGGGTTAAAATACTCACCGCTATCATACATATTGATATTGGGGTATTTCAAAAGTTATATCATCGGCATAAGTCAATGTCAGACGCTCGGAAGGCCTATGGGGTAATCTTTCACGCCTCGTCGCTGTAGATTAATGTCGGTGAAGAATACGGATCATCTTCTCATGCTTGGTGATGTCATTATTTCCACATCCTGAGATCTAGGACGCTCGGAAGGTCTATGGTGTAATCTTTCACGCCTCGTCGCTGTAGATTAATGTCGGTGAAGAATACGGATCATCTTCTCATGCCTGGTGATGTCATTATTTCCACACCCTGAGATCTAGGACGCTCGGAAGGTCCATGGGGTAATCTTTCGTGCGTCAGGATGCGGGCCGCGTTAGTCGGGACTAGTTGAGCCTGCATACTTCGCTCTGCAGGTAAGTACTGGTGTGAAGAACTCGATACTCTCCGATTGGCGTAGATCAGGCTGCGGAAGCGAATCATGTCGTTTACGACGTAAGATAGACCTCATGAAGATCTTGCCAAATGCAGCTGTATATGATCACTAGAACCCGCCCACTAGTAAGTTAATTCCGCTTGGTGAGGGGTCAACTCTACGAAGACCTAGATCGTCTCTGCAGCATCAGTCTGCAGAAAAAGTACCTAGGTATGAGCCAATTCAATGATATCGTGTCTCGTTCTCTGGGCACAGGGCAGTTCTCACCCAGTCACAACATGAACTAGTTCCACGCTCAGCTACCCCACAGGGCATGCGAAAACAGCGTATACCTTGAGAGAGATGCAGAGATGAGGACTACACTGTAGGCCTTGAGACGTGCGGTCTTTCACCTATCATTTCACATTCGGAAATGTCATCGTGCAATACTCGGGAGAGCATCTCTACAAAGGAAAGGTCTGAGAATACTGGTGTCATTCTGGAGAAAATCATGACAAGCTGGTTTTTCTTACTTATAGCAGCGGCTAGTCACTAAAAGGTCTCTTGGCATCGTATTCTCTAGATCAAGCACACTGTACCTACACTCAGACCTAAACAAGCAGAATTACGTCCCCTCTACCGTCATGGCTGCAGTTTCTCGCCCATCTGTCCAGGCAGATGATGAATGGTCACCTCTCCAGTCCGTGATCGTAGGCCGGGCCGGGAACGCATGTTTCCCAAGTGCCCCTGCGGCGATGATTGAGGCGACCATGCCCTCTGAACACGTCCATCGCTTCAAGCCCCAATCGCCATTTGATAGGATGTTAATCGCCAAAGCTGAGGTAGAACTCGACTTCCTGGCAACAATACTGCAGTCCGAGGGCGTCCAGGTCTACCGACCGCCTATCGGGATCGACTGGCACGACGCTAATGGCTACACCGGCGCCATGCCCCGCGATGGGCTTATGAGCGTGAAAAACACTTTGATAGAAGCCTGTTTTGCCTGGCCATGCCGCGATCGCGAAATCGAAATCGCTTACGAACCCGTTCTCGTGGAGCTAGCTAAAGATAGCCGTGTGAAAATCGTGCGTCGCCCCCCATATGCCTTTGCCAATACCCTGCTCGACCCCGGGCATGCCTCCAGCCCCTCCCCTTGGGTGATCAACAACACTCGTCCTGCCTTTGACACGGCCGACTTTATGCGCTTTGGCACCACCATCCTAGGCCAGCTCAGCCACGTCACAAACCAGGCGGGCGTCGATTACATCCAGAGTCACCTGCCCGCGGGGTACCAGATTGAGCTAATCACTCCCAACGATCCTCACGCCATGCATATCGATGCCACTATTCTACCTCTACGCGACGGCCTTCTCGTCTACCACCCCGAGAAGGTCACCGAGGCTAGTCTGCGCAAACACGCGGTGCTCGCGAACTGGGACCTACGCCCCTATCCCTTTGTACCAGCGGCGCCTACCGACCCTCCGTTGTATATGACGAGCCCGTGGCTGTCCCTTAATGCGCTAGTGCTGGATGGAGAGCGTGTGGTGGTTGAGGCGAGTGACCACCAGACCTCTCAATTCTATCAGTCACTGGGGATGAAGTGCATTCCGTGTCCGTTCAAGCACGTGAATAGTATTGGGGGGTCATTCCATTGTGCGACAGTGGATTTGGTGAGAGTTAAGGATTATAAGTAGATATGCAGGAAGTAGCTAGCTGTCAGAACGAAAAACACATGTTTTTAACGACTCGGCCAAAACGATGCACACCTCCTTAGCTAAGCCAAGTACGGTGTATTTTTGCGTATTCTTGACCTGACACTAGCTAATACACAGTACCAATAAGGCTGAATGCAAAGAGGAATACGTCGCGGTTCGTAATTTTCCGGCGTTATTAGGAGTGATTTACTGTCGACGATCGATGAATCGGTAAGGTCTCGTACGTAGCAATGTATTATCACTAAACAGCTATTCTTTCTAAGTTCATCCTGTTAGAATGCTCTCTGGGCCTAGCTAATAAGAATGTGCGTGTTACGAGCCAAGTCTTGATGAAGAAGAGTGCATTCAACTAGAATACTAAACATGGGGAAAGAAAGAAAGAAGAAGAAAGAAACAACACGCTGAAACAATTAAGGTAGTGATGCCTGAGGCCTGAGGCCTCCAATCAAACAATGTAAAACACGAACTACGAAAGGCGGTGGAACACGGCAGAATCGGTTCAGGATCATTGATCCTGAATTCTTCGTGACAGTGCGATCAACTCTGTGTTTTATTACCCCTGGTTCTGGCAATTCATAACTAGGGATCTAATATGAGTAAGGAATTCGAAACAAATAGTGGATAACTATAAATTGCCAGAACCAGGGGTAATAAAACACCAGAGCATTCATACATTCTTATTGGCCAGGGCTGGATAGCAAGTGACAAAATATTAACACTCCGATGGAGTCATCAACGGGGATGCGGTGAGACAATTTGCAACGCTTTCCCACGTAGAGACCGAAGAAGGCACTGGTGGTTTAATTCGCGGGCTATCTGCATTATCGAGGATAAAATTTACTATCTCAAGTCCACCATCGATGGTATCTCAATGTGACCACGGAATGCATCAACCTTAACACTCAAGTCAAGATCGGACGGATTAGTCAGGCGACCAATGTATAATGTCGGTGAATTGCCCGCAAGTAACGTGGATCCTGGTCGTTCCGGCACCCCATCAAAACTTCATATTTTCTATACTTTTTAAACTCCAATTAAACAACCAAAACAACATTAAATCGACAATTTAAACCTTTTCGGGCATGTAGTAAACCTATGCCCTTCCCCATGCATAATGAACATGTAGTTTGCTGGCGTACAGGGGCCAAAACAGGAAGTGTAGGTTCAACCTGGGGTTCTGGAGCAGGTGTAGGGTTAGATATATATCTCACACTAAAACCTTCCTCACCACCCATATTGGCAGTAGGGTCCGGAAGCTCTGTTAAACTACCTATGTTAGGTATCTGCTTCTTTGATTTCTCCCTTTTTTTCATCTGTTTTCTATTTCCCTCCCGTAAACGCTTAATCTCATCCCGCATTAAGATGTGCTCGTGAACCAGCTTAACCGACATATTGTAGAACTGTTGAAGATCACGTTTTGTAGGCGAAGATATCTTATTAGCAGCTAAACTTAGACTAGAATTGAGCCTAGATTTGCGTTTCTCTAGCTGCTTAGTTGTCCAAGGGATGCCGGTAGAGATATTACTACCTGATGTTGAACCTTGTGAAACTGGTCGATCTGGTAGAGGCGGAGATTAAAGACGAATATTTAGCTTTAATAACACCCGATCAGGGTCTAATAGCACTAAAGCAGTAGCTGCGAAGGTATTCTAAATGATTAATTCCTTAAATGAGTTGTTACGAGCCGCTAGAAAGATATCAAGGAAGTCGTCTTTTTCGATAGAATCGATGCCTAACCGGGTATATTCCGCAACCCGCGTTCTATAAGAGCGCTTTAACACAGCAGAACAGCCAACATCAAGAGGCTGTAAAAGATGAGAGGCATACGGAGGTATACAGATTGGTATTATGTTGTTTTCCTGGCAAATCTTATCGAATGTCGCTGTAAGATGACTATCGAGGCCATCAAGGACCAAAAGACAATGTTTCCCTTTCATCTGACTTTCTATATAGGAGGTTTGGTGAGGAGAAGCAAAATTGAAGTGCCTGCCGGAACGACCAGGATACACGTTACTTGCTAGCAATTCACCGACAAATTCACCCGACATGTCGGATAGAAAAAAAAGCCTGTTTCGTGACCGCTAGGCCAAAAAGGTGCACACCTTGTTAGCTAAGCTAACTACGGTGTATTTGTGCGTATTCTTGCTTTGACAGTTCGGATAAATTGCACCCTGACTATTCGTCAGAATCCTACATGGTGACTCTAGATCCTTCTACGAGCCAGGGGCATCCCAAAGTAGTCACGGGCACAGAAACTGGCAAGGGGAACTTTTCACTGAAAGATGAGACAAGCGATAGACATTCTGGTACCGAGTAGTCTGGTGTTACTGATCGTATCAGTGGGACGACTGGATATTCTTTATATGAGGTCCCTACTCATGACTTCCAAATTTTGTCAAGAATGTTGGCAGAAACGACCAGTTCTCAAACAAGTTCGCAGTTCGGGCTACTTCGATACGACAATCAATCGGAAGATCATCGAACCAAGCCTTGATATAGACCTTACCTTTGAAAATCACACATGGAGGCAAGGCGCACCCCGAAGCACTTATGCACTCGATCGCTGTCACCCACTTACGGTTTCCGGGTTGTAAAAGTGAGCGCTTACCGTAAAGTTGAGCCCTAGTAATGACTCTTGCAGTAGCGATCAAGCCTATTGCGAATCCAGTCTCATCATAGTTATAGATATCGTCGGGGTCGATGCTGTATTGAACTATCGTTCGTTGCACGTAATCAAACCACGCATGGATGATTTTCGGGTCTTCGCACTTTGCGCTCTCGTAATTGTAGCACCTCGAGAATTGGGTTAAAAGTTCGGAATCCATTTTCACGAATTTATCAATCATTCTCGCCGACCGTTTGCACCGGGGTAGTTCCACGCTTCGCGAGTAAGAGATTCGCAATTTCTCGTACAGTAGCCGGCCCGGGGGGGGGGGGGGGTGGGGGGCTGCTCCACGAGAATCAAGAGAGAATACCCGTTGTAGAAGCGAGTCTTGTTCGATTTCCGTCAATTTATGGTTGTTTACGCGTGTTTCAGAGCGAAAAGGTATACCATGGAGGCGGCGGCGTAAAGTGGCCTCAGGTACGTTAAAACAGCGCGCTGCTTGGTGAATTAAAGGGGTTTCTTGTTTTTTGATGGCCTGAATAGCTAATAAGATCCTATTTTGCTGCTCTATTGAATTTCGAGAGCGTTGGGTGCAGATTCTCGGCAAAGTGTAAGAAGATTACCAGGTCAGGGGTGATCAGCCTGTCTGTCCGGTAAGATACGATGATGGATCGGTAATGAATAGGTGGAGGAGCGTCAACGATATAGTATTCTTGTACAGAGACTAATTCTTGTCCCCCAGATAGGGGCCAGGGAGTTATCCCCCTTTTATGCCCCGTTTAGACGAAGCTCCCAGGGGCACATTATCTCTGTCGGTATCACTTATTGCGATTCCATCTTCGTTGGTGACACTACGTCCGAATCCTTTTCGTAGACGGAACATTCCCGTTACATGATCGGATCCATTACTCCTCGTCCTGCATAGCCTCGTCAAAACCAACCAGGCAAAACCCTGATAGGAAAAGGCCAAAGGTTGGAAAGAGTGCTTGGCAGTCTTAGTGATCTGTCTCCCATTGTATGGTCCCAAAGACCATTACACAAAGTAGGTGGTTGAAGAATTAGAGTCCACTGAATTGACGCGTTTCGTGTTGGGCGCGTCACTCGTAGGTGCGCGTCACTCACTAGTCAATTGTTATGTGGGCCGGCCCATGGGCCCCTGGGATGGGCCGTCGCGGGGTATATCCACTCATGTTTATTGAGTCCATCTCGGCACTTGACATTTACAAGGTCATATTTTCTGCTTGATCTATTATGTTACGACCAGGCGCAATTATGACTAGCGGCAGGAATGTTATACTGATTTTCAAGACGAAGCTGAAGTGATGGTAGTGCTCGACGTGGGTATTCAACTTCAAGTCGACTGGGAGAAGTATTGGCTGAGCTGCACTTAAGGAGTCAAACCCACATCTAAATATGAGGGCCTGTAGAATTGACACCGTAAATGACCCCGTTCGACGCCAGAACGGCCTCCTTTCCACCCGTAACTTTGGACTTCTACTATCTTCGTCAATTTAGAGATTTTCGGTCAGGGGTATCGTGTTGAACCTTACCCCCCTTGTGTTTGCCAACAATCTCTTTGCGGACCCCCCCTCCGATTTTGGGCCGGAGTATGTTTGGGGATTAATTTGTCCCATAAGACAGGGTTTTAAAATCTCTCTAGGCGCAAGTGCCTACCAAATAATCAATTTGTTGATGGGAAGGAGAGTCGTGCCGGGAGAACTATAATCCAACCGCGGGGTCCTTTCTCCACCCACCCCCACACCGATCTTTCGCACGGACCTTACGCGTATCTCCATCACCCAGGAACAGGAACTGCAACATACGCTCGGGGGATTGGACACAGGGTCAAGTTTTTGTCTCCATCCTATTACCTCATCTCACTTGGAAAAACCATTTGAGCAGAGACACGTATGAAGCTGCTGACTGTTCAATGCCCGGCGTTCCATCAAGTCGAGCCTGTGCGGCGTGTCGTCAGCAAAAAAAGAAGTGTGATGAATTAAACCCAAAATGTTCGCGGTGTACTCGCCTACGTATTCCATGTGTCGATAATGGAGCCCGACGCTTCAAGTTTCAAGAGCTAAAAGTGACCTCCTCGAAGCCGAAAGAGCATCCTATCGAGAGGTCGGCCATTACTGCGGCCCCCCCCTACAGCCCACAAGGCCGATAACAGCCAGCCACGAGTCACAAACACTAAAGCTCAACGAGCCTACCACACCACAGGCAACAATGGATGCAATACCTGCAGGTAGGCCCCCTCGAACATTGCTTGTTGACCAGCTCTAACCAAGTCACCATCAACAGGACTCGGAAAGTACGTTGCGACGAGGTGAGGCCGGCATGCAAGCAGTGTTTCTCTACTGGTCGCAAGTGTGACGGCTATATCGCCACCCCAGCCTTTGAGCTCCTCAAGCCACAAAACCCTCCGGTTTCGGCCCTCCAGGTTGTGGCCAATCCTATCCCACCTCTTCCCGGAAAAAACCCCCAGGAACTGCGCAGCTTCCGTTTCTTCGTCGATGTGACAGCGCCTTCTCTAGGAGGCGTCTTTAATTCTACATTTTGGAAGACAGAAATTCCTAGAGCCTGCTACCTTGACGATGCCATCTGGCATGCTATTGTTAGCCTTGCGTCGGCTCACGAATCTTCTGTTTCCACTATATCTACTGGCACTTGTACAACGCCTGGCAATTTGCATACCCTTCTGCACTATAACCTAGCCGTCAAGGACCTGCTGAAGTCGTTTTCACCCGAGGGCTGGTGGCGGGTTCTTACCCTTAGCATTCTTTTCACGTCTATTTGCTGCTTGGAGAACAAGTACCCTGAAGCACAGATGCATTTCAAGTCTGGGTATAGGCTGATCTGCGAGATTGACACACCCGACCATAATTGCCCGCATGGATCTCTGCCCAACAAAAGAGCTCCAAGGTGGAACCGGCTGCGAGGCCAAGTACCCATACCAGTATCTGTTGCCTCACTTCGATCCATGGTCGAAGCCTTCGAACTGCAAAATTGCAAGCTCGAAGCTGCCAAACACTCGTACAGTTGAGCGATTTTGTCGCAATGAAGTTGCCGACCGCATTCTGCTTAGCGGTCTGATTGCGGTAACATTAGCTTGGATTTATACAGTTTGTCAGTATTATGGTGGATCTGCGTGTGGATTCTGGGTATATACCCAGAATATCTTAAAGGCAACCCTTACAGTTAGAAGCAGATCCTAAGTTAGCTGGCAAAAAATAAGCTCAACAGAAACGAAAGAAAATCAGGGGATTTGTCTTCCTGTGGAAGCGTTCGGTAGTTTGTCAATCAACAGCAAGGAATTTGTTCCTCGAGTACAGCAAAGTGAGCTATCGCAAAAAGACCAGGGCAAACTGTCTGATCGGAAATTCTCCTGGGATCACTTGTAAAGTATAGGGGGGTTCTAGTGTTTACAGGATAGGGCCTGTCAACTAGGTAAGACGAAGATGGCTCCGGAACAGATGTATTATATGAATAGTACAGAGACTGATTCTTGGGGAACTTCCAGGTTCCCAAGAATGGACTATTTATCATTGATAGGAGCGGGGTAGAGTGGCGGTCAGAGTACGCTCTGTGATCGACAGTGACACGCTGGCGATAACCCGTCTCTATGACAGGACTCTGAAGAGTCAGGATCCACTCCGTTACAATTATCTCCCCGTCCGCAATGGATGTCCACATCCATAGAACGTTTGCGAGTATCTTAAGCGTAGCCCATTAAAAACCCAAGGGGAAAAGGTAGCTAGCTAGTACCGCTCATGAAGGTTTTGCATAGTTACGGGGGGTCATGAATGACGCGCTGGAGAAACGCCAGCAAACTGAAAGTTGAATGTTTTTCCAGTTTGGGGGGAGAGGTGCCTGAGGTTGACGTAGTTTTGGGAAGCAAACAAAGAAGGATGGTGGTGCCTCAGGTGTGGTTTTGGGAACAAAGAAAGATGTGGGTGCCTTAGGTTGGGAGTCATCCCAATTTGGCAATTTTGACTTCTTTGACGTGAATATCAAGTCCACACGTGTTGTTGTTTACCTCTTTTCTTTCTTCATCCTCTTTATCCTCTTTACAGCGACGCACCTGCACGTTGCTGTCTTTTCCCCAGTGTTTCTCCAACTTCCCTATCTTGTTTATCCAGGTAAGTTGTTTACTTCTTCGGATCTGTCGATCACTTGTTGACTCTCCGGTGTTCCACCGTCATTTGTACAGCTTCTCCACGTTTGCTCGCTGTTGTGATGCCACCCCGAACTCCCTCCGAGCGCAAGGCTGCGCACCCTCCTCCGGAGGATTCCTCGTCCGAGGAGCCTGAGGTTTCTGAGAGTGAGTCTGAGGAGACTGACAATGATCCCGCCATCGGAACACCATCAGGAAGCCATGCATCCACTGTTGTTGATACTCCGACTCGCAATGCAACTGCTGCTCGGAGTACTGCGGCTCTCCGCAACCTGCGTCGTGCCTAGCGGGTTCCCCGTCCCCTTCGTCCGGAACCATACTTGCGTCATTCGGGATGGTGTATGCACTGCTTCCGCACCTTTGTGGACAATTGGGATCCTAGTGGACCACCAGTGATTCCCTGTCTTGACGATGGGATGTCGTCTAAGAAATGCAGGCAATACGCCAGTCGTGGTAAAAATTGCGAGCCTGTGAGTTACGTTCCTCTGCAGGCGACATGATAGCAGCTGACCGGCGTTTCACTGTAGGTCAACGAGGGTATTCTTGGCGATGCCCTGCGTCTGCAATGCATTCTTGACTAGGTGAAGCCCTTCTGGCAGGGTGGAACTGAGGACTTCCACGAGTTGGAGGATGCGGCCAAGGAGAAGTTGGGTCCCGCGGTTCGGGATTTGGTCGTTGGCTTCAAGGTTTTGCTCGACGGTCACCGCAAGCAATTCAAGATTGCAACTGACAAGAAGGTCGAAAAGGTAAGCGTTCCTCTGGTGTTTTGCTGGTGCCTTTCTGACGTGTTGGCAGGATGTTGCCGCAATTTATGAAGCTGTTGTCAACAACCGTCGCCGGATGTTGGCTCCTGTTTCCATGACCGCTGGCATGACGGCGCTTCGCCGTCTTTCTGCCGAGGCTTCGACTTATCCTGGCGCGCGTCTCTCCGATGACGGTTACCATGCTTGGGCCTTTGCCATCCGTACCTTCCGCGCTCGCATCGTCGCCATTGTTGAGGATCAGGATTCGTTCGACGATCTTGATGATTCTGAGTTTGCCACACTCAGAGCCGACGTTGTGCAGGATTTTCCCGTTGAGGACTACCTCGTTTGACTGTTGTTCCTCTGGCGCTTTGCTGTCTTCTCGAAGTTTGATTTTCTTTTCTTTTAGTTTTCCCAATTCGTGGGGATGGCTTCTTGCTGGGTTAAGCCAGTAGTTTCGCTGTGTTTCCACTGGTGTTTTGCGATCGTATCGATACTTTCTTTAGAATAGTTTTCAATCACTTTGACTTTTTTCTTTGCTTCTGGAACTTAGAGATCATTCCTCTTGCATTCTCCATATCTTGAGCAGGGACCCATTGGTTGTATTCAGAGGGCCAACCTTTCCATTTGACCAAGTAGTGAAGTTCATTTTGGAACTTCTTCTCGTCGCGAACCTCTTCGACTTCCCACTCATCGTCATCTTCCAACTCTGGCATCGGCAACGCTTCACTGTCGTTCCGCTGATGCCATTCTTCGAGTAAGGATACTGGGAAGACGTTGTGGATTCGTGCATATTGTTCGGGTAGTGCTAGCCTGTAAGCTTGTTGTCCGATTTTGTCGAGGATTCTGAAAGGTCCGATGAAATTGGGTGCGAGCTTCTTTGACGGGGATTTGAGTCGAAGGTTTCTAGTTGAGAGTGCAACTAATTGTCCCCTTCGAAACTATCTCGCCTCGTGGCGTTTATTATAGTACTTCGCCTGCGATTCGCTTGCTTTTTGCCATGTTTCATGTAGTTTTTGGCGAAGTTCATGAAGCTTCTCAAGACTATGTACTGTGGCTGGGACCTCTCCTTCTGGAGTGCCGTCCTCGGCACGTAGTTGAAAGTCTGGTTCGTAGGCGTATAGTGCTCGGAAAGGCGTCATTCCTATTATGGAGTTTATAGCATTGTTGGAAGCGAACTGTGCTGTTGGCAGGAGTGCGGGCCAATTTGTCTGTTCTGAATCAAGGAAGCATCGAAGGTAGCTTTCTAACACCTGGTTCATTCGTTCTGTTTGACCGTCGGTTTGCGGGTGGAACGCTGTCGAGAATCTGAGTTTGATATGACTCTATTAGTATAGTTTCGACCAAAACTTGCTAGTAAAGATCGATCCTCGATCCGATACTATGCTGTTTGGCGGTCCAAATCGGAGCTCAATTTCCCTATGAAATAGCTCGGCTAGCTGGACTGCATCAATCGTAGATGATACGGGTAGAAAGACCGCATATTTTGAAAACCGGTCCACGATGACTAGGACTGCATCCACAGTTTCGTCCTTATAGATTGTCTGTGGCAGATGGGTAATGAAATCCATTGATAAGTCGCTAAAGGGTCGCTGGGGTTTCGGTAGCGATTCTAGCTTGCCATATGGTCGATGTCTTGGTGTAGCAGCACCTTGGCATACTGCGCACGATTTAACGTATTCGGCCTAGGCTTCCGCAGGACCCAGCCCCAGACCCAGGCCGGGTCTGGGTCGAGGCAAGGTAACCCGGACCCGACCCAGGACCCAGGCTGGGTACCCATTGGGGCCCCAGGAAAACCCAACTTTGCATAAATTCAAGTTCTTGGCGTTCATAATCCTGCTAACTAATCAATATGTAATCTTGGTATCTTTTGCTGTTTGTTGAAAACCATCATGAATGGACTTATAAGATCGTAATATTACTTATTTTAAACAAAATAATAGCTTATATAGATTATTGATATATTCTTTTAAGTTAATAATGAGTTAGAATATATGAATCTTCTATCTATGGTGATGCTATAGTAATTGGGTGGTGTTATACCTTCAAAGTTATCAGAAATATATTTTGAATCTAGCATCTAATACGTGTCTCTCTTAACTACCTTGAATTTTCTAATTAACTAACCTTTAATCATCTAATAGAGAATATAGAGTGTAAAAAAAATATAGAACACATCATTTCATGATTTACCTCACATTCCAATCTGTCACGAAGAATTCAGGATCAATGATCCTGAACCGATTCTGCCGTGTTCCACCGCCTTTCGTAGTTCGTGTTTTACATTGTTTGATTGGATGCCTCAGGCATCACTAACTTAATTGTTTCAGCGTGTTGGTTCTTTCTTCTTCTTTCTTTCTTTCTTTCTTTCCCCATGTTTAGTATTCTAGTTGAATGCACTCTTTTTCATCAAGACTTGGCTCGTAACATAATACTAAACATCACCAAAACACTTTACTGAGCAGCACGACTGTACAAACCATCATTGTGATTGGTTTCAGCCCTGCTCAGCCCCACTTCCCGTTCCCTGGCATCGTAGAGCCAAGACCTCCGAACCGAACCGAAAGATCGACAGAACCGACCAATCAGCAGCAAGAATGGCTGATTCGAAGAAGAAGACTCCCCGCATGACTCGGAGCCAACAAATGAGACTCGCTGACAGCGATGATCAAGAAGAAACGACCACACACGATCCGACTTCGATTGAACTCCCTTCCTCCGACCTTTCGTCACCAATACGAGGACGAAGCCAAAGCACCGGTGCTAGTCTAGCTTATTCGCATCTAAACTCACCAGCGGTACGCGACACTCTCGCTCGGCAGGATGCACGACAGCGCTTCGAAACAATGGTCAAGAAGTACAAAGAGCTTGAAGTCAAATTCAACGAGCTAGAAATCAGGAAGAATGCTGTTAGTAAAGAACTTGAAGAAAGCGTCATGCTCCGAGAGCGAGCTGATGAAGAACGTGAGGAAGCGATTGCTCACCTGATGATCGTAAAGGAAAAAGAAAAGACGGCAGTGGATGCTAGAAATGAGATGGCATACCAGCTACTACAATCAGGAAACCACCAGCGTAGCGCATCGATTGTAGAGGCTATAGCTATAATCCCTCGTGTTCAGAAAACGACCAAGATGCCTGATGCTCTTATGCTAAGTGATGGCAAGGAAGTTCGCTTCGAAACCTGGTAAATAGTGATCCGACAGAAGCTGCTTGCTAATATAGATCATTACCCCGATCCGATCCACCGAATGATATATATCCAAAGCCGTTGCGAAGGAAAGGCATAGCTACACATCGCACCAAGAATGGATCCTGAATCGGCCACTCACTACACCGATGTAGAAGATATTCTCATACACCTGAAAACAGTGTTTGCTAACCTAAATAGGAAGGCCGAGGCATATACTCAGTTCCATAAATTGAAATTGAAACCAAAGGAGAACTTTACCGATTTTCTGGCTAGCTTTATGCAGCTTGCCGAAGAAGCATGTATTCTAATCGAAAACCGTAAGCAAGATCTTTATCTTATGCTTCCATACTTGCTACAAACCCAGGTGATGCTCTAGAAGAATCAGAACACAGTATCTTTCGATGAATTCGTCTAGATCTATATCAGTCTGTCCCACGATATCAACGTTTAGCAAGAATCACGATCTAGTAACCGAGCACGAATTTCCAGTTCCGGAAACAATATCACTTCCTCGTCGATAGGTTCAACCTCTACGACTCGAATCAAGAAAGAAAACTCAGGATTCACCCCGTTGCCATTTACTGAAAGATAAACACTGATAAGAGAAGGACGTTGTTTTAACTGTAAGGAGCAAGGCTATATGACCCGTGATTATCCTAAGAAGACAGGTCTAGCAACCACTACAGCAATTACTCAAGTTCCTGCTCGCAACCCCTCTCCTCGTATCGAACTAGAAGAATTTGAAAATCAGGATTCGGGAAAAGCACCTGCCTAGGCGAAGTCTCCCTCCTAGGCGGAAAAAAGGTGTCACTTTATTCGTTGAATTTACAGAAGTTACTTAGAGGTCCATATGATAGTTTAGTGTTTAACATAGAGCTCATGATCAATGGACGTTCCTTTTCTATTTCAGCACTATGTGATACCGGAGCAGATGGTTCAATTTTTATCGACACAGCTTTAGTAGCTTTACTATGCTAAAAGCAAGGTCTACGAGTTCAGAGGTTAGAAAGGCAGTGCCTAGTAAATGGATTTGATGGCAAGCCAGCTAGACCTATCACTTATACAGTTATTCTTTTAATGTGTATTAAAGGGCATGTCTACTAGCAGGTACCTATACTGGTAGCAGATCTTAGAAAACACGACTTGATACTTAGACGAGTATAGCTAGCGCAATATGACGTTTTACTCGACTGTCGCCGTCGTCGAATGATTTGGCCATATAAACTAACCTTGTTTGAAGAAGTATGTAACCAGGTTTCCCTTCCCACCCCGATCACGATACTTAAGAAGCCTATTCTAACAAGCACCGCCAGTACGCATCAAGTAGATGCAGACCGACGAGACAAGCTACTTAAACAAAGTATTGACCTTTTACCACGGAAGCATCAAGATCACTAATGGCAGAGAGCAAACCTCGAGAAAATACAGAGAAATCTAAGGAATAACGACCTATTACTGCTAAATATATCTGAGTTCAACTGTCCACTAAATATCAGTATCATCGGTCCTACAGCATATTAGAGACTATAGGCAAGATCACTTTCTGATAAACGCACTAAAGTATTTTCCACTTCGCTTGCCGAAATCGATCACATCCTCGATATCAAATCATTATTAGTATCATCAGATCTAGAGATAGATGAGATCCGAGCGACACTGCCGACAGAGTATCAGGACCTAGTAGAAGTTTTCTTAAAAAGAAAGTTAGATAAACTACCTCCGCACCGAAAGGGTGTTGATCATGATATCATACTTAAAGCGGAGGCATAGCCAGGGTACTGTCCATTATATAAGCTTTCACTTAACGAATTGCAAGAAGCAAAGAAATACATTATGGCAAATCTCGACAAAGGATTCATTATGCCAAGTTCAGCACCATTTACATCACCAATCTTAATGGTTAAGAAACCCGGTAGTAGACTACGCTTCTATATGGACTACCGGAAATTAAACTCACTTATAAAGAAAGACTGTTACCCGCTCCCATTGATTGACGAGGTGTTATAACGGACAAGCAAGGCGAAATTCTTCACTAAACTGGACATCCAGCAAGGCTTCCACCGGATTCGTCTAACACCTAAAGCCGAGGATCTTACCACTTTCCGAACTCGATATGGATCCTTCAAATACAGAGTGGTCCCCTTTAGATTGACCAACGGACCTGCAACGTTCCAAAGGTTTATGAATGACATTCTACGCGAATGTATGGACGAATATGCGGTAGCATTTGTGGATGATATTCTTGTCTACAGTAACACAATTAAAGAGCATCATCGTCATGTCCGAGAAGTCCTGAAACGACTCTAGGAAGCAGGGCTACAGGTGGTATTAAAGAAGTGTGAATTCTCGGTCTAGCAAACTAAGTTTCTCGGGTTTATTATAAGCACCGACGGCATCTCAGTAGACCCAGAGAAGATTAGAGTGGTTTAAGAATGGAAAGTCCTAGCTACGGTAAAGGGCATTCAGTCATTTTTAGGATTCTGTAACTTCTACAGACGATTCATTTAAGGGTATAGCAGGCTTACTAAACCCCTTCACTACCTGACTCGGCATAATGTCCCCTTTCTATGGACTGAGTAATGTGAAATAGCCTTTTAGCAGTTAAAACATCGACTCCTTACAGCTCTAGTGTTACGACACTATGACCCGGCGCGACTTACCCGGGTTAAAACTGACGCCTCGGATAACGTGGTCGGTGTAGTGCTCACATAGTACTACAAAGACGATGACTTCTGGCATCTAATGGCTTTCTTCTCGAAAACGATGTAAGTAGTAGAGCTGAACTATGAAATCAGAGACAAAGAATTACTGGCAATTGTCCGTGCCTTACAGGAATGGAGACCTGAACTTAAAGGATTATCCCGACCCGAGCGTTTTGAAATTTTAACGGATCACCAGTCACTAGAATACTTTATGACTTCTCGACAAATGAATTAACGACAAGTCCGATAGAGTGAGCTACTTTCCCAATTCAGGTTTGTGATCAGATACCGACCGGGTAAGAAAAACGTGGTCGTAGATGTCCTTTCCCGGAAGGATACACCTTATTAAGATACTGGTCGACAATTCGCGTTACTCCCGGAAAGTCATTTCGAATCCCTATCGACATCAATATAGGTCGCCCTATCACAAGTTACGGATTCAATTATAGATCGTGTCAAATATGCCAACAAGACTAGCTCGGAACTAGAAGAATATCGGGAAATGGCCCGAAAGGGTAGTACGGTATAGACTATCAGCAATGAACTTCTGCTTTATAATAGTAATTTGGAAGTGCCCGATCAGGACGACCTCCGAGCTCGCTTATTAGACGAGCTACATCGACAACCATTAGTTGCTCACCCCGGCATTAAGAAGCTAAAGAAGTTAATCTTAGCAAGATACCACTAGTCTAGCTAGGTAACCGATGTGAAGAGGTATATCGACAACTGTCTAGTATGCAAACGGATAAAATCCTGGAGAGATCGAACCCCTGGACTTCTTCACCCCTTAGAAATCCTAGAAAGACCATAGGAGTATCTTACAATGGATTTCCGATCATTCCCAAAGGACCGACATGGATTTGATGCAGTATTCGTTATTATAGACCGCCTTACAAAAAGACCGATATCTATCCTATGCCATAAAGACACTGATACAAAGAAGATGGCACGTTTATTCATTGATAATGTGATCCGTATCTCCGGCATTCCGTCCTTAATTGTTTCAGACCGAGGTGGTTAGTTCGTTTCAGAATTTTGGACCGAGTTCTGTCGAATTCTTGGTATTTAGAGGAAGCTATTAACAGCTTACCACCCGCAAACTAATAGACAGAGTGAAATTGCTAATCAATATATGGCACAAAGACTACGTCCCTATATTGAACATAACCAGGATAATTAGTCAGAGTGTCTACTAATGGTGGACTTCGCAGCATCAATCTTACCGCAGGACATAACGAAGAAATCACCTTTTTTTATTAAACGTGGCTACGAACCTATCATGTCTTTCGATTAGAGAGATCAAGCGATACTAATAACCAACGAGCGCGAGGTATCGAATATGCTCACTCGATTACACGATATTTGGCAAGAAGCAAAATAACAAGCTATGAAGTCTTAACAAATGCAGATCTAGTAGGCAAATAAGCACCGCCGAGAAGTGGATTTCGATGTGAATGACTATGTTTTCGTGACAACAAAGGATTGGTTGCAAGACAGACCGAGCAGGAAGCTTTCTTATATGGCCAGTGGACCATACAAGATTGTGGAAAAAGTGGGCCACTCATTCAAATTAGAATTGCCCCCATCTATCAAAGTACACCCCGTGTTTCATGCCAGCAAACTACGAAGAGTAGCTACAACGGAGCCTTTACGTGGTCAACATACCGATCCACCACCACCACTACGTGTCGGTGAAACTGACGAATGGGAAGTCAACAAGATCATGGATTCCAAACTGCATTATAGAAAGCTGCGATACCGGGTCGATTGGCTCGGTCATGATGTCGATCTATAATGGTATCCCGCCGGGAATTTTAAGCATACACCTATGAAACTAAGAGAATTCCATGATCGCTACCCTTCGAAACCTGGACCACTAAAGCGTCTGCATGAATGGGAAACTGTATCAGCAAATGAGCAAGTGGTTAATGATCATCCCGACGATAATATGCCTGTTTCTATGGACTAGCAAGCATTCAGGGACTAAATGCAATTTCGTAAGGGGGTTGTCACGAAGAATTCAGGATCAATGATCCTGAACCGATTCTGCCGTGTTCCACCGCCTTTCGTAGTTCGTGTTTTACATTGTTTGATTGGATGCCTCAGGCATCACTAACTTATGAAATACAACTTGGTGCTGGCCAATCAGGTGATGTCAATAACTCTAGTTTTCATTACCCCTAATTCTGGCAATTTATATATAGGTGTAATTTACTTGCTGAATAATGAACAAACACGACAAACAAGTGGGCCTGCTTTCTCAGGCTTCCGACACACCCCCTCATCTTGCGCAGATTGGGCAAGATGACCCTTGAAACGCCTATTTCTGTAATAGACATAGAAACAGCCTCTGTTTCCCTTCTGGGCCTAGGTGATCAGGTGACCTACATCAGCTATTCTAAGCAAGCGAATGAAATTTTCATGCTTTTGGCGAGTCAGGCACTTGGTGAGCCCGTCAGCGACCATCTGTGCCGTTGGCACCCATCTAACGGTGATCCTTCCTGCTTGCGCTTCCTGCCTAACCTAGTGATAGTGAATATCGACATGTCGAAGCTTCGTATCGAACGCCGCATCCTCCTTGTTAATGAGTGCAACCGTGCGCTCATTGTCGCAGTCGATGGTGATGGGGTGGGATAACTTAAGGCCAACATTCTGCAGCAGTCTTCTCTATTATTAGAGATGCTTGCCAGCCTTAGAAAGTCCTAGCAGCTCGGCCTCGGTAGTAGATGTCGTTACCGTTGGCTGCTTGCTGGCTTTCTAGTCTACTGGCCCGCCGAACACTTGGTAGATATATCTAGCAGAACTCTTCCGATCCTTATGATCCCTATACGACGCGTCACTTGCTATCTGGATCGACTCTATATCTTCGATTCCTGCGGCATATTCAATGGCAAGAAACCGGGTGGAGTAAAGGTAGCAGATCACCCTATCGACAGCTTGCTAGTGCTGTGGTCCTAGGTTTATTAGGAATTGCGCGAGCTTAGTAGTAGCCTTTGCTGCGTTAACCCTAGTAATGGTCGTTACATAACCTACTAAGCCCACTTTCTGCTGATATAGATGTGTTTCTCTTGGTGTAGCAACGCCCTCGTACTTACGTAGTTCTTCTACCGGTAAGGGTGTAAGAACAGGCGCTCGCTCTGTCAAGTTATATCTCGCTACAATGCTTGCGATATAACTATCTTAACAAAGCCACAACTTCTTCTATGCACGGTCCCTAATGATCCGGATATTAAGAAACCACTCTGCTTCTCCGTGATCAGTTAGTTCCTAGTGCTCTTTAAGTGATTTTTCCAATTGTTTTGCGCTTGCTCTCGCTGTGCGATAGCAAGTAATAAGTATATCGTCGACATAGAAGAATACAATGATTCCGGTGCTAACGAACACACATAGGTCCTCCGGCACTTGCTAGAGACCTAACTTTCGCAGTACACTTGCTGCTTCTTATTGCTATAAGCGTGGCGAAATTCGTAGACCGTATAGAGCTCGCTGTAGTTTCTATGACTTGCCCGGTATCCCAAAACCTTCTAGCATCTGTATATATGTCTCCTTATCTAAACGCGAGTTTAGGAATACGGTAACAGCGTCGCGCTGCCTAACGTCGAGATCGTATACGGCGATAAGGGAGAAGATTATGCGTGCTGTCCTTGCAGCAAGTGTCGCTGCTCGCTTCTCTTCTTGGGTGATGGTTTCTAAGTCGCCGCGGACGCATATGCGTGCTTTTAACTTGATTAAGTGGCTATCCTGGTCAAATTTGTATGTATAAATCTATAAGAGAGGAAGCACTTGCTTACTGATGTCTTTTAGCCGGTCTATCACCTTATACGTTGCCTTTAAGCGCAAGTTGTCTAGCTCTCGTTTCATCGCTGCGATAAAACCTTCGGAGAACTGGTGGTTTATAGCCTCTTTATAGTTTCTTGGTATAGGAGGGAGGTCATCGCGGTGTCGTCGATATTCTGGCTTCTCGGTATACAGCCCTACTACGAAGGCATGTAGCATTGCTAGTGGCTCTTACTATATCGTAGAGTAAGCAGTATAGTCATTGTCTTGCCTTGCTCGCCTGGTTCTTTTGCCGCTCATGATATTGGTAGTATTAACGTCACTAAAGATCTCTTGTGTGGGCTGCAGTAGCTCGCTTTGTAGCTGTTATGCGACTTCATCGTCACTTGCTCCATTATCCTACGACGTTTCTACGGTTTCAGGGGTCTGATCCCCTACTTGCTGCGTTTCCTACTGCGTCTCCACCCCCTGATCTGACCCAAAAACCTCGTTTGGTGGTGTTGGTAGGAGTGGCACATCTTCTAGGAAAGCACCTAGGATTTCTATAGGACTTACTGATACAATCCGCCTTTCTGGCGTCGGCGATGGGGTTCTTGCTATATCTTTATGGCGTTCCATTTGTTATGGTGGGGTTTCTACCTGCTAAGGAGTATTGGTTTCATCCTCCTGCGGTTTGCTACGTGGTAGCTCGACTTGCTAGTGTTAGTCTTAGTGAGAATCTGCGGTTTGAGTAGCTTGCTGATGGTTTTCAGTTGTTGTATGCTGCTCCCGATGCGTTTCCTCTGGCTCCTGATGCTCCTCCTGACTTCTTGCTGTCGATATTCGCTGGTAAAGCTTAAGGGTTTCATCTGTATCAAGCATATATGGTTCCTGGATAATTGGCATTGGCAATTGTTGATATCGCTCGAACCTAGGTGTGTACTTGCGGCTCTCGTCAAACACCGCATCTCTAACAACCTACACTCTTCTAGTATGTGGGAACTAGATTTTCTAGATATTTGATGCCACGAAGCCTACTAGAAAGCCAATCTCGGCTCTCGGTGCCATCTTATCAGATTGCACTTGCTTCTGTATCCGATAGTAAGTCAAAGTGCCATACAATTTAACGTTTGCTAGGTTGATTCTCGGCATCTCGTTGCCCGCGAATTCGCGTCGAACCTCTTCCCACGGCATAATCCAGCGTTTCTTATCGTTCACGAAGGTGGGTGTACGGTTCAGCAACCATACTATAGCACTTGCTGCCTCTGGCTAGAGACCTTTAGGTAACTGGCCCTCGACGATAAGCATACGCATACGTGTGATGATTGTTCCACCTACACGCTCGCTGTATCCATTCATCTCTGGATGTCCCGGGGGAGAGTGATAGATAATGATGCCCTCTTTGGAGATAGATCGTTCGGCGGTGCTTCCTACCGAAGTCTCGTTGTCATATATAAACACCTTAATTGGCAAGTTCCACCAATTCTTAGCAAGTGCTATAAACTTGTCGATAGCAAGCTGACACTCTAGCTTTAGTTTATGTGTTATGATCTAGTGAAATCGCACTCCCTCGATATAGAAGTGTGACATCCATCTATGTCTGTTTTCTGCTAGCTGGATCTGTATTAGGTCGAAATAAATTCTTCTAAATCTTCTAAACGTGCGTCTAATTAGTCGGCGAGAGATTTGTCGAGGTGCTCTTACTAGGTTGTAGACTCGGCAAGGTGAGTTGACTTCTTTATCCTTGTTATCCTCTGTGATCTCGATGCTATCTACCATTTGCTTAGCTTACTTAATCGCATCTGTGTTGATATGCGCTAGACGGCGATGCCATAGTTCTATAGATCCTTTCGCTTTCTGTGGTCTCTCTGACTTTCTGGTTATTGCATTGACACTGTTGTGGCTTGGCAAGTCGAATACCCACAGATCTAGGTCTACTAGCTGCAATTTCGCGATTTGTAGGTTGTTTGGGTCGACGATGGTATCTATATCTTGACACCATTTCACACTAAGTCGCCTTATTTTTGCATATGAAACTAGGTTAGTATAGCACCCTAGGACATACAAGGCGTTGGTAAGACGTATAATTCGTTGCTTACCGGTTTATAGATCTCTTACAGCAAGTCTTACTGTTCTAATCCCCTCACCCTTAGTGATTGAGTTACCAGTTGCTAACTCTGTTTGGTATGGGGTTATAGTTTCGAACCAGCCCTTATTGTTGCACATATGCACACTTGATCCACAGTTAAGGATCTATCGGTTTTTGAGATCAGGCATTTGCTTAATTCTCTTATCGACTGGCTTGACATAGTAGATGGGAGTTCTTTCTGCTGGTTTGCTAGTATGGGCTTGCTGCACCTGGTTGCTCTCTGCTAAGGGCACTTGTATGGTTGCAAGTGTTACTATTGGTGGATGAGCGCTAACGTCAGGCTGTACCGTTGTGAAATCCGCCGTTTCCTTAGGCGTTGAACGTTCTTTGTCCTTCCTTACTTCCTCGTTAATCCACTTACGCCATTCTAGCTCTACGGTAAGAAGCTTCTTAATTCTTTTCTTCGTGGCTTCCCTGATAGTGAAGTCCGAAGGTATCAGATCAGGGCGTATATAGTAGTAAGTTGCTACTCTATGACGTGGGTGTGTGTTTCCATATAGGCAGGACCGTTCGTGAAACGGGGTCTCTACAGTCTGCTTTGGCTTCTTAGACTTTGCAGCAGAGATTGTTGCCACTTGCTGTGAAGCTTCCTTATGCCCTTGCTAGGTTGAGAAGGAGGCCTTTGGTGCTGACAGTGATGGTTTAGCACCTGTTTCGCGGTAGATACTACGAAAGGACTCGATAAGCTGATTGATATCACGCTTCTCTTCATTAAGGATGATAGTAGTGTATTCCGCTTGCTACCACATTGGCAGGACTTCCTTCACAGCCTTGATGAAGTAACGTACTGCATCTTTATTATCAACCCTGATGCCGACGCTAATGACTTCTTGCCGCAGTGTGTCCCACTTGTCGATCCATTGGTCGACATCCTTCCCGGGTTTCTGCGATGCAAGTTGCTCCCACTTGTCGCGCAGCTCTTCCTTATAAGAGTTGCTTCTTGCGAACCGTGTTTTCAGCGCTATAAGCACATCATACGGGGTTTCTTTGGTGATGACGGAGCGATGATACTTACTGTCAAGGGTGGCAAAGATATATTCGTATACATCATTCAATCCCTTGGTCTACTTCTCATACTTCGAGAGAGCAAGCTTATAGACATCGAAGCGGTCTCGCCACTTGCGGGTCTCCTTATCATCTCCGTCTTCTGGGTATTCTGGTTCTACCGGCTCCGTACTGCGCTTAGGGAGTGCATCCTCATTGACTTCTGGATTGTATAGCTCCCAAACCGCGCGCAGTTAGGCGAAGCGCCTGGTTTTTGCGTACCAAGTGCTCCATTGAGCTGGTTCACGAAGTTTATCGCCCTTTATAGCGGAGAGTGTTGACGCATCCATGCTTGCTGAAGTGTAGTGATCACTTGCTGTATCGCTTGCTAGCGAGGATGGGGTATGGGTGTGTTGGCGTTGCAGAAGATACACAATCGGTGGTTCAAAAGGGGTTCTGAACCAGCAAGTGGTCGATTTATGGTTATCAGATGATCTGATTGCTGTAATAGATGTGTTTTTCTGGTTCAGAAATGGCTATTCGGGCTCATAACTATGAAATACAACTTGGTGCTGGCCAATCAGGTGATGTCAATAACTCTGGTTTCCATTACCCCTAATTCTGGCAATTTATATATAGGTGTAATTTACTTGCTGAATAATGAACAAACACGACAAACAAGTGGGCCTGCTTTCTCAGGCTTCCGACATACCTTAATTGTTTCAGCGTGTTGTTTCTTTCTTTCTTCTTCTTTCTTTCTTTCTTTCCCCATGTTTAGTATTCTAGTTGAATGCACTCTTTTTCATCAAGACTTGGCTCGTAACAAAAGGAACATTTTAATAGCATCCATATGGTGAGTTCTCTACCTGTGAATATGAAAATTGCCTGATTCGCAAAACGAATAAATATGTTCGAATAGACCGCAGGAACTTGTGGCATAGAAAATTAGACAACGTGTATAATGATGCATAAATCCCCCACTGAACGAAAAAGCTATCAGACTTGAAGATAGCATCTTTCATACAAAGAATAATCATAAAATTCACGCTGCTTATCATGAATACCTCGGCAAACCTCGCCATGAAGGGGCCTAGGGCCAAGGAGTATAAGTTGAAGGGGCGAATCTGCCGCTCTCTTCGGTGTTCATCTTGCGAAATATCACAATATGACACAGTTCAAGTTACTAATCCAATCAAATGAAAATCGTTATTACACGCCAATATCTAAGCAATGTTTCTCATGGAGATCATACAACAGGGCAATGGAATATGAAGATATGAATATTGCATTGCGGACGGAGGAGATGAAATAGAGAGAGAGAGCGAGAGATCTATTTATCTACTCATCAATGGGAGACTATCCCCATATGGGATGTCACCTGACATCCCCAACCATTTCACTTATCTTCTAAGTTCTAAGATTGGTTAAAATGTGGAGGATATAGTTCGAAGAATAGTATAGAAATTCATAGGAAATTATGTAATACGTCTAGTGTTAAAGAATATGATAGTATCGGCGTGGATGTGATATTGAGTCGGAACTGCCGAGTTAAAAACTGCCGAGTCGAAAACTGCCTAGGTGTTGCTAGGGGCTATGGTTGGATTAAATAAACTGGAGTGGATTCCGCTTGACCGCCTGAGTGTGAAAGTTCAAGACTTGAAACAAAGTCAAGAAATGCCGTAAACTACTTGCCTAGCATAGGTAGCACTTCATCTGTGGATCCTTCGGGCCCACTAATCTCGCTAATGCAGGCATTAACCGTCCGAAGCATGCGGGGCTAAGAGCCTTACTACTTACTCTAGATATTGACTTGGATTAGACACGAAGCGTCGAGAGTATTATAGGCTCCAATGATAAAAAATAGCTAAGGTCCCATTATCATAGACCTCGGGAGGGCGTATGCGCTCATCACGAGATGATAGAATGTACTTTTATGTGCAAGATGCCATTTCTGAGATGCTTCACTACTTTTGGTGGACAAAGAAGTGTATTGCATATCCAATATACCAATTCTCAAGCGACTTCTAAAATTTTTCATACAACCGAAATTTTGATGGACTTCAAGAGTAGGATATACTTAGTAGAGCCAGTTATATACCAGCAAGCTTTTACTGGACAGTCGTCGCAACGCATTGCTCGCCCCGATGGGGTTCCTTGCAGTTGTAGTCTTTCTGAGTGTTGGATTTAGTCATTTCAAAGGCCATGTTGTTTCGTGCAGTGGCCTGTGTATCAGAACCATGGCAGGACACAAAGAAACTGAGGAATTAAGGGGAATAAGTGTTGACCATGCCACCAGTGAATATCGTGCCAGCGGGGTTGATGAAAGCAAAAATACTCTTACGCGAGAGCAGGGGATGACCAGTGCCAGCCTCAAGGCAAATTTTGCTGTCAACAACACCAACGATTGCGGTGACATCGCCGGCTGCACCACGCGCGATAGCATAGCAAATGGTGTTAATCTGAAAGTTTCTCAGGCCCTGGCCTCGCTCATTGAAAGCTGTAATTGCTCTTGACCCCTTGGCACCGATGGTCACTATAACTATCAGGCCAATTACATTTGAGTAGTGTCACTTTTCTAGTAAAGATCATATCACTGCTAACGTAGGCCAACTCGAAGACTACTAATTTCCAACCCAATTGGTTTGACGAAGCCGAGTGTCAAAAGAAGAGGCATTCAATTCGCTTTACATGGGCTTTGAAAAAGTATTAGTGAGTAATGAATTGGAGTGAACCTGAGGCATATGATGAAAAGCTAGTCAGCTCAAACATTGGGAAGTTGATGGATCTTGGTGAAGATGAGTAGATGGGGCCGATCTACAGTACTCCGTAGTGGCATCCTATTAAGCTGCTGCCACCACCACTGTAGGTAGAAGGCAGCTACCGTGACTACAACTAGCTGCGCCTACTTGCATAGTTAGAGTGATTATCACAGTTGTACCTCAATTCAAGATCTCGACTTCGACGAGGGGTCAAGGTAAATGAACTACAAACACAAATACTGTACTACCCCTTTTCATTTCTTTTCATATTTTGCACTATCTAATTTCGGTATCTCTCCTTTTCATGATTGGAGGAGATTCGGGATCCGTCCGGGGTCATGGCGCGGGGTAGTGACCGTCCGGGGTAGATCTGGCCGAGCCCATAGCCCGCGGATGAGATGACACCGAGCCTTGTCCGACTCTGGCGTTCGTCAGGTTCTTTAAAGATCGATACTATTTATTTTGAATCCTGCATGTCCAACTGCCCCCCACCGAGGATTGTATTCTACAGAGATAGAGGGAACAAGCATCATAAGCGTCCGACTTCATGTTCTGAGGCCAGCGTCCGACTTCATGTTCTGAGGCCAGCGTTCGAAGACATTCTGAATGGGTCACGTTTACTGAACATATCATTACGGTACTCGATACCCGGGCCCAAGCACAGCACTAACTAATAATTAGCGCTTATCCTGTCCCAGCTCCTCGGTTAAATACACTTGCTTATTATGATAGGCTCAATAGAATTGAACTACTCTGACAGGGAATCAAGGGGGTTGGATTTCAGAGTGCACAACAAGACAAAGCCTGGGACGGAGCACAGGCATGACTCGCACTAATTGAAGGAGGGATAATTCTGGACTCTCCCCTACAACCCAAATCAGGAATTTCTCCGGCGAATGGAACGCCACATCTAGACGCACACCACCACATCAGCAGACCCCGCAAATACCCCAGTAAATTCCTCCCGCCTGGTACCTATCAGATTACTTCGCTCAATAAGAGCCCACCATAATCAAGTGACACTGCTACCGTAATGCCCGGAAAATGACCCTCATGAGTGGAGATGCTGGGCTGAGGAGGTCAAGGTCCGGAGTAAGCTTTAATCAATTGAGCTAAGGTTTGTCGCAAGTATAAAGATCTGAAACCCCCAGTCGTGCCTGCCTCTTTTTCATTCACCCGTTTCTCGCAGAAATCGTCAAGATGAATAACGACATCACAGAGAAGCAGACCTCAGCGTCGGAGGTCGAGGCGCAGCCAACCTCCGTGGGCGGACATGGTTACGATGTCGGCGAGAAGGTCGACTACGACAGAGCGGGCGCCATCGAGGCCGAGGAGGTCGAACATAATATGACTGTGCTTCAGGCTGTCAAGGCCTATCCCGCTGCCAGCTGGTGGGCATTCGTGATGTCATGCACCATTGTAAGCTCTTGCCCGTGATAGGCAGATCATTTCTCTAACGTTGCGATAGATCATGGAGTCATACTGTGTTTTTTTAATGGGACAATTCATAGCCACAAAAAAATTCGCCGAGGATTTTGGTGTATACAGCGAAACAACAGGAGAGTGGATTATTGAAGCTTCATGGCAGTCTGCATTCCAGTGTAGCGGGCCAATCGGTGCCTTCATTGGTGTATTCGTCGCAGGTCCCATTACCAGTTGGATTGGATATCGATGGGCAACCATTGGCGGTCTCATGTTCTTGAACGGCTTCATCTTCATCTTCTTTTTCGGCAACAGCCAGGGGATGTTTTTCGCGTCCCAGATCCTGGAAGGAATTCCGTGGGGCATTTTTATCGCCAATGCCCCCGCCTACTGTGCCGAAATCGTGCCAATGAGATTGAGAGCTCCAGCAACGCAGATGTTGCAGATGTTCTGGGCGATTGGGTCGATCATAGTGGGGGGTATAACTTATCACTACCAGTCCAAGCTTGACTCTTCAGCGTACAGGTTCGTCCGCTCCCATAGATGCCGTCGAGCAGCATTGTCCTAACAATCATTTCAGAGTTCCCATTGCACTCCAGTGGATTTTCCCTACTCCCCTTGCTATCCTACTCTTCCTTGCGCCTGAATCGCCCTGGTGGCTCGTACGAAAGGGCCGTCTAGCTGAGGCAGAGAGGGCTGTCAAACGCCTTGGACGCGCAAGTGCAAATGATAATCCCGCTGATGCAGTCGCAATGATGCGTCGCACGATCGAACTCGAGAAGACTGAGAAGAAGCCCAGTCTCGCTGAACTGTGGAAAGGTACCGATCGCTACCGCACATTGATTGTGTGCGGTGTCTACGCATCTCAGAATCTGACGGGCAATCTGATTGCTAACCAAGCGGTTTACTTTTTCAAGCGTGAGTCCAGCCATGTCCTGCAACCTTATAGCAGACTAACACTAGCCCAGAGGCCGGAATGGCAGACAACACCGCATTTGCACTTGGCCTCATCACTTCTGCCCTCCAGTGGATAATGGTCATGCTCTCTTGGGTCCTCACCACATACCTCGGCCGACGCACCATCTATGTCTATGGTCAATTCATCAACTGTGCATTCTTGATCGCGCTCGGTATTGCGGCTTCATGTGGCGCTAGTAATGCGGCTAGCAACGCGCAAGCATCACTTGGCTTGATCGTCTCCGTCCTGTTCTGCTTGGGACCCGCCCCTGCCTCATGGGTCATCATTGGCGAGACATCTTCCGTTCGTCTCAGGCCACTGACAACCGGTATTGGACGAGGTGCCTACTACTTGGTCAATATTCCTTGCATTTTCCTTTCCAGCTACATGCTCAACACTGATAAGTGGAACCTGGGCGGCAAGAGCGGCTACATCTGGGCTGGTACCGCCTTTTTCTGCACCGTCATGTCCTGGATCTGGATTCCAGAGATGAAGCACAGGTCCTTCCGCGAGATCGACATTATGTTCCGGCGTCATGTCCCGGCTCGCAAATGGAAGAAGACAATTATCGATATCCGCGATGATGAGTAGATGGAAATTGCTCTTCGGAGACGCCTGGGTGGTACTCTTTGTGCAGGAATGGGTGGTAGCAATGGGTTGCTTACTAGATACTGACAGGTAATTATTTCCAAAGATGAATTGAAGGGTGAGGATCACGGCGGAATGTACTGAATCCTCTACTCTCGTCGGTAATAACTGCTACTGTATCAGGCTTGCTTTTGGTATGACTGATTTAAGAAGCTACTACCACGTTATCCCGACAGAGCAGGATAGCTGAGTAACATATAGTAATAAAGCATTTTACGGAAAATATAACACATGTATTTCATTCATAATTCATAACCCGTTTTCTAATGCCAAGAATCCAGAACACCTACTATGTACATTGGGCTAGAACAGTGAGAATCATGCTATTGTGGAGAATTTGCAGACCTCCGCGGATGCACTGAGGAGGTTTGTACTCTTGGACGGAGAGGATGCGGACCCAAGGTACCTTCTTGTTGGGGATGTCAGGTGACATCCCACATTGGGAAAGTCTCCCATGGAGTAGATAGATAGATATCTCTCGCTCTCTCTCTCTCTCTCTCCTTCTCTCCTCCGTCCGCAGTACAATATTCACATCTTCATATTCTATTGCCCTTGTATGATCTCCATGACTTCCGCAGTCCGCAAATGCGGATGTGCCGCAGCCTAGGGGGTGTATCAATCCCCTATAACTATTATTGATTTGAATGGCAACGCATGATGACAAAGAAGAAGCATACCAAGCGCAGCCACAGGATCGGCTTGCGTGACCACCCTTAATTTCTCTTAGTATGCCGGGATGACGTTGTGTATGATCAGTTTCATGGCGGATAACATCGCACTGGAAATGAAATGAAGAGATTTTGATGTGTCTCGGCAGCATATGAAGCCCTCACCCGAACTTCAAGTTGCACTTTATGATCCATTTTCCGGCGGGTGTGCGATCGCATTTCATGCCACGATCTGGTCCGCCCTCCCGCGTGTTTCGAAAGGTCCCAGACCGGGCCTCAGTTGTTTCCTCTGGACAAACCACTGTCAGTTGCCACTTGCATTTTCACACACAACTTTCTATATCCTATCCAACGCCCATAACAGCAGGGTGTCTTCCATAAAAGCGCTCCAAACGGAACCCTCCAGCGTTATAGTAACATCCCAAGGGGTTTCATCATGATTCAAACTTTCCGCATCATTATCATCTCCTATCCTATTGCTACCACAGGTTGACATGATATCACAGATACCATGGTACATTTCTGACTGCACATCAAACCTGCTGGCTCTGCCCATCTCCGGGCCAAAATCCAGACCGTCAATGTCTAGGTGTATCAAGCTGCTCACTGTCATATCGGTGACTCTCATACTAGTTGCCTCCCAGTCAGATTGCTCTCGAAGTTAAGAGACTAGCCCTCTAACGTAATTATCCTGGTCGAGAAGCTTCAATTCTTTTCAGATCCACAGAGACAAACTCGTGAGCTCCTTCAGATCTGCATGTATGGGAGTTGTTGCGCATGTTGAGGTCGAGAGATCTGTTGGAGGATCAACATTGACGACCGGTGGGATGATGCAATTTCCGAGATAGCTTTCCGGAAGATTAGGTCGGAATTTTCTGCGCAGATTTACCGGCACCGCTAGTGATGAAGTGGGGCTGTTGCTTTGCCCGTTTCGCCGAGCTCAGTTCATATAGGTGGCAAGTAATGCCGGCAGGACGTCGTTACTGGAAATGGCTGGGTCCTGGTCGGTGGACCTGGCGGTAATATACGCATCCTTCAAAGCTCGGACCTTGGAGGCTGGAAACGAGAATCGTTGGCTGGTGACCTTCTTGTCGAGGCCTGGAATAATTCTGTTAGATTCAAATATTTGGCTGAAAGCCTCTGTATTAGAATCAGAAAATGGAATTGCATTGTCAAGAATGATCTGTCTCGAGGATGCTTCCTTTGCACAGGTAGTTGGCAGAAAAGGTGGGAGATCCGTCGCTGAATTGGCAAAGCAGCATGTTGCGAACATTTTCAGAACGTTTCAAACCCCGCTTCCATCTACAACAACGTGATTAAGTGTCATGCATAGCAAGATACTATCTGGGAATACGTCTGCCTGGAATTGGCCAATATGGCTTGGCTGATCTGCTGGGATCATGACAGCTCAAGGGGTCCAAGAGTCGTTGAGCCTGAGCGACACTGACGGCCCTGGAGAACAGGTTGTCTTGAAGGTGGTATCCGAGTGGTACTTGATTTGCAGCATCGGGATCCGTTTTAGTGATTCTAAACAAGGTTGTATTTCCTTCAAGTTGCGCTTGCCAGGCAATTTGGAGGAAGAAACCCTCGCACCTGCTAAGAATGGGAGGGCATATGTCAACATCTCCACACCATGATTGAGTGCTGCAACGGCGGCATTTGGGTCATTCTGCTAAGATGCATAACGGCCAAAGGCCCAATGCCTGATTTCATGGTATTAGTCAGCCTGCGGAATTCCCTGAACAATAAGAAAGAGGTCTACTTGCTTGTACAGCACTTCGATGGCTCCGGCCATTCGTCCTTCTCTTTCAATAGGAGGTGCTGCTCGCTGGTTGAAGTGCGCTAATTACAGCATACCTATAACAAGGTCAACATTCATAAGGCTCACTCTTGAGGCTCACTGGTCTTGATGTACGCTCTCATTTAATGTCACATGTGCTAACCGAGTACAGTTCCTCCTTCCAGTAACCTTCCGATGACTGTCAAAATTGCATGTATGTACGCCTCGCTCCTCTACTTTCTTGAAGGGGGATTGACACTCAGAGTGATACAAGCATGGGCCAGCTTGACGATACGCTCTAACTATTCGTCTCGTTGAACAATCATTATGTGCCCTTTCCATATATAACAAGCCATCCGGCCACGTCTGACAGTATACTGGTAAATATAGTCCCATAAAGTCCCACAGGGATACATCCCGATATAGAGCGAGCCATAGGTACTACTTGCGAGGAACCTTGATGACTACTTTTGGTTAACATATTTTCTGCGGTCAAAAGGTAGGGCGTCGTATGGTACATTGGCACCGGTCTTTTCACCAAAGCCGAGGGTGTCATATGTTCCCTGCATTTTCACTTTAACGCTGGCTTAATGCCTAAGAAGCCGGTACGGCTTTCATCTGAGGAGAATGTGAGGGCAAGAGATGTGAGTGACTAGATGCGAGGATTTGTGACTGCACGGCCATATTGTGCGCAAAGTTACGGAAGACAGTAGCCAAGCTGATTGGATCTATTTGAATCATAAATAGCCCAAACAATAAAACAAACTATAAAGCTAACAGTAACCGAGGGTTCGACTGCACTTGCTGTGCTCTAAGATATCAGTAAACAAGGCGTGCGAACAAGTTACAGTGGGTCATGGTAAGAAGAGAGCCAAAGAACCGAACAGCGGCAAGCACGCTAATACCTACAACCTGTCAAAGAAACAAGACCCCAGAGAAGATAAAGAACAAGATGTTGTATATAATATTAAACGTGCATCGAAAGCAGTAGCGGTATGGTAGAATTATACAAACCTGACCAATGAAAAGGTGGAAGGGAAGTGCGTAGCAAAAACATGTAGGGCAGCAATGAAAAACGAAAATGACAGCGCCGACGGCACTGCTGGCATAGGAAGCGAAAAGAGGAAGGAGACTGAGTCAATTGATCTATCTAGAGCAAGCTGACGAAGACAGTCTAGGAGAAGAAGAAGTCGAAGCAAGAATAAACAGAAGAAGGCCTATATAGACCTAAGCACAAAGGAACGAAACAGGCCTGAACCTAGGAAATCACCCGCAAGCATCATGCAGGGCCAAAGAGGACGATAAACCCTGCAAACCTATCGAGGTCAAAGGGATCGAGTCATCAGAACAAAAGAAATGGAGGAAACGAAAATAGGCAGGAAGGGTAGTGCTATTCTACAAAAGCAGGCCGACTGTTATAACAGCCAAGCTCAAGAAGGAAATGTTCCAAATAGTAATCATAGGGGCGAGTGGACAGCGTGGAGGAAAGGCTTGTTGGTGAGGATGTTGCGTAGTGTACGCTCAAAGAAAAGAAAAGAATGAAGTTTCCTTTGGCGGTCTTGTAGAGTCTCAATATGCTTGTCTGGCATACCAAGAGCCTTTGCACAGATCAAACAGAAACTTGTCCCTGACTCACTCTAGGTTGACGGACCTAGAGTTCCCAAGTCCCTCACGCTCACTTTTACCAAACAGACATGTGAGCGTGTCCACTGCTCGAGAAGCCCTCAGTGGAAAGAATCTGGTAGTCATGAGCGCCTAGATTCATTCCATGTGAAGCCCAAGCATTGAAGTGGTTGGCAGTGGTAATAGTTCCATCCGAGCGTTTATTGCGGCGGATAGACCAGTATTGCACAAAGGTTTTCTTTGGGCCATCAATAGAGGGCTGGTCGACCTGCAAGTGGGTGTAGATATCATAGAATGATCCATCGCTAGCGAAAGATCCCTTGTAGGTCAAGCTAGGGCCGGGGTTGTAGGTTCCGTAGTTCTCTAAGATGTAGTATTCGACAAGAGGGCCCCTAGTCCAGCCATACACGGCAAGATAGGCATTTCCGGAGGGTTTGAAATCTCCAGCATAGTGGATGTTGCTATTTGAATGTCAACGATTCGTCAGCAGAGTGCTAGGTGAATAGATCTTACCGGGCACTACCAATGCTCCAGCCCTTACCAGAGGTGAAATCGCCACAGTTCTCCCAAGACACGCTATATTCACCGTTCTTTTCATTGTTGTACTCGACCTTACCACCACCGTCGGTCCAGAAAGAGTAATGGTAGCCATTGCATTCTCCAGTCTGGCTTGTATAGAGAGCTCGCTTCGCCACATTGATTTCAGTGGGAGCTGCAAAGGCACTTGCGAAGGCACAAGCAGCCAAGAAGAGCCCCGAGAAGGTAACCATATTAGATAAATGACCGAGCAACTTGAGAAATGAATGACTGTACTTGAAAAAGAGTCTTTCCATGGGAAAAGTGAGCTTTTAATGGTATTGGTGGATGTAAGGTGCCTGTTCTTACAGTATCACAGATCCTAGATGTCTTGCTTTAATTTTAAGCAGTATTATAATAACCCGCACTTCCCTGGACCCTTATCCACTCTTCTAACTATAACAAGAATCTCCCGCTACCATACTGGGTAATAGCGTTTATTGAGCCGAGTAAATGGAGATCACTTCCACACCGGGGCATTTGATGAGCGTGGACTGGAAATTAGAAAAAAATTCGTTGCCTGGTGCTGTAGAACCCGGGCAGTTTGAGATAAATTAAATCAACGGGGGAACATTGAGTGAAGGGCATCAATAGAGGAAGTTCCAACTAAGTAGACCCACAAGGGTGAAATTGCACCCAGGCTTACTCGAGTTGACTGTGACTGACGTCCGGATCATGACCTCCCTCAGGACGCCGAGAAAGCGACATTTATAATTCTGCCTCCCGAGCGAAACCACTCTACGCGCCGGCGATCATCTCAATGTTCTCCCAAGAAACTACCAGCTCGTTAAGTCGGTCTTTACCTAATCGCTCCGACAAGGAGTGGATACGACTCTCGGAAGAAAAAGCCTTGGGTAGAACTTTTGACTGAAAAGTAACAAACTGGCAGAGGACGGGTTGTGCAATAGGACATCGCGTATACTCATTTGGTCAGGTATCTAGGACGTTGATTGATCAGGGACGCGTAAATATGTGACTGACCCTTAGCAATACAAAGCTATCTTGAAGAATCCCACTAGTGCCGTCGTATTCCAGTTAATAAATCGCCTTGCTTGTTTGTTCTAAGAGCGGTATGTGGTTATGACTAGATGTCGCATCTACAAAGCAGGTTTGGTATTTCCACCGTTAGTCGCGACGAGCTGTCCTAGGTGCGAGTACACACATGTGCGTTAAATACCGGTTTCTTTTGTCTTGCGTCTCGTCTGAGGGATACGCTTGGTCTGGGTGAAATAGCAGGCTTCCCTCGTTCAGCTTCTTGAAAGTTGTGTCATAGAGGGTTACGTTAGAAATCGGCGGCCAATACAAGATGTTTGAGTAGTAATTATCTTACAATGTAGGGGGTAGAGCCGTTGTCCAGGCACTATACGTGCACAACCATTACCTTCGGGATCGTACACCTGACACCGACTAGGTGGACAATGTACTAATATAGCGGACTTTCCGACTTCTGCATTAGTCGCAGGATTTGCAGGTCTTCGCCTCGGGGACACGGTTCTCATTCTGCTTCATATGAGTACAGTATGGATGGATAGATGATTTCATTTACGCTGACCCCCTGCGAACGATATGCAGCATACAACAGCTACTTATCACCGTAAGTACATGTGTCTTACATCACTTCTTAAACGATCTTAGAGCCTCGTTGGGGCCTGCCATGGCCCCGTAGCCGTTATCTTAGATTCCTCCCCTCATGGCGCGCGGCTTTGGAACCGTTATAATGCTTCTGTGAAGTCCAAGATAGCTTCCACTGTCTTGGCTCGCGAAGCAGTATCGCCTCCTCTAGGTCCTCCTACTCACACCAGGGTTGATGTGTTGTTGAGTGCGTGAAAAGTGCGCAATTTGGAGTGAATTAACTTCGACGATCCCGAGACTCTGGGTCCTTACTTGTTAAGTCTTGCCACGGGTGTGCGATATGAAATGTGCAAACACCTATGCCATTAGCATTAATTTGCTGTATTAGCGGATAGAAGTATTTGGAGGGGCGAAATAATGTAGATATAAAAGATCCATCACAACAGAGAGGGCAAAATACGTGCAAAGCTAGGCGAAAGGGTAATTCAGCATATGATATTGGTGCTGGCAAACTGACAGCTGTTTCCTGCGTCGCACTATCGGTCTTGGCGTATATAGGAGTATTGGATGTGACGGTTAGTTGCAGGCCATTTCCGGCTCCTTTTCCGGAGTGGTTGCCTTGGAGCCTTCTGGGGCATGCCCAAGTCCTGGGTGTCAGGATTCGGATCCACTTTCGCAAGGACATTGCCTAATATCGCCTAGCGCGAAACATAGAAAGTGAAATATCGTTTTTGTAAAACTAGTCCTCGTTCGGGGCTGTAAAGGCCCCGAGATCTGCTCACGAACCTGAGCAATATGCGCTATTTGGGCCTCAATTGGCTCCGATCGTAGATCACTAACCTCTTGGACCGAGATTTCACCTTTGTGAGGTATCTGCCTATTAGATCGAATGCGCTTTTACTTCTTTTTCTCGTTTTCCGCCCGTAATTCCTTATTCTCTCAAGCTAACGAAAGGGGGCCTTGTATTGAGAGTTGAAAGCCCTTTATTAGCTGGTCTAATGCCGGGCTAGGGCTTTGAGATCTCGTACGAATCAAAGCTTTAATAGACGAAGCTTGCCGACGTAGTTGTTTCTCGGTAAAGGGAATTTTTGGCGTAAAATTCCGGCTTGATTTACTACCCCGGCTCGGAGGGGGTGTTAGGGTTCGAAGACAAATATTAAGCTTTGAAATCATTAATCGGGTGAAAAAGGTACTAAACCGGCTGCTCCGAAGTTATTTTTATATACTATTAGATTTAAATGCCTCTATTCGAGCGTGCGGGTATACCTCAAGGAAATTAAGTTTATCGATATAGGTAGTCCCGAGGCGTATCTTTATTTCGATAAGCCGACCGTACGAGCGTTTTGATACCGTAAAATAACCGATATCGAGTGGCTATAGAAGGTGCTACGAGTATGCGGGTATATAGATTAGTATAATATTATTTTTTTCGTAAATTTCGTCGAACTTCGGTGTAAAGTATAGGGGGGTTCTAGTGTTTACAGGATAGTGTTACGAGCCAAGTCTTGATGAAAAAGAGTGCATTCAACTAGAATACTAAACATGGGGAAAGAAAAAAAGAAGAAGAAAGAAAGAACAACACGCTGAAACAATTAAGGTAGTGATGCCTGAGGCCTCTAATAAAACAATGTAAAACACGAACTACGAAAGGCGGTGGAATACGGCAGAATCGGTTCAGGATCATTGATCCTGAATTCTTCGTGACAAATAGGGCCTGTCAACTAGGTAAGACGAAGATGGCTCCGGAACAGATGTTTTATGTGAATAGTACAGAGAATCATTCTTGGGGAACTTCCAGGTTCCCAAGAATGGACTATTTATCATTGATAGGAGCGGGGTAGAGTGGCGGTCAGAGTACGCTCTGTGATCGACAGTGACACGCTGGCGATAACCCGTCTCTATGACAGGACTTCTGAAGATTCAGGATCCATGTAACGGCGTGGCTGATCCACGGGTTCATTGTGCGTACTGAGTAGTATATGTATCGGTCCCAGGCATGTCAGCCGACGGCTGATATAGTGGTCTTTTTGGCCTAGTTGGTAGACGTGTGTTGCCTGGGCGCATGCCTTCACAGGTATATTAAAACGACGCGCTATTTCGCGGATTGAAGAGATTTTTTTATTCTTAAAAGCCTATATTGCTAATAAGATCCTACCCTCCTACTACGCTGAATTTCTCGAGGTTTGGGAGCGACTTGGTGGCATAGTAGGTGGTTGAATTAATTAGGTTCTAATTCATAGACAAGTTTGGGGTAGGTGGGCGACTGGCTTACATGGGCGGCTCGCTTACCGATTACGTTATTTGTTTAACTGATGCCTCAGGAATCACTACTTTAATTGTTCCAGCGCGTTGTTTCTTTCTTCTTCTTCTTCTTTCTTTCTCCATGTTTAGTATTCTAGTTGAATGCACTATTTTTCATCAAGACTTGGCTCGTAACACAATGTGTCTTGTATAAGCGATGCTCGGTCCAAGCCAAGCAACGATATCCATACCAGATGAGGATCAGATCATACAACCTTGATCTGAGACTTTCCCGTCAAAGGCACATCAACATAAAGCACCAGCTTCTTATTCTCAGCATCGTACTCGGCATCACGGAGTCCCCTAGGTTTGCGCTCCACACCAAGAACAGTGATGGCCTCAATAGTGACGCCAGGCCGGTACTCAAATGAGCCAGTCATGCTGAGCTTGCCGTGCGCGTATTTGAAGTCGATCTCCGACACGGTGTCCTGCACAACTGACTCGCCATCGTCGAGATACAGCGACCCCTCAGCGCGGCCGTCAAGGCCAGGCGCAACCACAATGTTAAATCCCTTCTTGCGCAGCGCGGTCGTAGTATTGGCGCTTTCGATACGCTGCGGGTAGACAATTCCGCCCTTGTAGTGAACAGTGATGTCTGTGTAGTCGACCTCGGCGGAGACGTACTCGCCGTGGCCACGGACAGGCTTGCCTGTGCCCCACTCGTAGAAGATGTCGTCGGGGAGATAGTAGTTGAGGCTTGTGCTGTTTTCCTCTGTCACGGGGCTGACAAGGATTCCATCCCCATAGAAGAATTGCAGGTCGATAGGATAGGTGTTGGCGTCGTTCGGGTAGTTGAAGAACAGAGGGTTGAGCGCCGGGGTGCCAGTCTGGTTCTGTTTGTAGATGGCGGTGTAAATGTAGTCGACTGAATCATTGTCAGTTCTCCCTTCTCGGAGGGAGGCTATGCATATCACTTACGGAGCTGGTATCTAATGGAAATTCCATTGCGCGCCGCCTCAGCGACTGTCGGCCAGCGGTAGAACTCCTGGGGATTCGCGAAGATTTCGGCGTGATTGCGGAAGAATGTGTAGAAGGAGCCAAGAGCTGCCCATCTGTTTGATCTGTATTAGTATAGCCGCCCACATAAAGAGATAATCATTACTTACCTGGCACAGAGCGTCTCTGTTACATTACCGCCGAAGCCGCAGACATCGGGGCCCACAACGGGGATTTGGTATAGCGATGCGAACTGCAGGATCTGACTGATGGAAAGGCGGTACCAGAGCCATCCGGAAACATTATCTGCAGAATCTTTAGCATGAGATCGCTGTTGATATCGAATGAGCAGACGCCGGAAGTATTCTTACCCCCAAGCCAGTGGGAGACGTCCTTGCCGGAGCCAGCAAATGTGCTTCTCGTAATTACCAAGGCGCGGTCATCTGGGCGCCTGGCACGCATGGCATTATGAGAATGCGATGACATCATAGCGCCGTAAAGATTGTGGGTATCATATTGAACATATCCACCACTCTGCACCAGATCGGTGTCAGCAGTGCTGTCAGCAAGCGTGGGTCCTGCGCCATTTTGAATCATATACGGTGGCCTGATAAAGTCGCGATTATGGAGACCCTTGCACTCGTCAGGTCCACAGCCAGAGCCAGTCTTTTTGCCGTGCTGCCAGCTGGAATTTGAAGAAGCCCAGTGGGGCTTAGCAGAGCGCCAATGACCAGCACCCAGGTTGCGGCGGAAACGAGACCGAGCTTGACGTTGGACAACAGAAGTTGCACGCTTCTCATTTGAGTTACTGGAAGCAAAGTTGGGCTGAAGACTGTCGGGGAACCCGGGGATAGGAGCATCTGGGCCATTTCGGACTGGTGGCGGCTTTGGTGGGTCACCATCCACCTCCGCGAACTTCTCCGGAGTGGTGTTGTTACCTGGGTAGGGGCGGTTGAAGAAGTTTGCGGGCTCGTTCATGTCGATCCATAATGCGTCAATATCCGGACCGTTCTCTCCGTCGAAGAACTCTAGGAATTGCTCATTCCAGTACTGCTGCGATGCGGGATGAAACCAGTCAGGGAAGTAGCTTGGACCAGCCCAAACAACTCCCTGGTATTCGGAGCCATTCTTTTCCTTCATGAAAGTATCATATTCGAGACCTGCATCGAGCGCCGGGTTGGACTCTTTGTAGTATACGGCGGGATCGACCATGACGATGTAATGTTGGTCTCTCGCATGGATTGTATCCACCAGGTCCTTGTACAAATTTGCCGGGAACCTGTCTGGATCAATGGTGAAAATCCGCCGACGATCCATGTAATCGATATCCGTCCAGATGGTTTCCAGAGGAATGTTATGGGAGGAGTAGTTGGCGGTGACAGCGGCAACCTCGTAGACGTCTTGGTAGCCGTATTTGCATTGGTGGTAACCAAGTCCCCAATAAGGCGTCATCAACGGGAGCTGAGTGATTTCCGCGTACTGAATAGCCACATCGCGCGGAGAGGGACCAGAAAGGAAGTAGAAATCTAGAACACCGCCGATGATGTTGTACTCAAGGTACTGACCACCCTTGTTGTCGATGAAAATATCCATGGCATTGGAGTTAAGCAGGAAGACTCCGTGAGTGCCTTCCTTCCTGTGGTCGAAGTAGATCGGGTGAGCGCCGTACAGGTTCTCGCCCTGAGGCGTCCCGTAGGCATCGCGGGTGTAGATGGTCCGAGTGTAGTTAGTCGTGTTTAGCATGAACGCGTCGCTGTGCTCTCCCAGTCCATAAAGATGCGGGTTCTGCGGCAGGTGTGTCTTAAGATAGACATATTGACTCTCGAAGACCAGCTTGTTACCCGTGGTATCGAAAAGCGCCTCTCCAGTATCAGTCCGAGATACAGTGAACGAGAAGGGGTCAGCATTGAAGTCGAACTTGAGCTTGCTATCCTTGGGGGAGCACCATTGACCGAAGCCGGGGCGTGGGAAGACACTGTCTGGAACCTGATAGACCGTGTTGTTGATGTCCAAGATCTTGACGTGGAGTCGATCGTTGGTCTGATACTCCACTTCGAGTTTCAAGTCTGGGAGGTCAGTCCCGAAAACATTGCATGCCGGCCCTGCGAGAGAAAGTTCCGCGTAAAAGCCAGACCGAGTCTCCCACTGCTTTGTCGCCTTATATCCTGGGCATTTGGACAGGTCCTTTTCGTAAAGGTCATTGCCGGGGTCATCGAGATCCTCGATGCCAGCTTGGCTCTGAGCCCAGACAGAGCCACTCAGGGCTACGGCCGAAGTGAGCAGCTTCTTGAAGTACATTCTGAGGCCCTGAATAAGAAACGAGGTCACGTACACGGGCTCCCCTTATATACGTCTTTCGGTCTTTCTCGTTTACTGTTGCCAAGATGGAGTGTGAAGTCAGTGCGGAGACTACAAGAATCCCCAAGCCTGCGATATCCACCCGTAATATATGGTTTTTCAACCAAGTCTCGTGAGGGAGACCGTCATTCTTTCTCTCCTTCTCCAGGCCACGACTCCATCAACGTCATCGGACTCCTGGGACATCTTAGTCTGGCGTTCTTGGTATATACAATTCATCTGGAGACAAAAGCAATAACAATGACATCAACCCCGCGCAAGATGTCAACAGGGCTAGCGATGATCCCTCTTGGCATTTGCCAAGTCCTCCGATAAAAACCCGAAGTGTAACTCAACTCCACCTCCAAAGCCGAAGACTGGGACCCTGTTGACATCCACCGGCTTCTAATCTCCCGACAAAAGCCCGTTGCGGGGCTCCATGGGGCTCCAAATTCTCACGGTCCCCCACGCTTTAGCTGAATGCCTTGTATAAGTTCATGATCCCGGGGAAGCCGAGTGATTCATAGCGGTAGAGGGGCGGCATAATCGTTGAACAAATCGGCTAATCAAGTAGTGCAGTAAACCCGTTTGTCTAGCGTCGGAGACCACAATTTCAGAGAGTGCGGGCTCAAATCTCCGCTGAAAGGCTTTATCAATGATTGTGCTTATTGGTGTTACGGACATGCTGAACCAATTCTGCCGTGTTCCACCGCCTTTCGTAGTTCGTGTTTTACATTGTTTGATTGGATGCCTCAGGCATCACTAACTTGTCGGAAGCCTGAGAAAGCAGGCCCACTTGTTTGTCGTGTTTGTTCATTATTCAGCAAGTAAATTACACCTATATATAAATTGCCAGAATTAGGGGTAATGAAAACCAGAGTTATTGACATCACCTGATTGGCCAGCACCAAGTTGTATTTCATAGTTATGAGCCCGAATAGCCATTTCTAAACTAGAAAAACACATCGATTACAGCAATCAGATCATCTGATAACCATAAATCGACCACTTGCTGGTTCAGAACCCCTTTTGAACCACCGATTGTGCATCTTCTGCAACGCCAACACACCTATACCCCATCCTCGCTAGCAAGCGATACAGCAAGTGATCACTACACTTCAGCAAGCATGGATGCGTCAACACTCTCCGCTATAAAGGGCGATAAACTTCGTGAACCAGCTTAATAGAGCACTTAGTACGCAAAAACCAGGCGCTTCGCCTAACTGCGCGCGGTTTGGGAGCTATATAATCCAGAAGTTAATGAGGATGCACTCCCTAAGCGTAGTACGGAGCCGGTAGAACCAGAATACCTAGAAGACGGAGATGATAAGGAGACCCGCAAGTGGCGAGACTGCTTCGATGTCTATAAGCTTGCTCTCTCGAAGTATGAGAAGCAGACTAAGGGATTGAATAATATATACGAATATATCTTTGCCACCCTTAACAGCAAGTATCATCGCTCCGTCATCACTAAAGAAACCCCGTATAATGTGCTTATAGCGCTGAAAACACGGTTCGTAAGAAGCAACTCTTATAAGGAAGAGCTGCGCGACAAGTGGGAGCAACTTGTATCGCAGAAACCCGGGAAGGATGTCGACCAATGGATCGATAAGTGGGACACACTACGGTAAGAAGTCATTAGCGTCGGCATCAGGGTTGATAATAAAGATACAGTACGTTACTTTATCAAGGCTGTGAAGGAAGTCCTGCCAATGTGGTAGCAAGCGGAATACACTGCTGTCATCCTTAATGAAGAGAAGCGTGATATCAATCAGCTTATCGAGTCCTTTCGCAGTATCTACCGCGAAACAGGTGCTAAACTATCACTGTCAGCACCAAAGGCCTCCTTCTTAACCTAGTAAGGGCATAAGGAAGCTTCACAGCAAGTGGCAACAATCTCTGCTGTAAAGTCTAAGAAGCTAAAGCAGACTGCAGAGACCCCGTTTCACGAACGGTCCTGCCTATATAGAAACACACACCCACGTTATAGAGTAGCAACTTGCTACTACATACGCCCTAATCTGATACCTTCGGACTTCACTATCAGGGAAGCCACGAAGAAAAGAATTAAGAAACTTCTTACCGCAGAGCCAGAATGGCGCAAGTGGATTAACGAGGAAGTAAGGAAGGACAAAGAACGTTCAACGCCTAAGGAAACGGCGGATTTCACAACGGTACAGCCTAACGTTAGCGCTCATCCACCAATAGTAACACTTACAACCATACAAGTGCCCTCAGTAGAGAGCAACCGGGTGCAGTAAGTCTATACTAGCAAACTAGCAGAAAGAACTCCCATCTACCATGTTAAGCCAGTCGATAAGAGAATTAAGCAAATGCCTGATCTCAAAAACCGATAGATCCTTAACTATAGATCAAGTGTGCATATATGCAACAACAAGGGCTGGTTCGAAACTATAACCCCATACTAAACAGAGTTAGTAACTAGCAACTCAATCACTAAGGGTGAGGGGATTAGAACAGCAAGACTTGCTATAAGAGATCTACAAACCGGCAAGCAACGAATCATACGTCTTACCAACGCCTTATATGTCCTAGGGTGCCATACCAACCTAGTTTCATATGCAAAAATAAGGCGACTTAGTATGAAATAGTGTCAAGATACAGATACCATCGTCGACCCAAACAACCTACAAATCGCGAAATTGCAGCTAGTGGACCTAGATCTATGGGTATTCGACTTGCCAAGCCACAACAGTGTCAATACAATAACCAGAAAGTCAGAGAGACCACAGAAAGCGAAAGGATCTATAGAACTATGGCATCGCCGTCTAGCGCACATCAACACAGATGCGATTAAGCAAGCTAAGCAAATAGTAGATGGCATCGAGATCATAGAGGATAACAAGGATAAAGAAGTCAACTCACCTTACCGAGTCTATAACCTAGTAAGAGCACCTCGACAAATCTCTCGCCGACCAATTAGACGCACGTTTAGAAGATTTGGAAGAATTCATTTCGACCTAATACAGATCCAGCCAGCAGAAAACAGACATAGATAGATATCACACTTCTATATCGAGGGAGTGCGATTTCACTAGATCATGACACATAAACTAAAGCCAGAGTGTCAGCTTGCTATCGACAAGTTTATAGCACTTGCTAAGAATTAGTAGAACTTACCAATTAAGGTGTTCATATATGACAACGAGACTTCGGTAGGAAGCACCGCCGAACGATCCATCTCCAAAGAGGGCATCATCATCCATCACTCTCCCCCGGGACATCCAGAGATGAATGGATACAGCGAGCGTGCAGGTGGAACAATCATCACACGTATGCGTATGCTCATCGTCGAGGGCCAGTTGCCCAAAGGTCTCTGGCCAGAGGCAGCAAGTGCTGCAGTATAGTTGCTAAACCGTATACCCACCTTCGTGAACGATAAGAAACGCTAGATTGTGCCGTGGGAAGAGGTTCGACGCGAATTCGCGGGCAACGAGATACCGAGAATCAACCTAGCAAACGTTAAATTGTATGGCAGTTTGACTTACTGTCGGATACAGAAGCAAGTGCAATCTGATAAGATAGCACCGAGAGCCGAGATTGGCTTTCTAGTAGGCTTCGTGGCATCAAATATCTAGAAAATCTGGTTCCTATATACTAGAAGAGTGTAGGTTGTTAGAGATACGGTGTTTAACGAGAGCCGCAAGTACACACCTAGGTTCGAGCGATATCAACAATTGCCAATGCCAATTATCCAGGAACCATATGTGCTTGATACAGATGAAACCCTCAAGCTTTACCAGCGGATATCGATAGTAAGAAGTCAGGAGGAGCATCAGGAGCTAGAGGAAACGTATCGGGAGCAGCATACAATAACTAAAAACCATCAGCAAGCTGCTTAAACCGCAGATTCTCACCAAGACCAACACCAGCAAGTCGAGCTACCACGTAGCAAACCGTAGGAGGATGAAACCAATACTCCTCAGCAGGTAGAAACCCCACCACAACAAATGGAACGCCATAAAGATATGGCAAGAACCCTATCGCCGACGCCAGAAAGGCGGATTACATTAGCAAGTCCCACAGAAATCCTAGGTGCTTTCCTAGAAGATGTGCCACTCCCACTAACACCACCAAACGAGGTTTTTGGGTTAGATCAGGGGGTGGAGACGTAGCAGGAAACGCAGCAAGTAGGGGATCAGAACCCTAAAACCGTGGAAACGTCGTAGGATGATAGAGCAAGTGACGATGAAGTCGTACAACAGCTGTAAAGCGAGCTACTATAGCCCACATAAGAGATCTTTAGTGACGTTAATACTACTAATATCATAAGCGGCAAAAGAACCAGGCGAGCAAGGCAAGACAATGACTATACTACTTACTCTACGATACAGCAAGAGCCACCAGCAATACTACATACCTTCGTAGTAGGGCTGTATGCCGAGAAGCCAGAACATCGACGACACCGCGATAACCTCCCTCCTATACTAAGAAACTATAAAGAGGCCATAAACCACCAGTTCTCCGAAGGTTTTATCGCAGCGATAAAACGAGAGCTAGACAACTTGCGCTCAAAGGCAACGTATGAGGTGATAGACCGGCCAAAAGACATCAGCAAGCAAGTGCTTCCTCTCTTATGGATTTATACATACAAATTTGACCAGGATAGCCACTTAATCAAGTTAAAAGCACGCATCTGCGTCCGCGGCGACTTAGAAACCATCACCTAAGAAGAGAAGCGAGCAGCGACACTTGCTACAAGGATAGCACGCATAATCTTCTCCCTTATCGCCGCATACGATCTCGACGTTAGGCAGCGCGACGCTATTACCGCATTCCTGAACTCGCGTTTAGATAAGGAGACATACACACAGATACCAGAAGGTTTTGGGATACCGGGCAAGTCATAGAAACTACAGCGAGCTCTATACGGTCTACGAATTTCGCCACGCTTATAGTAACAAGAAGCAGCAAGTGTACTGCGAAAGTTAGGTCTCCAGTAAGTGCCGGAGGACCCATGTGTGTTCGTTGGCACCGGAATCATTGTATTCTTCTATGTCGACGACATACTTATTGCTTGCCATCGCACAGCGAGAGCAAGCGCAAAACAATTGGAAAAATCACTTGAAGAGCACTGGGAACTGACTGATCACGGAGAAGCAGAGTGGTTTCTCAATATCCGGATCATCAGGGACCGTGCACAGAAGAAGTTGTGGCTTTGTCAAGATAGTTACATCGCAAGCATTGCAGCGAGATATAACTTGACAGAGCGAGCGCCTATTCTTACACCCTTACCGGTGGAAGAACTACGCAAGTACGAGGGCGTTGCTACACCAAGAGAAATACATCTGTATCAGCAGAAAGTGGGCTCAGCAGGTTATACAACGACCATTACTAGGGTTGACGCAGCAAAGGCTACTGCTAAGCTCGCGCAATTCCTAATGAACCCAGGACCACAGCACCAGCAAGCTGTCGACAGGGTGATCTGCTACCTTTACTCCACCCGGTTTCTTACCATTGAATATGCCGCAGGAATCGAAGATATAGAGTCGATCCAGATAGCAAGTGACGCGTCGTATAGGGATCATAAGGATCGGAAGAGTTCTACTAGATATATCTGCCAAGTGTTCGGCGGGCTAGTAGACTGGAAAGCCAGCAAGCAGCCAACGGTAACGACATCTACTACCGAGGCCGAGCTGCTAGGACTTTCTAAGGCTGGCAAGCATCTCTAATGGTGGAGAAGACTGCTGCAGAATGTTGGCCTTAAGTTATCCCACCCTATCACCATCGACTGCGACAATGAGCGCACGGTTGCACTCATTAACAAGGAGGATGCGGCGTTCGATACGAAGCTTCGACATGTCGATATTCACTATCACTGGGTTAGGCAGGAAGCGCAAGCAGGAAGGATCACCGTCAGATAGGTGCCAACGGCACAGATGGTCGCTGACGGGCTCACTAAGTGCCTGACTCGCCAAAAGCATGAAAATTTCATTCGCTTGCTTAGAATGGCTGATGTAGGTCACCTGATCACCTAGGCCCAGAAGGGAAACAGAGGCTGTTTCTATGTCTATTACAGAAATGGGAGTTTCAAGGGTCATCTTGCCCAATCTGCGCAAGATGAGGGGGTGTGTCGGAAGCCTGAGAAAGCAGGCCCACTTGTTTGTCGTGTTTGTTCATTATTCAGCAAGTAAATTACACCTATATATAAATTGCCAGAATTAGGGGTAATGAAAACTAGAGTTATTGACATCACCTGATTGGCCAGCACCAAGTTGTATTTCATAAGTTAGTGATGCCTGAGGCATCCAATCAAACAATGTAAAACACGAACTACGAAAGGCGGTGGAACACGGCAGAATCGGTTCAGGATCATTGATCCTGAATTCTTCGTGACACCTTTCACTCTTCGTCGTGGCCATGGGTTTTCAACCACATGGGTACCATGAGCTACATTAGCCGATGCGTAGTGAAAACCATGCTATTCCCACTAGTACTTAATAAGTTAATCTCCCTCCCTCCATTGATCCAGCCCGGCTTGATTGCCTATTCTTTAAAATCCGTGATAAACATAAACATGTCTTTGCCAACCTGTAATGGTCTTTGGGACCATACAATGGGAGACAGATCACTAAGACTGCCAAGCACTCTTTCCAACCTTTGGCCTTTTCCCATCAGGGTTTTGCCTGGTTGGTTTTAACGAGGCTATGCAGGACGAGGAGTAATGGATCCGACCATGTAACGGGAATGTTCCGTCTACGAAAAGGATTCGGACGTAGTGTCACCAACGAAGATGGAATCGCAATAAGCGATACCGACAGAGATAATGTGCCCCTGGGAGCTTCGTCCAAACGGGGCATAAAAGGGGGATAACTCCCTGGCCCCTATCTGGGGGACAAGAATTAGTCTCTGTACAAGAATACTATATCGTTGACGCTCCTCCACTTATTCATTACCGATCCATCATCGTATCTTACCGGATTGACAGGCTGATCACCCCTGACCTGGTAATCTTCTTACACAACCCTCCCAACCGAATTACTCACATGCATCGCCACCCACCTCCTCCCATCTATACAAGACGTGGATTCTCTAGCCAAAGCATCTAAAATCCTATAAGTAATCACTGTCCCTATTCTCTACCCTCACTAAATCTTTCATCAAGATAGCTCGGCCTTAATATGGGCCGCTAAACACAGCAAACCAGACCCCTGTAAACGCCTGCGGTAAGCAGGTACCAACCCTAACACCTAAGATCCGCAGCATAGAACGCCCTTTTTATAGGCAGTTGGAAATGCTATAAAGAGCTCTCTTTAATGCTTCTGTACTCGGTAAAGATAGACCTGGATACGCTCGACACGTATCTCTAAAATCCCCTCGTCTAGGCGGCAGGGAACGGCTCGCCTTCTGCTTTCATAGCGTAGACTTTCGCCCCGGCTAACAACGGGTGCCGTGAATTCAAACGTAGGCGATTACCTCGCTATCGGGAAACTATTATTATCCACGAAAGACATCTAGCCGAATTACCGGACCTAGAGTGAGGAAATACGCCTTATACTCGCTGCAGTAGCGGGAGTAGAGGATGTAGTAGAGGGGTTGTCTCTTACGGGAAAGGTAGACGTAAACTTAAAGGACGAGTTCGGGCAAACGCCGCTCCTAGCAGCAGCCTGAGTCAGGCATCTAGGATCGTTAAGCGCCTCCTAGCAATTAAAGGCTTAGACGCGGACGCCAGATCCTAGTGCAGAGATAGTCCTCTCCTAACTGCCTAATGTAGGCATTCTCGATGCTACAGTACGTGGCAGGAAAGGCCTCCAAGTATCAAGTGATACGAAGTAGGACCTAGAGAAAGAAATCCAGTCAGCATAGAAATCGAATCTATCATAGTATCGATGATGAAAATGCTGGTACTCCGAAACAGGCTTCGTTTTGACCACGAAATTCACAAGGGTTTAGTGTACACTTAGATAAGCACTTTGGCATCGAAAATGACCGAATACAACAAATCATCACTCTATGGTCATTTTACTTATGAGAATTTGGATTGAACATTGGCAATACCAGGGCAATTATATAATGATCACAGTGTAACCTTCGGGTCCATATAGTTGTGGTTGTGATAAGTCGTGATCAAGATGACGTATGTGGTGACATTCAACGCGCTCCAGCAATAGAACAGCCTCGGTTAGTTCGTACATTAGGGCAGCTCAAATAACTTTATGGAGTGATTGTGTTTACTGCTCGAATTGGGAACTTTCTGATATCTTATTGAGCCCAGGGCACTTCATCGTGCCAATGTAAAGGCAGCAGAGTGATTACTAGGGCTAAGAACCTGTAGAGAATTTGCCCCGGTATGTGGCATAGTCAATAATTCCCCTGGATAAACCACTAGATGCAATGCCCATTATATAGGGCCCAATGATTACGTGTACAACACTTTTCGCACAATTACAACGGCTGTCGGTCTGTAATCAAAGATTTTGCTTGCGAGAAGTGCCTTTTGGAGCTTGCATCTCATATTCAACATAAACCTCGTCTGTACGCCGTATATGATATTGTTCCATATCATTCAGGATGCTCTCCTGGCTGTCTCCCTTTGCTGTGGAAGTTGGCCTTTCTCCCTTGGACGCATGAGCTCGTGAGCTAGATTGGTTGTCGTATATTTTGTGCTGTGCATAAGACGGTGGCTTGGAGTTTCCCTTGCTCGTTGAGAGGAGCTTTAGTCTTCTCAAAATTAGCTCAAGTATTGGCTGCAATGTTGGTATACAAGCTGCAATAACGACAACGTTGGCCTCGACACTAGAACTATATTAGCATTGCAGCAACATCAATGGCAGATCCGAATAACTTGCTTTGTCCATACCACAAGAGGAACAGTGGCGTCTGTTTCACGGGGCATATCAGTGATTTGAAATAGACGATGATGATTCAGAGAGACAGGGAACTCACAAGTTCCATCTGTTTGGTTGGATAAGCCTTTGATCTGGGCACATTTGACCACAGCAGTTGCGGCCGCACTGAAAAGACCGTCCGTTAGATATTCTGGTGACAACTGAATCTGGGTATTTAGAATCGCGCATACATAACTCCGAGGCCAAGCGCAGCCGTCAACGCAATCTTTTTCCGTAGTGACATTTGGAGTTTGTAAAGGACAATCCCAGGGTAAACCGCGAGTAATAGGTCGACGAATGCGGAGAATGCTAACCACAGACATTTATAGTGAGCCAATGTTGTAATATTTACTTTGCGCCACTAACCTCCGTTGAAAGTAGCATAACTAATGAGAATCCAAATACTTCTGCACTTTGCCTCTCCACTCAATACCATCGAGGGCTTCCAGAGACCTTGTGGTGGAGTGCACATCGTGACATAAATCAGAATGTTCACAATCGCAATAATGGCCACTAGTGTGACCGGACCCCAAATTATTAAACGTTGTTTTGGACTTGGATTCATAATTCGGTGTAGCAGAGCGGCAACTGCGAGCTTCGGCAATGCAAAAGATATGATGCCGAAAATAAAAGAGATCATGTTCCATACGAGGGCTTTCTCGGTGGCTGCCGTACTCAGAGTTTTCGTATGTTGTCCATATCCATGGACCACGGATACAGTCGCTGTCGCAAGAAAGAGCAAACCGAATATCTATGATACCCGCACATTTTAGCAAGCTTGGACTTACGGTATGTATGACCAGAAAAAAAGAACAATGAATATGATCCATACCATGGATGCTCCGATTAACCAGTCGTCCAACCCAAAGCTGTGCAATATTCGCTGCCGGACACATAAGCGACTGACGACCAGGATGGTGGCAAGAGTAGTCATTGACCACATCACTGCCATCATCTCTGTGCCTTTGCTGCCTTCCGCAGTAGCATCAGTCGTGGAACCCGCCATTGCTGACCAGTAGGCTATCGAAAACTGTATACCCCTTAAAAATCAGCTAATGGAGAGAGCCAGGACCTATGAGGCATTTGAAGGCTTGGAGGGGCTCTAAGTTCTCAAAAATAGCAACACAAAATAAGGTAAAAGACGAGTGTCTAAGTCTTAGTCTACACGGGGAACATCCCGAATATACATATAAACTAATCACTTCGTAATTTGGGAGGCATTCTTGATAGGACAGATGTTCGCTTGACACGTGCTAGTGTGCATCGATTGCACGTAACCCCGATGGAACCATCAGGGGGATCTAGTGCGATGCGGGTACATTAAGTGGCGCAAGTCATTTCCTTCGGTTACTCTCCTTGGCCCCCAAGCACTAATCACTAGGCCTCAAGGCGGAGGAGTCCGCTGTCAGCAATTGGTACAATCGTCCCGCTTTTTGGCCCCCGGGTCCGCCGGCGGCCCCCGGCCCGCCCCTTGGCCGAAATAAATAAAGAAAAATAACGACATTGTCGGATCTTTCTATTACTGCATACCCATTTTCACGCAGTGATTGGACAAAACAAATACTGGGTATGCGAGAATTTCAATAATCAGTATCCTGGGCGGAGTCTAGACATTCCGTTCTCATAGAGTCCGCATACACGCGAAATCTCAATTAAACCCCCACCATCTCTACAAATTTGCCACTTACACCATCAAGTCCACATTAAACCGATAATATGGGATTCAATTGATACGCATGTTGCATAGAGAGGACCTAGATCGCACGGAATGTTAATATTCACCTCAAGACTTCGTATACCACCAGCCTTTACCTCAATAACATCGGCTTCCACTCGGTAGTCCATGGCGCAACCACAAAGTCTAGCGCTTCCCGCATCAAGATTAGGACTTTTTTTTATGGAGACGTTCCAAGAAGATCACTTGGTGTTGTTTCCCCAAATACTCCACACACAGGGACTTATTTATTGGAAAGAGTCCGTGTTCCCATTTTCGCATTTCTGTTTACTCTCTGCGAAAAGTCTTCTACCTAAATACCGTTCGAAATGACAATTATCAATGAATCAAACGGATCTACAATAAATGAGCACGTCACAGCTACTATTGATCCGCGTGTTGCGATTGGCCCAAGTGCCCCTGAGCACCTTGCCGACTTGCAGCAAGAGATCAATCGTCACGCGCAGGCATACAGCAATGGCGACGCTACCTCGCGTTTGAAGCTTCTGGAAACAGCCCGGTCCCTTGTACAAGCCATGGAGACACCCCAGGAGACAATGCTGCGATACTGTTGGGCCCAGGTGCGTTGACAATGGCATAGTATTGAAGAAGAGGTCGACAAAGCTCATGTCATTCCTCCTGTATGATAGCCATCTTCGTTCGCGGGCATTGAGACCTGTATCGATCTAGGGATCTTTACGATCCTAGCGCAGACCAATAAGCCCAAATCGGTGGCGGAGCTCGCGGCGACGACCGGTGCGGAGCCTGAATTACTTGGTCAGTGTCGATCTCCCAATTGGGTCATTAGAAGGCTTATACCGGTGCAGGCCGTATCATGAAGCACCTTGCCGCAATGGGAGTTTTCGTTGAGACCGGTATGGATGTGTACGGTCGCAACGGTCTGACTACCACGCTGGCTCTGAAACGCTACAGCGACGCATGGCCATGCATGTGAGTCCTCCAACTCGACTTCTACCTTCTTCTGTTGTATGGATGGTGATCAGTATATTAATGGCGTTTGTCTACACCAGCACCGGCTGCACCCTTCCAGCAATCAGCGCAATGCCAGCATGGCTCAAGAAAAACAATTACTGCAGTCCAACCCAAGGAACAGACTGCCCGTTCACTCAGGGATTCAAGACTGAGTACCCGTTCTTTGAATTCCTGAACGGAAAGAATCCGGATTACCCTGAGCTTGGCACACAATTCAATAATCTCATGTCTGCCTACCACCAGGGTAGACCTAGCTGGATGGATGCTGGTTTCTATCCGGTAGAGAGACTCGTCCACGGGGCGAGAACCGGTGAAGATGACGTCTTCATCGTGGACGTCGGTGGAAACAAGGGCCATGATCTGGAGGAATTCGTATCGAAGTGGCCAAACACGCCTGGAAGGTTGATCCTACAGGACCAACCACATGTTCTGAGAGACATCAAGTCGTTGAACTTGGCGATTGAACCCATGGACCATGACTTCTTCCAGGAGCAGCCTATCATAGGTAAGATTTCACAAAAAATCGGTATGAGGCCGTCGCTAACATCCACAGGTGCCCGAGTATACTTTTTGCATTCGGTCTTGCACGACTGGAATGATGAGACATGCCAAAGAATTCTGTCGCGATTAGTCGCTGCAATGACACCTGGGTACAGCAAATTGTTGATCAACGAGAATGTAGTGCCTGATACAGGTGCCCATTGGCAAGCCACTTCCCTAGATCTGATAATGATGGTGGACCTTGCTGCGAAGGAGCGGACCGAACAACAATGGCATCGGATGATTGAGCTTGCTGGTCTAAAAATTGTGAAGATCTGGACACCCCTCGATAGCGCTGAGAGCTTGCTTGAATGCGAGTTGGCTTGAGAGCTTCAAGTGGAATCTGTGGAACTCGAATGTGAAGAATGTAATAAAGTCAATGCTAAATGGGCACTTATGGAACGACTGCGCATAGGGAATTACTACGCGTGTATAATGAAATTTTGCGCCCCTATCCATGCTCTACTAACTTCTTTTAGGTTCGTTTGACATTGTTGCGATGTCAGGTGACATCCCACATGGGGATAGTCTCCCATGGATGAGTAGATGGATCTCTCTCTCTCTTTCTCTCTTTCTCTGCTCCGTCCGCAATAGAATATTCATATCCTCGTATTCAATTGCCCGTTGCATGATCGACATAAGGCTATGAGCCTGTCTTTTCGATTCCTTTAAATATCTGCTGGCTTAAACCACTAACGGGCCTTACACTTTTTACTAAAAAATACCGGACCCTCCAAAGGAGGGTCCGCCACCCAAACCAACATATCACCCAAACCGAAAATTTTCACCATATCTAATTTCAACCCCCATTTCAGCCATACATATCAATGAATTTAGTGCATTTTGATAAGATTTAAATACAAAACCTATTCAATTACATGAATTCAAAAGCCATGACCCGCCCCCATTTCTTTTGCATGCGTCCATGCCTTCTGATCTGTGTGTTGACCTTAGCCCATTTCCGCTTCCGTTTGGAAATATCCTCAGCCTCAGTCCATTTAAATGCTTTATATCCGCACATACCCATCTCGTCTGCCTCCTGTACGGATTTTATGACCCGCGTATTCTCCTACGCAGCGGATAGGCCGGAAATGGACCACCAGGAGCATCGCCCGGTGACTCCGACACGAGCATGTCAATTTTCCGGAAAATGCGCGAGGGATCAGACGTCTTCTTACCCACCTTAAGTGATTGACGTTCATGTAACCTCGGCAAAGATGGGATAGGTTATATTTTTCTTGCCGCGCCATGCTCTGATTTAGCCCTTTAAAATCAGGTATGGAGAGTATAAATGCACAACCCAAGGAACAATTTACATTGTATCGAGTAGAGGCTGGACTTACATGCATATCCAAGTAACTTTGCAGTTCTATCTCTAGTTCTTTGTCTTCACTTTTCCTATGCAAAACACGCTAGCCGATTGAAAACTCTATATCCTAGTGGGGCCATCTGAACGCTTGTCTGTATCTACAGGGTATTTCCTTTACTAATGGGACCCGTCGCAGTCCCGAATTAGCAATAACATCGGCTCGTCCCCACGTTAAAGCTGACACCCCTGAGATCTATTTTACGATCCTGTATTGTGCAGGATCTGTTCTGTGGAGCCATACAGTGAGTGGTATGCGTGAATACCGGGTTGATGTGACAATAGTTCATACAAAACTTGTGCGTGTCAAGAAAACAGAACATATTATCCAGGGCTGGTCAAAAGCTCTTAGTGAATGTGGACGATATAGGTATTCACTACTGGTGAGTTATTCCATATAAGAGAACTAGATAGTTCCACATCGCATTGCACATGCTCATGGCACCCCATCTCACTAAAAGAAACATCTGTGAATACAACAGGATGTACGTGTCGTTTCTTTCCCAACTGAAAATACAAGCACTGGCCAGAAGCGTTGAAGTGAGGCCTGTTGTGATTGATGTAGCCACCCTTTCACCACGACCACACGGGAATTTGACGACCATGGATGGCTGGCCAAATTGGCCCAAGTCCATAGGCCATAGACTTGAATTCTTGGAATTTGACCCTCAAAAAATCGAGGCTTGTTCAACTCCCCTAATCAACTTGTTGATCACCATCATTGTCATCAAATGCATTGCCATTCGCCCGCTGGAAAACAGTCCAATTCTAGTCAACATGTGACTGCTTTGATTGACTTTTGTAATGATCGTACAACTAAGTACATAGTCATCTGAATCGGCATACCTCATAAAGACGCCAGGGATTGATGGAAATAGCACTGCGCACACCCCTAGTATTATGCTAAGGAGAAAACAGATGCCCCAGATCACTCTCCAGGCCAGGAGAATGAAGAAGACGCAGCCTGGTGAACTGACAATTCTTAGTTAGAAAGAAAATTCACCCGTAACTGCTGATCATTTCCGTCCCTCCATTGGTAAGTGACGCGATTCAGCTACAATGCTATTGCTGACCATTGCAACTCTCCCCTTTGCAACAGGAAACGGAAACAAGACATACATGCCTTGACAGCCGAGTTGATAGGCATTTTCCAAGCCATCGGCTCGGTGCTCAAGTCAGCACATCAGCACCCATGGACAGCAAGCTTTTGATAGAGGTCACGTCGACGATGACTCATCAGCCATCAGTCCCTGGCACAAAACCCCTGTTCCGGATCGTATGCGGGTTCCAGCTGAGGGGGTTCTAGAAAAGACTTGGCGGGAACTAGAAAAAAGCTTACGTAATTTCTACTGGAATCCAAATGGTAACTCCAGAGAGCACTGCGATCGCAGGTCAGAAGGGGACTAGAAACTACGTAAGCTTTCTTCTAGTCCCCGCCAAGTCTTTTCTAGACCCCCTCAGATGGGTGCCCGATCGCATTTCAGAGCTTTGCTATATTTCCAAGACAAAATTGCAAGCAGAAGTAATAATTGAGAGAATTGAATTGAACATGTTCATACCAACTCATATACCAAACTGGATACACGGATCGCCTGGCTCATTCTGATAAAATATAGTTTCATACTGTAGAGCGACAGGAACCTTCTTTAATAACGTCCACACTCCAAGGTTGATAATTTCCATTGCCACAGAGCATAATTCTAATGGACCTAGGGCTGATCTTACCGGTAATTCAGAGTCTCGGCTAAAACAATCAATATGGCAAATATCAAGCCATGGAATACTACATTGATGACAGTTGACCCCTCGTTGTAGGCAAGGAGACAAAAGTTAAGAATCTTCAGGGCTGAAGTAGTATGCCCCACATCTAAGAAATACTGGAATATGATTGGTCAATCACGCCATTTGAGAATGCCATTATCGAGACCGTCGATCATCATGTTCTAAAGTTTTGATGTTCGAATCACTTATTAATGATTAATCTGGAAGATGAATCAATATACACAAATTATTCAGTTAATATCGAGACATCTACATTTATCTAGGGGTCCTCGCCTTTAGGTGAATGATTTTCTTGCATACACTTAGTGCGCGTCATCGATCCGACCTCACAAAATCGCGTGCAACCTTGGGCACTATAAATCACTTGAGAAGGTTACTTTGATGTTAATTTGGACATTAAGATCGTATTAGGCATCTTTATTTATATGATTCAATCAACTTTTGTCCAGGGCCAGGCTACATCCCTATGCGATAGTATGTGTATCTACATCTCAGACTTAAAATATATGTAACGTCTTGAATTTTCTTGTCAGCAATATGATAGATTGATATTCCAGAATTTTCATCCGTAGCTTCACATGGCTCTTTATCCGTAGATTCCGGAATCAATTTCCATCTGTGCTGAATGTCGTCAAGATGCACCTTATATCCACCACCCGAAGAACCCGAAACCTTATAGTCTTCAAGGATTGTGGTTCACAAATGGGAAGCCAAGTCATCTACTTTTATCAACCCCAAATTCCGGAAACGGCGATGCTCTCCTCTGATTTTCTGCTTTACAGCTGCCCTAGCACTACCCCCCTAGAGTCTGGCCCAGGATGGCCTAAGTCCTTTTATTATATAGAGGTGACGCCTAAACCTTGTAAAATTAATCACTCAGTGCGTTGAAAGACTGTTAATTTTTGCTTACGAGCGTTGTTTGACGAGAGCACTATGTCGACATATGGCATCTATATCGCCCTCCTGGCCCTGCAGGGACTGGGATTGGTTTCAGCTCAAGACTCACACTCCACTGAAAAGGTCTGGGGGGTATTTGCATTCACTGTACACGGAGACAGCAAACCAAGTGTAATCAGCAGTTCTCGAGCCCTAACCGACTATGGAGCAAAGGAACTCGCCGCGGCCGCGTCGAATTTCCGTTCTCGTTACATATCGAAATCCGGAATATCAGAAACTGGAATCCAGAATATTTCTCCGATAATACTAGACTCGAATGACGTGAATGTCCTCTCGACAGCCGATCAGAATGTTGTCGGCTCTGCTCAGGCATTCATGCAGGGGCTTTATCCACCTCTCGGCACAATGAATGTATCAAGTTCGCAAAAGGTCAATGGATCGTTCATGCAGGCACCGCTAAACGGATATCAATACCCGCGGATCGTCACACTGGGCGAGGCAGATCCTCAGTCTATTATGGTCGATGGCCAAGCGAAGTGCAACATGTACCATGCCGCTGAGAGCGAATACCGCAACAGCAATGAAGTCAAAGAAATCGCGCGAGACACAGATATATTTTATCAAATGATTTGGGGCCTGGGGATGTCCAGCATATACGACGAGTCCTTTGCGACATACACGAACGCCGTTCCCATATCCGAATATTTGGACTATGAACTCGTGCACAACGATACGTTCATGCAAAGTATGAATCACGCCCAAATCTTGCGCGCTCGCTCGCTGGCCGACCAGTATCTGTGGAACACGAATAGCCAACAGTCGTCCTCCAGCGGGATGATTAGAGCAGTCAGCCCGATTGCAGGCCAGACGCTGGCATCGAGTATATTGCAAGCCTTTGATCTGAACATCAAGGCCGGCGGCAACCAGCAGAAAATGACGCTATTGTTCGGCGGTGACGAGCCAGCAATGGCATTGTCTTCTCTCGTGGGACTCGCAAACGATCGACAGCCGAATTTCTTCTCTCGTCTCGTTCGTGGCGGCTCGTTCGTCTTTGAATTGTACAGCTTCGAGGACAGCACCGATCTGTACCCTTCATACCCAGCAACTGACAATCTGTATGTTCGATTCTTTCTGCACAATGGGACGGACGATGCGACGGCCTTTGAACCTTTCTCTCTCTTTGGGCACAGTCCCAGCCAGACCTCAATATCGTATTCAGAGTTCTGCTCGGAATTGGAGACTTTTGCCGTGAGCTCAGTGCAGGAATGGTGTACCCAGTGCAATGCCCAATCCGTGTTCTGTCTGGGTGTGTTAGATCAAAGCCATTCTGCACCAAAGCACAAGAAGGGCATGGCTCCCGCCGTGGCTGGAGTCATTGGTGCCGTGGTGACTCTTGCTGTTGTCGGACTCACCGCAGCCATTGTGTACTTTTGTGTTTCTCGCAAGGACAGGTCTCAGAAAGGAAGTGTGGGAGGGTTCAAAGGGCCTGGGAAGCTTGCCAGTGATACGGACGTTTCCTTCCGCAATCCCATCTGGGGTGGTTCCAAGGCGGAAGACGTTGAGTCGTCCAATGGCCTCAATGCTGGGGCTTTTGTGCAGGGCCAGGAGCGTCACGGAAGCTGGGAAATGGGACAGGGAAAGAAGGAAGTTGAGAATGTTCAAGCGGGCGGAACGACAAGATCACCGCTTGGGGAGGAAGAAGACGATTGGAGAATTCACAGTGGTCTTCAACCTGTGAAGATCCGGGAAAGTGTATAGATCAATTGCTCTATCAATTGGCACTTAGGTCTAAGTACCTGATGATATTGTATTGTGTCGTCTTCGGTTTGATCGTGCTTTGTTTTCGTTTCATAGCCCAATCTTTTCCGTTGCAATTGATCTCCGAATTCAATATCTTTTCCATTTTTTGGTCCAGTATTCAATTCAGCGCGCTCTCTGGCATATGAACGCGTCGCCGCCGTGGGCATAGATCCCAACTCCCAATAATCTCGCCATCCACGAGAGAGCTTCGCACCCTCGTTCCTTCTCAACTCCACCTCCTGCCCTCCGAATCCCCTGAAACATCCTTTGTCTTCGAACGTATTTCTCCCTCTTGATCTTGACAGGTAAACATTCCACATCCATGAACAAAATGAAGTATAATTTGCCAACACTGCTGGCCTTGTGTCAGGATACAGGCGTAGATTGCAAGTGGACAAGTCAATCAATAGACTGTGAGTTTTTTTTTTCTTTTGTTTCTTTGAGCCCTCGGAGTCTCCTTGGTGATACGATAATGTTCTACTTGCTTCATTCCATTGGAGCGCTCAGTGCAGTGACGAGATCTGTCATGAGGCTTCATGTCCTTCATGGGGCTTCATGGACCTTAACGACCATGGGCTTTGGATCAGCGGTAGAGATCTCGCTGACAATTGCTCTAGGTAGGAAATCACGCTCTGGTCGCGACAAAGGACCGATTTTTGCTGGGAATATACGAGATCGACCGACAAAAAAATTAGCCCGGCCATCGCGACCGGGCAAACATCCAGCACCCAAACCAGGATCGCAATACCGAAAAACAGCTCCCAAGAAGAACATCTCCAACCATTATTTCCCAGCACATGATGCAGGGTTTGTTCAATTCCTGAAACGGCATACTTCCCCAAAGCACCAGCGAGTTACGGCTGGAGGAAGGATCGTTCCAATGGACCCACCAAAAGCACCCCTTCTTGGGGGAAAATCGCCTGCCATGATGGCTGCGATCAACGGTATTGAGTCAATTGCAGGTCACATCTTTATTGACGGTCAACTCATGGCGGCAAACAATGGACGCGCCGCTGGTCTGCAAGAGAATGTGAGACTTATCCAAGCATCAACCGGAAACAGTACAGGAGAACTGTGGTCTCCGCCCATATTCGCCAGTGGAATCACACAAAAAATTGACAGTGGCTCCCAGGAGACTGTTTTTCAAGACGTTGCTCTTGAGCCTCCATTTATCCCATACATCCACGATCCGATTGAAGGACTTCATGATGAGTATGTACCTCTTTGGGAATTTCCGGAGTGGCATGAGATTGATACTCCTGCGCCTGATGACCGGTGGGGAAGATGGCACTCAATTGCCAGTGAGATCAATCACGACGAGGCAGCAATCAAAAACATGTGGATGCATGTGAAACACCTGGACAACTTCCCGACGCTCGACTTCTATTCCCGATTTGCACACTGTGTGTTGTTCTGGGGCTTGGATACAGTTAAACAGGCTGAGCACTGGCTGAAGAACAAACTGCTTTACCATGAGAGATATCTTGTGGAAGTCAATGAGGTGATTGCAATGGACCCCGGAAATGAGCCCAACATCACTCTTTATGCCTTGCGCGTTTACAACACCAAGGAGCGGGCAAAGCTTCTGGCTGCCATCGAAATCCTAGAGGCTTTCACAGAGCAGCGACTCCAGGCCCCGGTTGGGCCAATTATGAGCGGTGGCTCGGATGGCGACATGCCGACCATCATCATTGAGCCCACGGGCACCAATCGTGGAATTGATATCATCGATCCAGAGACTGGTCGCCCCATTGTGATCCAGATATCAGAAGGCCGTGGAGGTGAGGCGGAAGGGAGCACCAAATCGCTTACTTTCGACGGTGCAGATGATGGAATTGGCAATAATCTGATGACAAACAATGTCTGGTACTACGGCAATGCTGCAAGCCGACCAATCATTGAGGATGCCGAGAATGCTCAGATTGTTCAAGACACTCCGGAGGACGTGACCCCACCTTCCGAAGAATATGGAGATATTTCATGGGTTCACCAGGAAACATGGACAGAGCATCTTCCCTCGCAAGATGGACACTGCTTGAGCGAAACCGTTCCGCGAAATTTTGGTGGAAGCCCCAGTCGGTATCGGTTATCATTGTCTTCCTTCTCGCAATGTGACCAGCCCAGAACTACTCTGGAAGGAGCTAGCACCACTGGAACAGCTGGAAGCCCAATTCCTGCTTTGAGCGCCGTGATCAGTGTGTAAGTTCTTGATCATATAGCAAAACACTAGGAAATTATTGCAAAGCTAACTCTCGGCGCCACAGCGACGAAAATGAGGATGGTAACCACGTTGAAGCAGAAGTTCAGCAGAACGTGCAACCCATTGAGATCAATGGCATCAGTGAAGAGAATGACTTGAATTCTCAGGGCCCTATCTTCAATCCCCGAGAGCCACTCGTATCCTCGGATGTTTTCAATATGTTTGTGGTGAACATTGATGATGTTCGTGAGATGAATGGAAGCAACAACACTTCAGAGGAATCGTTTGAGGAGTCCTGCCGACAGATCACAGGCCCAAGGTAACACCACATACACCCACTTTTACAATTGACAGTGCTAACATAAAAGTAGAACTTCCACAGAGGAGCATCGCAGTATAAGAATGTTCACGAGGACCGGCCTTAGAAATGGTACCCTAAGCTCCGACTCTGATGAGAGTGTACCAATCTTGTCACACCCATATCCACCCCACAGCTGGGATGAATCGGCCCACCCGGCAATCCCTAAAAGCGACTTGAGTATACGATCAGGATCAAATGGAGATATGCTCAGCAGCACTGGCTCGCGTATGATCTCCACGACTTTGACCGCTCGTCGTTGTCGACAGAGTGCACGCGCTCGGGCAGACGCCATCATGCGTCATGCTCAGACTAGTCCATCTCGATTAATCTTTAACTTGAGAGATAAGGTTCCCATCTATGCGGCCTTTGGTTTCGATGCGCCAGACAGTGTGACTACCAGCGAGGCCAATTCGCAGGTAGTCGCATGGCTGAAAAATACCCAAGAGCGCCATACCGCACGGGCGGTTGTAAATACCAGCAGGATCAACGCTTACGCCGACCGCCGCCAATGAATGCGAAGTCGAATTTCATGTGTCTTGAGGTCCTGGGCAACAGAGGCCTTTTGGGGTTCACCAAATGTATGAGTGGGAATGCAAGAAGAAAGTGTGAACGGTATCGAATTTTATACCGGAGGTCTTGCTTGCCACGGGACTTTCGCGGTGTACCAGATGCATGTGAGAAATTAGGAGAAGGCGAGAACAGTGATGAATGTCCAACGAGGCAGCGAATGGAGTGAGGATTGACATGACTGATGGAGGAATCTCAACATGAAGAAATATGTATAATTACGCTTCCATCATTATGCAAATGGAAAAGGTATGTCTCGAATCACGTGCATTTTAAATCTTCGGTCTTAGCGCTTGACATATCTACATTTTTGGATAAATGAGGCTTCAAACAATAGGTCAAGTACTGAACATCTGTTGTTTGTGATTCCACTCATCCTATAATAGCATTATATTATCTGGTAAATCAACTTTATTTATGTACTACATGCAACCTTGGAACATCCCATGGATAGAAGATAAGGACCATCTCCACGTTATATATAGATGAGGTTTTGGATAGAAGCCTGATATTTTTTTTTAAATTGATTTGAAATCAACATTGGAAAATATTATATACTTGATAAGATAACCATTAAGTTTGTTTGTCATTTTGGAATTCTAAGATAGTAATATTGTAGTAACATTGCATGGTAGTAAAAAGATACAACAGCGAGGTGGCGTTAGATGCTAGTCGCCACCCTGTTTTTACTTCTAGAATCCTTCCATGATTGGTATCATGTATTGCTCGTCAAATTTAGAGGATTGAGCATGAGTTACCACAGAGCATGACTTGCATGGACATTTTTTTCCCTATCACCATTTCCTTTTTAGCACCCTTTTCCCCCTCCACACAATTATATAGATGAGATACGTCAGTCCTGGGAGTCGAGAACATAATTTAGTTCGACTTATGAGATGACTAAGGCACCTCCACGTCTTTCTCCACTTCACTCCTTGACTGGCACTCTCTTTTCTTCTTTCTTAATCCTCGATCTCTTTTTTTATTGTAGCATGTCATTTGATTCATGTGTCTAAATATTGTGGCACTTGTCTTTCCAGCTATTTGGGTGGATAACCCTTGCCATATCGTTTCCTAACAAATTGCCCCCGGTTATATCCCCAGCCGGCACTTGGCACTTTGGAACGCCATACCACCCTTTTACCCGCCTCACGCTTTTTCCTTTGCACAGCGACTCTCCCAGATCACCCATTCGACAGATCCTAGGTGATTGTGAGTGACTTCACTCTCGATATCGACCTCTGTGATCCCAATATCCCCAATATGACGCAGCTTTTCGCTCCAAGTCCAGCGGTGACCAACGAGAAGCGCGGGAATTTCCCCGCTCTCTCCCTTCCTTCGCGAAAACACTCCAACGATTCCACCCACCTACCAACAAGAATCAAGAACTTTTTCCGCATAAACAGTTCAAGCAGCCACTCCTCCTCCAACTCCGGCTCCAATAGCAACGAACGAGACCGTGAACGAGACAGCCATGGCTCCGTCAAGAACGAGAAGTCCGCTTTTCGGCAATCTCGCTTTCTCCCGACCATTGGTCGCAATCGTTCAACAACCGTCGCCAGCGAGGGCAACCCTCTCGACGATAGCATGTCGCCCACTGCATCAGCAAACCCCTACTTTGCCCATCAGGGCCAGCCCGCCTTGCGCCACCGCAATGATGGCTCCGTGCCCTCTTCCCCGCCCGATACGCCCGAGTTGCAAGTAACCGGGGTCTCCGCAGTGGAGCAGGCAACTACCGCCAATAAGGAGGAGTTGGCGCGCAAGCTGCGACGTGTGGCTTCCGCCCCGAATGCCCAGGGCCTGTTTACCAGCGGGCAGGGCGACCGCCCTCAGACGGCAGAGATCGGCAAGGAGCCTTTGGTAGAACAATCTGGGGCTGTAAGTCTGGCACACCCTAGCGGTCATAAGGAACTCGCTCTGGCGGTGCCGTCACACAGCTCGGATCTGGATAACAATGCTTCTTTCCGCCGCACTTACAGTTCAAACTCTATTAAGGTTCGAAATGTGGAGGTCGGCCCTGCTAGCTTTGATAAGATCAAGCTTATCGGTAAGGGCGATGTTGGAAAGGTCTACCTGGTGCGCGAGAAAAAGTCTAGTCGCCTCTATGCCATGAAGGGTATGTTTGTTGAATTCGAAAAAACCTTGGTGCTTTAATATTAACTGGTGGCTAGTTTTGAACAAGAAGGAGATGATCAAGCGCAACAAGATCAAGCGCGCATTGGCCGAACAAGAAATTCTGGCTACCAGCAACCATCCGTTTATTGTCACCCTTTACCACTCCTTCCAATCGGAGGATTATCTGTATCTCTGCATGGAGTACTGCAGTGGTGGCGAGTTTTTCCGAAGTAAGACTCACTCTCGGCCTGTGTCCGAATTTGGCTGGGATAACTCTTGCTGATTTGATGTGATTTCTAGCATTGCAAACTCGCCCCGGAAAGAGCATCTCTGAGGATGCAGCGCGCTTTTATGCCGCAGAGGTCACTGCTGCTCTCGAGTATCTTCACCTCATGGGCTTTATCTACCGTGATCTGAAGCCAGAGAACATTCTTCTACACCAGTCCGGACATATCATGCTGTCAGACTTCGATCTGTCCAAGCAGTCCGGACCTGGTGGTGCCCCAACAATGATCCCCGGACGTAGTGGCGGCGGCAACTCCACCACAGCTTTACCTACAATTGACACTAAGTCATGTATCGCTGATTTCCGAACAAATTCCTTCGTCGGAACAGAAGAGTACATCGCACCCGAGGTGATCAAGGGATGCGGCCACACCAGCGCCGTGGATTGGTGGACACTGGGTATCCTCATATACGAGATGCTATACGGCACTACCCCGTTCAAGGGCAAGAACCGTAACGCGACATTCGCAAGCATCCTGCGCGACGAAGTGAACTTCCCAGAACACTCGAACGTGCAACAGACCTCAAACCTATGCAAGTCTTTGATCCGCAAACTACTGATCAAAGACGAAACCAAGCGTCTCGGCGCCCGAGCTGGTGCATCCGACGTCAAGACCCACCCATTCTTCCGCACAACCCAGTGGGCGCTCATCCGCCACATGAAGCCGCCCATGATCCCTCACCAGGGCCGCGCCGGCACGGACACCATCAACTTCCGCAACGTCAAGGAGAGCGCCAGCGTGGATATCGGCGGCACGGACCCCACCAGGATGACCGGCGTGCCGATGGACTCCGGGCTAGCTACGCCGAATGGTGAACTCAACGATCCCTTCGAGGAGTTCAACAGCGTCACGCTCCACCACGAAGGGGATCAGTGAAGAGATCATTTTTTGTCACTTTCTTTTATCCGATACACGAGGAAAACAGCCGCACATGCATCGGCTCCACGACCATGATGCACTTAACGACTGAATCTAGATGCTTTTCTTCCCATCATCGCTGGGTGTATGGGGTGTTTTCGGGACTTTTTGGGCGGATCTATCCAGGCTTTTTCTTTTTCTTTTTGTTTCTTGCAAGCTCGCTACGTCTTATCATTGCATATTCGCATCCCATTCATCGCACACCCTTGGTTGAATACCCTCTTGCCTTGCGGCATTGGCATCGATACCAAAGCGCTTCTTGACATTGCTACGATTTTGGCTTTTCGCGTTCTCGAAAACTGTGCTATAAACCCGTCTTTTGGTTGTTTTTTTTTGTTCCTTGCAGCGGACGGCGTTTGGGATTCCTTTCGGGCACTTTTGCGTGTTGTTCAGTTCAATCTATTATTGCCTCAAATTTTAAATTCTCGTCTTGAATTTTCTTGCATGGTCGCTGTTTCAGGTTTCTTTTGGATAGTTCTAGTTGATAGATTCAATTTCCGAGCGAATGTTAACATCTTGCGTATACGTGCATAGGTAGCGTTTATATGTATCTGTTCTATGATCTTCGCATTTTTATGAATAGGTCAATTTCCATCCTTAGAAGGTCCTTGGCTTTCGGAGTTTCTAGTGGTATGCACACATTTGATCTGGCTTGGGTATTTGTTGATAGGTTGGCTCTGTGCAGATAAATGTATATACATATAAACGAGGAATATCTATATTTGGAACTCATATTTCTCAAATCCGAATCAGAAGTCTACTGCCGAGGGTATCATCTAAACAAATGGAATCAATGCATATGATGAGGATCCGCGGCACAAGCCTTGCGGCACTCCTCCATAATTCTAGCCTGCTTAGCAATGTCACCAAGACGGCTAATAACCTCCTTGTTGCCATCATAGAATGTAAAGACAGCATAAGGAATCTTTACATCCTCACAGAACTCCCTCACAAACTGCTGCGTCCTGCGCAAGTTGTGTCGAGGAATTCGCGGGTACAAATGATGAATAGCCTGGAACTGCAACCCGCCGTGGAAAAAGTCCAACCACTCAGGACAATCCACATCCATTGTCGTCCGCAGCATCTTCTGCGGGAAAGACTCCAAAGGCCCTAGATCAGCAGTAGACATGGCATAGTGCGACAGCGTGATCTGAACATGCAGCGGCGCAGTCACCATATGTGAAATCAGAACAAACGCCACCCGACTAAACCACGTCGGAATACTGCACCACACAACGCCGTACCCGAACCAAGTCCAGAAAAAGATCTGGCCCGCAAGCTCAAACCACCGATGCCACCACCCAGCGCCGTGCTTCGGGCCCCGACCGACAATAATATGCTCCCAGCTCAGGAAGTACAGGTTAAAGCGGCCGAACAGCAGAATCGGGTAGTATAGGTAGTGCTGGTACTTGACGACTGCTTTCGAGACAGCATCGTACTCCATGATGCGGTCGTAGTACGTACTTCGCAGGTCATCGAAGAAGCGATGTGACAGCGCGAAAAACGGCATCAGCTCGATATCCGGGTCGTGCTCTGGCGCATTCGTCACTATATGGTGAACGTTATGGCTGCGCTTCCACCAGCCCAGACTCAGACCGCCCAGGTAGTCAGCGATGACCATGCCGATGACGGTGTCTGTCTGGAAATCGTGGGTGATGCCCATGTGGCCTGCATCGTGGGCGGAGAAAACAAGCTGGTGCCAGAAACAGCCGAGGAAGAACGCCGACGTGCAGAACCACGACTGCTTTAGGAAGAAGACGAATAGCCCGAAGAAGAGCGTGTACCGGCTGATTTCGACCGCGTACGCCCAGTAGTTGCAATTGTACAGACCGGCTGCACGGATGCGCTCGTTGAGCTGGCGGTATTTTTGCGTGATGTTTTCTTGGTGCGCGGCGTCTAGGGGCGGGTATTTGGCTTCGTCTAGGTCGATTTCTTTTTGTGTTCGTGCGTCCACTACGTAGCCTCGCTTTGGCTCTGCTGGGGGGATGGCGCTAACTGCTGAGGAGATGGTTGATACTGATAGTCTCCGTCTGAGGCCGAATTCTTCTTCCTTGGCTTCGAAGATTGGGGATGGAGGCGCGGAGATGTCCTCGCTTGAGAGTTCTGAGCAGGATTCTTCTGGTTCTTCCTCTTTGATGTAGGGGCGGAATTCGCCGCCTTGGATTGGGGGTAGGAAGTTGGTCCATCGGCCTTCGATTCGGCCGATTTGGAACTTGCTCATGCGCTGACGGGCTTCCTGAGAATGAAGTCTTTATATGGGCGTTAGCATGATTTCTAGAGGACGCCGGGAAAACGAAGTCAGATGTTTAACACTCACGCATTCACTTCATCTGTAGCATCTTTGCCTATCATGTGCTTGATGGCCAGGACACCTCCAGGGTGGAACTTGATCCAAGCATCTAGTTTGAGTACTTTGCCGTCGACGATGATAATTGTCTTGTCTTCAGCAATCATGCCTTCTACCTCACGTCTCGATAGGACATTGTCCTTGGCCCTCACTGGGGTGAGTGTTTTGGCCATGGCGTTATATTGTAGAGACTAAAAGTGAAAGGATCTTGCAGTTGATCAAACAGGAACAAGACTTAGTTTTAAAGACAATCACAATCACACCCAGCATTTCTCCAATCCAATATTCGTTTATTCGTTTATTCGTTTATTCTATTAATTTATCATGTTACCTAGACCTAAGCGCCAAAGCGCAAGACATCCCCGTTCCTCTTCGACCCAGGGGACACCAAGGGGGCAGTGTAAATTGGTCTGTCCAACCGAGAAGTGGACACAGGAGAACTCCATGGGGAAAATAAAGGTGGATTTTGGTATTGACTAAAGCCGTGTGACATTACTGTGGACACTTGTGGCGACTGGACGAAGTCGTAGTAAAATAATATAGCGTTCTGCTGGCGGGTCATACGCGTATCCAACAATGTACCATAGATAATAAAGTGAGCTAAAACAAGCTTAAACCTTCCGTGCCCCTGTCGGAAATTGAGAAAAAAGATCGTTAGATTTAGCCTTCCCCCTATCCTATGCATAGGATTTGCTCCACTGCTTGATATTTATATCAGTATTTAGTAGCAGTTGCACTAGAACATGGAACCCACATCGAACATTCTCTGGTTCTAAAATTATGTTTTTCAGTAATCGTATTCTCTCTTTTGAATAAATAGCCCAAACAGCTAAAAGAGTACCCTAGTTTTCAATGAAATAGGTCCAGTGGCGATTCGTATTCGCATAAAGATCTGTTTTTCTATGCGCTTGGCAATTACACCGTGGAAACACACTAATCCAATAACGGAAAAACATTGACACGTGTCCACTCCAACCCTATAAACAACTTTATTATTTCGACGGGTCAGGGACCAGATCATTGTTAATTGGAAGGACAACAGTCTGTGAACCCAAGTTAAACTGAGATCTGCTACTCTTTCTGCCCCTCTATAGCCGTTCCAGCCCCGCATCTGGGGGGTTGACTGGCTCACATCGCCTGACTAGTACACACTTACGTATTGGCGTTCTACTCACTGTTAAGTCGCCACTCTGTAACCAAGTGTCCTTAATTATTGTCGCTGGTTCATGCTGTCATGGTCCACAATAGTGGTCGTTTAGCAACGGAGAGGCGAGAATGATAATTAATGAGGGCGCGTACATTGGGCCAAGGCTTTTAATATACACTAGAGTCAATCGAGTCTGGGAGATGGCAAACCCACGGACGACCTTATCCTAGCTGAATTGGCATTTCCAACTAAGTTATTTAGGGCGACGGCCTCGCGTCAACTGTGACACAGAGTAAAAAATAGATCTAGGCTCCCAAATAGTTAATTAACAAAGTTAGGGCACATGTGGCTTCAACGCTTAGGAGGTATGAGACTTACACATTTTGCGGGGCAAGACATTTCTGGGTGAGTTTAATCTGGTAAATATGGGGTTTTTTCGCCTCTTTGATTATTTGTTCCGAGAATATCTTTGATACTACTACTAATAGAGCACTATGTTACAAATGAGGAACTCCACTTCTCAATTCGAATTTTGCAATACCACTGAGACAGTGTTGTGTTCTACGCGATTTCAATATTTATATTAATGGTTAAGAATTGCAGAAAAATCTAATACCCAACTGACTTTTTCCAACTCATGTCCAAAACTCTGAGAGTAAAGCTTTATCACAGCGCCTAGCAGGAAAACTTTCTGGAACAGATCCATCAAAGGAATAGCATGAGGCGCGAATATAAGATCCACTCACGCCTGCATTAGTCCCATACGCAAATTTGACAAGGCTTGCATTTCAGTCGAATCGCACTCCGTGCCAACGACAGAACCCACCCTGATCGTCGCATGCGACAGTGTGGATTAGAAAAAGGAAGTTCTCAGAATCCTTTTAGATCCACATGTGCTTGAAAGGGGGTATCTTGTACAAAGAGGGTAAACCAGATGCCAATTCGTGTCCACTCTTTTGCGGAGTCTCTTGTAGTCCGTATCAGTCTCGATAATCCTAGGCGTGCAGGCAGGGTCTGCGATAGGTATCGATCAACCAGGATACAACACGGGTGTTAAGTTTCTGATGCAATACGGTCGTCATGTTTCAGATAATGTGTTGATCGATATGGTCTCGAATGCTGCTCCGTATTTCACAATGTAATTATTGCCTGCGATTGTTGCCTGCAAAACTCCGCCCCAACGGGGCTTGCCGTATCTGAATTGCCCCTTACGGAGTACGTGGACAGATTTGATAGATATTTGGTACCCGCAATTGGAACCCACAGCCGAGGCATTGATTGAGGAGCGACATAGAAGCATGGTGTCGAATGCGACATTGTGGTGGCTGGATTTCCGAGAAGGTATGCCATCAACGCCATTCGTTTGCCATTTGTATGCGGTAATATCTTAAAGGAGACTTCTCCGGGAGTTGGCTTTCTCGCCAAGGTAACTGTCTATTTAGTGTTACAAGCGGGACGAGTGCTCAAATGTTGCCTAACTAGTCGAGAGACTAGCGCTAATGGGATCACAATACGACCACAGGGCTGTAGAACGAGGCGCATACCCCATTGAGGTCCAAATATGTGAATGATTAAATCCTCCCCTACGAGGCAGCTATAATAGGAGTCGCTAGTCTACAATGTACAATATTGTAGCTTAATCATAACAAATGATTGCAAAGGATCTCTGTCTGAATACATTTGGAGCACATTCTTTTATCTACATTTTCAACCACACTTTTATGAACGTGGGCGAGCGATTTGACTGTACTGCCTCGCGATTCATGGTTCATTCTAAATCTAGTTTTTCGAATTCCCTAGTCAAAAATCTGGCATAGGCTTAGAAAACCACGAAGAAGATGCTTAAGAAAAGAAAGGGTTTTTGGGGGCCACTGTAACTTGTGTAATCAAAATGCCAATAAGTAGGATAGATTGCGATATATAACTTATTCGTGACCTCGAGACATTCTATATCGTTTCACTATGTCATCTGGTAGCCTTTTACCTACGTCAAGGTATGTAGCAACGTCACCTTGATAGTGATTTTCAATACAAACAATAATGGATCCAAGACCAAAACCCTACTTGAGCAGTTGAAAATTATGTTTCTCTTCATTTTTCACCCAAAATATATCATCAAACATTGGCAGTGTGACTTTACAGCTTGTTGGTAGAATAAAATGGCGGACATAGATGCAACAGATCGGAAGCTTGGGTAACGCGCCCCAGCGGAACTTCAAAAAACCACAGCTCTCACCCAAAACAACAACCCATCTACAATTGACACTCAGTCTCAACGACAAACCCCAATAACCCTTCACAATGTCCGCATTCGCGCCCGAAGACCCAGACGATTACTCGTACGCCGAGGCCGACCCCGCGGAAACCTCCACCCCTCCGCACCCCGACTCGATAGGCGACGACGCAGGAGCCTCGCACGGCCGGGGCCACTCCAATAACCCTCTGCTGGGATCTGATCACCCCATAGTCTCGGATCTGGAGCAGGAAGTGCTGGAGGAATATGCTCGATTGCTGCGGAATGTGAATCAGGTAGGCGAAGATATTTGCGGATAGTCTGGGCACTTTTATCTTGGTGGCATGGATTTCTTTATCGGGAAATTTTGTGCCAGAATCCAGATATTTGAAGGCTCGGATTCTATGTTTACTGAGTACTGATTGATTCATGTGCGCAGCTCTCCGATAAACTGGCCGACCTTGCGGGTTCGCCTGCCTCCATGCCCCTCGATGGTCTTCGGCTTTTGGAACGCAAGACTGCCACTGTGTGCACCCTTCTCAAAGCCAGTGTGTATAGCATTGTTTTGCAGCAGCAGATTTGGAATGAGAATGAAGAGCAGCAGCAACAGCAGCAGAATGAGGATCATTTCCAGGACCAAGAGTATCAACACGGAGGATATCAGCATGGAGGCTATGAGGGAGAAGGAGATATGACCTTCCAATGAAGGGAGTCGCGTTTCTATTAGGATGATGATGATTTTTTTTATTACTCGCGTACTATACCCGGGGTGTTGTTCATTTTCGAGACTTCGTTTCTGGTGTGAAACAAATGGGGGTTGTGGAAAAGGACCTTTGTTGATATATAATTTTTTTCAAAATATGCTGTGAATAGCCCAGAATACTGGAGAACTGATGACCCATTCATGTTGAACAACCGACTTATACAAATACATGCAAAAGACACAAGAGGATGGAAAGAGAAACATTATATACACGCTGGTACGAAACAGCAAGTCTAGGCCAAAGAAAGTTTTAGACCTTACCCGCGTAGTACACCTTGCGCACATCGACAATCTTTCTGCCGAGTGCGTGAGCGACCTGCTCGGGGTTACGCTGGCTCATGAGGGCCTGGTAGGCGGCCTTGACCGTGTTCATTGGGTTCCTTGAACGGCCAGTGCGGGCCGACAGGTCGTGAATACCGCTAGCACGGCACATCTCATAGATGAGATGCTGGACACGGAGACCGAAGCCTATGACAATATTAGTAAAAGTGACGCGCTATGATATATGAAACATACCTGGTGGACGGTGCATCAGCTTCACCGAAGTGGCTCCGACCTTGCCGTTAACATCACCATAGATGGTCCTGTTCTCATAACGAGGAATGGGCTGCATGTTACGGATGGCACGGTACTGCGATTGGGTCCTTGCGTCAGACGCTTCCTCGGACTTGGCTTCACCGATACCGAGCAGACCATTTGCGTTACCGGCAATGGAGAGACGGTATTGGCGGCGGACCTTTCCTAGTCGGGTCTGGTTGGTGACGCTGTGAGAGACGAGGGTCTTGGTGCGAAGTTCCTTGACTTGTCGCTCTGTGTAGCCCGTAGCCAAGAGAAGGCTCTTGAGGGCATCTGTCATCTCCTCCGCTTCCGCCGAGCGCTCCTTCTCGCCTTTCTCGGCGGCTGTCTTCCGATTCGCGACAGTGGGCTCGTCGATAGTCTCACCAGGACCGAAGAAGTCTGGAACCAGTGAGCTGTTGGGGTTCAGCTCGTTTTCCTCCTTGCCGTGAGTGACGCGCAGGTTGTCTGCAAACCGTACAAAGTCGGAACCTGCTGCTCCTTCGGGCATGTCGGCGATGAAGCGACCGAAGTCCTGTACAAAATCGTCTTCATCCTTCAGCTTGAAGTCGTAGTCTGTGTTCGACACCGGGGCGCGCTGGTGGTGGTCGATGCCGGGCTCGATCACTGAAAAATCATCGATGTACCGGAACTGCATCGGGTCAAGACGTTTGTGGAACCCCTCTGCCAGATCCTTGGGGTCGATGGCAGCTTCGCCTGCCTCGATAGCAGCCATCTGTGCTTCGGTGTAGTGCTTGGCGAGCTCGGCCTTCTGAGCTTCTGTGTACTGCTTGAAGGTTTGGTCCTGAGGAGCCTTAATACTGGGGAATTTTGGTTTCCGGTTCGAGAGAGACGCAGGTGTAGGATGGAATTGGCGACGGGGGACTCGCGTGGCCGGCGTGGCAGCACGGGAGAAGCTGCATAAAAGGCATCGTGCTGGCCGTGTAGCATTCATGATGGCAACTCAATGTGCTCTCCAGCCAACGACAGGCTGGTTGAGAGCTATGAAATCTAAGATAAAGGCGAAATGCGGAGACAATTGGGGGACGCAAAGACAAAAGAGGCTGTCGGAGGTGAAGCACCGGGAGGAATTTCTCTCTTGCGGGCGGTCAGTCTGCAACCAATCAGCAACGCGGTAGATGCGTTTCTAATAAATTTCCCATTTGACGGTTTTCGTTTCCAAAAAAATATTTCTTTGTCGCTTTTCACCTTACATGTTTGTAATACGGTCATCTGTCTGGCGATTGACTTCTTCCGGCTCTCTCAGACCTCTCCAAGCCCTTCAAGTGCGCCCGGCTTCTCAATTTTCCAACCAGCGCCGTTCAACGGATGCGCCATTCCCCGCGATAATGCAGAACGCCCCAAGAAAACAGTTCGACGGCAAGAAGAAGTTCAAGAAGGCCAAGGTCGAGAAAAATAAGAGCAGTGGGCATGACGAAGTCCTTCTTTGTGATATCAACAAGCTCCTCAAAAGCAATGAAACTGAACAGGAGAATGAAACCAACGGCGACAGCACGCCTTTCACACCTCCCGAGAAATTCACCGAGATTGACGTGAAGATCCTTGAACTTTCTTCTACTGGAGATGGCCTCGCGCTTTCCGAGAATGGGAAATATGTCTATGTGGTCCCTTTCACAGTCCCTGGAGACACCGTACGAGTCAAGGTCGTCAGACACTTTGAGTCCTTGTCGTACAGCTTGACCGATTTTGTCAAAGTGGTTGAACCGGGTCCTCAGAGAAACGATTCCTTGATCAACTGTAAATACTTTGGAGAATGCTCGGGATGTCAGCTGCAGATGATGTCCTATGATGACCAGCTTGCCCACAAGCGTCGCATCGTGGAGAAAGCCTATGCCAATTTCTCTGGGTTGATCCCGGAGCTTGTTCCCACCATCGGCGAAACATTTGCATCGCCCATGCAGTTTGGATACCGTACCAAGCTCACACCTCATTTCGCACAGGGTGCCGCCGGCACAAGCAAGGACCAGGAAGCACGCATTCCCCCAATTGGATTCACATACAAGAACAGACGACTGGATATGGATATCGAAGATTGCCCTCTGGGTACGGATATTGTACGCCGTGGACTGACCAGCGAGCGGAAGCGAGTCGCAGAGAACATTCGTTCCTACAAGAGAGGTGCTACGCTCCTGATGCGCGAATCGACCGCACGAATTCCCAAAGTAGCCCCGTCTACCACCGATTCAGAGACCCCCAACGTTGAAGGCATCCCCGCCTCTGTGAACGCAGACACCGGTGATGTGATTCGCATCGAGCACGAGAACTACATTGAAGAAAAGCGTTGCATCACAGACAACAACGCCACTTCCTTCGAGTATGTCGACGACTACGTCTTCAGCAACAAAGCAGGCGCCTTCTTTCAAAATAACAACTCAATCCTCTCCGGCTTCACAGAGTACATTCGCTCACAAGCCATCCCCCAAGGCAACGACCAAGACGCCAAGCCAATCAAGTACCTCCTCGACGCCTATTCCGGCTCCGGCCTGTTCACCATCACCCTCTCCCCGCTATTCAAATCCAGTCTCGGCGTCGACATCGGCGGCGATTCTATCGTTTCCGCACGCGAAAACGCCCGCGCAAACAAGCTCCCCAACACCGGTTTCGCTGCTGCCGACGCCGCAACCCTCTTCAAAGACGTCCCCTACCCGGCAGACCAAACTTTGCTCGTCATCGACCCACCTCGCAAGGGATGCTCGGATGATTTCCTGCGCCAGATGCTTGATTTCAAGCCCCGCCGTGTTGTGTATGTCAGCTGCAATGTGCATACCCAGGCTCGTGACGTTGCGGTTATGGTTCAGGGCGACGAGAAGCAGAATGTTCGCTATGAGATCGAGAGCATTCGTGGCTTTGACTTCTTCCCTCAGACTGGGCACGTGGAGGGTGTGGCTATCCTCAACCGCACTTCTTTCCCTCAGAATGAGACTGCCTAAGCTTGGGGCTAGCGTTTTACTTGTTCTGACGAGTAATATATGTGACTTGGTTATAAGCTTTTGGAAACCCACTGTATATAGTGGACGAGATTGAATGGCCATTCGACTATGGATTCATTTGAAATACGCGACTTTCCTTGGTTCTTGGGGCGTGTTTTATATGAGTTGTGGTTGCGAATTTCTTGGTTGATACATCGCTGGATGGCATATTTATCTGATCTTGCATACTGCGGCGTTCTGGGAAAGGTGAACTAGAAAAGCATGACGGCAATTTTGGATATGCACTTATTATTCTTTTTTTTTGGAAATTTCACATACTTTATGAGACTCAAACAACAGACCGTCGACTGTCATCTGAAAAGCCACCAGATGTAGGGATAAGTGTGGCACAATGGCGCAGAGCCGCTTTGATGAGAGAAAATACAGGGGAAACCACCAGGTAAAAGAAAGAAAAGAGATAAAACTGGCGACTATGAACAAAAGGCTGAGCTACATCGATTGACAAGCATCTATTGATGAGATCCACGGCTTTTCCTTACGAACTTCCAGGGCCACCAAGCAGCGCGAAGCGCCGCACAATGCTGGGACCTATCTCGTCATACTCCGCCTTGGTGTGGCAGTAGCTTCGGAACTCAGGCGTCTGACCCAGCAGACTACCTCCGAACCAGGGGCCGTGACGCTGACGCTTGTGGGTAACGACCGCAACATCGAGACCACCACTCCGTGCGCCACCGCTGCGAGCCTCGGAGGCACGGATTCGTGCATCCACCAAGTGACGAATGTCACGTTGTAGGCGACGGCCAAAGTCCTTGTACAAAGTAGAACCACCGGATAGCACAATATTCTTATAGAGACCTCTCCGGACATCGATGGGGGAGGATTGGATGACACCGTCAACGACATTGGGAAGGGGGGTGAGGAAGTCGGACGAGTAGATCTCGGGGTTGAAGAAAATTTCTGGGGCGAGGAATCGTTCATATCCAATGTCGATGTTGACACTCCGCCCGTTTGGCGCAGTGACAGTGTGCTTAAGGAAGCGGTCCGGCTCGCGATCGTAACGTGCAAACTCCTTGACAATATCCGGGCTCACGTAGCAGTACTCTTCCTTGACCTTCTCTGCTGTCTTCAAGCTGCTATCAGGCTCTCCACGGTCACGTAGCAAGTTTTGCACGAAGTATGTGATGTCTCGTCCGGCAATTGGGATACTCTTGATAGAGGACCCGATGACGTAACCTTCGGCGACGGGGATAACGTGGGTGACACCGTCACCTGAGTCAATGACAGTTCCGGTCAGAGAGCGATCTGTCACCTTTGAGGATGTCCATGACGCGGCGAGGGCAAGGACAGCCTGGACGGCAATGTAAAGACCGGCGCAGTTGAACGACTCGAACATGATTTCGGCGGTGTTTTCACGGTTCTCGGGGGGGTTCAGGGGCTATAATTCAGCAATGTCAGATATTATGCCAAATTTAGTCAGGTCGTTGGCGGTGCACGATTTCGCCTTACAGGTTCGGTGAGTAGGAAGTAGTGGTCTTCGGGCTCCACGCGCAGGTATTTGAAGATGGAGTTTGACCAGAATCGCTCCATGTGGTCCCAGTTCTCGATCTGTCCGTGGCGAATGGGATAGTTGACGCCATATCCCGGGCCTTGTCCAGCAGCCAGAGCCTCATCACCAATGAAGAAATCTAAGTCCTCGGTGCCACGCTTCGCGGACAGGTTGGAGCTAGCCCCACCTCCGCCGCCGAGGAACGAAGGCTTGTTTGCGACTGCAGGTCGGCCTGCGGAGCTTCCAGCACTTCCAGCAGCCTTGGTTGCAATTGCGGTTGGGAACACAAACGAGGGGGAGTCGTTGCCGGCGAAGCCTGGAGTGAAGTTAGCATGTCAGCCTAATCCATGATCGCGAGTCTCCTCAACCACGCTCAACGACACATACCAAGCTTGGAGTAGCCAGTTCCGCTGAACAAAAACACAAAGTCAGCATCGAATATCTTGGTTTTCGGGTTCTTTGCGGCTATGAGCTTACTTGTCCATGACAACGGCTGGTGTTTGGGACGCCATGACGGGCCTGGACGCAATCGATCCGGAGGCAGTAGGGCGTTGAATGCAATCCTATATGGGGCAATAAAATGAGAATAGAACAAGGCAAACAGCCTTAGTCAATTGTATCCGAAATGGTCTTTAATTTAGAGACACCAGGAGAAGTAGGACAAGGCGGGGGGGGGGCAAGGTGCCCAGGATGTCCGGAGGTGTTCAGATTACCTAAGGGCAGTTCAACATCGACCTCATGTGCCGAAGATCAAAATCAACTACAACATTGAATAAAAATCTTGACAATGCATGGATTTGAACTCTGAGAGAATCAAATCAAAACTACGAGTCTCGTGACTTTGAAAATTCTACGAAATTAACTAGGAAACTGAGTTAAAATGGCAGGAACGACTCCAACGAGCTCCGATAAATTCTTCCATCTCTCTATCTTTCGAGTTCATTTCTACAGTCTCCATCCCTAAGACACTCCTTTATTATTCTTCCCAATTGTATCATTCTTTTTATGATTAGAACAGGTGTTGTGCCTCCTTCGTTCCTTGTATCTTTCCCCTCTGCCCCACGTGTCTGCTCGCATCACCGGCTCTCTTCACTCGCTTCGTTGCCTGTGCCAAAGTCTGCCATTGCATTGGAGCATTGGTTCCCTGTGGTAGTTCAACCTGAGAAAGGCTTAAATCTTTCTGTCCAGTTGGGCCTTCACAAGCAAACACCGCATTGGAGCCGCTTACCTTGCTCTTGTTCGAGAACTTATTGTTACCCACTGCGAATTGGGCAATCTGATACTTCGACGCAAATTTGGCTCCACAGCACATTTGAAACGCGCTATAGACATCCCAGCACATCTTGAATCGCTGGTTAGCTTTGTCCTGGTCTGATTATGACCCGATCGTGACCCGATCGTTCGCACTTCTCTGACTTGTGATTCCAGGACTCGCTCACGTACGGGCACGTCTTGATTTCATATTTTTGATACGGTCCTGAGAGCAACCGATCACGCACAATCCAATTCGGATAGACTCGAACTCTTACATTCGCGGCACCTTGATCCTACCTCTTACCATGGCACAAACATACAGACACAACGGCCAGTGTGGTATCTTCATTCATGCTGGGGCGGGTTTCCATAGCGTTGATAATGAGCTCAAGCATCTGAAGGCCTGCGAAACGTAAGGAATCTTCTATGATCTAGTGGATTTAGCAAACTCTGACATCTGACGTGAATCAGAGCTGCCATCAAGGGCATGGCATTCTTGCGCAACGGTGGCACCGCAGTCGACGCCGTTGAAGCAGCCCTAATGACCCTTGAAGACTGCCCCATCACGAATGCAGGATTTGGGAGCAACTTGAATGCGAAAGGTGTTGTCGAGGGCGATGCCTCGATTGTCGATCATTTCGGACATAGCGGAGCAGCTGGAGCTGTGCCAAGTAAGATCATATTGTCTCAAATTGGATATCCTGCGGCCTTGCTAACTCAAATTCTTATCAGACGTGAAGAACCCAATCATGCTAGCTCGCAAGATCTACGACCAGGCCAACGTGCCACTAGGCATGTCAAGAGTGCCTCCAAATTTCATTGCTGGAGAAGGTGCCAAGGAATTTGCATGGAAGCATGGTATAGTTCTCGTGCCTGATGAAGCTTTGATCACGCCGGCATCTCTAGAAAGATACAAATCATGGGCAGCGGAATCCAATGATTACGATCGTGACCACCATAAAGAAATGGTCGATCCCTGGTGTCGCCGACCTCTGACTCCCCTAGAAGATCGCATTGAACGCCTCGAATGCCTCGACCGTGCTAAAAACCCTGAGATTTATATTTCAAGCAATCTCAATGCCCACGAGCAGACACCAGAAGAAGAACTGAAAGTGCTAAAACCCCTCACTCCGCTTGCTGGCGTGAAGGGGCGATCAGCAAGTTCGCCAGATCAGCAAGCAACGAAGAAGGCCAAGCTTGGTTGTTCGCACCAGCCTGTGCAGCCTCAGCAGCCCGTCTTTCCTGGGGGCCCATTCCCCGATGGGAGCTCCGAATCCGACAACGAGAAGAAAGAGGATGATGTGATTACCGACACTGTTGGCGCAATTGCAATTGACAGATATGGAAACATTGCAGCAGGATCTTCTTCTGGCGGCATAGGTCTGAAGCACCCCGGTCGTGTTGGGCCTGCGGCTCTCATTGGCATTGGCACTCATGTCATGCCAGAAGACCCGACCGACCCAGAGGGGACTTGTTGCGCAGTCGTCACATCTGGAACTGGGGAGCTTATAGCTGCGACCCTTGCGGCAAGCACTTGCGCCCAGCGGATGTACTACAGCCAGAAAATGGGCCCCAACGGCTCGTTTACCCATGTTTTAGAGGAGGAGGCACTCACATCCTGGATGAGAAGAGAGTTCATCAGTAAGTCTTCTTCGTCATTGTTATTGTTGCATGAGACTCAAAGTTGGTCTGATCTTGTTTACTAGATTCTACCGCTGTGCAAAACAGCGTCCTATTTGGCGCCATCGGGGTGGTCATTGTGAAGAAGAATAACTCTGGCATGGAACTATACTTTGCCCATAACACCGACTCATTCGTAAGTCTTTAAACACAAAAATTGGTGATAATCTAATCATACTTGACAGGCTCTCGCCTCCATGTCGAGTAATTCGGCTAAGCCCAGTTGTCTGATGTCCCGCGGGACACGCGGAAATATCGCCCAAGGAGGTTGCAGAATTAAATTCACCCACCCTTGTGAGTTCTTTGATTTTATTGACCAGACGAAATATTATAAGTGCTGACACATTGAAAAGAAACCTCCAGAGCATTTGGGAGAAAACTACAACATGCTGCAGCGGATGGCTCCCGCTGGCAACCTCGCCTATTGGGCCATCAATCGACGAAACAGTCTTCTCCCCAACCCGGCCATGTTTCAATCAATTGCGTGCCATCTTCCATTCTCGGCGTCGATATACCCTATTCCCCTTGTGATTCCTGGCCCTGCTACATACTCGGCAGTTCGCCTGCCAACGGACAAAAGCAGCGTTTCGCCAATGCGGCTCTTTCTGCTTTCAATGATAAATGTATCCAGATCAAGCATCAGCCATGTTTAGAATAGCCCCCCTAAGCCCCGATGTTCTGTGTGTACCTATTCGTTCAACCCTAGCAATACGATAGCTGTCCGATAAACTCTCTGTTCTAACGTATTACACGTATTGTTTTCAATGCTGAATTCAATTTCTGTGTCCCCAATAATCAACACCAGGCTGAAATCATGAATTTGGGGAGTTCCCGCAGAATATAATTGGAAATCAAGAACCAGGCGTAGGCGTAGGCGTCGACATAGACAGGGGCGTCGTAGCCCCAGACGCCCCATTAACCTTCTTCTTTTTCTTTTTCCTCCTGGGCAACAAAGCCGGCCTAGAATTATAATCCCCAATATCCAAATGCGTCCCACAAGTCATGCAATCACTCCCGGGCGGCGGCTCACAAAAGATACTAAGACAGATAGAGCACACAAAGCCTACATCCACGACCCTGCGATGACAAAAGCACGCAGCGCGGAAATCCACATCCACCCGCGTCGGCAGCACAAGATGTCTCCGCGATCTCTGATCCGGCAAAAACGCCATCATCAAATATTGCAGCAGTCCGCGCGGCTCCGTAAGCGCCATGTACACGCCCTTCGTTGCATCCGATGCCTGCTGCAGGAACACCGCGTCGCCACTGAGCTTGCACACGTCGATTGGGATGTGTAGCCGCTGGCAAGCGAATATGCTGTTCATCACGGGGATGTACTGGTGGGCTGAGTCGGACGAGCCGCTGACGGACACAACCAAGATCCGGCTTTGCAGACGCTCATCTTCGTTAGATGCTGAGTACCGGTTTGAAGGGCCGGAGCTGGACCCTTCGGCTGCGGCGTCTTTGAGGTTTGCGCCGCCGTGTTCGTCGGCCCAGGCGATCGTGCGCCGATTTATGTGGCTTAGGGCGAGGGTCAGGGCACCGGCGAGCATAGTTGAGGTGTTACCTTGTAGGTGCGATGGGGTTGTACTGTCCATTAGGGCTTGGAGGTTGCGCGTTATTTGCTCTTCGACCAGGCGGAAGGGTCGGTATTTGTTGTGTCGGGTCGGGGTGTCACCCATTGCGATGTCGCCGTCGGTATCGGCTTTCGGGGAGGGGTAGAGCCATGATGCTTTTTGGGTGTGGGAGGCTACTACGGCTACTTCGTTGGCGTAGTTGCAGGCTAGGTGGGCGTTTATGAAGACGAGGATGTTGGCGATTGCTTTGGTGAGGGGGAGGGAGTTTTCGAGGAGAGCCCAGGCGTGGGGGTTTGTGTCGATTACTATTGTGAGGAGGGAGGGAGCAAGGTCTGAGGGCCTTTAGCTGGCAGTCTCTTGTTTTTTTTTTCTTTTCTTGTTGGAGAGGTACAGACCTGTGGCGCCGAGCTCATAATGCTCGGAGGCATCGACGGAATTCATTGTGCTAGATTGCGTCGTTGAGGTTGTTGGTCATTATAAGATGGGGATATCTGATGAATAATTCCAGATTGACGGGACCGGAATCAAGAATGGTCCTTTCGAACAATTTTGCTTGATTTGACCAGTTTCTATATTCAAACCCCAGGAAGAATAGAGGTCGATCTTGGAATGATAAGCCAGTCACGGGGTGATAAGGAGTACTATAGCTTTATCCTGCCTAGGTGGTCAATACGTGGACACTTGGCATTGTATGTTATGACAACTACACATGTACACTTCGACTTCATCTTTCTTCTTCTCCTAGATATCCAGCTTGAGTCCGTTCGCTTTGACTCAAGTGAATCGGAAACGAGGCCAATCGGAGTGGACCGCGCATTTGAAGATCTGAATGACTGAAAATACATTGCATTTATGAGAATCTTTTGTTGAGACGGTGTGTTCCGTTTCGGTCGATTTGAAAGAGAAGAGAGAAATCCTCTTGGCAGTGTATCCCTTGGACGCGCCAAGATACAATTATTGCATTCTCTAGTGGGATCGGCTGAATGGAAGATCATGTTCTCATAGTTCCATATTGACTTGCAAAGTAGAATAGACCGGAAACCTTGGAAGGAAGAGAGTAGCACAAAGACAAAGCTGACCATAATAATTATTACAATTACGGCAATGAATACGTATAGGTATAATGATCATATTTGTATGCTTATCGAAAACGTGATGAAGGTCAGCGATGTGGTTGGTCTTATCAGGCTGATTGATAATGAAGAAAGGAAAATGGCATTCAAGTAAGATTACCCTGATTATCAGATATGAGAGAGAGGGGGGGGGACCGGGAAGCAAACTGGTCATCTGTCCCCAATTGAAAAAGGTCGCTTCAGCAAATAAAATACATTGCTTTTTTTCCCTTTCTCTCGGATTCTCTTCGGGTTCTCTCAGAACTATTAAACCCGCGATTATCGGCACTCCCTCTTTATCTTTCTCTCCGCTCCGCACTTCCCCCTCCAAAAAAAAAGCTGCCCCGGGATTCTTCTTCCGCTTTGACTTCTACACCCCTCTGGAGTAATTATCTATCTCCAGAATCCTCTGCGCAACCCTGCAATGGTCCAAGCAACAGGTGAAGAACGCGCTGTCCATCTTGCCCGAGAGGCTGTCGAACTCGTCGACGCGGGCCACCGAGAGGTACAAGAGTCCCGCCAGATGAAGTGAACTGAATACTGACTCTCCTTTGAATAGGCTGCCTCCCGGAATCTCCGAGAAGCCCTCTCGATTGCCCCCGAAAATCCGCAGGTCAAAGCTGCATTGCTGAAAATACAGCAAGAAGATAATGACGGTCACCAACTACTCGACCTCTGTCGACGATACACCCAAAATGATGAAAATGCAGGCAAAGAAGCCGCTGCGTATCTTCGGACAGACGGTTTAAAGTCCCCGGAAAATGTTGCTCTGGAATCCCTGAAACTTTTGCTTGCACAGCGACCGCACTCCCTGTCCACGACGCAGGATGAGATCATCTCCGGGCTGGTGCGCCAAAACGCCAGCGTGAGGCAATACTTCTCCACACAGCTCCAGAATTCAGTCACCGCATTTTTCGACGAGATCTATGACCGTGGCGATGGGGCAGCGGTGTGTCTTGACACCGTGGTCCTGGATCCCACTGTGTGGACCTCGGAAGAGACGCGATCCCACTGCGAGAGTGAACTTTTCCAATTATTCATCGCCAAGCTTATGGAATCTGGCCATGATCTTGATGGCCGTTCTTTGAAAGGAATCACGAGACTGCTCGCCGTTCATGCTGATGAACTTCAACATTTAATTGACGATGAAGGGTTTGAGGTTATTCTCTCGTCTTTGGATTATCGCCTGCCGCTAGAGGTACGAAGCCAAGCAACTCTGGCCACTGCTAAATATCTTGAGGTAGCCAAGGAAGCGGGAGAGAAGAAGTTTCTGACCTTGGTCATGTCTATTCTCGGAAAAGGCCGCGTCGACGATCTGATCGTTGCTTTCTCTGCCCTGGCCGCTATATTCCCTGTGGCTCCTTCGGCGGCAGCAAACCTGTTCTTGTCCGACGAATTCATGGCATTCCTTACTCCACTCGCAACCCGGGAGGCCAAGAGTAAGAAGATTGACATTCCCGTACTGGAGCTTCTAAATGCAGCATGCATCAACCGCCCATGTCGTGAAGTCGTCTCCAAGAAATTTGGAGAATGGCTGTCACACAACTTGACCAACGGTAGTGATGCTGCCTCGGAACTAGCAGCGGTGGCTTTGGCGAAGATCCGGGCGTCTGAGCCGGATAAGCCCTCAACTGGTAACGGTAAGGTCTTGGTGGATGACAGCGAGTCTGAGCTCGTTCACCGATTCATGGGACTGATGTCTGAAAGCAAGATTGAGAACAGCTCCCACGCAATCGAAGGATTAGCTTACACCTCAGTGAAGCCAGCCGTCAAAGAACAACTCGCCAATGATCCTACTTTCCTACGAAACCTGCTTGCGGTGGTGAAGCAAAACACCGCCGATTCCTCGGTACTCTATGGCGGTTTGATGATCTTTTTAAACATCACCAAATTCCTACCCAACCTCTCCGAAGAGCAGAAGAAGATGTCCCAGCTGAAGGACTACGCCGACGCAGCAGCCGAAAAGGCCAAGAAGGCAGCAACCCCAGACAGCCGGGATGAGGAAGAGGCTGTCTTAGCACGGTGCGCTGCTGTCATCGATGCAGGCATCATGAATCTGCTGGTTGAGTGTGGCCGAGTTGCTCTACCCTCCACCAACGAACTCACAGCCAAGATTTTACAAGCTCTGACAAGACCCCAAAAGTCCCGTGGTGCACTGGCTCAGCAAGGTGCAGTAAAGCTGTTGCTTGGGCTTGCAGCCCCGAAGCAAAGTAGCTCTGGCCCTGTCACGAACGAAACGACACGCATCGCATCCCATGCGCTGGCCCGCATTCTCATTTCCGTTGATCCCTCCCACGTCTTCCCATCATCTGGCTTCCCTCAGGTGACATCCGCCGTCCGTCCCTTGCTTTCCCTTCTCTCCTCACCAGATAGTGGGTCCCTGTCCTCCGACCAACCTCGCGACCTACTCCCCGTGTTCGAGAGTCTTCTCGCATTGACGAACCTCGCCTCGTACCCGCATGACGCTTCCGCCCCCGAACTCACAGTCCGCGAAGGCTGGTCGGCAGTGGAAGACCTACTTCTTTCTAGCAATGCGCGCGTCCAACGCGCTGCCTGCGAACTGGTCTGTAATCTGATGACCTGCGACTCTGGCATCATCAAGTTCGCAGATGGATCCAAGCAAGCCGCACAGCGTCTCCACATCCTCCTTGCTCTGACTGACGCCGACGATTTTCCAACCCGCCGAGCTGCTGGAGGAGCCCTCGCCATGCTGACGGAGTTCGATGCCGCCATCGCTGCTGTCCTGGATCGACCCAGGGGCGTGGAATTGCTTCTGGGGTTGTGTCAGGAGGATGACGACGCTCTGGTTCACCGTGGAGTCGTCTGTGTGCGCAATCTCACCTCCGTTGCGACAGGGGACATTGGCACGCGAGCTCGAGCAGCCGTTCAATCCGCCGCAGGGATTGCGATTCTCACCGCTTGCATCAAGAAATCGAAGTCTCAGCCGGTACTGGAAGCTGCGGTGGAAGCTTTGAAGCCCTTGGTTTCGTAGTCGGCAGGTTACTCTTCATTATTTCATTTTTCAGAAACTCCTTTACGTTTCCCATTTGCATGTGGCTTGGGGGTGGATTTGCTGATCTCACGGAGTTCGTGAGATTTTATTTATTGTTTTTTTTTATGTTTCTGAGAGATGACCTCCTGATCATAAGCACAGCGATGGATTTAGCGATTGATTTTCTTCTTGTTATTTATATATTGCTGGGATAGGGGATAGGACGATGGAATTCGGCACTGAGTGCAAACAAAAACGACTTGACTTTGCATATAGAAATTGCGAATTGTTTCCTAGTCAAATGAGTCCCTGACAAGAATATTTTTCCTAGCTAGTGTTACCCCAAAAATTGTGGCGCTTTATAGGTTTTCATATGATCACGGGTTATACTCCTTTCTTTGACTCCGGAGCTTCTAAGGAGATTTCTCCGCATTCCACGATATAGTGCATATGTACGGAGTACCTACCTAGGTACCAAGGGATATTAAGTTTGTTCCATGTCATGCGGTATAGGGCTTAATCCAATATATCCGATTACTATGCGTTATTAGCGAAAAACGGAGCATCTGGTCGGATCTTAGTGTGTAGACCGATGCCGATCCCGACCCTGTGGGCGTGCATTATGTGGAGTAACAATGGTCTAATTCGCAGTCACCATATGTTCTGGGATCCTCTTGATTGTTCCGCATGACGGACATTAGTGATGGAAAAGACACACACCGCAAGAGTCAAAGTTTAGTAAAGTTTAGTTGAAACTCAAAGAAATATCTAGATGTTCCTAGGTACATAAATAGAACCATAGTAGAAAGAACAATACAAGCCTTGAAAGAAAAAGAAATATTACATAAGACTGCAACACCCTAACCGTGGAGCTGCCCCGCGGATCGACAAATCATCATCCATCTGCTACGCACACCTTTAAATGGTTTGCAGTCACTGCTTAAAACTTCCCACCTCTCACATCACTTTCATGGTCCACGCTCTTTATACTTGTAGCTATTTCATACGTCTCTTTTTCTTTTTCTTTTTGCTACCTACACCTTGTATTGCTACTATTGCGTGTGTGATCACCGCATTTCTCTCAGGTACAGTCAGGTCTTGGAGCTTGGTCTCTTTCGTCCCTTTTACTTTCTTCACCTTACCCTTTCCCTATTCCAATGGCGTGTCTTATTTCTCCCTGCGTTCGCCCGCTCACCTGATCACTTCCTTGTGATATTCAGGTTGATCCGATTCCCCCCATTGAACGCAATTGGACCTTGGAAAGAAAAGAAAAAGAGCTTGGAAAGAAAAAGTTTGTGCTGTTGCACTGCTATCGCCAATATGAAGTTCGGCCGCAATCTATCCCAGTTTACCGTTCCCGAGTGGAGCGCCTCATACATCAAGTATAAGTCCCTGAAGAAGCTCATCAAGTCTGCTGCCGAGCAGATCAAAGCGGGCCAGGAGGCGGATTTAGCTGGTAAGATTCATTTGTGGTTCTAGATCTCGTGATCTCTGCATTCTTGGTCTAACGCGTGTCTGGCTGGGTAAATATAGGGTTTTTCTACAATCTCGACCGAAATGTTGAGGACGTCGATTACTTCTATAACAAGAAATATGCGGAATTCGCGCGCCGGCTAAAGCTCCTCGAGGAGCGATATGGATATTCCATGGAAGGCCGGCATTCGCTCGAAGCGGAGGATCGCCATGACCTCCGCGAGGCGCTTTTGGATCTGCGGTACCATCTTCGTCGCTTACAGTGGTACGGAGAGGTCAATCGACGTGGGTTTGTGAAGATCACCAAGAAGTTGGACAAAAAGGTTGGTGCGCAGGCCCAGAAGCGGTATCTGGATACCAAGGTCGACCCCACGCCGTTTGCTTCCAATTCTCGGGTTTTCCAGTCTCAGGATCGCATCAACGCTTGGATGGCTATCATTACCGACCAGTCCAAGGGCGATGATAAAGTGCCTGATGATGCGAGCTCGACACATTCTTCTTTGTCGCTCAAGAGGGGCGCCTCGAGACCGTATCTCAATTTGCCGACTAGTGTTCTCACTGCTGTAGATGATTCGCTGCGCAATGATGACATTCATGTTTTGCTGGAACTTCTGGAGACGCTGAAGGCTACTGCGGACGAGGCGGGCGACACGGTCTATCCTAGAGTTCTCAGGACTCTGATTCAGCGCTCTATTCTTCATCGTTCCCGGTCTGTGCTAGCTCTTCTGTTGAACCGAGTGGATACACTTGAAGAGGACGATGATATCAACAAGCGCAATTGTCTGCACCGTTTGGTCATCTTCATCGGCCGGGAACAGCCAACGAGTGACTCCGAGCCCGCAGCTTCTATGGTCCTCGACTTCCCTCCCGAGACTACCCGCTACATCACTCCTGCGGCGCCTCCCACCCTTCAGCCTCCCCGAGCTATAGTCAAGGAAGAGCATATGTCCCAGCAGTTGGGTCGCGATGATCAAGCCGTGACTCTTCTCTCGTTCCTCTTGGATTCGCTACGACCAGACCAGCGTGAGTCCTTGATGGCCAAGGATATCTCTGGCCGCACACCCTTGCACTATGCCGCCCAGTATGGCTTCAAGGTTGTGTGTGAGGTGATTATTGAACATCTCAGAGAATGGGAAATGTTTGATGTCAGTGATGGGATTGACGGCCCTTTATGGCAGGACAATGATGGTTGGGCTCCGCTTCACTTGAGTGTTGTGGGCGGTCATCCTAAGACCACCCGTTGTCTTCTGGACTCTGAAAACCGCAACGAGGGATCGCAGGAGATTGGAAACATCAGAAAGCAAGTGTCCAAGTCCAGTGCTGTGCTGGCTCTCGCGACGAAAGCCAACTTCATCGATATTGTTCAGCTCCTCGTGGATGCTGGCGTAGACATCAACTACCAGGATGAGCAAGGAGAGACTGCACTTCACGTTGCCGCTCGCTTCGGCCATGACGAGTGTGCACAGATTCTGCTCGATGGCAACCACCACCAGAAAGCGAATACGGAATTGGCGGAAAACACATACGGCTGGACCCCGCTCTTCATTGCTTGTGTCGACGCCGCTTTGGGTGTGGCCAAGCAGCTGGTTGCCGCTGGTGCGGACGTCGAGCGCTTGGATTCCTCCGGTTGGACAGCAAAGGAGCATGCAGCCCTGCGTGGCCATCTTGACATTGCCCGGTGTTTGGCAGAAGTGAGCCCCGGAGTTCCCGCCATTGAGCTCGATCTTTCGATCTCTACTCCAAATGTTTCTACTCCTAATCTTACTGGCTCCGATTCTTCCTCGCCCCCTACCCAGTCATCCCTCACTGATCGCCGTTCCAATGCGCCTGGCCCAACCTCGGGGATCTCTGGCCTCCGCAACACTGAGCCTATCAAGACATTTGGACACCGGTATCTCACGGATGAGACCATGATTCTAGTTAGTCTTGGTACCATGGACATGCGTAAGCCGCTCGAGACAGTCAGTCTCGACCGCATTCCTATGGAGAACGCGCACGCTACCCAGCTGGACACATCTTTGTCCATGGTCATCACGGCCAGTGGCGCGCACGGTGAGCCGGAGGTGATTGATTTGCCTGTGCATGACAACATCTCTACTGAGCCTATTGTCTTCCACACCACCGATCCCAGCAAAGTGCGTCTGCTATTCGACCTTGTCCCTACCTACGCTGGATCGAAGGAGAAGGTTGTCGGCCGAGGTGTCGCCCTGCTTTCTAGCATCAAGCCTACGGTGGGATCACACCGAATCAACCTTAAGGGTGATTCCACTGTTCCCATTGTTGCTGCGAATACTCTGGAGGTCATTGGATCCGTGACGTTTAATTTTCTCGTCATCACCCCTTTTGCGCACCCCAACATGTCCATCACTGGCAATCAGACCTACTGGCGCTCGATGAGCTCTACGATGGTAATTGGACACCGCGGGTTGGGCAAGAACATGGCTAGCCGCAATTCTCTACAGCTAGGCGAGAACACTGTACAGTCATTCATCGCCGCGGCCAACCTGGGTGCCTCATATGTCGAGTTCGATGTACAGCTCACAAAGGACCACGTCCCTGTCATATATCACGACTTCCTAGTCAGCGAGACTGGCATCGACGCACCTGTCCATACCATGACCCTAGACCAGTTTCTCGAGCTAGGTAAGGGGCATCACCCGGGAATGAGAACCGGCGAGCTACCAGAACTTGGCCCCCGCCAGCGCTCGATGTCAGTCGGCGGCTCGGAGTACAACCCAGCCGAGCTGACTGAGAAGATCAAGCACACCCGCGACTTCAAGAAGAAGGGATTCAAGGGCAACACCCGCGGCGAGCACATCCAAGCCCCCTTCGCCACCCTAGAAGAGCTCTTCAAAAAGATCCCCGAACCTGTCGGCTTCAACATTGAACTGAGTGAGTTAACACCGCATCCCAAAGAACAGCTACCTGTCGATCTAACCTAGGTCGCCAGAATACCCCATGCTCCACGAGTCTGAAGAAGAGGAAATGGACACCTACGCGGTCGAGCTGAACTCCTTCGTCGACACCATCCTAACAAAAGTCTATGACCTGGCGGGCCGCCGCGATATTCTCTTCTCATCTTTCAACCCAGACATCTGCCTTTTGCTGTCCTTCAAGCAGCCTTCCATCCCTGTCCTCTTCCTGACAGACGCTGGCGCCTCCCCGGTCGGCGATATTCGCGCCAGCAGCTTGCAGGAGGCTATTCGCTTCGCCTCGCGGTGGAACCTCCTCGGCATCGTCACCCAGGCCGAACCACTGGTTCTCTGCCCGCGGCTTGTTCGCATCGTCAAGGAATCCGGCCTCGTTTGTGTTTCCTACGGAGCACTCAATAACGACGGCGAAAATGTTGACGTAAGTTTCCACCCTCTTATCTTGATTCTCCCCAAAAAAAGAACACCTAAAAACCAAAGAAACCAATCTAAAATTCATCCAAACACAGTTCCAAGTCGCCGAAGGCATCGACGCCGTCATCGTAGACTCCGTCCTCGGAATTACGAACGGTCTCATCCAGCGCCAGAACAAGGGTCTCACGCCCGGCCCTTCTCCCAACCCATCGGCTGTCAGTGACCAGGCTGCTGATTCGGCGAAGGGCGCTATCCGCGTCCCCGTTCTGGAGCAGAAGCAGAGCACTAGCAGCACTCTCTTGCCGAATCCGTCGATTGTTCTCTAGTCTCTAGGTTTTGCCATTTGTGCATGCATAATATACACATTACTGGAAGTGCGAGTGTGATTTATTCCATTCTTGGTCCATAGTGCATCTGCTGGCTTCAACAGCTGTCGATATGACTTGTGTTGATTGGTTCGCTAGGTATTCTAATGCAGCCATCTATGCGAGTTGGAAAACATAAGTCAGAAAATGGCGTACCTAGCCTATCGTCCTGTACTGTTTGATTAGGCTTCCCTCCGTTCAGCTATGCCACCTGGACCACCAATACACTTTTTTCCAACTACCATCATCTGCTTTTTACAATTTTAATGACCCAAAAAAACTAGTATTCAGCCCCCTGTTACGGACCTGCAGGCTACATGGACCTTTGAGAGCCAACGACTTCCAGGAGCTATGCAGGACCCAATACGTACCAAGCATCTCCAAGACCGTAAGAAGAACCGATGACGAAGCAGACACTGTTCCATCATTACCTAATACGAAGTTCTACATTAGCGAGGACGGTCGATTATTTAATATTTATAGCCCGGATGTGTCTATCAAGTTGTTTTCAAGTGCACACGTAACTGTAGCTCCTGGGAGCAAGCAGCTCTTTCTTCTACCGTCATCCAGCTGAAATATTCCAAGAAGATTACTAGGGATTAGTGATAAATTATGACTGGTATTCAGCCGCTTGTTATGGAACCTGGACACTGCAGCCGCCAACTAGTTGAGAGGTAGCAACTTGCTGCATGTGGCCTGAAGCGGTGCGTAGCCCCTGGGACTCTCCGCGCAATAAGTGGCCCCCTCGACTGGTAGTAATCATGACAACCAGTTCCGACGCTGTGATGCGTATTCTTGAACTCAGCTTGCCCATTCTCTGGGCACTCCTCATCCGTTTCCCCTTGCTGGCTGTTTGAAACTCTTCTTACAAGATGTTTTGTAGTGCAGAATAACGACGAAAGCTTCTGCATTGCTAAGCTCACCCGAAATCACAATGTGTAGACATATATGTAACAAAGCGGAGCGCATTCTCTTAGGCCAAAATGAGATCATCTGGCTCGCTATTGGCCAACCGGAATCTCAAACCAACTTACAATCCCTCTTCCTGTGAAGTCGAACATGAACACCATTCTGATGACACATTGTCAGCGTCTGTCGCATGGGTGGATGTGTGCCCAGATCTGGACCGGGATCCGCATTATCCAGGGTCTCAAACTCCTGCGCAATTCGAAACGCTAGATGGCTGGCCTGGATTATGGCAAATTGCTCTGTCCGAACGATCCGGTTAGCTTGATGACAGTAAGTGGACATTGGTGCAGGGCTATTACTCACGTCCAAGACAAGCACGAGGGCCCCCGTTGAAAGGCAGGAACTCCCAGGCGTTCTGCTTGCTCTCTTCCCACCGTTCTGGACGGAAGACCTCGGCTTCTGGCCCCCAGATATCTGTTCGACGATGGACCGACCACACTGAGTACCCTACAGTCTGGCCTTCCTTGATATATACGGGCGATCGACCATCCGGTCCACCTCCCACGGGGATAGTAGTGTTGTGATTGGCTACTCGAGCGTTGATTGGCACTGGGGGGAATAGTCTCAGGGCTCGAACGGGTCAGTAAAAAATGTATTATCAGATGGAACTTAGGGTGAGTTTACCTTCGCTGACGATAGCGCGTAAGTATGGTAAGCCCTGAATTTTCTTTAACGTGACTGGGCTTGCATTTGACGCCTCCCGTACTTCGGCTTTGAGTTTATCCCAGACCTCCTGGTTTCGCGCGAGGAAATAGAAGATGGAGCTAAGAAGACTGGCGGTGTCATCTCGACTGGCTAGAAGAACATTGACCATCTGATCCCTGAGTACCTTAGCATCCTTAGATTGAAGGGCTAATGCCTGGAGGAAACAATATCGCTGCTGGGTGTCTCCTTTCTCCTGGTCCGTTTGACGAAGCGCCTTTTCAACATAATAATCAACGAACCGATGAACAGTTTCGTTCGAGCGCCGGAACTTGGACGGATTGATCAGCCAGTAAAGGTGGAGGGCGATTGTGCGCTGGAAGAGTACGTATTGTGCGTAGTCAAACGCTTCGGCAAAGCCTTGTCGGCCTTTGTAAGAGGACTCGGCAACTCCAGTCTGGTTGGATGCCGCAGAAGAAAGAGAGTAAACCGACTCGCCAAAGAGAAAGTCGGTCGCGGAATCCAGAGCCAGACGGAAGAACAGTTTCTGGGAATCGAAAGCCTGGCCGTCTGGGGGAAGAGCCCCAATGAAGCGCTTTACATGGCCGTCAAACCACTCAATTTCTGGTATCTGTTCGGCGGACAGCGGGTTACTAACTGGCCACTTAATCTTTGGATAGCTGGATCCGATGGGCTCATACCTCGCTGTGTGTAAACTGTGGCCGCAGTAGCTTCCGCGAGCTTTCCCAGCGCTTCCCGTCAGATGTGAAGATGCCATCTCCAAACAAGGGATGGTACTGTTTATGACGGAAGTACGATAGGCCGAAGCTGGAGAACTGAGAGGCAAGGATGGCCTGGATGTTCTCAGGCTCGCAGGTGAGTATTATCGTGCCACCCGGGGGATCAAGTCGAATGGTATTTCCGTTCTGTAGGTGCATGTTTCGAACCCTGTTCGCTATTTGCCCTTGGCTGTGGGCATTTTTCAAATCAAGGAACAGCCCGATACCCAGAGGGCCACTAGCGACGGCTGGACATGGCTCGCAGGAAAGCCTCTTGGAGCGTCTCCTGTGAAGAAAGAGTGTAGCGAGATGGTAAATGGTGTAGAGGAAGACCCAAAGCCCGCCCAGGCAGGCCACGGTGGTGAGCCTTGTAAGCATTGTTTTCTTTTTTCCTTCTCTTGGAAGACCAAGTTATTTGCTGCACTCCTTCTTCTATTCTGAGGGCGCCGTTGGCTAAATAGTATTGCCAAAGTTCATCCATTTCCGCTTTCGAACAATCTCCTCGCCATAGTACACCTCCTGGACAATGTTGCACAGCCAAGAATATTTTGTCAGGGTATAATTCAAGTTGGAATGATCGACTGTGACGCTTGTAGTGAATGAGAGACGCTGGGCCTCTTGAGTCTGACATCACTGGGCTAGAACTACTACTTCTGGTTCTTTGCAGCCATCTACTGTACCTTTTATGGTTGCACTGCTTTATATCTAGATAGATATCAGGTAAAATGCCAATTTTGTGGCGTAAGAAAAGCAACTAACGGGTTAACTGAACCTGCCGGTGATGTTTATCATGCCTACATGGGCTGTTCTCATTGACCAGAACCATTCCCCACTATACCACACGGCGTTCCATGCTGTGCATGACAGTTACACGAGCTTGGTCATTTTCAGCCTTACATGCATGTTACACAGTCTTGGTTTTCTGTTGCTCAGCATTCAACAGTCTCACGTGGCGAGGTAAATTGTTTCCACCAATCAGGGGCCACTGTCAAATGCGGATCGCCTGTAGACCATGTATATAGTCTCAAATGGAAACAGGAATACCTTAGTGTATTCTAGATTCCATGCAAAACCTGTCAGGTAATACGCGAATTCCTCATTGATGCTGATGTGGCAGGACCTTCCGGCAATTTGACGTAACTTTTACTTTTCTCACGACCTTGGAATGGGCCTCGCGAAAGGTTGACCACTACCCATAGACGAATACCCTGCATATGTATATTTCACCACTGACGGTCCACGGGTATTCTTATACCGAGAACATTCCCATTCAGACAAAGTATTCAAGAAAACATTACTGATCTCATCATTTAGCAGCGTCGGACTTGACTACCTAAGTCTGCTGAACAACAACATTCAAATGATTGGCATTGTATCTGTTACCAGACGAACGGAATATCTGCAATGTGGGACTACTTTGCCGGCCAAGTGGTGTTTCTCACGGGGTCTTCAGGGTTCATGGGAACAGCCATTGCCTACCGTCTACTCTCCCAAGCTCCTATTGCCCACCTCTATCTGCTTTGCAGAGGTGGACTGCCGTAAGCCCCGCAAAAGATACTCCATTCAAGCGTTTGCCTTTCTCATAAACTCTTGGACAGACGACTTTCAGCACTGTGGGCACAGCATTTGCCACCTAAATACATTCAAATGCTATTCGAAGGTCACATAAGCGTCCTCGATGGGGACATCACCAAGCCCAGCATGGGCCTAGATGGCGAGACGTTACAGCGCCTCCAGCAAGAACTCACCGTCATCATTCACGCTGCCTCATCCATCAATCTGGTCCAACCCCTTACTAAGCTCTCTGATGCCACCATCCGCGCCAGTGAAGGAATGGCCTACCTTGGGCTGGCGTGCAACAAGCTCAAGCGGTTCGTGTTCGTGTCGACCGCCTACTCCAACGCCTTCCTACACCAAGAGACAACCGATACGGACGTTTATGTCGATGAGACTATTCACCCTCTCGGACACGGCTGGGTGACTGACGTCCTAAACGAGTGGACGCAAGTGCAGGATCATGGCTACTCGTTGGAATACCTGTCGCACGACTTCCCCTGGGCTTATTCCTACACCAAGCACCTTACAGAGCGGCTTCTTATGCGTATGTTCGCCGACGCCAGCCGAGATGATCAGTTGCTCATCATCCGGCCCTCCATCGTCGCCCCAGCCCAGAATTTCCCTTATCCGAGATACAGTATGCCCAAATCCACACCATCGACCCTGCTATCTGCCACCTTGCTTCTGACACCATCGTGGCACTTCCGCATGGCTAGCCGGTTGCCACACCCGGACACCCAGGCTACTGTAGACGAAGTGCCGGTGGATGTTGTCGTGGACAGGCTGCTCGCTCATCTTGCGCGGGGATCTACTGGCCCCGTTCACGCTGTCAGCGGTGCTGCCAAACGGTATTGCTTCCGCACGTATTGGGAGGAGGCGATGAAGTTGCGCTGCGTGCCGTGGACGCTGCAGCCCATGTGGATGCCGGTGAACTGGCACTCGGACACCCTCCACGACAGTGCCCGGATTTTTGTTATCGGAGGTACCTCGTACAACTTTTGCGAACGCAAAACAGACGTGTTGTATCGAGAACTGGGGGAGAAGGACCGGCTGGGATTACAGTTGTATACAACAGGCTTTGGCGACCGACATGATCTCGCGGTGAGATTGCCGCAGATCCTGTCCCTTGCAGAGCATATTTCTAGGCGATGTTTCCTTGCTCAAGTCATGTTTTGGGTGTTTTATGGGTGGTTGCTGTAGCTGTGATCTTTCTGAAAGCCGTGTTACAGTAGCAGTCACCTCTTTCTCTTAACTCCCATGCAGCCTACCTACCTTCCCTCCTGTTATGTCCCCTACTCTATGTCATATCTTGTTTTCCAGGAAGTCTCTTACCATAATTGCTTCCAGTACTAAAACCTCAATCAATACAGCTCGCCCCAGAAAGATCATGCCGCTTATCTCGTATATGTCCCCAATTCTATCTCCTACTCAGTCTCCTACTCAATTTTCCTATCCCGGCCGAATCTTCTCCTATTTCTCCTACTATATTTATCTTTGGTACGAAGGCCTCAATTAACACGGATCGAGGCTCGCCCTAGAGAGCTTACACCGGTCATTCGTTACAGTTTTTGTGAGCTATCTACGACTCTATCATCATCGTAACCTTGCTAATTTTCACGTTTCTGCCACTTCGAAAGGTTTTTGGCACTCTGCTCGCTACTGACCTGCAGATCAAACTCCCCATGTATTAATTTTGCCGATCACCAAGCACCGAAGAACAGGAACAAACCAATTTACGCATATAGTATTCCCTTCGTTCAAGGGAACAACATTGCTCAGAATCCTTTTACATCTTATGTTTGCCTATAAGATTCATATAACTTCCCACCTAGAGCTCCAGCATCATAAGATCGATCATAAACATGTCAACTGAATCTACCTTGTAGTTATGTCATATCCTGGTTTAGGATGTATCTCGATGCAGAGATATCTCCGTTGTAAAGCCACGCCCCGCCCAACTACTATATATTGACACGCACCATAGGCCAGAACTTCTCATTCACCCGATTATTACGTGATCCCACACGCACCCTGTTTCATTAACTCCACGCATCCACCAATCTTTCCCACAGGCTCGCCGCCCGGCAGAAAAATCCTCCTTTGCTCCTCCATTCTTCCCTCGCAAGCCCTACAAATGCGCCCTACCCCTAAGCCCTCATTTCTGCTCTCGGAAGTTGATACCCCGATCCAGCAGCGCCTCGTCATGGTCGAAACTCGAGGCGCGAGGCCATCCTTCGATGGTCAAGAAACATCTGACTTTCCCCCGTTTCCTTCTCAAGAAGGCGATCTTGGTAAGTCTTCTCTTACGTTTCCGATCATCCCGTCGCGGAGCTTCGACCACCTCGATAGCTATCACCCTCCACGCCGACAATGTCCATGCATCAGATACTAATTATGCCCTTTCAATTAATTTAAAGACCGAAAGCCCTCGCATCCACTCGACGAGGAAAATGGGTCGCCTCCAACCAAAAAGCGCCGTACGGACGAAGGTCCCGACGCTGACATTTCACTGCCCGACTCCATCTTGATGGCCGATCAGCATGGCCCTGGCCATAAAATCGAAGAAGAATTGGCATCAGCCCTCGGTGAAGGTGTAATCGACACCGTTGAGCCAACTGACAACACCATCAACGAACCTCTTCAGCATGATGCGCACGATACCACCGGAGTTGCGCCAACTCAAGACGGCGACGCCGAGATCAATCCTGACGTCGCTACTATTATCTCTGAAATCATGGACCACACTGAGCGCCAAGAACAGACGGTCGCATTGGGCCCGCAAGAACTTCCACCATCTAACGATTTCCCTGGTGCTCGAGGGTTTGCCTTCCTAAAGGCCAACTCCCACTTGAAGATTCAGAGTCTCCCGATTCTGGACAACCTTGTTAGTGCAACCTTTCTTACCAATCATTTGCCAACGCTCAAGCTTACCCCATCTATCTCAGTCTACGCAGATTTTGTCCTTCCTGTCAAAGAATACCTACCAAGACCTCACTGCCATGGTTTCCGAGCCTGATTCCGAGAACGGCCAGGCCTACGCCACCATGCGCTCCTTATTCGATCACACCAAGAGAGTGTATACCGTCAAGCACTCATTCCTCCAGCCATCGGACCTCGAAATCACAGATCCTTCTCAAGTTGATGTGATCCGCAAAGCCAACCTAGCGTCCTTTGTCTCCAGTATCTTCGGATCTCAAGAAATTGGGTTCGCGGATCTAAATGAACATTTTCTGGATGTATTCGTCCCTGAAGGAGGTCGTCTGCTGAAGGTCCAAGGTGCTTTGTACCTCGAGCTCAAGACCCAGGCCTTCATCGCCGCCATGCACAACAAATCTCTTACTCGTACCCAACTACTTTACAACCTGTTCCCTGATGACATGGAACAGCGGTTGCTGGCCAGACGCCCTGGTACCCGGCAGCTGGCGCCGTCTGAAACGGATTTTGTAAACCGACTTACTTCGCGCCGTGACATCCTTCTTAATGAGATCAACAATGAAGAGGCGCTCAATGCCTTGCCAGATAAGTACCACTGGGAAGATTTCCTCCGAGATCTCAGTTCTTACATCTCAAAGAACTTCGATGCGATCAATACCCAACAGGTTGGTTTGCCACCTCTGACTTTTAACTTGCGCACTTTGGAATTCATGCTAATGGTGTCTAGGGAAAGAAACCCATCAAGGGCCGCCAACCTTCAAGTTCAAATGGCGATGCACACGAGTCGCCCAATACCACCCACCAGGGACAGTTCTCTGTGAACCAGCAAGTTGAGGTCCCAGTGGATCGGAACATGCATGGCGACCTCGTTGCGCGTGCTGCCCGAGCTGCGCAGATTGCTCTCCAAGGTCACGGCCTTCGACGCTCTCAGCAGCAGTCACAGTCGCAACAGCAGCATCAACAAACGCAATCGCAGGCGAGCCCATCGCCTCTACCTCAGCATCAGCCACAAACCCAGTCACAACCTCCACCACAACAGGCCCCGCAGCAACAACAGCAACAACACCAGCAACAGCCGCCGCCGCCCCCGCAGCAGCAGCAGCAGCCACCAAGTCAGCATGAGAGCCCATATTTGCACGGCTACACCGCCGCGCAGCAACCGCAGCCTACCCACCAATACCACCATAGTCCTACACCACCTGGAGGCTACCAACCTCAGCAAGCTTCTCCCATGAACTTCCAGCAGAGCCCGCTACAGGCTAATTTCCAGCAATACAACCCCAATGCTGCTCAGGCCATGCAGGCAAGAGCTAATGGAATGTCCTCCAACCACGGATACATGCCAGGGATCCCCCACTACTCGCAGTCACAGCCCACCCAAGTGCTGTACGAACGCGCACGCATGGCTGCATCTGCCAAATCATCCCCAACCAGCCGCAAATCCGGCCTCCCCAGCCAACGTCGACCCTGGACCACCGAAGAAGAGAATGCATTGATGGCCGGTTTGGACCGCGTCAAGGGCCCCCACTGGAGTCAGATTCTCGCGATGTTCGGACCCGGAGGAACAATCAGCGAAGCACTCAAAGACCGCAACCAGGTTCAGCTCAAGGACAAGGCTCGCAATTTGAAGCTCTTTTTCTTGAAGAGCGGCATCGAGGTCCCATACTATCTCAAATTCGTCACCGGCGAACTGAAAACCCGTGCTCCCGCCCAGGCAGCCAAACGGGAAGCCCGCGAGAGACAGAAGAAGCAGGGCGAAGAAGACAAGGCCCACGTCGAGGGCATCAAGGGCATGATGGCTCTTGCCGGTGCTCACGGGGCTCCCGTACCAGGCCATGAAATGTCCGCCTCGCCTAGTCTTCCCCCGGATGCTACCAGCCAGTCTGTCTTTGATCAAACCGCTGAACAGAACTTGATGCAGACACTCAGCCAGGAGGTCCACGGAAGTCAATACCCCCAGCAGCATGCTCCTCCTCAGGATCATATCGATCCTCATATGCAGCTGGGACAGTAGGGGTCTGTTATCTCCCTCATCTTTGCTATTTGCCGTTTTTATTGCGAATCAGCTTTTCATCTGTAAGCCTTTTCAGCTTCGGATTTGCACTTTTACTTAGGAGTCAGGATGGGTCTCAGCTTTGTTCCTTCGGGGACCATACTTTTGTTGTGTTTTACTATGGGGTTTCCAGCATTGCGCTGAATTGGCGATTGCTTTTCAAAATGTATGAGTACATATGTAACGACTTTGCTTTGAAATGAATGAGAACTATCGAATATGGACTTGAACTGTAAATGTAGTATAAAAGGACAAGGTACATACGTACATATGTGTAGCCGTCTTATCACTGTCGAATCTCAAACTCTGCAGCAAAGTACAGCTTTCTAAGTGCAATAAAGCCTAACATCAAAGCATATGAGGCTGATAGCCGACGGCGTCGGATCCTCAGTGTGGAAATTGTGGCTCGTCTACGGTCAGCATCTTACAAACTCCTATGTCTTTTCTTCAAAACTCTGAACGAACCTTTTGTAGCAGTCTTTGTCCGTTTCATATGTGAAAGAGATATTTGAGATTCAAGCCAGCAAGTAAATCCAGAATATAAAGTTAGAAGCACGACAAGATGTTGTTTTCGAAGTACTTCCTCATGCTCAATCTTGACTAAATCATATCCAATCACCCCTGAGTTACCCCCGTCAGGAACAGCGACAGCGGCATCTCCTAAATGAATGTCAAACTAAAGTGATGGAATACCGGACCCAACACCAACGAGCAAACCAATCTCTAGATTGGGAAGATCGCGTTTCATTTCGGCTGCCACGGTGCCCGCGACTCCAATTCCACACTCGCCGACAGGAAAGGATGCAATAGCAACGATGTGGCCTCCTATGCGACCGAAGTGGTAGACCAATGTTTGGCCAAATTTGCGGGCTGTTGCCCCGTGTTGTTCATCTAGTAGCTGTAGAGCAGCGGCTGATTCTATGGCCAATGGCGCGATCCATGCCACAGTGTAATCTTCCATTGTCAAAGAGGCGGCATACTCGACGAACCATCAATTGAAATCTAAGGATGACAGATCCTAGGTAAATCAATTCGGTTTATAGATCCGAAAGCAGCAAGCTTGAAACCGGCTTTTGTATGTGGTAAAATGATCCGCCCACCAGTAAGTACACTTAGAACAATACCAAGACGCTGTTGAAGAGCCTCATCTGTATGTTAATGGACCGAGCTTCGCTTTAACCCGAGAAGAAGAGCAGAGTGGCGTTTGATCTCATGACGACGCAAATTCAGCCTCTCTCCGATTTACGGAAATATCGGTTCGTTTCCATGAAGGCAACTGCGCCCTCATGCGGCTGCATGACTCGTTGGCAAATGAGGCTGATTAGTCCTTCGGTACGTGTGAAATGATTGGGTTTTAACCCTGGTAGATTTAGCTTCACTGCCAACACAACACCGCTTCCCATACTTTTCAACTCGCTTCAATCCCTGTCTGTGATATGCGATCAGCAAGAGGCTCAACGAGAAGGGATCGCTATCAAGGGATCGCTACGGCCTCTAGCTAACTAGAAGCGAACAGGTCAAGCTCGAGCACCTTATCTTGACTGGGACTACCGCAAATATTACCGCTCTTCATTTTTGCGTCATGTGCGTGGGGACGTCTCAAAATTGTCAGATGGCTGTGACCTTTGAATTCGCTTCAATAGATCTCTCAATTGCGTTTAGATTTACGATACTATATCCAGTGGCATTGGTAGACCTTGGGGTTTGCACTAAATTGCTACATTGAAAAGACCCAGCGCCTTTACCGTCCCATTTTCTAAGCCAAATCTCGTGACATCCACGATGTGCTGCAGGCTGAACGTGAGAGACTTACTCGACTATCGTAATAATGAATCCCATACTCTTATTAGCTACCTACAGCAAATTTATTGATGACCCGACACGGAGGTCCCTGCCATGATGCCCTAGCCCAATCCTCAAAATCATTGTCATTCCCGAAATTTCCATCAGACTTCCAAGCATCTTCTTTAAATCGCCGAGGGGTTTATGTGGGAAATAGTCCTTTGGCTTAGAAACTTCGTGCCAAAAATCAAGCGTTTCGTTTTGTTTGGCACTTCAAAGTGAAGTTGAGAATATAACTGGGCCAATCAGGGTTTTAAGCCTGCCAACAAGCAAAAGCCCATACATAGCCTCTCTTCCATGCCTCCAGTTCCATAACAGCAAAAAAGACCAGTCACCATACCACGTGCGGAAATACAGCTTCAAAACCCCCCGTCATGGTGGTCCTAACCCGATTTTCCAAACCATGAAAGCAACTCCAGTCGCGAGCGTACACGCAAGTATCACGGCCCAAGGCATGAATGTGCCGAACATCGCCATACTAGTCAATGTTGCAAAGATACCGCTTGCTGGAGTAAATCCACCATACATGAAGGATTGGAAAGCGGCCGCTAGGGAACCTATCTAACGTGTCAGCTTGCAGAAGCCCTCGGTGGTCACCCAACGAGCGACACGCGAATATGACAAACCTGCAACAATCCCTCCGGGCCCAAATCCAAGGCAAAGTATAATTGTCATGACAATGGAGAAGGTTATCCACCAAGCGGTGATAATTGCGAGAACATCTTTGACTGTCGTTAATATTATGGTTTTAAAGCAGAGAACTGAATTCCCTCACCGGGACGTGAAAGCCATTCTGAGGCTTTTGTTAACCATGATACCTCTGACCAGGCCTCAGACATGATTTCTGCGCCGGACAAGACCAGAGAGCGGTCTATCACAAATCGATAGAATCCAGCCCCGACAGTCTCAGCCCGCGTGAAGTTCAAGCCTGCTATCAAGAAGTTGAGAGGCGTCATTTGTAGTGCCATGGGTAGAAACTTGAAGGACTCCAAAGCAAAATACAGCACGGGGGGATAATGATGCTTGAAGTTCCAGCTCTAACGATGAGAACGGGGTAGGATTGGTGCATACTGGGAAAGGAGGTTTTATTATACACACCAAAGACCACGGCGCTAACCCGATGGAAAGGGAGAAAATTGATTTTAACCCTGCAACCAGCATTGCGCAGCTGCGGCGAAGCGCTTTCCTTGCATATATTGAGACTAATAATACCCCGCCAGCCTAAAGTAGTTCTCAAGCGGCCCGGCCATCCTAAAAATCTTCTTTAACGAGCTACGCACAGTAACGTAGGGATTCAATAGTGGGTTACTCTTGATAAAAAAACAATAGAAAGGTAGCTGGGCCAAATTATGCAGGTGTCATGTATCAACGAATCAAGCGTAGTAGCAACGGCTTCTATGAAGGTCTCTCCCCTAAACTTTGGGAACAGAAACACGGCCACCGTCATTAAGGAATAACTTCCATCCTCCCCGAGATAAACATGAGAGCTTATAAGCCTCCTCTTTCAATTTTCAAATCGGTCATGTCACCAACGTGTGTTGGTGTTAAACAGGTATGTGTTCACTGATCAATGACTTCCGCATAGTTAGTCTCGGCGAGGAGAGCATGGCGTCTCGCGACTATAACGATGTGGCATGTGACTCTGCAAGCCCCCATGTAGCCAACCCCCCTCCCTCATCCCTCCTTCCAGATGATGTGAAAGCCATAGAAATACGGAGCTGGGTAGGGTTACAAAAGACGTGTAACTTTAGATTCACACTTGACCAATATCAAGTCAAGATATGGCTCGTTCCGTCACAAATGATAAGGGTCTTTGGCCACTTGATAAAAGTAGAAACACGATTAGGTTAGAGACCCAAATTTTGGTTAGAGGTTTTCGTGGTAGGTCAGCAATCCAATCAAATCAAAATAAGCCATGATTCACGATACAAAAAGATATTCTTGGTTGATGAGCCCAATATGTATTGAGGCCTGAGCAGAGTTCAATTCATTGGCCCACTTCCAAAAATCTCTATATTCATGGAAATTTCGAAAAGATCCGATAGCCCTCGTGTCGCGAATTAAATTGATTGTTATTGATTTTCGCACTTTTTGCCTACTTTTTGGCGATAACCAGCATATAAGCATCGTTTAATCCGCACATACTTGATGGCCGTCAATTGATTTTATTTATCAAATCCAGCTTTCTTTTCTGAAACTTCCGATCTTCGAAAGAACTCTTCAAAGACTCCATGGATTCCATTTCCCGCATGCAAAAAAGTCTTAAGCAAGACTACAACCGTCAAGATTGGCATCTTAGTCTCCGTGCCGGTCCTGAAGCGCTTGGTGTGCTAGGTGAATGCCAACTTGTTTCCACCCGATCGGAAATGATGAGCATTTCCCTGAGCGGACCTGGGCTCAAGGGAGCGACCGGACTTCGAACTATGCTTGAACTCCAACTGATTACCTCCAAGATATGATACACTCCATGAAAATATCAATTTATGCGTGCAGATTGGAATAGCTGCATTCAAAAAAGCTGAAAGGGAGATGATTGAAATTGCTCATCTAGCAGGTGGTCTCGCTTCACCAGGTGGTATAGTATGACTTGCATTTTTTTATTTCACATTAGACATATGCTTATATTTCATACTCAAGATTGAGCAGCTATTGCGATTTTGTAGACCAGATGCAGATCAAGACGAGAAAGGTCATGCACATCTATATCTCGAGCAAGCTCAGGAGGATATCGATGACTGTACGACTAAAATGAGAGATATCCAGCAGGGGTTTGACAGCTGGTTTGAAGCAACGATCTATCTGTTTAATGCCCTAGGGGAGTCCCGAGGTAAGGAGTTTGACCACTCAGAATAGAGAAGAGTATTATTCACGGTTGGTAGGCATAAAGGCACGAGAAGCTCAAGATGTGAAGAGAAATATCAGACAAAGTGAAGCAAACAAGACGCTGCAAAAAGAGGACTTGGCTTCTGAATTGAAACTGTTCCAAACTCGAAAGGAATCCTTGGAGAAAAGTCGTGAACAGAAGCAATTTTTTGAAACTCTGGTTCCTATGCTGGGTATTTCTTCATTTATAAGTCCTTTTATGGTGGTGATGCTACTAACAAGAATATTGCAGTTTCGATTATTCCTGGAGCTTCCAACATCTCTGGGTTGTGCGCAAGCTTTGCAGGCTCTGCGGGCTCTACTGCTGCAGCATCGACGCCGGTCTTTGCGGGTCTAGGAGTGGGATCTACAACAGCTAGTCTTGCTGCTTTGCTTCCTTTTCTGCCCCAGGTAGCCGTTTCAGGAGCTATTGGATACTGCTACTACTCATACCTGAAATGGGAAGTTCTCAGTATGGAAGAGATTCAAGCGAAGCGACAGGCGTACATCAACCAGATTACAGAGAATATTTCTGAGTTTCAGGACACCCTTGAAGCCCTGGCTTCAGAAACTATATCAATCGTCTGTTCACCCGAATTGACCTTCCATGGGAAGGGAGTGTGCTAATATCTACCATGCAGGCGGAGATCACCAAAATTTTGGAGAAGTCTGTATGTCATTTGACCGACCTACAGTTCCGCGTACAAGACTTCATGGACATCTTGTTACAAATGTCGAGTGTCATAAAAAGAACTGTCAGAGACAGTAGACTTACCATCAAAATTGCTGCTAACAGTGAGCGGCTTGTGAATCCAGCTATAGAACAAGTACTTGCTTTTATTTTCCCCCATCATATGGGCAGCAGTAAACTAACAAACTTAAAGGACTTACGCGAAAAAGCATTCAAAATGAAAGTCAGCTTCAACTTTATTCTCAGGGCGACTGAGATCTATGTTGCAATCTCTACGAAATTCATTACACCGACAATTCGTAAAGTTGGTGAATTGCGCTTGTATCAAGCCGGCAGCGAAGCGGCTATAAAAGAAAAGTTGGAAGCTTTAAATCAAGTTCGGCTTGCAGCCTGTGAGGGTACTGATGATCTGGCTTGCCAAGTATGTTCTTTCCATTTGTGGGCCTCCAATACCTCAGCTGACTATTGTTCCAGATGCACGAGGAACTCAAGAGAGATATTCAAGACATAGTTGAGGATTCCACTTTGGTGCATCATTGACTCCGCAAGCGTGCCATTTCTGTTTTCTTCTAGTCTTTATAGCCACATCCTATAGCCGCTGCCGTGCTCTTGTATTTAGAATCATCCTAATACCAGTGCGGTTTACGCATCTCCAATTCACCCAATGAAGCGTCCTCCATGACCAAAACCATAAACCAACTCTGAATTGGTATATCATGCATTTATCGGAACATAAATGGCAGATTAAACATCGAAGCGAGCGATGCTGTCACGAATGACCCGGGAGTGAGCATGGTGCCAATGCTGAGAAGCCGAGACTTTCACCTGGCTGCGAAAAGAAGCTTAACGTAATTCACATGCGAGCGGTGCATCCCATTAAGTCCATTATTTTCAATGCATTCATCTTGACCAAAACAACATTGAATTCAATTATTCAAAAGCGAGCCCTATTAGGACATGCAATCAATTTATACCTCTCAATTCCACAAAAGCTTCACGTCGGTCAGGTTCTTGTACGTGCCTCGCTGGGTATTAGTGCTAAAATTACTTGCTCTGGCTGTATCGCTAAGGCAGAGGCCTCTAAAACTGTAAGGCCTTCTTCGGAAAGTATTTGCCTTATAAATCTAGTCCTTCTTCGCTTCTTCTTCTTCTTCTTCTTCTTCTTCTTCTTCTCATTTTCAGGCGTAAATCGCTTACTTCCAAGGTTCGTTCTCGACAATAGCTGCCGATTGCATTGTGATTTGACAGACTTTTGGAGCCTGATTTATCTTGCAAATAAGTGGGCTCGGAGGGCTTTCTGAGCGCTGTTTTAGTAAGGCTTCTATCAAAGAAACTTGTTTTTGTCATTACAGGGATTCGAAGGCGTTTCTGGCTCCCACTCACGACCCCGGCTCGAAGAGGGTGTCGGCGTAAGAAAGTAGACAATAAGCTTCGAAGGCACTTGATCAGGCTCGTAAGGTCCTAGACCGACGGCGGCGAAGCTAATCTTAATAGTCTCGGGTTGAAACACTTCGATTCGTGCGGTTGGATAGGCTTCGAGGAAGTCTAGTTTATCGACGCAATTGATCCCGCAGAAAAGATTTCAAATTGCATTCATCAGAAATTTGACCAGAGACTAGCCTATTACATCCTCTTAATTGCGAGGATTCCATACAAGTTATTTCCAGCCTCCCAATTTCCAAGTTATCGCAGAGCCGTTCTTCACACTCTCCCATCAAAAGTCCACGAGGTAAAGTAGTAAAAGAATCAACGAAGAATGAAGAAAAAATGAAAAGAAAGTAAACGAAGGGAGGAGGCGGATAGAAAGCCATTGTCATTATCGTCCCTTCAAGACAGATGGCTGCCGCGCATACTGGCGTTTCCACTGTGGGAGCTGTTCTTCTTGCCGCCTAATCTCACAAGTACCTTCAAGGAAAGCCGGGCAATCATTGAAGACTGCATTTCCTGCGACAATCTTAGGTTTCTCGTTGACGGGTTTGAACGTAACGCGGGGAAATAAGCACCAAGCTTGCACTCCATTACGTCCTTGCTCGTTGCTGCTCTCCACATAATCAAGCTCGGGACACGGTTCTGAGAGCCAGCCTGAGCTACACAGATTCGGGGGTTTGGTATCAAATTCAACGACACAACTATCTCTCTTCGCTTTGTTCCAAAAATGCACACATTCTGTGAGAAGACGCCCTAGGTCACGCTCAAAATCTTTTTGCTTTTGCTGGGGTATAAGGACCCCAAGAAGTTTAGAAAGGCGCCGAGTCTCTGCAAGCGAGAGTTGATTGCTAAGTGCGTTGTCCCTGGTAGACTGAGGAGAAGCGACATCAAGGCCTTGAAAGGTAAGATACCGCCACAAGCTTTCCTTTCTGCGATCCTGATGAGCAAGTGCCTTCGAAATTTGAACGAAAGCGGTAATTTGATCTGAAGATAGGGGCAAGATCGATCCTCCAAAAGGCTGCCAAAGCGAATGGCATATAGCCTTTGCAATGACCGTCTGCGCTGCCCGGGCTCGAAGGTACTTAGATGTAATCGAAGCAGTTAGAGGGACAAATTCGAATATTGGATCACTATCACGGAGAAGGCGTTGGGACTGATCAATATCCTGTCAAAGGTAAGATATAGGTTGAACGTGCCGGTGGGCATCAAACTTACACATTCTTCTAGCGGAAGCTCTCCGAAATAGGCATGAGCGATTGCCTTGAGAGCTTTGTGTATCTTGGATAAGTCCTCCTCGCTAGGAGCAGAGTCAGTAATTCCCAATTAAAGAAGCGTACAAGAGCTTGCTTACAACTCTGACAATGGGGATTCTTGAGCTTTGAACCTAGACTCAAGTTCCTTTTTCTGGTCTTCCAGCTCTTTTGTACGGGCCTTAAATAGCGTGAGGGTTCTTTCTGTATCTTCCTTGGCCTCTGTTTGAGCTGAGACTTGATCCTGCAATTGTCGAATCTTCTTTTCGGCCTGTTCAAATCTCGCAACCGTGGCCTTCTCCTTCTGCTTCATTATTTTCTGCGACTCATCCTCTAGTTTCTGTTTCGCTGTTGCTATGGCTTGGTCATATTTAGCCATCATCTCGGCCTCAAAGTGTTGCTTCTCCCCTTCCAATTGTTTGCCTTCTTGATCTAGCCTCTGTCGAAAATTTGTAAGAAAGGTCTTCTCATCGTTGAGCTGGTTTTGCAGCTCCACCAATCGATGCCGTTCTTCCTCAACCCTACGGGCCTCTTCATTCTTGGAATGCTCTAGATCCTTAACTTTGGCGGAAAGACGTCTTATTCTCTCGTCTTTCTGCAGCAGCTCTCCTAGAGCGGACTCGATCTGCTCCACCTCCTTATTGTAGGACTCCAGAAACATGATCAATTTGACTAGGCGTTCAATAGGCTCTCGAGGAACTCGCTGGTTATTGCCTTTGTGGCTAGCCTCGTCACTACTCTCTTCGGTCACTTCGACATTACTGACTCGTGCTTGGCGTCTTCTCTGTCGGCGTAATTGCCGTGCCTTTTGCTTTATCCCCCATATCGAGTTAGGAGCTAATTTGTTCTCAAAAGTCGAGTGCGTCTGACTTACTTGTATATTCTTCGATGACTCAGACTGACTGTTCATAGCGATAAGCGACTTCGTTAGACGCGCCAAAGGAAAATTTCTCTTGTGCAGAACCATGAAGTGGATATAAATGAATCCACAGGACGGCTTCGACAAAGCAATTAACATGGAAGAGCTATGGCTTTATGTATTCGCTAATCGGTAGAAAATCAAATAATCTTTTTGCGAGTCAGTTCTATATTAATCAGCACTTTAAAGAGCAGGAAGGCATCTTCCCTGTCTTCCGATACGCCTGGCAATTTCGCCTTGATAGGGCTTTACTACTTCATGAACAGGTTTCTGACCAGACTTTCTAGGGAGCCATAGCGGGGAAAAGACAGATCATGGTGAACTGTCGAGCAACGTGGTAATCGGACTCCGTTATTATGCAGACACCAAGCCCCTTTTCGGGCGAATTAGGTCTCGATCGTCGCCATTTGAAAATCAATCAGTGCCTACAGACACGCAAGCAATGCATGCAGATGGAGGCTGAAGTGGGGAAACTGGCGCTTTCTCCGCAAATAGCCATCCTCGCCCGAATAACCTAGTATTATTCTCCTCGCGAATGCACCATGGCATAGACAGCCTGCATCGGGACCCTTGCAATTAGAACATACTTCGGAAAGCGCGGAAGCATCATAAGGGCCCAAGGTGAGGCATATATTGATTTTCGAGGGCGAAGCTGTGCCTCGGCCTGGCAGAGCTCACAATGACAGAGAGCGCTCGCCTCGAGGGAAAATGAGGCTACTTATACTTAAATTGCAATGAAGATCGGTATGATTTTCCATTTTGAAGTATCTGGACCGAGGAAACAAGCTCAGGTAGAGTGAAGAGAGTGAGATGGCGTGCCAAGAGTTCAGAATGAGGGAAACTGCACGAAAGTACCAATATGACTACACTCAAGCTATAGCCGCATTACCTCAAATAAACTGCTTGGTTTATAGAATCCACTAGGTCGGCTCCAGAAATTAATATACACGGCGCCATACTATTCTGAAAGCCTGGGCACTTGTATGAACCCCTTGGCGGGGCGCTGAAAATGATTCTGGGATGATGTTGATGTGGTATTGGTCGGGCAAACTATACTAGGCTGTACAAGGCAGACTAACAAACACCTACCACCTTCAGCGTTTCCGTGTGTGTACAGGCATAGTGCATTACGAGCTGCAGAGCTAGGCATGCAAGCAGGTCGTGGATTAATTGAATTGGCTATCTCGCAAGCACATGTACAGGTGACAGAGTCTCAGCCCTGCAAGCTAACAACTACAATCAAAAGTTCGGTAGCAAGTGCACTCGTTCTATAAACCCCCCGGTGGGTTGATACTTGATGAGACAATCAATTACTCTGAGATTTGGGCTCTGGGACAAATCAGCCATGGAGATTGCGACCCATCTGGCCGTACTTTGTGAGGAGGCTAGTGAAAAATTAATGTGAAGTAAGGTTTCACTTGGGTAGATAGAGTACTGCAAAGCGTTTGACGATGTTGGCGGTGGCCAGGGCCAAGTTGCAAAGCGGATTCTAGAATGTTGTCTGAACAGTGGACTGAGATGTATTGTGCAAGATGGCTATGTTACAAATAGCTCAACAACCGGGCTAGCAGCTGTGGAGATGTATTGGCACGACCTTTTTGAGGCTCAGCCAATTGACAGTAGATATTTGCACTTGTTGAGTTCCAGGGAACGGAGGTTGATAATTTGATTTCTCAGGTGCTGCCGCATATTTCTTCCGACATATCTACCACGAGTGGGCCGACAACGCCTGCGTGACTATCCTGAAGCAGACTGCGAGAGCCATGGACAAGCATGGAAGCCAGATCTTGATCTGTGACGAGGTCTTGCTTTGATGTGCTAAGAAAGTGCATACAGAACCACTTGGTCAGTGACAACTTGACCTCGTGGAAGGCTAATTTGTTATTTAATCAACGTAATTCACTAGCGAGTGGGTTTACTATTCGGCTAGTAACGATTACGAATAATTTATCGACAGATTGGAACCCCCTTACCAGAGACCAGAGCTCCTCTACATAACAGCCGGGCGTATATGTAAAAATGAAAACGAAGATGATATCGACGATTGAATATATTCATGATACATAGAGGCCGCTAGAACCTAAATTGCTATAGTGGCTATTAAATTGTAAGTATGCGCACTAGTAATTAAGAAGCAAAATGTCGCAGCGACCAGGAAGGGGACTTTATAGAAACACGCACGAGGATGGTAAAGGGCAGGAGCACGCTAAACCGCATCGCGTAACACGAAGTAGATGACTGAGGTGGACCGTGCGCTACCCGTGTGACTTTCTCCCTATAAACGTACACTATGACCGCCATTGATTGGTCTTGTATTTAGGATTCTGCAGCCAGGTTTCACGATTGGAGGAAAACAAAGAAGAAGAAAAAAAACTACAGGGGTTTTCCGCCGATAATTGCCCATCATGACCGATTCTCAAACATCGCAACCTCCCCAACCACCGCAGAACGGATCAGAGAAACCATCAGAAGAGACCATCAAAACTGAGCCCGATCTCGACGCATCTATCGAGCAAGACGTCGAGATGAATCCCGATCCCCAAAATACCGATGATGCCCCAGGCATCGACCCCATGGCGCCTGCGCCAACCCCCTCCAAAAAAGAAACCAGCCTGCGCGAGTTCCTCGGCAAAATGGACGACTACGCACCCATTGTAAGTCCCAGCAACGAAGCACACCTCTCACATCCTCCCACCCCGGCCAACCAAGCAAGATACCACCAAAACCAAAACCTCAAGCTAACACCCCCAGATCCCCGACGCAGTAACAGCCCACTACCTCACCCTCGCCGGACTCCCACCGCCAGGCACAGGCCCGGGCCAAACACCACTGCACCTAGCGCGCCTGCTCGCACTAGCCGCACAGAAATTTGTCTCTGACATCGCCGCCGACTCGTACCAATACGCGCGTATCCGCGCCTCCAACAGTTCCTCCGCCAACAACCCGATCGGCAGCCTGGCCGCAGCATCGGGGCTCAACGCTCCAGCTGGACCGCCGGTACCAGGCGAGAAAGGGAAGGCGGCGACGCATCTGGGTATTCAGAGGCCTGGGTTTGGTGGTGGTGGGTCTGGCGGGTCAGGCCAGGGCCGGACGGTTCTCACGATGGAGGATTTGGGGATGGCGGTTGGAGAATATGGGGTTAGTGTCAAGCGGGGCGAGTTCTATCGGTAAGAGAGGAAGAGGAAGTCAGTCTCGGTCTTCTTTAGATATGGAGCTTCTTTGTTGTTTGTACGTTGCGTTCGTTTGGGTGCTTTGGCGTGGCGTTGAATTGATTGGTATTGGTCTCTCCGTGGATCAGATGCATGGGGTCTGGATGGGATCCTTGGATGGATGGAGTTCTTTTTTTACTCTGTGGCTTTGGGCTTTGGGTGGGATTGGGTATAGGTGCCTTTATGCAGAGACTGGTAGTATTCATCATATGATATGAACCATTTCCCATATGCTTGCTTTTACTCTTGTGCTTGATTCAGTTTGATGGAATGATCTACGATCTATGATCCTTGAAGGCAAGTTTGTTTCAACATAGTAGACATCTTGACATTTGTGTTCCGCATAAGTCGCATTATGGGATTGCGATTGCGATTTGCTTCCGAGAAAAGAAGAATGCATATTGAACTCCGGCCCAAAAACAGCTAATATAACATGAAATCCAATATCTGTACATGGTGTAAGAAATGCAGCGCAGCACAAATATCTGTGTCTGCAGCGATCATGCGAATCGCCTATTTGTTCTTAGACTGCTTGTATGTGAAACGCTTGCGGGTTCTGCAGCAAGGTCAGCGGCTGATCAGGAAAAACCTGGCTTGGGTTCTGGAGGTAAGACATACGCAACGTATTCGCCGAGCTTGCGTCCGACCATCTCCTCGGTTATTTGGACCTCGACGTATGTCTTGCCGTTATGCACGGCGAAGCGGAGGCCGACGAAGTTCGGGAGGATGGTTGCTGCGCGCTTCGTGGTGCGGATTGGGGGTGTGTTCGGTGGAGGGGGCAGAGTGCGTGGGAGAGCAAGGCTGGATGCGATTGGAAGGTCAGTTTTCAACTCTATTTTTATGTCCTGCTCCGGCATCAATGCTCGCCGGGGGTTATCCTCATTCGTGGAGGGCTACGTACGGAACGATGTTGGGGCCTGGAGGAGATGTTAGCATGTGGTTTCTTCGGAATTGATCTCGGAAATTGAACCCTTAAGATCTAGGAGTCTCACCTTTCCAGACCGAGCGACCGAAAAGAGCGCGTGTAGGGAACATTTTGGCTTGATGTTTTCCGAAGCGTTGTCCGCGATGTTGAAGATTGATTTCGAAGTCTTGGCGTTATGCTTAGTAAGTAATTTGGATTGCGTTCTATACAGAGCTCAAGGTCGGAATGATATAATATAAATGCGGTAAATTGGCTAAGTAATATATGAAATGTTCATTCAGCTAAGTGGAAATGAAAATGAAAATGAAAGAAAGGTACCGGTCCGAGAGTTGTGCCAACAATCGCCAGCAACAGTTGGAACATCTTATATTCTTCACTCTGCCAGTTCCTCGAATACCTCGATCAGGCTGCGCACACCTAAGAGAACATTCTCATCTGGGCCCTGCCCAGGTGTCCAATTAGCATGCGCAAAGTCGATCAAGCGAAGATCATGGACTTTGGGGGGATCCTCGTCCTCTTCGTCATCGGCCAGATCTGGCATCGTTTGTGGATCGATGTTGATGTTGATGGCTTGCTGGGGCATTCCTTCACCCAGCTGAAGGTCAATTACTTCTAATGCGCTATCGGGAATCTCAAATTCCTCGTCATCCTCATCGTAGTCTTCTTGTTCTTGAGAACGGGACGGGGCGTTTTTCTCTTCTTCAATTGCATGCTCCCTGGCCTCTGGATCACCTTCGTAGACCACAAGTACACTGGCCGAGTACATTCGACTCTCTTCTGCTTCAATGATCTGATGCACTCTCTTTAATTCATCCGCCAACCGGCGAGCAATCATTTGCGATCGATCGATCTTCCCCGTTTTGGCACCCGCAAGGAAAGTCTCAAACCCTTGCTTGACGGTGTCCTTGGTGAAAGACCGGCCATACCACTTGTCGTATCGCCGATATCCATCCTTCTCGATGACCTCGCCCTTTTCGCCCTCTACACCCTCATATTTCGTAGCATATGGATTTGTCCGATCACCCTCATCTGTCTCCCCTTTCTCTCCTGTCCATACTTTCATACCCGCAATACGATATCCAAGACTCGAGCTGGTAGTCTCTTTAGACACAGCATCGAGTTTACTGCGCTTTTCAAGGGGTGCATCATCAGCCCATAACCGCGCCCCGAGCTTCACATCCAACACGTTGGGCCGACGGAATCCGCAGGCGATATTCTCCAGCACGATCGACAGTCCAGTATCGAGTTTCTTGCCTCCAGACGGCACCCATGCGGCTTCATCTTGTCCGAGAGCAGAGGTAGCGTCGCGCTGTGTTTGCGATGGTTCACCAGGACACGAAGGGTCGGTAGAGGCGTCGGGGTCAGGAAGGAACAGAGTGCCGGATTCTCGGGCGGCAGCAATCGCCTGCGGTTGCTGTTGTTCGGCGGATGAGAGCGAGCCAACGTAGAGGGGGATGAACTCCTGGAAGGCTGGGTGGAGGGCACTGGACTCGTAGAATTCCACCTCTTGACGAGTGCATGGTTTGGCGATCAGTGCGCCAGAGAGCGTACAGCGGACACCTTCACTGTAAACATAGAAGACTTGTTAGCATGAGTCCTGAAGTCAAAAAGTAGTATCGCGTGAGCAAGCAAACCCCGCGCAGGCAGTTGCGCGGATGAGAGGCCGGGAAGTCGCGTTCCAGGGATAGAGCTTGAACTTACTGTCCTGCAGCAGCGTGGTCGAAAGGGACCAGGTCATCGGTACCTATTTGTGGTGTCTTTCGATTCTCTGGTTTTGTGGGCATTTTGGTCATACTGGTTACGTCCACGGCTCCTCACTGCATTCCGGATGACTCAGACACGGTTTGCAAAGTCAAATGCAAAGTCGAAACAATCAAACTTGATGCAGAAACTGAAGGCGACGAGGGCTATATAGCTGAAAGAACTGAGGTAGACATGGCATCATGATCAGCGGGGGCTATTTCGGCCCTAACTTGGTTCCGCTTATCACTTGGCACTTCGTATGCAGGTATGTAGGTAATTATAACTACTACTTATGTAGACAATTTGAATAGTTAATTTCATAAGATGATGACCTTCAAGTAATGAGTTAGATTTTGAATATCATAAAAATCAAGGCAAAAAGAGTTTACAAAAGATCTAGAAGTGACCGGAACTCCATCTGTAGAAGTGCAATGTTAAGAACCCCATAGATATATATAATGTGACTACGAGCCAGACATGTTATATGTTCATATGATTATATGTTAATCATGTAACCATCAGCAATAAGCAACAATCGAAAATAACAGTTCCGTTAGTAAACCTACTTTCGAGAGCATAATATCCTTAGTGTTGTTGACCCAAACACACTGCCCTCATTAGATGACTATACTCCGTATGGATTTCACGTTTGCGCTCTATTTGCTTTGATCGTTGATTTACTCAGGTTGCATAAAAGTGGACAAGGTACCGGTTAACACCTGCCTGGTTGATATCTTTTCTTTTTTGATATATCTTCACTTTCAGCTTCACTTACCTTCTCTCTGACACCCTGACTTCATCTTCTTCCATCCGACATGGACGATCAACCTCATCCCAGCATACATGTTCTACCAACACCCATTGAGCCATCTATCTCCGAGAAAAAAGTGAGCTCCACTGAAGCCATGGCGACTGATGATTCGACTGCCAACCCTGAGCCCTCAGTTTCGTTGGATCACGAGGATAATGGCGAAGTCACCGGTGAGGACTCATTTGTCTCTGCCCAGGAATTGCCCTTCCGGATTCGTGAATGCCCACCCAGAAGTGATGCCGAGGATTCGAAAGATCTGGAGATGGCTGAGAAGAATGAGCCACAAAACTTGGAGACCGAGGATAGTGTGAGTACCAAACACCCTGAACCATTCTGAAGTATTCTACAAACAAAGTGATGCTAACAGACTGTTCAAGACCAAGGAGCCTTTCAACACTACGGACCAGGCTACGCTTGATCAGGCGCCTAATGAGGTGGATGCCCAGGGTACATATAAGCCCTCGTATGATGAAAAGCTTCCTGAAGAGAATGTCCATCCGGCTGGGGAGGAAAAGCCTGAAGATGCTGCCTGTGATACCAATGATGACTTTGCTAGAGCCAATGCTCCCCGAGTTGGCTTCAAACACAACCCGGCGGAGGAAGCAATCATGGCAAACGTGGAACTGGATGTCAGCACGTCGCAGAAAAAGAAGAAGAAGAAACGCCCGAAGAGCAAAAGGGGACTCGTGAGACATTGAATAACTTCTTCGTGCGATAATCGCCCTAACAATGTCACTAGAACGCGCCCACTGGATTTGAGCCCTTCTACGCTGATGCCCCGTTGACTCCGCAAGAGTTTGAGGAGAACAAGTCAATCTACGATCCGTATGTGAATTGACGTCCCAGAAGTTATACAAAGCTAACGTGTTGTGAAAGAGCACTGCCAATTCTTGAGTAAGATACTCAACACTGCGGTCTTCTACTTATACCTGCTAACATGTCTATACACAGTCGAATCGATGAAGGTATCAAACGCTTCCTGTTTAAACGTCGCCTCGAGCCTCACAGACGCAAAGTCTTCCTCAAATATCTACAATACGGCGGTGTCACCGTTGGCCAAAACCCTAACCAGGGCGTGACTCCTCAGGAGTTGAAGGGAATGGATAAGGAGGAGGCTATGCAAGCTCGCAGCAATACCATCATTTACGAGAAGCCAGGAAGGACCTTGCCCATCTCTTTCAATGATGTTGCCACTGGCTATTTGTGAGTTTTACATCTATCGAATGCCTCTCCAAGACTGGGCAAACCTACTGATACCTCCACAGGACTGGCTTCTTCATGGGCCACTACAATCCCGACTCAGAGGAAGAAATCAAGATCTGCACTGGCACTATGAAGAACTTCTTTACTTACCTGCTTCACCACAATGTCTGCCCCGAGCAGACAGAGGATCTCGAGGAAGCCAGAAGAACTTGCGACAGATGTGAGAAGGAGCTGTGGATGACCCAGCAGCTCATCCACAACGAAGGTCCAGGACATTTCAACCGTGCTTGCTCTATGCTATTTGGCGGCTATTACTTCGAGGCCATCGACGACCCCGAAGCATGGAAGAGGATCCGCTGGGCCAATCCGAACATCTTCACCCGCGATATCGCGCGCAAGGTCGTCAAATACGGCATTGCGATTGCCGGCGACGATCGCATGACTCGCAAATTCAAGATTCTTGTCGAACGGGATCGCATCGAAGCCACTCAAATCCAAGATATTGACGGGTTCGAAGTCATCTCCGTCGAGCAGCCAAGCGAGGAGATCTATGGTTACTACAGAGAGCTAGCTCCTGACCTATTGCCCGTCGGAAAAGTCAAAGCCAAGGAGTTCCGGGACCCCGCCAGAGGCCCGTATGACCTCACTCCCTGGGAGAAGATCGACTGGGATGCGGGCTTTGCGCCATCCTACAGCTTTGAGTTCTTCGTCGAAGCCAAGTTGATAGCTCTCATTTTGCCCGGAATGAGATTTATTACGGCTGTTTACGAGACGTCCTTCGGCATGCACTTCTACGATGAGGTCATGTCTGTGCTGCCTTCTAATTATCTGTTCCTTTACAACGACTGGATGATGGAGTACAAGGAGCCGAAGCCTGTGGATTGGATCGGTGATGAGCAGGAGATCGAGCGTCGCAAGGCTGAGGATATGGTCATTCCAGCTCTTGAATTCTCGGAGGCTGAATGGGTTCTGCACATTTTGGCCAACGAGGTGAAATGGGTCCCGAGAATGAGCGCTAATCCTGAGGTTCATGCCAAACTCATCATTGAAGCTCTTGAAAGTGTGGGGTTCTCCATGAAAGAAATCAGAGAGAAGTTGGGTATAGTGAAGCCTCCGAGATCGAAGAAAATTGCCAAGCCATTCGTCAGGGAAGAAACTATCAAGCAAGATCCTGTTGATGGGCCTGTTGAAAAGCCTGCCAAGGAAGAGTCCGAGGTAGCAATCGGAGCAGAGGTGTCTCGAGTGGCAATGGTCAGCTGCGGGACTCAGACCTTTATTGGGTAGATTATGGAGGATCAGGAAAAAGCGAAGGGGGTCGCAGAGTAATTCTGCTGGATAAGCGTTTAGCCGTTTTCTCTGAATAGGCACACAGATGAATCAATTTGCACTATCAAAAATCTTTGCTTGCAGTATTTAAGATATTATTGCGAGCTTGAATGTCTCAGAAGAGGCTTTCCCATAGTCTTGCGGCCTTCCAAATCCTATTAAGTGGGTCAGCAATTGGCACTACTTGGGCGTTTGGCGCCTTGTTGACAGCAGCTATCATACCTCGTGCACCTGGGCAATATCCTCCAGTGGATAGATCTTATGGATCTTGGTCTTGAGTTGGCCCGACTTCAGCAGGCCAAATAGCTCATTGGTGTAGTATTCGAACTCCTCGCGAGTTTCAATGTAACCGAAGAGGGTCGGGCGAGCGACCTTGACACATTTGGCCGAAAGTTTGCTGGTAGAATAACATCAGTATAGTCACTCACAAACACCACAGAAAAGAGGCCATACGGAAGTTGAAGTGGCGGCACAGGCCCGCTTGCATTGCCAAACCAGATAACAGTACCCTTGCGCTTGACGGCGTCCAAGCTTCCTTCCCACGTATCCAATCCGACGGAATCATAAACAACATCCACACCACGGCCACCAGTCGCCTCCTTAACCAACTTCACCCAGTTCTTGCCCTCCTCGCTGCGGTAGTCAATCACCACATCGGCTCCAAGGCTCTTAACAAGCGCGCACTTCTCCGCACCACCAGCAGTTCCAATAACCTTCGCACCCATCGACTTCAGAATCTGAGTCATAAGGAATCCTGCACCACCGGCCGCAGCATGAAGCAGAACCCAATCGCCCTTCTGCACAGGGTACGTCTCCTTAGCAAAAGCAAGCACGGTCAAACCACTGAGGAACGACGCCATGACGTCCTCATCGCTAATGCCCTCGGGAATCTTAACAGTCTTAGCCGCGGGCACAGCAGTGAACTCTGCATAACCGCCAGTAGCAAGCCAAGCGACTCGATCACCGACCTGGAAGCCGGTTGTTTCGGGGCCCAGGGCCGCGACGGTTCCGGCGCCCTCCCGGCCTAGAATCTCGGGCTTTGGCGAGGCATAGAGTCCTGTGCGGAAATAGGTGTCGATGAAGTTCACGCCAGAGATGTTGTTGCGCACTAGTAGCTGCCCGGCTTTAGGGGTGGGCACTGGGTGGGCGGTGCGGAATTGGAGTACTTCGGGCCCTCCGGTTGATTCGACCAGGACGGCCTTCATTGTTGTTGGAGTGGACATGGTGGTGAACTTGGGAGCAATATGATTGTGAAGGAGGGTTAATCGAGGACGTAGAAGAGAGCGAAACATAGTAATGTTACAGATTAGGAGTTGCGTCGGATATTAAGTAGATGGTCCACTGTCAAACGTCAATTTGTCATCCATTGATTCCATCCCCGCATTCACTTCCGCCGGACTTTCCTTTTTGTTTCTTTTCATTTCTGTTTTCTACTCATTCTTTAGTTATGAAAGGATCGAACGGATTACATTAATTACAATGAGAAACAGTTGGTTCTACTCAAAACTGACGATGTCTCTACAGCTTCACCTGGAATCAAGAGTTAAGTCGAACACACCCTATGACGCCATATATCCGTCGGATGGGACCGTCGGAGCAATGCCGATGTACTTTGTTGATATCGTTTACTATATATGGCACAATACTCGCAGCAAAAGCGCCTGGTGAAACAGGTAGACCTGAGTCTGCACTGAAACATATTTGAAAGATATCTTGATTGGCTCAATGTCCATCTCTCACAGCCAAGAGAGCCATCGCCGTTAGCGCTCCAGAGTTTCAGTTCATGCACCTAGGCCTAGTGCCATGAGCTTCTAATAGGTTTCTCCAATCTACCTGCATTGGTCTCAGCGACTACCAGCGTCGGCAAGCCACCCGAGTCCTTATGAGGGGCAATTACGGTCCCCAAAGCCCCACGCGTCCGGCATATGTATGTATTTGACGCTGCAAGATTCTGCATGACCAGATTTTTTTTTTGCATCATCTGCCGCTGACTGCATCCGTGGAAACTAACTGATCTCCCCACTCCATATAACCAAAATACCACGCAGTCCATATGGATTATCTCCAAACATCCCCTGACAAGGAGAAAACAGTTGAAACCCAGGTTTGAAATCTCTGTTTGTTGCCCAATAACTGGTCTGATCTCAGTTCTAATTAAATCAACGGAAACGCAACGGCAACAGCCGGACTCCACTTTGTGCCCAATGATCAATAGGCTGCCATAGCCACAGTCCCCTTAATGGGCGACTTGACCGTTTCTTTTGGCCTATGTTTCCAATGCCATCCCTGCTCTCGTGATGTCGCTTCGGCCCGAAGTCCATTCTTATTTGTTCACTCTCTTATTTGTTCACTCTCGCCCAATCATCTAAATGGCCTATCAGATGCTCGTTCACCCAGGGTGGTGCCCGATCCCATCAAACAATGCATATATATCCCTGTCCTCCCGTGTCGCGCACACTTTAAAGCGCATCTTTGTCTACTTCTGTGAAAATTTTTCTTTTCCACACTCGAGGCTCATTGTCCTTGCTCCCCTATTATTTTTACTCTTCGAGTCTCACCATTTTTACTATGAACCATACTTCTCGAGCTATTCCACGAGACGTTATCGCACCAGGCTAACGTTCTAAATAAACATATTCCATACTTCTACTTGTCGTGTGGCAAAAATTACAACCAATAATGACTACTTCTCGAACCCCTCGAAGGGTTCGTTCTCAATGGCCTCCGGCGCCCTGCGTCGAAGAAGAGCCGCAGTCACTTTCCAGGGAGCTGAACGGTCTTTCCAAAATCGGAGATAAACCAGGGACCGAGGGTGTTCATGCCAAGGGTGCTGTCGACCAATACCCAATAATAGTGTCTGTCAACTCGTCGCCTCCGCCATCGACCTCCCCCGGCAGTACTCCCAGCATGCCTAGCCTTGGGCATGTATCCTCGGATGACAGCTCAGGGCCAACGACCCCGCCTCTCCAGCAACCGGTCATCCGAAACACAGTCAGGTTTGAGGATGAAGAACCACCAAAGCACATGCCGCAACGTGCTGCGAGCCAACAACGAGGCCCACCTCGGTCTCAGGCTCAGCAACCCAAGCGCGAGCCCAGTGTTCAGGGGAACTCTCGCCCGCCCTCTCATCACCGTGAAAGTCGTGCCCGCGAAACCCATGAAAGCCGCGATAGCCATGATAGCATCCAGAGCAGACCAACCGTGTCAGCGCGGCATGCTTCTTCCCAAGCCTCGCGAGGAGCGCCTGTGCCCGAGACATACCGGCAGTCCAAACCCTCTGTGGGTCGCTCAAACAGTGCTCGTTACGCACCTTCAGTACCGCCACGACCAATGCCAGAGCGCGAGCGCTTTCGACGCGAGACAGACTCAGGGTATATGTCTGATTCGGCCACGACGCCCAACAGACCATTGCACCAATCTCAGGTGCATGTCCCAACGCCCACAACGCCCATCAGACCTTTGTATCAATATCAAGCACCTGTCCCGGCACCTGTCCCAGCATTTGTCCCAACGCCTGTCCCAGCGCTCACACCTGCCAACAGACCATTGTATCAATACCAAGCGCCTGCCCAAGCCCCCAGGCCATTGTATCAACCTCAAGCGCCTGTTCCAGCGCCCACGATGTATCAATACCAAGCGCCCGTCCCGGCGCCCAGACCATTGTATCAATCCCAAGCGCCTGTCCCGGCGGCTGTGCCAGCGCCGGCCCCGGCGCCTGCCCCAACACCTGTCGTCCAAGCGCCTGTCCCCACGGCTCCTGTGATGACACTGCCAAACGGACCGACTCTCGCAGAACGCATCGAGGAGAAACTCCGGCAGCGACAAGAGCGACAAGAGCAACGAGACCCGGGATCCATGTCGGACCCCGAGACACAGCAGCAACCAGCTGCGAAACCTCTCAACCTCAACGTCTCGGCGCTTCGTCCAGTACCCGCTGCAGAACCACACTCGCCTATCCCGGCCCACGAGCATGTTCCAAGCCACCGGGCCCAGTCTCAGGACCCAGCCTCGCGTTCTCGCGCACAATCTGTCACAGTGCCGCCAACGCGGTCAATGTCTAGTTCCCGCCCTCCTCAACAACGACCAATGGCTGAGATGATTGAGAAGTTCAAGCCTGCCCCGCCCCTAGTCTTATCTCAGGTCAAATCCGGCGCATCGCCCCAGTCTCAACAAGTCAATCCTTCGGCACAACCCACGACTCGGCGCCCCAGCGTATCACCTCCGCGCCAAAACTCAGAAAGATCTTTAGTGCCAGCAGGCACCCGGCACCCAGGCACTTCGCCCCAGCGCCCCGTAAATCTAGGCCTTTCACCCTGTCCGCGAACCATTGCAGTGGCCGGCTACAAAGACTGGTACACACTCAAAGAACTGACGCACCTGGACATCTGCCCGTCCTGCATGGGCCAACTCGCGAAAACCCGGTACAAAGAGCACTTCATCCCAAGCGCCCCAAAGCCTGAAAACCAAAAAACGCGCTGCGCCTTCGCCAACGCCTGGACCCGTCTCGCCTGGGCCCAAATGATCAAAGAGGAGCACACCACCCTCGAGATCCTCTACCAAATGACACGTCCGCCACCAGGCTCCAAGCCCTGCCCCGGCCGCGTCGTCGCCGAACAAACCTGGTACAGAATCTACGACCCAGAAACCAAATCCGACCTTCCGCGCTTCCACATCTGCGGCAGCTGCGCTCGCAACGTGCGCATTCTCATGCCCGCACATAAAGAAACTTTCACGCGCGCCCCAGAACCAAAAGAAAGAGTCTGCGACTTCGTGACCTCCTCCCCGCGCTTCGTCAAATTCATCGACCTACTTGACGCCGCCGCATCGCGCGCCAAAGAAGAACGTACGCGCCGTCCCGACCTGCGCGAGTTCCTCAGTTACGCGCGGCGCAAGGTCGTCCTCCGCGATTGTCGGCGCGACCGGCCCGCGCTGAGCACGTGGCATTATATACCTAGTTTGCCGGAGATGTGTATCTGCGAGGACTGCTACGATGAGGTTGTTTGGCCGCTGGTGAAACAGAATTATTCGCTTGCGCGGAAGGTGACGCGGGATCTGCGCATTTTGCCGGGTGATGGGCCTGGCAGGACTAGGGAGGCTAGCTGTCAGCTTTATTCGCCGAGGATGAGAGCGAAGTTCCGGGAGGCTGTGGAACGGGGGGATCTGGAGGGATTGACGACTGCTACGATTAGAAGGGTTGAAGCCGAGAGGAGGTTTTTGGATCGGAAGGAGGAGTTGCTTGAGTCACAGGAGAAGGGGTATGAGTGTGATGAGGAGATGAGGAAGGCTGTTGATGAGTGGAGGAGGTGGGAGTAGGGACTCTGTGTATCTTGTTCTATGTACGGACTTGACTTTTTGTTTCTTGTTTCGAGGCATGTTCAGCTTGTTGTGTACGGACTAGGCTTTATCTTTGGGGGTTGGCAGCATTGGTGTATACCTAGTGTATACTTGGAGCATTGGTTTGGGGCATGTACAGTGATGGGATTTTGTTTTCATTGTACTCGGTAGCAAGGCAGATCATATAGCATAGCATAGCATAGCATAGCATAGTATAGTATAGTATAGCATTTTCATATGTATATCAGTATGGATATTTGAACTCTACACCTTGAAGCTACGTAGATATGTGGTCTATATATACATTTCGGGTGCCGAGACCAATGACCTTGGGTTGAAATTGCCTACATCATTAGTTAGAGCTGGCTTCCATGCCCCTTGTGTGGAATTGCCCCGAGAAGAGGCTAAACTCGCATGAAAAGTCCGGCGAACCCTTCAATAACACTTTACTATCATCTCTCAGGTAGTTTTCAACTAAGACTCGTAGTCTCGTCCTGATCTTCTTTAAGTTGCTAATACACGGCAGCCAACCTTGCCCTAATGACTTTGTAGCAGAATACTTGCTATTGCCATACCTCCCGGACACCATCCTTTCCAGCAAGCGACATTACAATCCGATCCACTGAACACGAATACTCAAGTAAACTGTATTGAGTGTATGTAAGAGCGTCGACAAACATGCTAAACGCAGCCCAAACGCCCATTAAGATGCAACCCATCCAGCTATTTACACAGCTATCCCACAAGCCCAACGAGCTCCCCGGGCCACCTCTTAGCCCAAACAATCGCACGCGGCGGCATGCGCCCACCAACCGGCGCAAGCACACGGATCTTGCCCTTCTCCACGTCCACATCGGCAACATACAAGAAACCCATAATACTCGCGTCGCGCACTTCCGCCGGCGACGCATTAGCTGGCGCGTGGGTAATAGCCAACAGGGTATTCGCCAGAGCAGAGGGCGCCGGCGCTTGTAGCTTTTTCAGCGGGACGGAGCTATCCTTCGCGTCTGGTGAGGCAGGTTCGGCAAACGAGCCCACGACGCCGGGGAGGGGCACGGCGCGGTCTGGGTCTTGTTTCTGTTCGTACTCGCCGCCGGGGAGGAAGTCGGTTCCCAGCTGGGAGGGGTCGTAGTCGTCTTCGTCTTCGTCGGCGGAGGTCGTGGTGTAGTTGTAGATGGGGAGGGCGGCAAAGTCGAGTTGCTGGGCGTGCGGAGAGAGGGTTATTGCTGAGGAGGGGGAGGAGGATGGATTGGGGTTGCCGAAGAAGTAGGTGCGGATTTGAGATTCGCGGGTTGCTTTGCGGAAGGCTTCGTCGCGGTCTGCGCAGCCGCCTGACTTCGATAGTTTGATGACAGAGATGTGCTCGTCAAAGATGGCAGCCGTTGCGCTGGAACTGGGCTTGTTGTCGTATTGCTTGGCGACGGCGCTGTAAAGGCGCTCCGAGCCTAGGACTAGGATCGTTGTTATCGAGAACTCCGTCACGATGTGGTTGATCAGGTCCATGCTGCCGGGCTTGTCGGATCCTAAAACTCCGGGCGTGTCGACGATGATTCCAGTTTCGCGGGCGTCCTCGTCTTCGGCCATGCGGCCAGTCACTGACAGCGCGAGCCGCGACACAATTGGTTTATAGACGGCGCCTTCGCTGTCGAGCGGGCTTTGCATCGGGTAGCTGTATACAAGAGGCAGCTTGACAGGCACCGGGCTGGGCCCGGACATGGGGCTACTTCCCCAGCCGTCCTCGACATCCAAGATAGTCCGGAATGCAGTCGCAGTCAGTGTGCCCGGCACGCCGAGCATGCCTTCCGTCGGGTCAAGGTTGACGACGAGCGGCTGGCGGCCGATCTTCGTCGCATAGGCAGTCAGAATCTTCGCGAGGGTGGTTTTTCCCGAGTTTTCCGAACCGAGAAGAAGCACGCGCGGACCGTCCTTGCTTACAGCCTGCGCCTCTTCGCGCATCGTCTCCAGCGCAAAGTGCACATTGGCGTATTCGACCATGGGTGTTTCCTCGGCCGTGTATTCACTCTGGCAACCGCCTGCGCCATGGCCCACTGTCGGTGTCACTCCGTCGGATGTAGTCTGTACCGCTTCGGACGCGCTGACCTCCAGCGCGCAGCCGTGCCAAGTGTAAATTGCGGCTTTTGTGCCGGTGAAGGAGTAGGTCTGCGACTCGGCGAGCTCTGTACCGAAAAGCTCTGCGGTTCCATTGAGAAGCTGCAAATTGAGTTAGCTAGATCTTGAGGGTGATCGGGATCGTTGAATTGGGGATTATGACGTACTTTAACCTTGATAATATGTCCAAAGGCGACCTCAAAGCGCCATTCGGAGCCTGGGGTCAGGTTGATTTGCGATGGGGGTGCGGCGGCCTGTGGCCTATCCTCCGATGGCTGGGTCAGCTCTAGACCGGGAAGCGACATTGTATCGGCCGGTCAAGAAGCCTGTAGATATGCACAAGAATTGACGAGACTTGGAGAATGTAGCGGGATTGTATTGGGCGGAGCTTCAAGACGCCGTTGTTTTACATGTTTGCACCCAATCTGCACGGGTGTGCACTAGATATTAGTTATATCCAACGTCTAGTCAAATGACGGTTAACCAACGTTCTTTTGCATATATAAACACTATAACTTAATTGACCAGACGTTACTTGTGTTTCAGTCTGGAAAATACATTGCTATTTACAGACATGTATTCAGGTCGGGCGTTTTACACAAATTTCCCATCCTATAGTTACGAATAGCTCGAAAATATGATATTAAAGAATATCATTGTCATTAAGCGAATTGTGCTGACTACATGGGAGGCTACCGCTGGGTAAAGGCAATAGTGGAGGATGGAAGAGGGAAATGGTATCGAGGTAAGAGGATTGGATAGGAGGACATGGGCCATTGCAAGTGCACAAGAACATCTTGCAAAGAACAAAAGGGAGAGAGGAAGGCAAAATATTAGAAAATGGTGTCAATGACAAGTGCACTCAGTATCGCCGGCGAGGAATATATTTATGGTAACGACAAGGGGAATTGGGAGTCAGAAGCGAAAATTTGGGAATCTGGACTGTCGCATGCGACGGACTAGCCAAATGTAGGGTGTTGTTCTAAGCAGACTAGATGGGTTCTGGCTTAGAAGAAGTACGGAATCGAGGCACTGTGTATGATGTTAGTATCAGTCGGGTCAAGCATAATCCAGGATCACTTACGCAAGTGCAAATGCCACGGAAACACCAAAGATAGAGCGGTTGCGGACACGCTCCTGCTTCAGCTTATTCTCGAGAATCTTGGCCTTCTTTGCCCGCTGAGAAGATTCCGCGGAGGTCTCCTCATCTTCGTCCTCTTCAGACTTGCGCTTCTTTGTCACCACCTTCACAGATGACTCAGTGAGAGTGCCTTCAGCCTGAGCTTTGATGGCCTCTTCCACCATGCTCTTGGCTTGGGCAATCATGTCCTCAGTCTCTGCAGCAGACGGAACCTCAGGGAGACTGAAAGGCATATCGAGAGAAACCGTGGTTTGGGTAGTCTTAACATCTTCGGTGGCTTTGCTGTCCACTGCAACTTCGACCGCGGACTCTTCCTTGATTTCCTCCATTTCCTCCTTCTTCTTTTCCTTCTTCTCGGTCTTCTTCTTCTCCTTCTTCTGCTCTTTCGTCTCCTCCTGGGCCTCTTCTTCAGGCTCTGCGGTAGTACCTCTCTTTGACTTGCGGGCTCTGGGCTTCTTTGATGGCGATCCAGATCCCTTCACCTCTGTTTCACCGTCGATGGCTCCTAGCTCGGGAATTGTATCCGCGTCCAAAATAGCTGCTGTAATGTCAAGTGCCGACTGCAGGTTGGCATTGGCGGCAGTTGTGGACGGGGTGCTTGTGACATCCTTGGTAACGCGGGTGGCACGGGACTTGCGGGGAGAAGACAGCTTGCTGGGGGAAGCCGAGCGACCTCTGCGGTTGCGCTGGCCGAGAACGGGCTCATCTGCGGGAATTTCGAACTTGGGAGGGGGAGTAATCTGCTTCTTCGCGCTTGAAGGACTCTGCACGATGTCTGTTGGGTCCAGCAGAGCTCGGACCCATTCGTACATGCGGTACTCCTTGGAGAGCTCAAGGGCTAGAGAGAAACGTCAGACAGGAGATCGATCGAAACACCAAGCCGAACATACCAAATGCGGGCGAGATCCACACGTTACCAGCAACTTCTTCCTCGCTGGTGTGCTCGCGAGCCTTCAGGTATTCGCGTTCGTTCTTCTCTTCCTCGGCCTTGGCCCAGGGGAATGCAATCTTGAACATTCCAGTAGCACTGACGAACCCATCCTTGCTGCGTCGCTATAAGACGGGTGTTAGTGAGTTCCATCCCAAATCAGTGCCGTGCTGGGGGTCTCACCATCAAAAAGTAGGTTTCCGGGTGCTGCGCCGGGGTGTGCGAGGGGAAGATCTCCGAGCCTTTGAGGTCCTTGGGCAAAGGAGCACGAAGATGCGCGTACTCGAAGACGCCTAGGTTCTCACGCTTAGTCGCATTCGAGGTTCCGATCTGAGATGGCTTCACAGAAAGGTTGGTCTTTCCCAAACGACGGCGGACAAGAAGCTCATCATCTGTTGGGTTCAACGGTGATTAGCGATGATGATCATCCATTAAAGGCGCACGGAATAGTCAATGCGCGCGATCGCGCAATGCGCCAATCAAACTTACAGGTAGGAGCGTCCTCAGCGCTCAGGAGGATGTGAGGATTAAAATCTCTTGGGAGTGTTCGCGACATGGTGGGATGTTGAAGAGATGAAGATCGGGGGAGGGAAAGATGCGCGGCCACGTAGCAAGCGCGTCAAGCGACAAAAATTAAGAAACAAGATTCTCCACTTTCAAGGTAATATACTCCCAGGATATCAGCACACTGATGAATTGCGCCACCAAAATCACACGATAACAAAATCAAAAAAGAGGCCCAAGATAAAGAAGATAATCAGGAGAGAAAGTCGGAGTCGCGAACAATTGTTGCGTCGTTCTGAGGCTTGACTCGTTCCGGTAAGGTCCGGTTTGATGTTGGTCAGATGATGTATTTATTATTGTTGATTGGTCAATCAATCAATACACTGTAATTCCCTCTGCCCCAATGTATTTTGTAATCTATTTTGACCCCGTGACATTCCTTTCATCCCTGATTTCTGAATTCCCTGCCACTTTGCTTTCGACTCGGTACAGTATTGTACACATATGTACTTTATTGTATCCTTATGAAGATATTCTGTCTAGATTGGCATACCTCCAGGTGGATTATTATACCTATGCTCAACGATTGCTTCTATCTCTCCATTCACCCAAACACATGACCATCTCTATGTACACATCTGAGCACGTTGGGGTTTGTTTACTGGAAGAATTATACACTAGTGATGAAATGCTGAGATTAATAAAAGATGTTCAAATGATTAGATAGTATGAGGGAGATTTCACAAATTGTCTTCATAAACACAAGCATATAGAGTACATCCTCTAGTTATATGCTACACCTTGAAACTATATTGTACATGTCTGTCCCGCTATCAACGTGGCCATGCCTTTTTAGTTGCATGATCCCCCCTGAAACCCCACTACCCAAAGTCGGGGCCTAGATCATTAAATTAACCTATTCGCCCAAATAAATGCAACAGAACGAAAGGAATAGATAAGTCAAAGACAGTCTATTAGAGAAAATTCAGTCGATATAACCGTGCGGGATCAACGATGCGTACGGGTTATATGCACCTTATACACGGAGTAGGAAATTCTGAATAGCCTCGCCCCCCTCTCCCACCGCCTTTCCACCCCACCAAATCCCAAGCACTTGGACCTTAGCTTTTCTCCTGATTCTGGTCTGATTTATTTCTTCCTCTTCTATAAACACCTTCGTCCAGACTTTCCACCCCCATTGTCCCATCCCCACCCAACCGTCCTTTGTTTACATTCAATTCCTTGGTTCATACCCCACTTAAAAACAATGGCCGACCACGGAGACGATCTCGCCGCCACCCAAACCGAGGGGTTCAAGGTTGGAGAGAAGAAGACCATCGAAGAGTACAACCAGCTCGGTGAGACTCTTCCCAATCAGCATCAGCATCCATCAGCTACCATTGACTCTAACACACCCCAGACAAGGACGATGAAGCCATGCAGCGCTGGAAGGCCTCGCTGGGTCTGAACGCCGGCGAGCCCATTCACAACCCCAACGATCCCCGCAAGTGTATCATCAAGTCACTCTCTCTACAGGTTGAGGGCCGCGAAGACGTTGTCATCGAGCTGGCCACGCCCGACGCTGTCAAGGAACTCAAGGACAAACCATTCAAGATCAAGGAGGGTTCCAAGTTCCACATCAAGGCTACTTTCGAGGTTCACTATGACGTCCTGAGCGGTCTGAAGTACATTCAGGTTGTGAAGCGCAAGGGAATCCGCGTTAGCAAGGATGAGGAAATGCTTGGTAGCTATGCGCCCAACACCAACGTCAAGCCTATTTATGAGAAGATCTGTAAGTTTACCCGGCTTATGCCACTATTCTGCGGTAGAATTATGCTAACGTTGTTTAGTCGCCGAGGAGGAGGCCCCTTCAGGCATGATCGCCCGCGGACACTACAATGCCACGTCGAAGTTCCTCGATGATGATCAGCATGAACATCTGCTGTTCGAGTGGTCCTTTGACATTGCCAAGGATTGGTAGACAGAACTCGTTGAATTCTTGAGCGGTTGTTTGTTTTCAAAGCGTGATGAACTTCTTTCTTTGACAAAACTGTTAAAGATACGTCCTCTTGGGCTGGCTTGATGCTTTAGACCCCATTTCATTTCATTGTTGATGCGTATTCAGATTCATGGTGTGACATATTTTCATTTCAAATGCTAAGTAGCATATCTTGCTGTTTGTGAATCCAAAGCTCTCCCAAACTCCTGTCTAGTGCTGTGTTGAAAAAAAAAAAAACAAAACAAAAGGGTTTAAAAAAAGATGAACATGAAGCATTGGGTATCACAAGAAGTAATCAATCACTGGGCTAGGTCCGCCTTCCGCATTCTGCTGTTGCTTTCCAAGCAACTCCATCCGGTGGGCATCGTTTTCAGGCGCCGCATCGAAAATGTTGAAGTAGCGTTCTCCCGTGTCGCTCACTTCAAGAACACTAGCCAAGTTTCCACATCGGTAGCAATAATTCGGCGCACTCCAAACGGTGCTTAGCCGGTCATCGTATAGAACCTGGTAACCCTCTTGGCATAGCTGGTGAGCACGTAGAATGTGGGACATGCTGTTCACCTCTAGGAACTTTCGTACAACCTGCGCACCGAAGGTATAGCCAGCGCCACGGGGAGAAAGAGAGAACTCATCCCGCTCTGTATCAGGGTCTGACCAGACCAGATCGGCCATGGGGCCTTCATGGGGAATCTCGCGGAAGCGGTCGATGATTTTGATTTGGTCGATGGAGTGGATAGACGGCGAAAGACCACCATGTACACAGAAGATCTCATCATTGATCACAACACTCAGTGTTAAAAAGTCGAACATATCGGTAAAGTAGTGCCAGACATTGGCACTGTTATATTTACGTGCACACTCTGTGTAGAAACCGTATGACTGGGTGACACCGCGAGATTCGTGGTTTCCGCGGATAAGATGCACTCGTGAAGGGTATCGTAGTTTAAGGCAGACCAATAGTGATATTGTCTCAACACTGAAAAGGCCGCGGTCGACATAATCGCCTGCGATATGCTAGTCAGCAACCTTTCACGCCAAGACCCACAGTCTCATGCTCAACGCTCGCTGATGCAGTGTCTTTCACTTACCGAGGAATAGGTAATTGGTGTCGGGACAGTAGCCACCGATCTTGAAAATCTCAATCATATCAAAGAATTGGCCATGGATATCGCCAACCACCGTCACTGGGGCAGCAATGTGAACCACATTACTCTCCTTCATTAATAACTCCTTCGCCTTGGAGCAGATCGCCTCGATGACCGATTCGGCAAGAAGCTCTTTTCGGTAGAGCCGGCTGATGCACTCATCAAGGTCGATGTTGGCTGCGAGGCGACGGGGTCAGCATATGTCCACGTCGGATCTCATCACGGCGGCACATACTCGGAAGACCAGGCATTGTGGCGGATGCTGGATGCAGCAATGCCCAAATAAAGGGAGACGAGGTAAAAGCGAGGGCCGGGTGTCTTTTTGCTATTCGAACAGCGTCTCAAATCGTAAGCAACGTAGATTTCCTGAGCGAAGTCCGTGGAGTGTCGATCAAACTCGATTGCGCAAAATGAAGGTAATTTGGATGTTAGCGTGCTCAGGTTGGGAATTGTTAGAGAAATGAAAGAGATTGTTTCAATTTGACAAGCATCCTGAACAGCTCCTCAATCCAGAGAAGGTCGCTGTCGAAGTCCAGGTACCATGCCCAAATCGCGGGATGAGCCCGGGCACCGGAGCGATGCTCGGCTAGGGCCACACCGCCTTTGTGTCTGGTTGCCTGATTAATCGGGCCTCTAAGGCCAACTGGTCAGTACAATAATTGCGACAACTCATACTTAACTTCAGCTTCGATATTCGTTTAAGGCAGAGATACAACTGATGAATGTATCGCATGCTACTAACCTGGCGTCTAAGTGCCTAAGAATTTTGAGCTCCTTAGAGCTCCTTAGAAGATCCACTATCATGGACGTCTGGCTTGATTTTTTACACAACCATCACAGGCAACTATCAGTTAGCTGCTTTAACATGGGCTCTTCTCTATGCCAATCGCCACAAAAATTTCATTCAAACTCTGCATTTGATCTAGGTATGCGCCTTTAAAGGTGTCACTTTGTCCCAAAAATTGAAACTCTGCAAATATCTTATTGTTATCTTGGTGGTTTCTATACTTCTACCTTTGAACAATCTTTGATACCTTTTTCCAATCTCCTTTCCACCAATATTTATAGAGGCTGATCATCTCCTGATATAAAATGATTGGAATAGATTTAATATTATCTGCTTATACTTTCGAGATAATGTGTATCAAGGTCTCGGATCAACCTTCAGCTGATCCCATCGCGAAGTAGCAACTCTCCCATCCTTAATAACACCCAAAACATGCTCCTCAACCGCATCCAAAATAGTAATATCCTCTAAAGGATTCTTACCCAACACCAGCAAATCCGCCACAAAGCCCTCTTTCACCTGACCCAAGCAATCCTCCTGCATAACAAGCCGAGCAGCATTAACAGTGGCACTGCGCAGGATCTGCAACGGAGTCAGAATCGAGCTCCGAACTGAAAACTCCTTGCTCTGAGCAAAATGCATCGGACCAAGAAGATCACTCCCAAAGCAAACAGTAACCCCAGCATCAACGGCCATCTTCATAGCCTTAAGCCCCTTCTCAAGAACCTCATCGTTCTTAGCTGCGCCATCTGCAGGAAGGAAATTCATCTGCTTGGACATGACATGTGCAATGAGCGTAGGCGTAAGGAAAACGTCCTTCTCAGCCATCATCTGCACCGTCTCGAGATCAACAAGGTTTCCATGCTCGATGCCCCGCACCCCAAGCTTAATGGCCTGCTGAATAGCCTGCGGTGTATAGCTATGGCTGGTAACGTACGTCCCCGCGTTCTGGGCAACAGTAACAATGGCCTTAATCTCCTCATCTGAGAACTGGACATGCTCAATGCGATCCGTGGGACTAGCCACACCGCCGCCGCCCATAATCTTGATAAAGTCCGCTCCCTGGCGCAGCTCCTCGCGCGCAAACTTGTAGCATTCCGCGGGGCCGTCGACAATCCGACTGATGCCGGAGAGAGACCCGCCGCAGCAGAGCTGGGCGTTGTGCGACCCGCGCATATCGCCGTGACCACCTGTTTGGGAGAGCGCGTAGCCGGCTATGAAGAGACGAGGTCCGGGGATTACGCCATCCTCGACGGCTTCCTTGATTGCTAGGCTTGCGCCACCGCAGTCGCGGATCGAGGTGAAGCCGCGGTCTAGCATGGACTTGAGGACGCGCGGCTGGCGCAGTAGACTGATTCGCTCGGTCATGTCTTTGTAGGCTCGTAGGTCGGCTTCGCCGGGGACTACGGCGATGTGCACATGGCAGTCGATCAGGCCTGGACAGAGATACTTTCCGCTCACGTCGATGACGTCCTCTTCTGGTACGTCTTCTGTGGATGCTGGGCCATCTGTGGTGATTTGGGTGATCTTGCCGTCTGAGATTCGGACTGTAGCATTTTGAATCAATTCGCCTTGGACGGGATCAACGATGGTTGCGTTCACAAAAACCAACGTCCGTTGAGGATGGAGTTTCCATGGCTTGATGACTCGGGAGATATCCATGTCTGTGGAGTATTGTTGCTTGATATTCGATGATCTATGGTGAAATATATCAAGGTTGAAGAGGACACCGTTCGATCAGGCAGCCGATTTTCCAGTAAAGACTACCTAGGTACAGAAAAAGCAATGAGAACGGGAAGAAGTTTGATTTTGAACTGAACGTGGCATTCCGGCTAGTCCGGATCTATAGATAAATCCATCCAGCCTCGGTTATCTCGACATTGACTACAATATTGTATGTTTTCATAATTCGACGGTCAAAACAAGGCTCGGTTCGATATACTCGCTTGCAGTGGAGCCCATCGATTGAATTCGACCAGTGAAACAACACTGTAGTCAGGAACAACGTGAAGCGATTGGCTGCTTCGGCAATCAAGCTCACTAGCCGATGCTTGGCGTTCTGATGATTTCCTCCCCCGCGTTCTTGACAGCAGAGCTTCTGTGTAGAATTTATATGTGGAAAAGCCAAGTGATGGAGATTACCCCGGGCATTGATATTGGCTAGAAATTGCGCTTGGATTCACAGCAATGCCCTCGAATTTCCGGGGCTGATGTTGCAATGTCACAGGAAGTCTGAACCGATGCGTATAAGACGCCCCTGTTTTCGCAAGTTGGAAGAACACTCATTCTCTTCTGATCAATTTAAGCCGATCTGAACACCAAATGGCTTCTCCAGAGCCTGGCGGTGATCGAAAGATGGACCAAACGACATTTCAAGAAATGGATCGAACTCCCACCAGCCCTGAGCATGGCCCTCAATCTGACAATATGCCTCTGATGCAAGCCGTCCGCCTCTACCCCAAGATAGTCGCCTGTGCATTCGGCCTCGCATTAGCATTCCTTCTCACGGGGTACGACACCGTGATCCTCGGCACCATCACCGCAGTACCATACTTCAAACACGAATTCGGCGAGCTATACAACGGCGCATACATCATCCCAGCCTCATGGCTCTCAATATGGAGCGCTATCGGACCGGTAGGCTCAATGGTCGGTGCAGTCAACGCTGGGTGGCTCCAAGACCGCATTGGACGGCGCTGGTCGCTCGCGCTGAGCTGCTTCGTCTGCGCTGTTGGAATCGCCATCGCTTTCTGCTCCAACCTGCCCGCCGAGATGAACTCTAGACGGGGTGCGTTTCTCGTTGGAAGGACGGTACAGGGATGGGGCGTTGGTGGTGCTATGGCTGGTGCTCAGACGTATCTTTCCGAGACTGTGCCGACTAGTCTGCGTGGATCGGCGATGGCACTCTCGCCGACTTTCATGCTTCTCGGCGAGCTAATTGGGGCTGCTGTTATCTATGCCTGTGAGAAGAAGACGTCAGCGGTGGCTTATCTCATTCCGTTTGGTACGCAGTGGATCACAACCGTCTTGCCCTTTGTGCTGGTCTGTTTCTTGCCTGAGAGTCCGTCGCATTTGATTCGGAAGGGGAATATGGAGGCTGCCCATCGTGCGTTGGCATGGTTTCACACTGATCGAGTCGACGTGTCTGCGCTACTTGACCAGATGCGTCTGTCTATCGCGCATGAGGAGGCCATGTCACGAGAGTTGGCATATGTTGATTGTTTCAAGGGGGTTAATCGGCGTCGGACGATGATTGTGGCTTTCTCCTTTGTTGTTCCCAGTTTCTTTGGCGTCCCTCTGCTGGCAAGTGCTAGTTATTTTATGCAGGTTGTTGGGATGGCGTCGAGTCTCAGTATCATTGTACTGATCCTTGGCATTGTCTTGGGTCTCATCGCCAATGCCGTTGGTGTTTGGCTCATGAGTCGTTTTGGAAGACGTCTGTTGATGCTGAGCACTTTGGCGGTCACAACTGTCATTTGGCTGAGCATGGGAATTGCAGGTTGTTGGTCAGGAAACATTGTTATATGGTTTGTTATATCCTTCTTGTGTTGTATTCGGATATGATCAACTTACACGTTCAACAGGTATACTGCTGCCTGCATGATGGCCGTCGTCGTGGTTTGCGGCCTGGGAGCATGGCCAGCGTCATATGCAGTCTCTGGAGAGACATCATCTCTACGCCTACGAGCTAAAACCCAAGGTATCGGTGTTCTGTGCTATATGTTGTCAAATGTGGTGTTCAACCTCATTCTTCCATATATCTACAACACAGATGCCGGAGATCTCAAGGGAAAAACAGGCTTTGTTTATGCAGGCTTGTGCTTATTGACATTTGGCATTACCTGGCTAATCATCCCTGAGATGAAGGATCGCACAGCTCTTGAGGTTGACGCGATGTTCGAGGCGGATCTGCCCTGCTCAGAATTCAAGAACTGGAACCCAGAGGCTCTACCCACATATAGCAAAGAGGAGGCTCTGTGAATATTGTATTACCAATTGGAAACTTTGCAAGAGATAACTACATACGACGCAACTAGAGTAAATTTGCCTGCCAGGCAGGGAGTTGGCTCGGATTCAGAGCTGATGGTTCATAATGGCTTTGCCCACTGTACTAAATCTCTTACCACAGGTGCAGTCATACCATTCTTTCGTTTTCATAGCAAAGAGAAGTAAGTTCAGAGGTTGCTAGCGTGAATCATATACGACTTTCCCACAAGAAGCAATAATTGCCAGGGCTTGTTTTGTTACGGCTCGAGAAACGAGTCCTGGCGATGAAGGAGTCAATGTGCTTGTAGATTTATTTTCATCATCTTTGATTTATATAACCACCCAAAATGGGGCCAATGCCGATAGCTACCCAAGATAGCAGTCTATACATATGAACCAAATATCAATTCTAACCAAGCAACTGCTGAGCCTCTTTATGCACAGCTTCACTTTCAGAATCTGTTTCTTCTTCAGATTCCTCCTCAGAGTCCCCTTCTGAACTAGACTCATCCTCCGAGTCAGTTTCCTCCTCGCCACTTTCTTCCTCAGACTCCGTTTCAGACTCTGTCTCTGTCTCCTCTTCCTCCTCCTGCAGCCACTGATCAAGCGTCTTCTTCCCAGTCGGGTCAACGCCCATGGCCGCATTACGGACCCGACTCGATACAGCGGTGGACTGATGCTCGCGAAGCGCTTTATCAAGACGATCACCCGCGGTGGACGTCTGGTTGCTGGAGGCGTCGGGTTTCATGTCATCAACGCGAAGACTGGGGTCTGGCTCTTGTCCTGCTACAACCCAGTCTGGTAGATTGTTGTAACCTCGCAAACCGTGGTATCCTGCTTCGGAGCCTACGACTAGCGTGGCAGAGCCGATAAGAAGGTCTTTACGTGTCTCTGATGGGCTGGGGGCGTGAGGAACTGGTTTTGGGGCCAGCAGGAGGAGGTTGGCGAGCTGGGTTGAGGAAGGCGTTTCTAGGAGGTTTTTGTAGAGACGAGCGCGATCACGGAGGTCGTAAGATGTGTCGTAGCGGGCGAGAAGAAGGATATATCGCCATAGTAAGGTGATTCGGTCTTCTGCTTCTTCTTCTGCTTGCTTTGCTTCGGGTTCTTCAGTTTCCTCTTTGCTCTCTTTGGGCTGATCGGCATTGTCTTGCCCTTCGGTTTTATTGTCAGTCCATTCGTTGTGAAACTCCTTCTGGCTAGTGGACTTTTCTGCCAATTCTGTTGATGCCGGCGCTTCTGAGTTCTCCTCTGGTGGGTTCCGCAAGAGATGATGAAGGTACACCTTAGCACCGAGCAGCACGATCTGTTGTTTAACTATTTCCATCTCATCTGCGAACCCCTTGATCAGGATGCGTAGCACATCGGGTGCAATATTATTTTCGGGTTCCACACCAGCGAATTCGCCAATCAGCCAAATAATGGTGGCTCGAGCATCCGGATGGGACGTTGTGCCAAGGTTCTTGACGAGTTGTAGAACCGTCTTCTTATGCGAGGCTGGATCTTGTTGAATCAAGTGACGAATGACAGTCAATGACTCTGACACAAGATTTCCGTCCAAGCTGGAGATCTGGCCAAGCAGAATCCGCAAACATTTCTCTGCGGTGGATGTATCTCCTTGAGCACAACGACCAATAGCACGAACACTCTCACGCACCAGCTCAGGGTCTGCACTTTTAGAGAAGTGCTCCAATTCGCTGATTATAACACCCTTCCAGTGCTTTCCACAATGCGGGAACAAAATAGTTAGCACCTCTAGTTTGAGGCGCCAAATATGTGGTGGGTCATTGGCGTGAACGAGGAAGTGGGCTGCATATTTGGCAAAAGGTTTGGGCATTCTCAGGGCCACTGCAACAATGTTGTATAAAGCAATGTGCTGCATATCCTGGGGAGTCCGCAAAAGCGCCACAAGGGGTCCAACAGCCGAGGCGATATATTCAGATGGGGCAAGATAAAGGTAGCAACGGACAACGCTGACAATGACGGCGGAGTTTCGGCTCTGCAACAGAGGCTTGCAGGCACGGAGCAACAGTTCAAGATCAGGATCTAGAACTGGCACCTCATGTTCCTTGCCATTGTCCTGGTTTTCCTGTTCCTGCTTCTCATCATCATAAAATGCCTCAGGGTCTGCTTGTTTAACCATTCGAGTTCGGCGAGGGAAGCATTTACGCGCATAAAATGTCAACAGGCGGAGAGTAGACAGCTGGCTCCATTCATCCATATCAGCCATTTTCTTGACAAGGCTGCGGTACGGCTTGTGGATCAAGCCAATCTCATCCGGGCACAGATCTAAGAACGCCGCAACTGCAGGGCCAACGACAAAGTATTGGGAATCGCCCAAAAGAGTCGAAAGATATCCCGTAAGCTGCGGTAGCGTATTTGGATCCAGACGATAGCACTTCGGAATAGCCAGAGCGGCAGCCTTGCGTACATGCGGGCTCATATCCCCACATCCTCTCTTGATAGCCAACGACACAATCTGACTGATGACCGGAACCCGAATCCCCGACATGGTCCGGAGCGCCATTGTTCGTACCTGGGGGTTCGAGTCTGTCAGCGATTTCTGGATTGCATTGATCGATAGCAGCGCCAAGTCCGGTTCGGCCTCCGCATGATGGACCAAGTAGATGTAAACCAATTTCTTGATTTCGAGGCTGGCGCTAGCTACATTCTTGACGACTGCCGAGAAGAAGGTGAGGGATGGCTCGGACCGGTACATCAACTGTTGCGAATTGTGTCAGTCATTGCGATTCATACGGCACTTTCGTCGGGGTCTGTACCGAGATGACCCTCCGCATTCCATCCAGGACCTCCCGCTCATGGCGGCTATCAAGGAGCTTTTTGATATGTGCAGGACTGTATGTCTTTGAAGAATAATCGGTGCTTGAGGTTCGATTGATGGCAGCGGACTGGGCGGCCTCTAGCGTGAGCTCTCGAGCTGTGCGCACAGCAACATTCCACGGTCAGTTCCGACCACATAGAGTAGCTTGCAAATCCAAGCGATCCAACATACCTGTTTCCAGCATCGAGGATATCCTGGAAATTGTTTCCATCTTTCCCTTAGAGCGCCCAGTCCAAGGGCGCTAAATGTAGGAAATAGGTGTGTGGTGGTGGGGAGGTAAGGCGGAGCAGCTCCGCGGAAGTGAAGTGTGGATGATGTCGCAACGCAACTTTGCCCGCCTTTGATCTGCAACGGTCTACACCACACACAGCGATCTTCCAGCATGACTCTCTACCAGCGACAAATTATGGGCTAAAGAAATGGTTAATCCCGATTCAATGAAACTGTAGGAGAAAGAGAAGAAGTTACAGCCAAGACATCGAACGCAATGGTTCCCATGCGAACGATCGCTCACTGCGATCTGCTACCTGATCTTATACAGCAACTTCTTGAAAGCAATTCAGACACACATCTGATTGTCTGTGCGACCAGACCAGAATTTCTGTTACATCTGACGGCGGCGATCCGCTCCCAACGTGCTGATCCAGACACGGCAGCCAGCCATGACCTTCTCACCAAAACCATCGGGCTGCTTGCAAGATCCAGCAAAATCAGGCTGGCATTCTGTCCGACGCTAGAAAGTCTTCGAGCGTATCTCGCAGTTCTGGGCGCTAATAGCAACGAATCTACTGAGGAAATCCGCTCGCGTGACCGGCAGCTCCTTTCTATTCTCGATATGGTAGCTATGCATGTGACAACATCAGAATTCTCGGCGCAAGGGCTCTCGAGAACATTGGCGTCTGCTGTTGAGGCTGCGTACAGTGCGGGTATGGATCTCCGACTCTATGAGTGTACAAATGCACTAGACCCTTCGAGTGCTGTTTGGGGAAGAAAATTATGGGATATGAGTGTCCCGTCACTAAATGGGTCGGTTAGAATGCGAGGGGACGAAAGCACTTGGGGTGGAAGGGGCGTCACTGTGAAAAGAGTCGCTGAACGCTGGTTTGAATTTGACCACAGCCATTAAACTGAGGGATCGGAATATGGTCGATGCTGAAATCAAACATGATATTGTCACATAATAAAACTCCTAATCATGAATCTGTACTGCCCGGGTATCCTATAGCCGACCACTAAACTCCTTTTCGCGCTTGAATAACAGCTGATATATCACAGAGACTTCTCCATCTCTGTCATGTACAGTTTGATGTGTGACTCTAGCTTCAGGTACTGGTCGTGAGCTGATTGGATCTCGCTCTCGATGTTTTCCTTAAGATCGGCCATCTTAATGACAGCATTAGCATTCGCGTGAATTGTAATGAAGCACAAGAACTACATACCTTCTTTTCTGTCTGTTCGATGCGAATACGCCTCCGCTCCATATCACGTTGTTTCTCAGCACGCTCTTCGCGAAGTTCCTTTTGAACACCGCGGAGTTTTTCCATACGTGCCTGCGCAATTTCTGCTTTTTCTTGTGCATTCTTCTGAAGAGCTTCGATTCGCTCAACCCAACGGGCTATCTGACGCTGCAAAAGCTTCTCGGTCTGCTCGACCTCGCGGACGCTGTTTCCCCTGTCCGAAATAGCTTCTGCTGTCCTGGCGGCGCGTGATTCTTCCTCTTCCTCCTTTTGCAACTCAGTCGAGATATCATCGAGTAACTTAACACAGCTTTGCACGTCGTTGGAAACAACGGTGAATGTATCTGAGGAAGTCTGAAGCGCCCGCGCTCGCCTTTCCATCGAATCAATAGAGGCCTTCTCGCGCATCAATTGTTCGGATAATTCCGCCAAAGACGATTGAAGGGTTGCCGGAGACTCAAGAACGTAAGGTCGCAGTTTCTCGGCCTCTTGTCGAGAACGGACCGTTCGTTCTGTTTTCTCTTCCAATTGTTGCTGCCGCCGGGCCCGTTCCGTCTTAACTCGGTCAAGTGTCTCCGCAACTCGTGACTGTTCTCGCCCCAGCTCCAATAGCCGCGCCTTGAGCGCATCATTTCGCGCAACTTTCTCTCTCACGTGCCCTTCATTGGATTGAAGATCTTGCCGCATCTCACTCAAGCGCAGTTCCATTTCCTGGTTTTCGGCAAGGAGCTCGTCGATGCGCGATTTTGTCTTTTCTGTTTTGTTGAAATGTTCGTCGATCACAGGCGTTTGCGATTCTCGGAATCGGACGAAATTAATCAAGTAGGAAAAGATTTTGACAAGTCGTTCATGCGTCGGTTTGGTCAGATCTGTAAAAGTGAAGTCGTTGACACCGCACTAGCCGTCATAAAATGCGTCAGCCTATATATCTTTTGGGGTGTGCTGATCGTAATGAGTACCTCCGCCAATAGCTTTCGAAGCATGATGAAGAAACCCATAAGATTTCGGGTATCATTGGGGACAATGTCAGGATAGTCGCCGCATAGATCTTCTGCGGCTGCGTGCATCGCAGGTTCGACGGTCTCCCGGGTTGTGTTCATGAGTAGCTCTGCAAACCACTCGAAGACCATCTGGATTTGTTGGGGATTCGGTTTGGCCAAGTCGGCCAGGGTGAAGGGGATTCCAATGTCGTTGATACATCCTGCGATCTCTTTATCTGGCTGTTGGGAGTTAGTATAAAATATTATTTCGCAATCAAAAGCAAGCTTACTAGGCGCATGAGAGCATCATTCTCATCCTCCTTCTTGCGACCGCGACCGTGTTGCTGAGTGCCTTGGAATTGCTGGCTGACACGATTATTGTACCCCATCGCGATAGAATTGCGCGACATAGTATCGGAACCTGTCAATCAGGCAAGGGGTTCAGACAAAGAAGTGGGTTAGCAAATGTTGTGATTCGAAGTTGATTGTTTACTTGGAGAACAAGCCCGCACACCGCCCGATCGGGGTTAGCGTTAAGCTGGAGGGGCATGAAACAAACAAGACAAACACAGAATTCATGACTCTTTCTTTCTTTGATTGTTCGACAACTTCTCAACGCCAACACTCAGACAGTATGGCTTCTACGACTTCAAGCTCGGCTGCGACCGATGCTCAGCCCTTCGAGTAAGTGGAGCGCCACCCATCGAAGCTCTCGCGCCTGCTCACCGTTCTCCTAGTATCGTCGCAAGCTACAATGAACTCCTCCGCTCCGATCCCGACCTTACCATGCCTATCGCAGCCATCGAAGCTCTGGTCATGCTTCTCACACAGTCTGGCTCCTCCACAATATCAGAAACCCTGGACCTGCTCGAAAAATCCACCACCCACCTGAAGAAATCCATTCCCAACCCTATCGGTCTCTCCGCCGGAACCGATCTTTTCCAACGATACCTGATTACTACACTACAACGCCCTGGCCTGCTAGGACCCGCGGGTGATTTTAAGTCCATTCGGACCCATCTCTTGACAAACGGCCGATTGTTCATTCGTCGTGCAAAGGAAAGCCGTGACAAGATCGCTACTTTCGGACGTGGCTTCATTCGCGACGGCAGCACAATTCTCACAAATGGTGGCTCTCGAGTTGTCGCGGCACTTCTCCAACAGGCAGCAAATGAAGAAGGTGGACCTTCTGCGGTGCGATTCCGCGTTATCTACGTCCTGTCCTCGACCGCCAAGGACTGCAACCACCCCAATGAAGAGCCAGAAGGTATGGAGACAGTACGAGCTCTGAGAGAAAAGGGTGTTCCGGTTTCGACGATCCCCGAGTCTGCGGTTGCATATTCTCTCGGCAAGGCGGATATGGTTATTGTTGGTGCGGAGGGTGTTGTGGAGAATGGAGGTATTGTGTCTCGCATGGGAACTTACCAAATCGGTCTTCTCGCCAAGGCCATCGGAAAGCCATTCTATGTTGTTGCTGAGAGTCACAAGTTCGTTCGCCTGTACCCTCTTGGTCAATACGATCTGCCGATCAAACAGCGCGTCATCGAGTTCAAGTCCGATGAAGACCTTGCGGAAGAGAGCAAACAGCAGTCTTCACCCGCAGGTACAAATGGAGATCAAATCGAGCTCCCACTCTGTCACTCGGTTGATTTCACTCCGCCTCATCTGATTTCAGCCCTGATCACAGACAGTGGTGTCTTGACTCCTAGTGCCGTCAGTGAAGAGTTGATCAAAATCTGGTTCTGAGGAAATAGACTATTGTTATGCCGGAGCTTGCCCCGGAGACGCTCGATCCTGCTTCGCTAAAAAAAGGAATGATATGATATGACAGAACGACTTGATACACCCGTCTTTCTATACCCGCGCTTCATGCGGACCTACCAGAGCATTCAATGCACTAAAGGGAATATCGCTTCTTAAGTCCATATCCCGTGCAGAGATTTGCTCAATTGTTTCCAATGGTATCAACAGAAGGTGCAAGAACGTGGGCAGATCATACCCATTTTTCTCCCCGTCATTGCCTCGATATGGATTCGAAATGAGTGTTAATGATGCCCCTTTGCCTAACTAAACTTGATAGAAAGCAACTACGAAAAATGTGACGAAAAATGTGAAACTCCCATTCAAGTCAATGACATTTGCAGTTGTAGTCTTCAATCCCATGGTATCAAACGCCATCAATCAAATTTATGCAGCCATAATCATCAATCACATAAAATCCCAAGGTTGATGAGGTGTACCGGACACCTGAAACACCCTTGTCAGCCTCCGTCGGCCTGCTAAGGAGAGATAATCGTAGTGGTGGATCGTGAGTCATGATTGAGCACCGCATGCCCCGAACACCTCCCTGAAGGTGTTCAATCGAGCAAGTGTTTGACCACAGGTCAAAAGTGACAGGTAGCAGCCCTAAAAGCAGCCCTATCACACTCACTCTCAACGGTACCGTACGTCGAAACGCTCAATTTGCAATACACTTCGTCTCAAGAACCGATTTAAGTGTTTGCACAGCGAAGGCATACAGCAGCAAGTAACCGAAAGCCACGAATATCCACAAAGCCGCCATATTTTACACGGCCGGAAAGTCGGTGAGAGTGAAGGTGAAATAGATGGTCAAAGGAACCAGGGTCAGGCAACCAGGTTTGAAAATTAGATAGTAGGCTTCAGACTTGCCTAGGTTGATTTTTGTTTCTGACAATGCTTTGTCTCAGCTGTAGATGAAAGATGATGGATTGCGTCTCTACAAAATGTTGTTGGGATCCCATGTTTTCTAGACCTTTTGATCACAACTAGACCGACATTCTGACCGAGATTTTTAATTTGATATTCCGACTTGTTCCATTCAATACAGGTTCGGGTTTCTTCCGGCCATTCAGAGTCCGCGTGAATGTGGGGTTTGGTGTGTTTTTTTTTCCGGCTTCACTTTGTCTTTGGTGTATAGTGTATTGTCTTGTGTGACACGTTCGAGTCAAAGGTCATTCACGGATACACGTGTGATTTGGCCGGTTCCGCCAATGATGATCTGTGTTTTTGGCTTTCTGTTTGATGTGCGGAGTATATAAAGTTCGATGTATATAAAATGTATTATAGGCTGCGCCTTGATCATATCACGCGGTTTGAATATATATCCTTTAAAACTAGATGCAATCCATGGATGTAATTACATTCTTGAAAGATACCCCGGGCCAAGTCATGATATGCTATAAATTATAATGTATGGCTTTGGTTGAATGCCTTCGTCCAGAAACATATTGACATTTACTTAAGTGCAAATGTGTACTGGTTGTCTACGTACTTATTAGGCCTATGTAGGCCATAGATACCTTCCAAGCCCTGAAGGTTGATGAAAACCAACTCAGCGTTAGAACCGCATGACTATGTCACTTGCCCCAGGGAAAACAAAAGTCTAAGCCGCCTTTATGTGCTGCGCCGTGGGATACCCGGATGCAAATGACAAACCAGAAGAAAAATGGGCTTAGATGTATACGCCAACACCTTGAACCCTGAAAGCCAGAGAAAGCGCAAGCACAACACTAAAAGAAGGTCAACCAACACAAAAGCTCTCTCGTCATGCCCCCAACAACCCCGCTCTCCAGCCGCTACCACAACCCCATCACTTCCATTTCCAAACAAAGCACAAGCAAGCCAACGCAGTCAACAAAATAACTTAACCTGCACCGAAGATCAAGTCCAAGATCAGCCACCCCCGCCCAGCCCAGCGCCACCGCAAAACATGAATACACAAACAACAGCCCAGTCGCAACCCCAAACCCTCAATCCGAAAGACGTCGCCCGCTCCACACCCGAACAGGACATCCACTTCTACGGCTGGTCCATCCGCCGGCTCCTGAGCAGACGCAGAAGTCGCAGATACAGCATTTTGGAGCGAGAGCCGAACCGTCTACGGAAGCGCATGAGTAATTAAGACTGCAGTGCGCTGGCAGTCACCAGCGCGGTCCTAGTAGCGGTCAGGTGAACTGATCCACAATAAATGGTGTCTATTGTTACTTGTTGGGATTTGGTCACATGCAGTATGTGGCGTTTGCTTCTTAGAAATATTATTGTTGCGGGCGTTATGGGTGGGGAGTCTGATGTAGTGATTTTTGTCTCATTTTCCTCAATATGATTCGCGAGTCGGTGCATACTGAACTGGGTTTGTTTGGCGGACTGTGGCATGCTGCGGATTGCTTCTCTTTGAGTTTAGCGCACCAATACGCCGTCAAGTAACCTTCCTTCAATGCCGGGGTCTCACTCCATGCACCCCATTTTGTGACTCTTGGCACCCACATTGCTTCTAAAGCATGAAATCTCGGGATAATTATGATAGAGATCGAGAGCCATGATGACAGCGGTCAGGTGATCTAAACAGGATTATCTGATCTCTAACAAAATGATATCCCATACATAGAAGTGTATAAGCAAGCAACATGAGTTCTATCCCATTTTGCCTAATTCAGGTCATTTAGACCCAATAGAAGGAAAAAAGAGCAGGCGAAAATAAACAAGACAAATGTGATAAACAAGTAGCCAAGCCGTATAACTTCCCCCTATCTCTCTCTCTCTGAATCTCTCCATCTAGGCCACCATCCAGGCCACCATTGAAAGCCATTTCTTTCTTGCGATGCGGGCACCTTGAACGACGACAATACAGCAGCGTCTATAGCATACTCAGATTCTTTGCTTTCACGTTTAGCAGAATAAGTAAATATCATGCCTAGAGAGAATAGGCTCTAGCAATAGACGATTACCAGAGACTCGTTGTGGCTCAATCTTCGAGCCACTGCCAAATGTCTCCCAGATATCGTGTGACCAATTCGTCTTGCATCATACTACCCTGGTCTTTCTTGTTCCCAAGACTACCGGTAAAGTAAAAACATGAGCTATACCGCCATATTACATACTCACTCCACGCAAGCTGATGATCGCATTGTCGTCCAGTTCCGAAGCGACAAGCCAGATCTCTTTGGAGTACCCAAAGCTAGCCGCATTCATGGACATATGTACCCTTGGTAACATACCAGAGTATATACGAGGGGCTCTTTATGTATACATCGCCTTTTGCCGAAGGGACACCGTATGTCAGTATCTTGATGTCTTCTGAGGACTTTGAGCTGCCGTTCCAGAAGAAGATAGTGGCTGCTGTGGACTTCGTAGACTTCGTTACCCAAGGAGCTAGAGCGACCACTACTACATCCGACACTAGTGTATCCAACACTACTATATCTCATCTCACCACTACTCTTACTGGGGTCTGTGATAAGCCCAATAATTTCAATATCCGAAATCCAACCCCTAGAATCAAAATATCTACTTGTATCAAAATACTCCTACCATAGCTACGCGATCTCGTCGCCCTCCCTATCACCCTTACCCTAGGATCTCGCCCCACACAATTATCTTATCGATTCCACAGGCCAGGTTCAAGCCGTACTAGACTGGGATGGTGCTCTATACCTCCCAGTTGGGTCAAATCTTCGGTTCATGACCCTGAATGGCGGGAAAGACACGGATGATCGCCAGTAGTTCGAGGGAGCGATTTACTATCGGGATCTAGCTAGCCTTTCTACTCAAAGATTCGGGGGAATGACGAAAGAGCGAATGTATTTACAGAGGGCGATCGGCATAATGCTGTATGGTGTGGAGCGGCTCCTCATGTTCTAAGACGACCGAGCCGAGCGCTATCTAGTTGGACATCTTCGGGGGTTATTCTTTCATAGACGGGTTCATATTCTTGAATTATCTTAGTGTCTGGACAGGACCTTCATGCATGGGTCTTGGATTATAAATGTTAGGAGACTTGCCGGGCTCCGAGGAAATACGAAAATAATATTGATTGATTGCCCAAGGCCGGTGTAGAATGGTGGTGTTATAGGGCAATGGGCGGTCAAGGGGTCCAAAGTTACGCGTGGAAAGGCTGCCGTTTCTAGCCTCAAAACCCGTCATTTTGGACGTCGGTACCACATAGGTGTTTATATTCTAGTTGTAATTATTTCGGGCGTTTTGGGTGGGGAGTCTGAGGTGGTGGTTTTTGTCTCATTTACCTATATGTGATTCGCGAGTCGGTGCATATTGAACTGGGTTTGTCTGGCGGACCGTGGCATGCTGCGGAGTAGTTGCTTTCGTGGCAAATCGTCAATGGCTTGGAGGCGTCGCCACATCATCCTGGTGGTTTGTCGGGGATGTGATTTGGTGGATGCGGAATAGGAATGTGTTTCATTGCATCAATGCAATTAATTCACAGCTTTGAGATTGTGCTTTCAAAAGGGTATTGGGTATGGGTTCTGCGTATCGGGTACATGGGCATATTGTAGAGATCAATATTGTAGACGAGGTGTCGAATACCGGGAATGGGGTCGGGAATGATCAATCCATCGGTTGAATATGTCAAATGCTTGAAGATAAGCTTATGTTTCTATAAATGTATCCAGACCGGATTATGTGATTGTGGCGGCTGTCTACTCCTTGCAGAATTAGTGACTTGATCCCTGCTAAAACAGATCGGGCTCACTCGAGAATAATGCGCTTGGCCTCTGGATAGAGGGCCATGTTCAGTGAGATAGAATGGTGAATGGGGGTTTGAGTCGGATCAGAAGATGGAACATGACGGAGGTGGCACAATCTGAGACTTAGTGGCGAGGTTACAGATTGCAGAGATTATGCAGATTACGCAGATTACTCCGATTGTTCCTAACGATCAAAACGCGATGGAACAAGGGCGTCGGATCTGAAACAGGGCATAAGCGATTATTGTAGTAGGAGAAGACTAACTATTGTATGGGATCTAGGGCAACGGTTACGGTAAAAGTAAGGGGAGAAAGAACGGATCTAATCTGGTGCGACTTGGATCAAACCAAATAGCGCTGAAACCTTACACAGTTCGTTGATTTTGCAATGTGATAAATATAGCATATAATATACAATAATTAGTAGGGGTTCGGTAGGGATTGTTACTATAGAGGGTCATGATAGGGTCATAGTAGGGGTGTGTGGTAGACGCCCTTGTTCAGGCAATAGATATTGAGGCTAGCAGCATACGTTGTAGTTATAGGAACTCCATATACAATTGCCAAATTGAATTCGCATGCAATATTGTACTGTACAATATTTAAGCGAAAAGAAGAGTTCATCCGAGCAGATTCTTGAAAATCCCCTAAGATCTTCCAGACCAGGACAGTTTAAGACACCCAATGGAATTCGGCGAGTTCCGCCGATCCTTTCCACATTGATATTCCTCAGGCCCTGCAGTGCATGAGCCTCTTCAATAGATTCTACAATTATGTATATCGTCACTTACATAAATCAATATACGAATGATTCCATATGTAAATAACTCCATATGTATACGATAATGTATACAATAGTGGAATTGAGTGCGTAAGATAGACTCCGTTCCCGCGTGTCAACCCAGGGAAAGTCAACCATATTGGGCTCTCGTCTCCACCGGGCGTTTAAACGGTGTTCTTGGCTTTCGCGCACGAGGGTACATGCATTAGGTTGTACAGAGGCCATGTTCATTTCCGAGATACTATTATGTTCTTATTGAACTCAAGTCAATGAGTTATAAGATCTATACGAATATATTGCATTGATGGTAATATTTCAATGCAACCTAAGAAAGGGATTGTGAATATTCCTTCGGTGCGTCATTCTGGGCCCCCCAAGTGGATATCCCCCACAGGTGAAAGTGCCAATTTCCAATAACGACAAGTCTAGACAGCCATTTTCCCCCTGGCGTGTGACAATGTACTCGTGTTAACTAGCGAGATTTATCTTGCATATTTCAGGTACCAGGTACCCGTGCAACTGTACCCCATACTAAGTACATCCTGAGGTGGTTAAATAGTACCATAACAGAATCATACATGAAGTAATAAGAATTTAAAAATAACAGTACCTGAACCAATGAACTGAAATCCGTGGTAATGAAAAGAAAGAGACAGACAAAAATGCCAAGATTTCTTTATTTTTAGGGAAAAACAAAAACAAAAGAAAAAAAAAAAAAACCACTAAAAAATGTCGGGGCCTGGCCTGGGTCGATTGGCTGCAATTGATTAATTCGGTATTTTTCATTATATCTCTCGTTTTTACACTTATTCATTTCTCTTCCCTTTTCATTTTCTTCCCTTTCACACTCTTTGACCTTCTCTTTATGACTCTCTTTCGAGCTTAGGCCCCTCGTTTTTTTAACACTCTCTTGCTCAACCCTTACCCTCCATGAGTCCAGTCAACCCGTCGCGCGACCGCTTCTACATTGAGAACTGATATCCCTGGGGCCGCAACCATGGCGATATGGCCCTTTGGTCGCAAGAGTAAGCGACACACCATCCAAGTCGATGGTGCTGAAGCCGACGATCTTCAGGCGTCGTTCGCTCAGACTGTTGAGCCTACATTGGGCCGCAAACCCTCCAAACGCCAGAACCGCACGTCACGAGGCGATGCAGACAGCCGGCGCAACTCCGCCCTCGTGCCCTCCAATCAACCTATCTCATCCCTAGATCGCCGTGCCTCCATCGCCGATCACCAGAACCCACCGAACTCACAGAATCCCCTCTCGAGAACCGGTTCCCTGCTAAGGCGCAAACCCTCTCAAAATAATGGCCCGAATAAACTTCGTCGCAAGTTGAGCAAGCGGAAAGCGAATGAAATCATGCGCGAGCGTGAGATCCGTATGCTCTCTTCTACTCCCATCGATATCCCCCATCGTCAAAGTGCAGGCACTGGTGATTATGTACTAGAACATCGACGCCGCAAGGCAAACGGTAGACGTGCCGACCGGTACATGTCTGACATCAGCCTCTCCATACGCGACTCCACCGCCTCCTCTACGTCTGACATGTCAGACCCTTACACTTATAAGGTCAACGCTTTCGCTGCCTTGACACCGCGCCCCGTCGTTCGATATGTCGAGGCCCCACGTCTGCAAACCGCCAAAAGCAATAACCCCCCTTCCAGCCGTCAGGACAAGGACAGGCTTCAAAACCTGACTGTGTCTGAAGAGGATCTCTACTACTCGCGGCGACGAGTCAACGAGCTCGCCGATTCGTTGAATGCCGGGGATCTTCGAGAGCTTCTAGATCGAGACCGCCGTCGTCGAGAGAAAAAGCAGATTGACGACCAGGAAAAACTTCGCCGTAAGCTACAGGAAAGGGCCGATGCTCAAAAGGCGCAGGAGGAACAAGCCCGGGCTGCTGCGGAACGCCAGCCAGAGCCTGAACCCGTTCAACCAGAGCCGCCTATCGCCGAACCTGAACCGTCCATCGCTGAAGCACGGGACGTTACCCCTATGGAGCATGACGCTATCATCGAAGTCGACGAACCGACTCCCGTTCCGCATGAGAATGGGTCTTGGTTGCGGGGAGAATCCAAGGGCAGCGACAACGATGGACGTGGCTCACTTGAGAGTTCTCGAGTGATTGGAAACATCGACGATAGTTCTGTTCGTGAGCGGAGGCTGGTCCAGCGCCCTAGCTTCGCTCCATCGCACGATATCACCATGTCCCGAACCACGCTTTCTCCATCCCATTCATCCATCCGACATGGCCTGAACAGCCCGGGCCACTCACAGAACTTCGGAGCAGGCTCCGCATCAGACATCTCCCGAGGCGTCGACTCAGAACGCCGATCATCCGACACCAGCGGTCGTCGAGGAAACACCATCACATCCCTCTTCCGACGTGGCTCCTCTCGCATCAAGCGACGTTACAAGGAGCGCTTCCAAGACCCATCACCCGAAGTCTCTAACACCTCGCATGAATCCTTCTACAAAATCCAAACCCAGTCATCACCTCCTCCCGCCTCGATCATCCCTCCTAGAGTCTTGATGCCCAGCGGGCCTATCCAGCGCTCTCACTCGAAATTCACTGAACACTTCGGCGACGAGCCCCTGTCGCCCTCTGAATCCCGCCTCCAATCACCCGATATCCCAGAAGACATCGCAGAGTCCTCTCTCGAGAAAGAGGAGACATTCCTGCATGAACCAAGTTCCACACCCGGCGTGGACATCAAAAACCCAAACCGAAGCCACCACCGATCCTGGACTTCGGAGCTGATAGATGCAGAAGCCGACAACGTGCCCCTCTCTCGGTCTCTAGCCTCTATTGACTCGGAAGGCTCCTGGATGTCAGGCCAGTTCTTCAAACGCATGTCACAACCCCCCGGCAGCCCCATCCGCTCAAACCTGAGCGCCCTCGGCCGGAACTCCCTAGACGTCCCAGCTGACGCCCTCGAAGACAATGAGGACATGGACGCATACGAACGACCGAGCAGTGTAATCCTCGGCGACCCAGAGCTCGAAGGAGTAGATGAGCCCAAGGCCGCAGAAAAATGGCACCACGAAGTCGGCCGCCGTCCCGTGCTAGTCAACCCAGTCAACCGTCCCAAGTCCACTCAGGGCCTTCTCAGGAACTTTCCCTCTTTGACGCCCATCTCTGCAGAAGAAGATAATGTCGTGGCAGAGGCGCCTTCTGAACTGCAGCGGGTTCCGAGTGCCAAAGCCGAGATCGGGTACGCGGATTAGAACGTGCTCGATGAAATTCTCGCCTCATCTTTCGCAAAAATCCGTCATGATCACAACAACACTCTTTTTATCTCTCTCTTTTGTTGATTTCTTTTGTGTACGATTCTCGTTCAGCATTATCTCCTTTCTTTGTTGATACCCCCTCCTCGCCCCATGTTGCATAAATGTTATTTTCGTGTTGAATATCCCAAGATAAATTGTTGAGCGCTTCTTGCACATAGTTTGGCTAAAGGCCTATCCATGGATCTTTGGTGATATTAATAAGATCTCATTACCTTGTTTTAACCTCCATATATTTTTCGAGTTGGATGTATATGCAACTTTTAACAGCTTTTCAGACTTCGTCTTTATATACCCTTATAGCTTCTGTGATTTAGTATGAGAGCAAAGATCTGACCAATTGATCTACATGCCAGATGATTTGACTAACCACTTGACTATATGTCCCCTCTTGGAATATCCATCGCTAGTGTTAAATATAAAGAAACCTTAGAACCTACCTAAGAGGTGTTCTATGTCAACCATTAAAATTAAGTAATATCAATTTTAAAAACAAAATTAGAACGAGGATATTATCGTATAACGTAGCACCCCAATCAGAAGAATCGCGAAGGCCTAAAATGCGGTACATGCATTGCACTGCTACAGAGGTACTTCGTAGTGAAGAGCTCCAGACTCCTTCGAATTCGTAAGCGAACATCCGAGCACGTCATTTTCCCCCTGTCTTCCGGCCTCACCTTCTCGTTCATTGGACACTCGACACTACGATTTCCCTACCTAGGAACATCCAAAACTGACAAATTCATCATGCAAGCAGTAAGTCCAGCCCTAGGAGATTCTAGATATGTATGAATCATATCTTAGAAACCCCATCTCCAAAGCAGGGAGGCTCTCGAGTCTTCTGAGCATTATTCATCACCTTACATAATCCCGTTTGCGGAACGTCATGGCCCTATAAAAACCCTCGGCGCCCCTCATCGGAGTGCCCCTCCAATATTTCATCCAAAAACTAAAAATCCACAGTTCAAGCCTTCTTTCGTGGCTCTCCGCTCTCCCAAATCCTTCGGCATCAATCGCTTCAGAACATTCTCAACTTCGCCGATTTCCCGCTTCACATCTTCATCTCTCAAAATGGGCGTCACTCAGATCAAAACGTAAGCTTTACTTTACATTTTACTCGGCCACCATATCGCAAAGTAAAACTAACACACCCAGCGCCGAGGAGTACGAGACTCTCGTCAACAAGGCCACCACCCCCGTCGTCGTCGACTTCTTCGCCACCTGGTGCGGTCCCTGCAAGGTCGTTTCCCCCGTCCTCGAAAAGCTTAGCAACGAGCACACCAGCATCAACTTCTACAAGGTCGATGTCGACGAGCTCGCCAATGTCGCTGCCGAAAACGCCATCTCCGCTATGCCCACTTTCCTGTTCTTCAGCGCCGGCGAAACCAAGGAAGGCGAGAAGAAGACTCCCACGCAAGTGGTCAAGGGTGCGAACCCCCCGCCATCCAGGCTGGCATTAAGGCCATCTCGGCTTAAATTTGAGATGGGAGCTTAGATTTGAGATTGGAATTCTTTGCGCTTGATACCGGCGATTGTCAATTGAATCATATACGTTTTTTCTCATATTGGTTCTCATGCGTGGAACGGGTTGTGCTTGTCAGCTTTGAGGTATAGATGTAATTATAGATGTAGTTACCTAGGAGTGGAAACATATCAGAAACGGCTCGGAGTTTAGGACCCGACTTCTTGGGTTTGATGCGCTCTCGGTGCTTCCGGCCTGCATGCACATACATCACCTGCGTCTGTAGTGCAATTCCCCGCAATTGCTGGAATCTTCATTGCCTGGGACCAGCAGTTACCCCAGCACGTACTCCGTAATTGGTTTTTGCTTGCAAGATCGCAGGGCCATCCTAACTCGATTAGACTCATCAGCGCGGTTTCGAAGAGTATACACGACGGCCCTCAAGCTCCAAATTCTTTCTAATCAATCCTATCTTAATTTGTTAGAAAGTCTTGCAATACCTAAAGTATCGGTTTAATGCCATTGATCATATACTTTTTAGCAGTCTTTTTAAACTCCTTTTCCAAGTATTTCTACATACTCGTTATGTTCTCATTCCAGTGTTTCAATTATGCCTCTGTATATAGCACTTCCTGGGTACAATACACTCTAATAACGTTCTAGCAGAACGCCTCTCATATGAGTCGTTTCCCGACTTCCCAGACACCAAGTATGACCTACCCAGCCCCAAGACCAAAAACTGATGCATACAAACTCACGGCTCACTCCCTCGCTCCCGAAAGCCTCGAGCCACAAAAACCTTTGACACCTGTATCACCTACATACTATGTACATGTATCTCACGAACGTCATCGCCACGCGATTGACAGCAGACCAACGACAGCGACCATGTTTGCTCCGCAGCAGACACATCACACCGAGAACTGGTTTGCCTGCTGAACCTGCATACCTATCTACTGCCACACATGCAGCTGGTGCATTCGGCCAAAACCTTGTTGCGCCGCAGGGCGTGACCCCGCCAAGCATTTCCGAAGTGTTGTTCGAGCCGACGCTACGATCTGATTGAGTGGGGCCAGCGGACTGGTCAGAACTGGGATTTGGGGATTTGTTTGTTCTTTGCTCTTTGTTGAGTCTTGTTTGATGCATTATGTGATCTATCCCGGAATTGTGCGAAGTCTTTTTTTAGAATTGAAAATGCGTTGTACGTGCGAGCCCAAACAAGGCCGAGATTAACGAGATTAACGATGCCGTCTCAGTGACTGTAATTATTAATATTAATCTAAGTGTGAGTCTTCCCAGCTGAGATCGGGAATTGAAAGCCCACTCTCTACTTACCGAAATGTGGAACTTAAAGCAATTACTCTGGGATGCACTGTTAGTTCATTAAATTATTTAATTAATTGCTAGCCCTAAGTAGGCACTATCTTGCTTTTTGTTCGGTGTGACTAGATTGTTCCGTGCCATCCATGCTACCCTTGTCCACACCCCCTGTCTATACCCTTGTTCAGGGGAAATTTATATCAATATAGTTCTAAAGCGCCATGAACTCGCTATTGTATTAGGCGTTCGTGTTCGCCATCAAGCCTGGGGGCGCATGTGACTGATCGCCGGACAGCTTCGACATGCATACCCGGATGAACGGTAAACAAGCAAACTTTGAGAGAGGTCTCACGCATTATCTATGGGTCGTTTGATTTTGCAATTGAAATAATATTCGCTTATCGTGGCCCCCAATGCTTTTTGTAGATTTAATCTATACTGCGTAACAATAAAATCAATTAAAGCACGGAGGCACCGAGCCGCACAGCAATGTAACCACAATATGTATAGACCAATCTATCTAGACGCGAACTAAGTTCCGAACAATCTTATTATCGGGGTCTATGTGGCGCAAATCCAAGAACAACACAAATCCAGGCAAGTAACAGCGCAAGAAAAATTCCAAATCCCCATCAACACGGACCCCAGTCACACGGCGACCGCTGATACGCCGAAAAGCAACACCGTGCCCCATAGTTCTTTACCCACCCGATCCGATCTAGATCTCACCAGACGAATCACTGCCCAGGCTGCTGTATGCTCGCTTCAAAATCCCACATGGAAAAGCAAGTGGGGGTCCCGGACTTCAGTTTGCTTCCTATCACGTTGGATCAGATTGATTAATCCGAAACTTTTTTCATCAGCCTCGGTACGGGGACTCTATGGTGCCTTTCTATGGTGCCTTTCTGCAAGATTCTGCGATATGAGCGAATTGCAGTGCTTACTGCCACGCGAGTTACAGGCACATACCGGCTACTCGATGGCTTGCGCTTGGGTGGAGCTAATGTCGTCTAGATCCCTGCTGGAGCTCCATTGTGGCCATACACGTCGATTCATTCGTTCAGGGCTGGCGTCGGAGGATTTTTGCCCTTACAGCACTATGCGAGTTGGAGACTGGACTGTGGGCTTATCTGCACTAAGAATATTACTATGTTATTATAAGATGCTTACCCCGGCTGTGTTGTTTCACAGGGGATTTGGTTTAGATCCTTCTATTCTTCACTTTCATCTCGGACAGTCGTCTCTCCATGGAGTCGCTTCTATAGTGGATTTATCTAGTCTAGTCGTCTTCGACTATCCTGCCGATCCTGTCGATCTCTATCTATACGCTGCACGAACCTGTCAAATGCCCGGATTAGGATAGTCTCATACATCCTTTCTATCTTTCAAGATGTCAACCGCAGATATGCAACATGAGCCGGTGGTTCGCGTAACCTACCTGGCGGGGTATATATTTCTCTCCTATGTTATCAGCGCCATGGGATGTGCGACCACGCTGGAGCTTCTCCATAGGCGGACGTCGAGATCAGGTCTATACAACTGGTAAGCCAGCCCTATTATATCATCCGCAACATAAATTAACCACAGAGAGAAGGTACCTTCTCCTTACATCATCGATCACAATGGGCGGCATTGGAATCTGGTGCATGCATTTCATCGGTAACCGCGCCATTGTTCTCGGCAACGGCGAATCCGACATCCAGATCCTCTACAATGTCGCTTTCACTGGAACATCCTTCGTACTTCCAGTAGCAGTCCTACTTTTCGCCTTCTACGCCGTCGGCGTTGAAGAGAAAGCGGGATACCTGCGCATCCTGATTGGGGGTCTGTTGACCGGTAGCTCGGTCTGCGGCATGCACTATGTTGGCCAGCTTGGAATCTCCAACTACAGGTGCACCTACAACCCCGCTAACGTCGTTGGGTCGGCGATCATTGCTATATTCTCCAGCATCACCGCGCTGGGGGTCTTCTTCCGTTGGAGGGCTTCCTGGACAGATAGCTGGTGGAGACGAATTATCTGTGCTTGTATGCTAGCTGTTGCTGTCACCGGTATGCACTGGACAGCTGCTGTTGGAACTACGTACAGGGATCATGATCGTAATATGGTCAATGGCACTCAATTGTCCAGAAGTCAGGTCGTGATTGTCTGCACTGTGCTGGTATGTTTACCGTTATTGATGGAACCGAAAGCGAAACTAACAACTCTAGGCTTGTGTTGCGTGTTTGATCTTGTCGGCCTGTGCTATAGTCGCTGGTAGCAATCGCAGAAAGTCGACGACTCGTGCTCATCAACTTGTCCTTGCTTGTGCATACTTTGATCCGACTGGACGAGTCATGGTTACTCCCCAGGCTCTTCTCCCAACGCGGAAGATTGTCGATCATTATATTGGAAGGGTATGTCTCTTTGTTGATCCAGCCTTCTCACTCAAATTGACATAAATTAGACATTCCAAGACGATGACCTTACTCGAACACATCCTACCTTCTTGTGGGCGTTTAGAGCAACTCGCAATTGGCCTGTCGTGAGAGACCTCGTTCCATTCATGCGCAACCGTCTTAATTCAGAGGAACAAGCTATCCATAAACACGTCATATCACGAGGAGTGTTCATGGACAAGGAAACAGAGTTACAGACTGACTTCGACACCTTGTTCAAACAGCTCTTTTGTGTCACAGCACAGGAACTTTCAGAGGAGCTTCGGCTGCCTCTTCAGGATTTGGGCACACTTTACGATGATGTTCTTTCAACCGCCATTCCGGTATCTCGACTTTCTCGAGCAATGGGCCGTTCCTCCCTCCGAACTGGCAAGGGTCAGATGATGTTCACTGTCCGCCAACTGAACAAGCAGGAATCAGCACGGCTGTCTTCTCAAGGATTCCGTTTCGCAACTATCGAACATGTCACAGGAACCCTCTCTCGCCGTATCCATGTCCCCGAAGCAGACTTAGCCCACTCCCTCCGTGATATGCGCGACTACGCAAGCACAAACCGCGGCTTCGAGGAAGGCGTGCACCTCATCTCCTTCGTTATGCGCCCAACAATCCACGATCATTTCGAGATCCTCACCACAAAGGGCGTGGGCAACCCCCTCCCCTCCTCAACCCTACCAATGAAGCATCTCCAAGTCCACCATCTCGAGCTCCTCTCCCACATGGAAGGCTGGTCCATGATAACCTGCATAAAATACCTCCAATCAGACGCCGCATCACGCACATTCCCTAACCTCTCCGACTTCCGCTCTAACCTCACGAACTCAATAATCTCCCTCTCCAAATCCCTCCCAGAAGACATGCGCGCCGCAGCCCAGCTCTCCGCCCGTCCCCTCATAGCACCCTGCCGCAGCAAGCCTTCAAATCCAGAACAAGCCCTGCAAACCTGCACACTCCTCACCTTCTGCGTAGTCGGCACGCTCGACACCCAAGTCCCCAACCCAGACTACACATTCACGCCGTTCCGGCTCTTCCGCGTCCAGCAACAAGTCAACGAGGTAATCGCCGATCGCGACGGGTTCGCCCGCGAGCTAGGCCAAGAGCTCTTCTGCACGGACGTCCGCTCCGGCTCAACAGCCAGTGAGAGCGACCTCGCGTCGACGGCAAAACTGGCGATCCTGCGTCTCTGGCCCTCCCACAAGAGATCCCAATCTTCGAAGGGATCGGGTTCCTCGCTTCATTCGCAGGAATCCTTGGTCGAACCTGTTTCTCTGGCTCTGCGTGATATTACCGTTCATAAGGAGGTTCGCGTTGATGTTACTCGTCTTCATGAGACTTCTATGCAGAATGCTCTCAGTACTCATGATACCAGGACTATTGTGGCGGGCGGTAGTGATGCTACTACGCCTGTGACTTACGTTGATGAGTTGTATAGTCTCTGCTATGCACCGGGGATTCGGTTCAGACCTGATTCTTCATTGCAGAATATCTCGCGAACGTCGCATTAATGTTTCTTTGTTATTTTTAAAGTGATGTCTGGCGCTCAGGGTATTGGCGGCATTATTTGGGGGGAATTCTCATGGTGTTTGTTTCTTTTGACTTTGCTGAACATTTGAAAAAGGCGAAAACTTGTATATATAAATGGTTTCGACGAGTGCATAATGACAATAGTGTACATGCATGCATTATTTGTAGTACCTATCACCAGGGCACAATGTAGATGCCAAGTACCTTTATTACAAAAGAGTAGATTTTGATATACAAGAACAAGCTCCAATGAGCCGCAAGATAAAAATTAGATCGTCACACATATCAATACAGCTCCAAAATACAAAACATAGTCGCTAAAGACTTGATGTAAGAGAACACATACTCCTTGCTGCACGCCAAAGGCGCATCGAGCAAATGCAAGCCAAACAATCCAAAACCAGTAGACCGGAACACACGACCCAGGCATTAGGATATGTCCCAGCCGTGCAGACCGTCAAGCAAAACCCAATCACGCATTAGCATTTGGGTCCTCGCGCTCCAAAAACGTAGGATCAACCTCAATGCGACGCTCGAACTTCGCCCACCAATCACGGAAGCTCTTGAGCGGCACAACATCCTGGCCCTTATCCGACTCAGCAAAGCTAGCGAGGAAATTAAATGCGCTCCCAATAATGCGCTGCGCGAGAACCTTCGTCGAGATCTGTCGCTGTCCAACAGCCTGCCGCACCAACGCAGTAGACATCGAGTTCTGGCCCGAAGAGTTCTCCGCCTCGAGTGCGGCAAGCTGAGGCGCGATATTCTGCACTTCCTCGATCGAGATGCCGAGCGTCATTACTGCGGAGCCGGTGCCCTCGTCTAGCATGTCGTCTTCTTCTTCGGCTTCTGAGCGCTGTGGTGCTGCATTGCCTGGGCGCACGGTGAAGATTCCAGAGGGTTTCTCGTTAGCGAGTGCGCCGATGAAGCGGAAGTCCGAGGGCTGGTTGGTTGTTGGGTCCGGGAGCTGGGCGTAGATTGCTGCGCCGGTGTTTGGGGGCAAAATTGTTCCTGGGAGGAAGAAGACAACTATTTCGCTGAGGGAGGAGCTGATGGGGATTGTGAAGGCGAATTTGGTGGCTTGGCCGTTGGGTTGGCTGTCGACTGCGACGATGTCTGTCAGGCACGGGCGGCCGGGGACCACGACGGAGAACATGTTTGGTTAAATTCGGAGCTGGAGGGCAGCTTCTTTATGCGATGTTGTATCTGGTGAGGTTGTGGCAGGTATGAGGGAGGTGTGGGGTATGAAATTACAATTTGAGGCTTGTAAGACTTCTCTTTGTCGATGATGAAAGTGACATAAGAGTCGGAGCTGCCCTTATCAGTACCGATAAGGGTTTCGCCGACAACATCGAGTTCTTACTTTGTTACAGACGAGAGCTTGTATTCATCATGGGCAAGTCAAATCTTGAACTGGTCGTTGAATGCGATAAGTAATGATATTCCACCCGGTTTCTTCTATTCTCGTCTTACACCCCCAGCTTCCCCTACTACGAGGACGATCGCGCCGCTTACACGGAGAATCTCAACAACTACCATGCATTCAAAGTAACTGGATATGATGTAACACTCGGCTACATCCTGAACTCAGTTGTGGAGAAGTTCTCCTGGTCAGAAAGCAGCTGGGCCATCGACTCCGCCGCCCGCACCGTGACACTCGTAACCCCCGCGAACGCCGACCCCGCATTCCGCAGCAAACTCGTCCACGAGACAATCGTCGAAGCAGTAAAACAAGACAAGTTTGAGGTCCTCAAGAAATGGCGAAACGAGAAATACCCCGTCTACGGACCGGGTGGTGAATTCCTCCTGGAAATGGAGCGCTGCGCGTCCCCCCTGTTCGGCATCGTTTCCTACGGCGCTCACATGACCGGCTACGTGCACGACGAATCCGGGTACAAGATCTGGGTTCCTCGCCGCGCAAAGAACAAACAAACATACCCAGGCTTGCTAGATAATACAGTTGCCGGAGGTATGAGTACCGACGAAAACCCATTCGAGTGCATCGTCCGCGAAGCAATGGAAGAAGCGTCACTGCCTGAAGCTGCCGTGCGCGCTGCAATCGTTGCCTGTGGCTGTGTGACGTACTCGCACGTGCGTGATGCGCGTGCTGGAGGTGAAACTGGTCTTATTCAGCCTGAAGTCGAGTATGTCTATGATCTCAAGCTGGACGCGGAGACCATTCCGAAGCCCTGTGATGGGGAAGTCGAGGAATTTATGCTGCTCTCTGTTCCTGAGATCCAGCAGGCGTTGGCGAATGGAGAGTTCAAGCCTAATTGCGCGACTATCATGATTGATTTCTTTATTCGGCATGGTATTCTGACGGCCGAGAATGAGCCGGATTTCTTGCGCATTGTGGCGGGTTTGCATCGTCGATTAGAATACCCACTGCGTTCCATTGTGTGAGGTAGATCCTTTGTTGAGATTCTTGTTTTATATGAACATTGCACATACAATCATACAAGTCAGACTTAGATAAACCATATCCCGCCCGAGGCTATGAGGGACATCCCTGAGCCGATGGTAAGGTTACCACACACTTTTCAATTTATTGAATGGGGCAAGCATTGATACACAACTATTTCTCTATTGCTTCGCCTCCGCCACCAACTCCATCAAAACCCGCATCGCATCCTCTGCCCGCCCCGCCGGAACGTAAATATGATCATGAAAGTATCCACTGACCACATTAGTGCTGATCCCGTCAAGCTTCAGGCGATTGGTGATTGTAGCGATCAAACCGACCGCTTCCAGACTCGAGTGAATCTTAAGAGAAACCTTCTTGCAGGGAAAGACGGATTCTGTAAACCCATGCGACAAGGCTAGGGCCTCGGTTGTGACGATTGTGGTACCCTCGTCTTCTTGGACGGTCAGTTGTGGTCGAAGGGTAGCTAGTGGGAGTGAAGATAGAGGTTCTTTTGTGGTAAGGAAGACGTAGACTGTTGTGTCAAGAACTGGCTGCATTGTCGCCAATAGGATTGAGAGATCTTTTTCGCCGGTTGTAGGTGTCATCTTGAAGTGTAGTTGGTTCTGTCGCGTATTGGTATTGTAGTTTAAGAAAAGTTGAGAGAGTGGGCGATAGAATTGACTGCTTTCAAGCAAATATTTTAGAAAAATCGTCTCTGTTCTCTGTCAGATTCTTCAATTCATCAGACGAATACCTTAAATCGAAGAGTGATGTTAGTAGTGGGGCCGAAGATGTTCCACTTCCAGCCTTATGAGTCGCTGGGTCGGATAACGCTCTCAATCTGGACGCCCGTTTGTGGCAATAAATTATCGACAACTTTCTAAGCTCCAAATTGATGTTCATTAGTCTGTTCAATCTTATTGGCATCTTATCAATTCATCGAAACGCTGTATCTGGATGAAGTTAAGTTGATTAACTTAATAAAGTACTGCGTCTGTCATCGGATTTGAATACCAGGCATCATGGCACGGAAGGCAACCAGAACATCGTCGGCTCCGTTGATAGCCAGGTATTGAGCTTCCAAAATGACCGAGAGTATTTACACGAGAGCTCTCACATTGAAGAGAAACAAGAGAACAACACTGAATCCCAGAACAATTGACCTAGTTCTATATGTCAGTCTCTGTGATCACCTAGCTTGAGGTATCACGCAGAGCCTCAGATATAGCTCGCAAACCACCTTCAAGCTCCGCCACCGTAGGCCATCCATATCCAATCCGGAAAAAGACATCCGGGAGTTCAAACCAGTGGCCGGGTCCAACATAGGTGCCATACTTGTGAAGTAGGCGATGATAAAAGGCAGCTAAGCCACCAGCTGGCTCAAATCCATCTTTGATACGCGGAAAACAGACAATACCCCCTTCTGGGCGGACCCATTCCAGTAGCTCGTCTCTCTCAATCCACGAAGCCACTATCTCGCGGCGATGTTTCATTTCGCGAATGGTGGTTGCAAGAATCTCATGCTTCCGCGACAAAACTTGCTCTGCAATCCACTCGTCGATCACACTACCGCTGATGTTGATTTGTTCTTTCGCAGCTAGGAAAGTCTCTTGCAGAGAAGTGTTCTTGTTGATCAGCCATCCGAGCCGAATACCGGGGATGCCGTAAGACTTGGACAGAGAAGATACGCTGATGACGTGGTTGCCCAGAGAGGCGGCGATTGGTAGCCGTTCACTGTATGAGATGTCGGCGTAGGTCTCATCTACTAGCAGTAGAATACCTCTCTCTTTGGTCAAAGCAACGACATCATTCAAGGTCTCGAGTGACATTCCCGTGCCGGTGGGATTGTGAGGCGTGGTGATGCTGACGAGTTTGGTATTGGGTTTGATAGTATTCTTCAGAGTCTCCAAGTCAAGCTGAAATCCCGACTCAAATGACAGATCAATGAAAGAAATTCCACAGCCGATCGCGCGGGGTGTCTCAAGATTGGTTGCGTAGTTCGGGCGCATCACCACGAGATGGTCATTGATGCTCAATTGAGAGCTGGCGATAATGAACAAAGCTCCTGCTGCACCACATGTGATGAGAACATCTTTATACTTAAGTTCATCGGATCCCTGAACAACGAGCTTGCGCAGAGCAGTGCTTCCTTGGTGCTCATTGTATAGCAACTTCAAATCGGGCACTTGGAGTCCTAAAGATCCGAGGGACTGGTCTGAGATCGAACTTTCGGAAAGATTGTACTTGATTTTATCGTAGCCGTATTCTTCCGGCGATTCAATCTCGATAGGCATTCGTTTGTATTTCATGGTTGCGAAAGTAGCGAGGACAACGGAGTTTTGAATGCAGGAAGGCTGTGGAGCTAGAAGAGAAAAAAGTGAAGATGGCTTCAGTATGTGAAATTATTCCCCTTTTTTTGCTGGGCATTAGATCTCTCTTAAATAATGCATCTCGGAAGTCAAATTCGGGGTATTGTTGTCGTTAAAGTGCTCGCAATACGCAATTTCGAGTTGATCGCCTATAACGTAGGTATCTTCCTGAAGAAATGCTTCGACGAACAAGGACAAATTAGCGATCAGACAAATCAGGGGATCTCTAGTTACTCCACCGTACTATGAATCCCAGGCTTGTCCCTTCTGGTCAGCGTTCGTCTACCCAAGTAGCAAAGGCAGTGATTGTGTTTCACTAGATGATAGACTATAAAAACAGAAATACACATTTCAATGGCGTGCACGCTTGTTTAACTATCTTTACTCTCCTGATTTAATCTCATCAAATAAACGACCACTGGAACCCTCATCTTAGCATTATTGGACGCCAGCAATGTTCATTGCTGGGCCAAAAGGTTGCTACTATGTCGAGACATAACTTTAAACTGAGGATGGAGGATCGTTATCACGGTGTTTAGTAACAGACACAAGAGTTGCAGATCCGCCCTTCGAATGATGACTATTGTGAATCTCTACAATGACACATGTACGGACAAATTATAGCCTCTTTCTGTGTTATCAGTGCTAACATTTCGATAGGATCATCCTCGTGAAGCTGCTCGCAAAGATCAACCCCCCGAGCCATGCGGAAGGCACCCCTGCATTGATCGAGCCATCGTGGTAATTTAGTAGCGACTAATATATCTGTTACTAAAAGATTCGCAAACTTGTCCGCTGGCGGTGTTTACTTGATGCTCCACGTTTCATCTTCCCCAGGTCTTGGCCCGGCTCGACTTTCCCCCCGAGACTACCCATCGCTCCACAATGAGCTCCACAACGCTCATCATCTACATACTATATACTCCAAGCTCGGAATGATATCGGACAATACGGCGAGATGAAAGATAATTCATCTTCAGTTAAGAGAGTCCCATTTGCTTTCACATCTCGATCAGTTGTTTTCGTGAACATCTGTTATCAAAATTTCCGCCCTCCAACATATATATTCCTTGGTTATCTTCGGCTCCTACTATGTCCCTTGGCGCAAATCATGCCAACATGACCGACAAAAAAGACACAGATGACACAATTGACTATGATCAATCCGGCGGCGAAGTTGTCAACAAAAGCGACCGATACCACGACCATGAAAGAGCCATTCAGGGCAACGAACACTTTCATCGCCTTGGCTGGAAGCGTCTTACAATTGTACTCATTGTCCAATCGATCGCATTGGGAAGTCTGAGTCTTCCAGCAGCGTTCGCAACACTAGGCATGGTGGCCGCAGTCATTTTGTGTATTGGGTTAGGACTGATCGCCGTTTATGCAAGTTACATGGTCGGGTTGACAAAGCTCAAATATCCACATGTTGCTCATTATGTTGATTTCGGTCGTCTATTGATGGGTGGCTTTGGCGATAAGCTCTTCAGTGTGGCATTCATTGCGTTAATGACTTTGACAGTTGGGTCGCATTGCCTGACAGGAAAATTAGCCTTTGCCACACTCTCAGACAACACTGTATGCGCCCTCATATTCAGTGTTGTATCCGCAGTCATCCTGTTCGCATTTGCCATACCGCCATCATTTGCAGAACTCTCGATATTGGGATTCATCGACTTTGGATCTATCATTGTGGCAATTGGAATCTGTATAATCGCAACCGGAGTTCAGCAGGGTGACCCACTTGCGCCAGCCTGGTCTGCATGGCCTCAAGATGACTTAAGTCTGAGCAAGGCTTTTGTTGCCATCTCGAATATTGCGTTCGCTTACGCCTTCGCTGCCTCTCAGCCTTCATTTATGGATGAGATGCATACACCAGAAGACTTCACCAAGTCTATATCGACATTGGGCATAGTGCAAGTCACTATCTATACACTTACAGGGGCAATTATCTATGCGTTTGTCGGACAGGACGTCGGTTCTCCCGCACTAGTATCCGCCGGTCCCCTTTACGCTAAGGTTGCGTTTGGTATCGCTCTACCAGTGATTTTTATCTCCGGGTCTATCAACACAACCGTCGCCTGCCGCTACATTCACGGTAGAATTTATCAAGATTCTGTTGTCCGTTATGTGAACACTACGAAAGGATGGGTGACCTGGCTGACCATTGTCGCCGTAATTACTGTCCTGGCATGGATCATCGCAGAGGCTATTCCGTTCTTCTCCGAACTACTCGCTATCTGTGGCTGTCTGCTTGTTTCTGGATTTTCATTCTATGTTCCTCCCATCTTGTGGTATTTTCTTCTGAGGGAGGGAAGCTGGTATGAGAAGCACAATATCCGCCACGCAATCCTGAATCTACTTGTGTTTCTTGTTGGTATCTGCATTCTTGGATGTGGCCTTTACGCAAGTATTACCGGAGTAGTGAGTTACTACCTTTCTGACCAAAGGTTGCGTTGTGTTTATACTGACTTAACAGATGTCTGCATTCAAAACCGGTTCCATAAGTAGACCGTTCTCCTGTAGCGCCGGGTAGTGATGACATTGCCTCTATATGGATGTCAACAATACAGTGCATCACCATGTTTTGGTTAAACTTGCATTGATACATGTATGCGTGACACAACTCGCAAGGTAGAGCTCATCCCAAGAGAATTAGGAATATAGAAAATGTAGTTCTATACGTGTGATTATTGCTGCTATAAGGCCAACAACGAGACCAAACAAGAAACCAGCATAGAATTTGACTAGCCGATAATTAGTCAAGGGGCAACAACTCACTGATGAGAAGCGTCAACCAAATTCCTCGAGAGGACTTTCACAGTGAGCTATTTACATAGTCGTCCAGCTCCACCTCAAGAGGAAATACTCACAGCCGATGCCCGCCATATCTTTTGGCTGTCCATTACCACGAGGGCCAACATTTGAAATACTACACAGCACAGGTGAGGAATACTAAGAGATGGTCATACCTGGCGCTTGTCCACCACAATCACTCCGACTGACTGACTTGAAGCAGCCATTGCCACACCAGCAATGATAGCACAGATAAAAAATAATTCACTTCATTTTTCAATATCTGAGGTTTTTTGAAGGCTGTAGGTTTTGGTGTTGGATCCTTGTGCGCGGTGACTCGGGGCTTCACATCAGAATACCAGGAAAAATAAGCCACTTGAAATCTGTCGACAATCTGCGTCCAAGAGAAAGATTGAAGGTCGCATTACAGCATTGTATAGTGATCTGTGATCATCCCCAAATCGAAGACTTCCATTCCTTTTACAAGGAGAGCATGGATCCACATTCCTGTGCAACATGACAGCCACACCGCTAGAAAGTGGATGATCAGCATTTCTGTGATCGGACTTGAATGGGCGAATAGGCTTTAGAAGTTGAATCTTTTTAGTCAATTTATAGTTTCAATTCATAGTTAGAAAGCAACTAAGACCTTAGTTAACTTTCGTTCGGAATTGTTGTATTGACAAATATAATTACATGTTAGGGCACTCCCATCTGGGTGCCTGTTGATACAATATGGATATGAGTGAGGAAAGCAAGATGTGCCTGACATGCGTGTTATGATATGAAGACTAATCGCTGGGCGTCCTCAGTGGATCCAGCTCCTCCTTTTCAAAGAGATGCCTGTGTATATATGCAAGCTGGTAGCCATGTGATGCATCAGTAGGTTTCGGTGGTGGATAGGAACGTCATATGCACTCCCTATACCTCATTGGTATGCTCATGATGCGGCTGATGATATACGTCCCCACTCGTACATCCCTATCTGGGACGCAGATCTGCTTCATGACTTTGCTGCTTTTTAGATCCCAGACAAGCTGGGGTCAATGTAAATAGGATTTTCGGCGTGGGGCACCAACATGACGTTTGACAGAGGACTGAATTATTCCACCTTTACCCACACACGTTCCGTAGACTGACGCATTGTCTAGCCTGTGGAGGTCTCCAAGTCAATATAACTTTCTTTGGAGACTAGGATTTCTTTCGCCTTATTCACTACTACTCTGGGTCTTCCAACAGCAGTAATAATTGCTGGTATTATACAAACAAGTATTGCGGTATAAATCGGGCCAAGAACAGGTACAGCTTATTCCGGAACAGGATATAACTACCTGCTACAAGATCGACCTAGAGGAACATGGACTGTGGATACTGGGCATGCAGTCAGCTCGAAAGGGAAGGTGAAGAATGTCCGATTACAATACCGATCCCTATGCCTCATTATTATCGTAGGAGGATGACGTACGTATCATGATCAAAAGAAACTCTCCTTATTGTCCAGGTTCGTAGCATAGCGTAGCTCAAGTTACACGAGACTACCCAAAACCTTATATTTGCCTCTCCATGACTACACAACAGTTGTTTCCAAGGATTTTATCTTCACACAGATGATGATCGTAGTTACTGTACCAATGATTCCATCTGTAACTATCTGCCGAAGATGACTGGTGAGAGAAATTTAATGATAAATACTGGGTTAACCCCCAGCAGCCATTTTTGGCAAAAGTTCTCTTTCATGATCATCGAAATATTCCAATTGAAACTATGATTTCTATTGTCCAACATCTTCAGTCAAGGCTTTCCACCTTCCTCTCTTCGACTTATGGAATCCTCTTTTACTCATGGATAACTTTGTCAGATCTCTTTATCAAGCTCACAACTTCCATTTTTGGATTTTTCACTGCCGGTTTTTGCCAACATTCCGACTATATCTCTCTTATTAGATCGTCCCGAGAAGGCCATGAGGTAGTTGAGGCTTTGAAAAATATGATCAACACAGATGGCGCCGGTACTTGGCCACCACAGGCATCTCATCGCGACTCTTGGCCCGCTTCGCTTCAGCCGTATCATGATATCTTCCTTGATCTAGCTCCACTGCTACCCGTTGATCAAATTTGCGTCAATGATGCGATAAATCAAAGCCGTCGGATCGAATACCGCACTCGTCTGCAGAAACTGCTACAAGAACGTGTGGACCTTGCAGCGGTCGAGTCGGATCTAATTATGTCTGAAGATTCCAAGACGTCATCGCTCACGAGTGACGGTTACAACGGATTTTTCGCATGTATCAGCACCTTGCGACATGCCTTCAGGTAAGTAAATCAATAAACTCGTCTGGTATAGATCCTGACTATTCATCGCAGATGGGGCACCGTGCCCATCGTTAAGGTTGCACAACAGGAGAAGGTTATCAACTTTCCATCTGAACTCGACCTCCCGTGGAAATTTCTGCGTTGGAGATACGGAAGTCAATCTCCAGGAGGCAATACCATGTCGAACTTCTATTGTAATTTTGATTCCGATGGAAATCTTGTATACGCAGTCAACAGGAGTATGCCCGAACCGATACCATCAGCAGAGCACAATTTGATTTACTCGTTCACTGAGCCAGAGAGAAAGGTGTGCATCGTTTCCTTTTTTTTAGAGCAATCATTGACATATTTCAAGGCAGTACCAATTTACTACCACATTGTTCAATCTATCCTGTTCTATGAAAATGGTCAAAAACTAAAGTGCAAAGAACACCTGAAGAAAGTTAATCTGCACCTCCGCACAGCGTTACGGATTTACTACGAGAATGTCATTGACTCAAAAATTCCACGCAGTGTCTTTACGGCCTATATTCAAGGCTTCCATGGTTGGGCCGCTGGTGAGAATGTGAATGGAAAGTATATTGAATATGACGGGATTTCTGGCGCTCATCTCGTTTTGTTTAATCTACTCGATCTCTTCCTCGAACTCGCTCCATTCCTCGAGGAGCAAAGTTTCGTGAACTATATTCCTGCCTCGCAAAGGAAATTCATTGCGTCTATCAAAAGTCACGCATTCCGGGGTGAAGCAAAGCGGGCTGGCGATGTGGAGGTGGTGCTGCAATTGGAGGATATGGTGAAGCAGCTTCGGGTGCGTCTCTTTGCAAATATACAAAATTCACACTGACCAGCTTCTTCTAGACTTTCCGATCTGCTCATAGAAAACGCACAAGCCAATATTTGAATGTTCATCGACCCGAACGGGTGGTGATGACAGCCGGTGCTTCGACCTTGGAATCCGGACCGGAGGCAACAGTTCAAGATCTCGTAGACTCTGTGGATTCTGCGTTGAGAGCAAAGTTAACGAATACAAAGTGATTATTCAAGGGTGCCTAGTGAAATCGAACTGGAATCCCGCCCCGCGTTTCCACTCTATGCTGCGCTTGTACAGAGAATGATGAACAGAGGTAGTTAGTTTGAGCAGACACTTGCAAGTGATGGGCTGAAGGAAATTTCGCTAGAGTATTCAGTGTGGTACCGAGACGATTTCTGGCCCTCTTTTTCGTGTTTTCTTTTGTTCCAAGAAATAAGAAACCATACATGATATATAAGAATTATTTTGGTCTACCACCACATGGTCCTCATGTATAAAAATAGCGGCCAATGTTGTAATTTACATAATCACAAGCGGCTCGAATTTCCTATTTAGAACTGCATTATCCCCGAATTTACATATCCCATCCACCTCTCGACTGGTAAATCAATCCCAGTTTTCCTAATTATGCGGTCGGCTGCTGCAGGGTGTTGGACGTGTCGCATTCGCCATCTCAAGTGTGACTTGGAGAAACCCTGCTGTAAAGAATGCACTGAGCGAAATGTTCGCTGTCACGGGTACGGGCCCAAGCCATCATGGATGGACGGCGGATTAGAGGAGCAAAAAGAACGAACACGAATCAAAGCCACAATAAACAAAAATTTTCGATATGTGAAGAAAATGCAGCATCTAAATCGGCGAAGACATAGAGAGGAGTCTCAAACATTGACTGAAATTCAAGGAAATGATGAAGTGATGGCAGATCCAGTGGCAAGTCCGCCTCGATCTTCACATTCGACATCTTTGTCTCCTGGCAATCAAGTTCCCGAAATTATACCCGACTACGAAGACCATGCTCCGACATGTTCCCCCAGCAATGCCATTGAAACTTTCCCTGCGTCAAGCCCTCAGCGTTTCAATGACGGTTATGGGGCAATTGACCACCAAGAGGCTTGTTTGTTAATGCACTATCTTGATCAAGTCTTCCCTTGGCAGTTTCCGTATCATGACTCTCGGTCTCGTCTAGGTAATCGAGGCTGGCTCTTCTTGCTTTTGATCAAGCGTGGACCACTTTATCACGCCGCCTTAAGCCTGTCATCTCTTCACCAGAGCGCTGTGCTTGGCATCGAGGAAGATATTCAGCGGAAGCAAGAGGTATTGGATCATCACTCTACAGCGCTGCGAGAGCTCTGTGATATCATGAGCGAAAAGGGTGATAAGTTACGCGACGACCATGCGCAATTGGCCGAATTTTTAACATGTAGTTTCATGTTGATCAGTTTTGAGGTATGTGATGGAAATATAGATAAACAGCGGCAAAATTCAAATTCTAACACTTTGATGTAGGTGTTCTGTGGTGCAGAACATGATTGGTTTCTACATCTAGATGCTATTGCCTCCGTCATGCGTCAACTATCACCCGAGGATATATTCAATTCACAGACTCAAAATAACACTAATATGAAATGTCAATCTAATGAAGGCCTCGAATTCCTCATGGTCGGCGTCATATGGTACGATCTCTTTGCTTGTATCTCAACCGGCAGTATACCAAGACTCCCTTATCAACGCTGGCTCCAAACACCGGGATTCAATACGGCGGATCTCATGGGCTGTCATAATTGGGTTATGATGGCTATCGGGGATTTGGCACACCTTTCGGCATGGAAAGACCAGCAAGAAAAGGACGGTCTACTGAGCATTCGAGATCTCGCAAGCAAGGGCCAAGAAATAGAAACAAGATTAGAGACAGGCATCGAGAGCCTGGATATGGAGAGAGCTGTAGGGCTTCCATCCTTGACGGTCTTCAAACGAGTAGGCCCCTTACTAACCATTTTGCTATACCCAGGGAGGCACCAATATCGGGCACCTGCCGAACTGGCTTTCTCATATTTTCGCGCTCGCAGCTCTCATTTTACTCCATACCATCATTTCTGGGCCTCTACCCGCGCTACCAGAGATACAGAATGCGGTCGCTCGAAGCGTTCATGCACTTGAGAATAAACCAAAAACCTATTCCCTCACAGGTTCGGTATGGGCATTATGTATAACAGGATGCATGGCACAATCACACCGGCCATTCTTCGAGACTTTAATGACGGACCTGACCGGTGAGTCGGGAAGTTTTGGCAACACCGCAACCGTGCTGAAAATTATGAGAAAGTGTTGGGATATGCAGGAAACTGGCCGTGCGGACTGCCGGGTCACGATGTCTGAAATGGGGGTTCATGCTATCTTGATATAAAGTTTCAATTTTATTTTCCTGCTGCACATCATTCGTCTTTGTTCCTTGTATTTGAAGTGCAAAAGTACTGAGGTCGCAATACTTAGGGCTAAGGGGCAAGATTATGTGAGGGAACTGGGAGGGAAGTTCGAACCGCGACATCCCAAAGTGAAGGTCGAGCCGGGGAGGAAGCCCCGCCAATCAGAATCAACCTTTCATACTTCAGAACTATGAGTATGCTCGGAGTTTGAGATTAGGATTAAATGGCTTCAGATATCAGTAATTGCAGATATCTATGGTGAAGATATAAGGATACAGTGTGTCCCTTGTATCTAGCCCGATAACATTCAATCAAACTTCTTGACTTTCTTATCCCAAAGATTTTCGCAAATAATGCCAAAGTTTGTGTCGCTATAACCGATATATCATTGCAAACACCCGTCCAATAAATCACAGCATTATGCCAGGAATTGACATCTCAAAACAACCAAAGACATTAAATATCGTTGATGCCAATGTCAAAGAGCTTCTTCATGCCCTCGATATTCGCGCCATCACGAGTGTCCAGCTCGTATCCTGCTATTTCAATCGAATTGGATACTATGACTGCCGTGGACCTTCCTTGAACTCAGTCTGTGTCCTCAACCCGCAAGCATTCGACGAGGCGCAACAATCGGATGATTACCGTGCAAGTGGCCGGCCGCCACGGCCCCTGGAAGGAATCCCATTCACAGTCAAAGACAGCTTCATGGTCAAAGATATGACAGTTGCGGCAGGATCGCCTGCTTTCGCCGATCTTTTATCTTCCGAGGATGCGGCTATCGTCGCACTTCTTCGCAAGGCCGGAGCTGTCGTACTTGGCAAGACCAACATGCCAGCAATGGCAGACGGTGGAGCACAGCGTGGACTGTATGGCAGAGCGGAAAGCCCTTACAATCTGCAGTACTCGACTACTGCGTATGCATCCGGCTCTTCGAATGGCTGTGGAACTTCCACTGCAGCGAGCTTTGCGGCATTTGGCTTTGCTGGAGAAACCGTTTCTTCTGGGCGCTCGCCTGCCTCGAATAATGCACTCGTCGGATACTCGCCTTCAAGGGGTGTGATACCGAACAGGGGTCAATGGCCACTTTATCCGACGTGCGATGTTATCGTTCCTCATACGCGAACGATGGAAGACCTGTTCGCTGTGCTCAATGTCATTGTCGCTGATGACGCCGAAGCCGCTAAAGGAATCGACTTCTGGAGAAACCAAGCATTCGTTCCAGTTCCCAGGGCGTCAGACGTCCGTCCAAAAAGCTACCACAATTTGGCGGACCCAAATGCCCTCATGGGAAAGCGCATTGCTGCCCCCAGATGTTTCATCGGCGCTCCGTCCGCAAAACCATTCCATGTCTGTGTTGAACCAGTACAGCAACTCTGGAAGAAGGCGAAAGCTACCCTGGAATCTCTGGGGGCAATGGTCATTGAAACAGACTTCCCGCTACTTGAGAGATATATGAAGCAGGACTTCCCGGGTCAAAGTTGCAATGTACCTGGAATTTCTAATGAGTGGACAAGCATCGAGCGTTGCCAGATGATTGCCACGGCATGGGATGATTTCCTCAAAGCGAACGATGATGCAAACTGTCCGAATCTTCTTTCTTCTAATCCGCACAACATCCACCCTCGAATTGCACCGATGGACGATCCATCAAAACACACCGAAGCTCAGAACCAAGTTCGCTACCCTGAAATGTTCAACTCGGTCAGGGACAGGAAACACACTTTGTACAATCTCCCAGGCGTTGAGAAGGCAGCTAATTCTCTGGAAGATATGCGGAAACAAGAGTTAGAAGACTGGATGGATTCCAATGGATTCGATCTTCTTGCATTTCCCACGAATGGCGACATTGCCTCCGCAGATGCCGATGAAGACCTTGAGTCGATGCTTCACGCTCTCCAAGACGGAATCAAATATGCCAATGGTGGTCGGGTCCTGAAGCATTGCGGTGTTCCTTGCATTACGCTCCCGATGGGCACATTGGAGAGTCAACAAATGCCTGTTGGCTTGACCTTTGCATGCAGAGCTTACGCGGACAATGACATGTTGCGATATGCGTTCGCGTACGAGGCAGCTTCTTGGGCTCGAACCATTCCTGGATTGACACCGCCCATCGAATCGGATCACATATCGTTGGTTCCTTTAGGTACAGGAGGCTCAATTGTCGCCAAGCCTTTGCTTGACATTTCCTCTGCCAAATGGGTCGCGTTGGAGGGTGGTAGGGAGGAAATTCGTCGTCAAATCTCTGTGGAGGGAACGGTACGGTCAAGCGACGCTGATATTGGGACTGATTCTGTTCAGGTCTTCGTTGATGGTAGCAAACTGGCAACGATTCCTGTGAAAGGCGAGCAGTGGAAATGGGAAACTTGTCTTTCTCGACCCAATGTCGTCGAGCGTTTTCCGACAATTGCCAAAGTACCAAAAGATCATCACCTTGTGGTCATCATTGCTTATTTGGCAAATGGAAGAAGTGCAGCATCCATGTTGTTGGTAGACTAGAAACTTTTGAATAGTAAATCCATTCACATTGAGTATGAAGGTACCGCTTCATTTTCCTTGCTGTAACCGAAATGCCTTGAGCTTACGGTGTCCATCAAATTCCAAACCATCCATTGCGGCCAAGCAGCGAAAAGTCAAACCGATTCGCACAAGGCCAAAAAGAAATCGATACTCGCAGATCTGTAGGTGAAGTTCCAAGTAGATCTGTCATACGGCTATCGTCTCGAGCAGTCAAGATTCATATCATCGATTCCATGGCTATCATGTTTTGTTAGATGATAATCTATTGGTATTCCCAAATCAAAATGCAAAAAAACGCCTGCGCTGCACCCCATAAGAACGATATGAACATCGGCCCGGCTTAATACACCGACATTTTCCCCTCCACCCCGATAAAGGTTCAGGGTCTATCCCACCTATACCAAGCTCATCAGCAAATAAGCAAAGTAGATTTCAACTGCGAGCTTATTTCTTCAGAAGCAGGTACACGTAATCGATCCTCATGGGGGCGAGCTTCTTGTAGGGGCCTTCCAGGTTAAGGAGCAGACCACCGAAAGACACAAAGACAGCCCTATATTTGAAAGTCAGTCGCTATCCTTTCGAGGGCAAAATCACACCTTAGTTTCAAAGGCATAGAGAGCAAACTCACATGGTGTCCTTAGTGGTACCCTCCTCAAAACGGTACACCTTTCCGTGGCAAACATAGTCGTAGTCATCAGCAAGGGTCTGATCACCCATGCTGACCTCCCTCCAGCTGGCACGAGTATCCTCCTTGCCGTCGAGCGACAGAGTCGAGGCGAGCGCAAGAGACAGCGACTCGCCCACCGCGCATGGGTACAGCTCAGTGTTCACATCGAGGGTAAAATGGAGGGAAGCATCGTTCGAGCTGCTGCAAGTAAGACGAGAAACGCGATCGTACTTCTGGGCGTTGATCGTGGTGATCGTGAAGGTATCTTCGAAGAGGAGCGGGTCGGACATGTTTGCGAACACTGGACTGTGATTTGAGTATCGGATAGAGCAGGTTGTTTAATATGTTCGCATGCGGGTGATCGCACACAATTGATAGGTTCAAAGAGGCCCAATGGCTGACTCGTGGGTGGGAAGAAGAGTTGGAGTCGGTGGAGAGGCGATCGGAGAACTGAAGCTTTTTTTTTTCTGCCGCTTTTTGGTCCCGCCGATAACGATCTTTGTTGGTTTGACACCAGCTTGTTGCTATACATAATTGTTGTTTGTTTAAAGCCCTCGCTTTTTATTTATCATGTCCTTTCGAAAGCGCAATATCGGTCTATCCCCTGGAGTTGACCGTAATGCTGTTCCCAATGCCGCACAGCCCGCTGCGCCAGAAAGTACGCCGGGCATCCGCCCCTCACCCGACGATGGGCGGCCAACGACCTCGACAGGAACGCGGTCGCTAGATAATCTTCTTGCAGGCCATGCAGGGCTACCGATGGGGAAGCTATTGTTTGTTGAAGAAAATGGAACTACAGATTTTGCGGGCGCATTGCTACGATACTATGCGGCCGAAGGTGTGGTCCAAGACCAGAAGATCCATGTGGTCGGAGTGCCAGAACAGTGGGGTCGAAGTCTACCTGGCCTGATCGGCTCGGCAGAGTCCCTAGATGAGAAGAGATCCGAGAGGCGTAAGGACGACCGCATGAAGATCGCATGGCGATACGAGCGATTGGGCGAATTTGGGGCAGTCGCCGGTTCGCGTGATGGTAAGTTTTGAGAATACAGCTTTGAGCTTCAATGTGCTGACGAATATAGCTCCTACTACTCCAGGAGAGCAAGATCCAGCAGCGAAAGAAGCTCCCGCCTTCTGTCACGCCTTTGACCTCACGAAACGTCTCGCCCACCCCTCTATCACAAACATGTCCTTCATTCCACTCATGCCCTCGAAAGAATCGCCATTCCTTGCTATCCTTAAACGACTCCAGACCGCAATTGCTTCCAGCGCTGTTAACACCATCCACCGCATCGTCATTCCTTCTCTGCTCAACCCCACAATGTACCCGCCCGAAGCCTGTCAACCAGAGAACGTGCTCCAATTCTTCCACGCGCTCAAGGCGTTAATGAGCGCGCACAACAACCGTGTAACCGCAATGATCACTTTTCCCTTGTCTCTATATCCCCGTTCATCGGGGCTGGTTCGTTGGATCGAACTGCTAAGTGACGGTGTCATTGAGCTCTGTCCCTTCCCACATTCTGCGGATGCCACGGCCACCTCGGGGGCAGCGACCTCTCAGGAAGAGCCTCCTCAGGGTATGCTCAAGACGCACCGACTCCCAGTGTTGCACGAGCGTGGTGGCGGAAGTGATCAGAATGTGGGACAGGATTGGGCATTTATTCTCAGCCGTCGGCGATTCGAGATTAAGCCGTTCAGTCTACCACCAGCTGAAGGGGACACAGAAGCGCAGGATGCGTCGGCCCCAGGTGGCATGCCTAAGAAATCAGATCTCGAATTCTGATACGCATTAAGATTGCACCAACTCTAAGACTCAGTCGTCTTCATCGAAGTGTCGGTATGTTCCTGGTTCGGCCAGCATATCGTCCATTTCGATCTGCTCAGACATGGCGGGGCCTGAATTGGCCATGGTCCGGAGGTAGCTCGGTCCGTAGGAGTCCAGTCCCGGTCGCATAGACCGAAGACGATTTCCAAGACAGGATGAAGCTACCAGCCATGCTGTTCGATGTTAGTATCATGATCGCGAGTCTAAGTGTTCGGCTTCTCGATACTGACCAACAAAGAGCAGCAGTGGTGCAAAGAAGACCAGGAACAACAGTAGAAAGAAACCCATAGTCCAAAAACAAATCTAAATAGAGACTGAATGATACTCAACGAATGACAATAACAATGACAATGATTGCAGCGCTGAAGATAAACACTTCCAAGTTGTCACCGGTTCGCTTGCCAAGCCGGGCTATTCCCAAAGTGGACAAGCGTGGTAGCTGAGCTTTTCCTTTTCTTTTTTTCGTTTTTTTCGTTTCGCTTCTTCTCTTCTTCTCTTCTTTCAATATCATATTTGTGGCTTTGCTGGTCAAATCCACGGATAATCTCATTCGACTCTTTTTATTACTTAAATGGTAAGCTTCACTCCATCATCCCCCCTGCACTTCGCATGATTATTTAAATACAAATCTGTCAATCCCCTGAAGCTCTTTGATACGTCACTGAGTGCTGGATGAGAAACGTACTGGAAAATGACTCGAAACTCCAAATTTACTTTGCTACCTGCATATCTGCTTCTTGGACTTGTGCTAACTGTCCATGCTACAGAATCCTTGAAAAGTTTCTCCCCAAATCTCATATCAAAAGAAAGAAATCAAAAATGGACACTCAACCAAACCTTCCCATTCCGATCTCCTATGTATCCGGTAGATACCTCTTGTTCTCTATTGAGGCCGTGACATACCTGCGACGTGAGCATCACATCTGCGGCGTTCTCATGGGGACGCTGCCCCAGATCCCTATGCAGAATATCTTCCTGGGTCTCCCATTGGAGTTGATGCCCGAGGAGGCACGGCTGTTGGTGGATAAGGGTGTAGCTTGCATCGTAGACGAAGCCAAGGCCCACAATGGCATGAACACTCTACTAGAAGAGGATCGCAAACGGTACCTCGCCGAACTCGAAGCCGAAGGCATGCACTACGCGCGTCTCCAGGCCGATCTCAAAGAGTCCAAGCGCGAACAGATCTCGAAGCAAATAGAACAAAAGAAAGCAAAGGCTAAGGCTACGGCCACGGCAGTCCCGGGACCCGCTACCCAGTCGCCATCCCAGAAGGACGCTGCTATCGTGGACTTCTTCGCTGATGACCGCTCAACGACCCCCGCTACAACTTCGTCCGCCACCCTATCCATACCCTCCCAGTCCGCTCTGGCTGTCACACCTGCAACGTCTTACCCGCCACTCCCTACGCCTCCGTCTTCGAGCTACCTTTCAGCACCCGCAGTGCCGCCTTCGTACCCTCTTTTCGCCCATCTACACTCTCGGGGCTACTTCCTCTCCCCGGGTCTTCGCTTCGGATGCCAGTACATGGCCTATCCGGGTGACCCGTTGCGCTTCCACTCGCACTTCCTGGTGGTGTCCTACGACTGGGATCAAAACCTTGATCTGATGGATCTCATTGTCGGCGGCAGATTAGGGACCGGTGTGAAGAAGGGATTCTTGATCGGTGGAGCACAAAAGACAATCGATGAAGTTGATTCGGAGGCTGATCGTGTGGACTCTGTCCGGGCTTTCAGTCTCGAATGGGCGGGAATGTGAGGAGTGGAAGAATTTAGAGGCCTACACGAGCCTTCTTCTATCTATCCCTGTTGGTCCTCGTTGGAGGCTTTGGCATCTCCTTGCGCAATAATGCGCCATGCCTCATGCAGTGCCCATCGAGTCGGTCGCTTCCGCTCTTGACTGAGCAAACTGCACGCCTATTATTCGGATCCAGTGCGAGCTTTTGCGGGGCATTGGCGAAGAGTTCTCATCTCTTGCTTGGGATTAAATCATTCCTCATCCCGAAATATTGAGCATAACGTCTCAGAATTAAGAGATTGGGGGCACTGCACCTCGGTATCGGCACTAGGGGGAAACACGCCTTTCGACAGCTCAGAAAGCCCTGGACGGTCAATTCAAATCCACAACACTTCTGACATGTTGTGGTCCCATAAAAACGGTCTCCAGATATCACGATTTTACTTGGCCCATTTAGCCATCCTACATCGTATCATCATTCAAATGGTCAATTCAATGCCTCCAATTTTCTACAACATTATTCTTTGCAGCTTAAATCCGTAAAGTATGGTGTTTGGAAACTCGGTGGGCAGTGACTCTTCATGTCAACCACTATATGGAACTCAAATGTGGAATACCTTCCACCTTGACTATCCCTGTGAAATGACGTCGTACCTTCCGGTTTGAGGTGGATTGGCTTTATAATAAATAGCCCTGTGGGTTCTTCGGGCTTTTCTTGTCGTTCCAAGTGTGCAGTTGTTCATCCAGTATCGGCATGATTCCTCGTATATTACATCGCCACGAGACTTGACGTAAAACCGAAAACCGGCTTCACAAACAGCGACATACCTCTGAAATACGCTGCAAGGATTTCGCCGATTTGAAGGCACGTAGCTCCCCCGCTTGAACATCAGCAGCACCAGCAGCGAACACGAAGCACCTGGCTGCTGTCTGTGTTGATTGATGAACCAAAGGAAACCAATATCTCAGACATAGTCAATATTCCTCCACTTAAACTTCTTATTAGCCCTGTCCACAGGTCTATTCTCGAACTGGCTTCCATGCAACTCAAAGACCAACGGCCTAAGCTGATCCGCGCCAGATTCGTTCCGCTCCTCCGTGTCCTCAGCTTTCGGCAGAGGAACCGTGAATCGAAAAACAGTGTGTTCCTTCGGAATGCCTGTAAACAGAAAAAGAAATCGAGTCAGCACCATCCCAACACGCCCTCAACACACAAACTCACTCTTCATCTCGTCCCGCTCCGTAACAATCATAAAAGTAAACTTCGTGTCCCGCACCACGATCCCCTTAGTCCCAACCCTCCCCGCACACCGACTCCTCACAACCTCAACCTCAGCACCGTGGTAATCCGCACTGGCAAGCTTGCTGCCGTGCGAAGTCGGCGAAACATGCGCATCGCCACCAGCCTTCAAATCCAGAACCTCCTGCATATACCCAACCCACAGCTCATGCAGGCCGTTAAAAATGGCATATTTGCATTCTTCCTTCGGCAGGTCGTAGAGGCCGGATTTGCGCTTTTCGCGCGCTGATAGCGGCTGCGGCTTTTGGTGGCGGATGAAGTATTCTTTCTTGCGGAGGCGGTGGAGACGGCGGCGTGAGCGGTTGTCGGATGCTGAGGGCGAGGTGGCGCGGAGGAAGAGCGGTTTTTGTTTGATGCGCTCGGTGAATTGTTGCGTTGCGCTGTCCGGGGAGTGCGCACGGGAGAGGAGGGTGTGCGCTATGTGTGTTTTTGGGGCTGGGGATGCCATTTGTGAATACTGTTGCCCTTGGGGGACTTTATGTAGATTTCTGGATGTTGCAGCCTGTTGGTGGGTTTGCAGGCGGGTTATGGAGGTTGAGCTGTTGGAGTCGGCGAAAAATTATTTGATGTCACACGCCGATAAGAGATACGCTTGTATAGAGACAACGCGTTGGCAGAAACATGTTGTATGTGTTGTTCCGGCTTTCATATGCTATGTCAAATATTTTTATTGAGTAATCGAATCCATTTTTCACTGTCAATTTGTCTCGATCACAAAGTTCCAAAGATCCCTCGGCTCTTGATTATTTCCCCGCATGTATTTGGTCGATCTATATATTGGGTCATCTCACTTGCACTACACAGCTTTACATTCACCAAAACCTTCTTGAAGATATATAAACTATTCTAACAACTGTTAATTTTTGGTATAACCTGATATAACCATGAATATCCAAAATCATTTGAAAGATAGCTCGAACAACTTCCTAGGCATTCCACCCTTTCCAGAAGATGTGCCAACAGCACCACTTCTCAGACTATCATCAGCCAAGTTGCTAGCTGGCGATCCCGCGGAATACCAAAGACTATTCCAGGCTTCTCTGGATATTGGTTTCTTCTATCTCGACTTGTCAGACACGAAGCAAGGCTCGTCACTCCTCAGCGACGCAGACAACTTGTTCCAAGTTGGAGAAAGACTATTTGAGTTGACTCTCGAGGAAAAGAGAAAATATGACTTCAGCAAAAAGAACTCTTACTTTGGATACAAAGCACAAGGAGCCGCAGTAGTAGACAAACATGGGAATCTAGACCGGAATGAATTTTATAATGCAGGTTTACACCAGACCCATCCGTTCTCGTACACTAACCTCAGTCGCTACAGGTTTCCAAAGACGACATCCTGGGCGTCAGTGATCCATTACCAGCACCACAGATCCTGCACTATAGTCGAGACCAACTAGGATCATTTATCCGAGGATCGCATACAATCGTAACCCTAATCCTGGGTATCCTGAATGACCAACTCGACCTACCAAAAGACACCCTGACCAATCTCCATCGCCGAGAAGCCGCAAGCGGTGACCAGGTTCGATTTGTGAAAGCACCGCCACAGCCGGTCGACGACCGACGCACCGCGCTGGGCCAACACACCGATTTTGGCAGCGTCACGGTGCTCTTCAACCGACTTGGAGGGCTGCAAGTGCTACCGCCCGGCGCAGATGCAGAATGGGTTTACGTACGGCCGCTGCCGGGACATGCAATTGTCAATCTTGGAGACGCGATGGTGAAGTTCACGAATGGGTTGTTTCGCTCGAATATCCATCGGGTTGTGGCACCGCCGGGTCTTCAGGCCGAGTCGACACGGTACAGTTTGGTGTACTTTGCCCGACCTGAGGATAGTGTGATATTAAGCCGATTGGATGGGTCTAGCAAGATCCCTGTTATGGATGATGGTGAAATGGAAGAAGAGATAAGTAGCAAGGACTGGATCATTCGTCGGGCTTTGGGTCGACGGGTGGATCTTGTTGATGATATTGATTTTGAGAAGTCTGCGGGAACGGAGCAAATTAGTCGAAGGATTAAGGCCTAGTCTATACGATATTGCAATCGCGAGACCAACAGATGTCTGGGGCCGACCAAAGCAGAATTTCCAGAAATGGGGCAGCCTGTCTTCTTGATCATGTACGAGATTTTAACAAATTGTGCCGCAGTTTTTCAAGGCAAGGAGACCAGTGTAAGATAGCCCCAATAAGTCCTGGCCGAAAAGATCTAAAGCACCCAAAATTCCAAATATAAGTCTTACAAGTGCAAGACAGTATATTGGACTATACTCCTCTCGGCAAGAGAGCTAAATGTATACCAGTCCCATCTAACTAAAACAAACTTTAATGATAAGAAGGAAATTATATCCTGCGAACCGACAGTTCAAGCTCCACATGAAGAATTGACTGCCTCAATTTACAATCCCGGCACTCTGGTAGAGACACGCTGTGCTTAAGTGGAGAGACTAGACTCTTTCCAATCTTGGACAAGGCCCCCCCCTACTTCTCAACCAGCTATGGAATGTCAATCCGGAAGAAAGGATGGGCTTTGTAAATTTGATACCGCTCGGCTCCGTATAAAAAAAAGGGAATAGTGAATCCTGACATCGTGGTACTGACGTACCAGGATTCAGATCTGGTAAGGGCTGTAACCACATTCAAACCTTAGAATGCCTACATAAAAGCTGCATGCATACATACATATATATGTATGTACTTACAAGGTAGGCAAAGCTGGGGCCAGGCAAACTTGCTTCCAAGGTTGTGGTGTCCCTTAGATATGACAGCGTGACGTTAGATTCCGATATGTCGATCGCCTGCATGATCTACGTGTTTGCGAGACGGAAATTGAACCCGCCTCTGATCATAATAGTAAATTTACCGTTTCGTTTCATCGTAAAATGTTGTAACGGCTCTAAATCATGAGTTTCTCAAGGCCAGCTTGCACATTCTCATGGCCGAAGATCAATGGAGAACAATAAGTGAAACATCCTCGATCGAGTTAGTTGACCGTTAAGACCCATTTAAGATGGATTCTAGCCGCGACTTCCACCCCTATCTCGGGCCACTATTAGAAAAACAAAAAGGAAAGGAATAACACCATATTTCACCCGGGGAGCCTTTCATTAAACATCCTACTGGACTGGATGCATGCTTTGAGACCCAGCATCTTAGAATCGGGTTCGACACCCTTACTCGCGGAGCCCCTGACTCGGTGGCATCAACCTCGGCAGGTGAAAATTCTGACAAAGCACGTCCCAACGGACTTTTGACACGTTCGACTCGCAAGTAATGTCCCTGCGCAATGACGGTTGTAGCCGCCGACAGGATCAAATCGGTTGGCTTATCCCTGTGACCCGGCAGACTGGTTATGTATTTGGTATGACGATGCACGGTGACAGCGGGTAACCCTTGCATGGGATTCGATTTGGGATATCAAGATGTCATCGATTGTGCAATAATATATAATTAATACATAGATATTCCAAGGTTGTTGGTACAGTAATTAGCACTTCCATCGGAAAATCTAGGTAGTCTAAATCGGTCGAGATCTGCGCGCCTGAAGGAATGACAGGGGTTCAGTCCGCCAGCGGTACTTTTTAAGCCAAAAAGGTAATCTGCAGTATTTAGTCGGATCCGACGAATTTCATTTCCAACCGGGCCACTTAAAGCAGACTAGTCGGATCGAATGGGTGCGCTAGGTCCTGATTGCCAAATAAGCCCCGAACACCTAGAATACGAGAAATTCTACGAAGAACTTCTCAGCTAGGTACTAGTGCGCGGATTAACCCCGTCACTGAGCCCATGAACTCACACCCAGCCTTGGGCGATCCATACTGTAATAGGAAACAGTCTACTGAAGCTAAAGGCACGGAGAATCGAGATCTAAGCGACTCTGGCTGGTTCTCCGGGACCAATCAGCGTTATTGTAATGTCTGTTCTTTTTCGGCCCCGCTATGCCTCTGACTGGCGCTGTACTGTACATACCTTGTCTTCTGAGTAGAAAGTACGACCAGGCAAATCCTTGCAATGGCATCATATGTATCGACATGCACATGCAATCCTTTCTTAGTCGTGATTGATAAATCATCTATCTCTCTGGGTCTTATCCACTCCAACGGCTCGGTCCGTTTGGACGGAAGCGCACGGCTTATCTCGCCCACATTGCAATACGTCCATCGCAAGTCCTTCTCCTTCTAGAACTACTTTCTTTCAGACTTTGCTCCGGCCGAAACCATCGTCCACAGTTGGGTCGCCCCGGAAGTCTTCCGAATTGTGTCCGGTTTCGTGGCGCTGTGCCACCCAGTCATGGAATTGGTGCATCTGGGACAGATCGCGAGTCTACTTGGACTTATTCCTTCGTGTAGTAGCCGGAAGTGTAAACATAGCTCCATGTGAAGGAGACATGCGGCCGGGAGTATGACGTAGCAATTTAATGAATACGAACTGGGTTAGTCTGAATAATTTGGAACCGTCAGCAATGTGGAGGTCGGGTTTAGTGTCCTCTCCCCGTCTTTTGTCTTTTGACAGGAGATCCATTTCCAAAGATACGTTTCTGGGCAATGGACTAGGGGCGATCCACCCGGGTTAAAAAGTTGTACACGTATCATACGTGATCTTCTAGCTAGAACTAAGTCTCGAACATGTGCTCAATCCCAGGAAATCGGGCGCGATCGGGTCTATTATGATTTGGCTTTGGATCGAGAGTCTCTTGCCTTGTTTGTAGTTGCCGTAGTGTTGCACATCCGCATTACTAGCGGATTGTCATAGCAAATGCGTGATGGAAAGTTGTTATTCCGAGGGGTAATTCCTGCGCGATAGATGTTACAAGGATGTCCACCGTCGGGTCGCATGCCGCTATCGCAGGTATGCGTAGACGAGATGCTGGTAAAAAGCGCAAGTGGTTCGGGTGAACATTATCGGGCTAAGCCCGGGCGAGGAAGTTTGGTTTCAACTTTGCGGTAGTCAATGCATATTTGGTATGATTGTGACAAAAACAGATAGATAAAACATGCATGGCTCAAAGATCGAGTTCTTATTATTTGTGTGTAGACATTAAGTTGATAATTGGGTTGAACAGGGGATATCAAGAATTGCATTGGTGGATTGCGTAGATAAATCAAATCACATAGATAATGCTGTATGTTCAACTCAATCTCCACCATCTGTTATTGCTGATTTTACTGTGATCGCCGTAGTTGCTAGCCTCTCTTCAACAATGCGAAGAATTTCAGGGTCTGGTTCTCGCGTTATCTTCTGGGGTCTATCAAAAGATGAACGTCAGCAAAATAATCCCCATAATGCAGCACAAATACATACGGAATTCTTATAGTTTCAGCACATTTACTTTGGCCACACTGCAAGCAAGTATCCGCATGTGGAAGAAATGCAGTTTCGCAGACATGGCACAAGTAGCGAACTCTCCGACGAGGTTTTCTGAACGTCCGATCGGGCACAGCCCTAGGAGGCTCAGCATCACCCGGATAGTCATCTGGGTCTTTTTCAAGATGAGCAGGGTCCCTGGGAAACTTCTTGCGTTGAACATGGCTGGATTCGCGCTCCTTTGACTCAACACACATGGTCGTGGACAAGGGGAAAGTGCGTCGAATACGCTGACGGGCCGTGTTGCGAACGTAGTCTTGGCCTCCCGTGCGCGAGCGTAACGTCCGAAAATGGGCTGGGTTGCTGGTATAATCTAGATCGGTCGTCATGGGCAGTGTTGGGGGTTGAATGGCGCTTGTTTCTGGAACCTTGGGCTTGCGAACCTGCGGTTCGTCGGGTTGACGGGCAGGTGGGAAACGAGGACATTTTGTGCATCGGGTGTGCGAGCAATTGATACAGACTTTTTCTGCGCCGAAGGTTGTTTCGCAGCGGTGGCAGGTGCGACGGACTCGTATGCGGATTTGCTTTGCTACTCGGGTGAGTTGGAGGTCGGTCGGGGGATCCAATTCGCTTGGCTCGAAGGTTAGGCCGTATTTGGCGAAGAGGGCGCGGGTCTTGGCATGTTGCGTGATGGTGTAGTCGGTCATTACGACTGGTTCTGGTGCAATGGGTTCCTCGGCTGGTGTAGATTGCACTGGAACGGGGACTTGCGCTAGTGTGGGTGCGGGAGCTGGTGTTGGTGGGCTGTGAGTTTGGTTAGTATACTTGAATGTTGAAGTATAAAATGGTATTTATCATACGTTGCTTCAGCTGGGCCTGCAACCTCGGGAGCGACGACGAGAGATTGACGCTTCGATGTTGAGCGGGGACGGAGAACAGTCTTCACGCGCTGCAGATATTTGGAGAGGCCCTCCTGCTTCTCTTGACGATCCTGGGGAGACATGATAGAATGATAGAATGAGAGACGATTGATGCGCTGGAATGTGATGTCAAATGCTTTGCTGATCGATTTCCACAGTGTCGGAATCGTTACTTCATTCCATATAGATGCCACAATATTCCATAAAGTGAACAAGTATAACAAGTATAACTGCCGGAAGTTATTTCCTTGCAGAAGTTGACAGGAAGTGACAGGAAATGATAGGAGCACTATACCTAGTTATAGATTAGGGAAGGCAGAGTTTAAAATATAATCTAGAAGAATAAAAGGGTAAAATTAATATTAAATTATTACAACATTGAAACATTATACAAAAAGAGTAAACGAGTCAACGAATAAAAGAATGCAAGAAATACAAAATACAAAATACAAAATACAAATATCAAAATATAAAAATACAAAAACTTAAACAAAAGTCCAAGCTCAGACGTACCGACACAGTGGTTCTGTGGAGTCGGATTGTTATGATCCATGGATATTATGTCGTATGAGTACTCCGTACTCCGTAAATCCTCGTCATATTGGGTACATGTATGATAGAATAATTGGGGATGGAGTATATCTCCGGGATGTTCTCCTGATGCTACGTTGGTGGAAAGTACCACTGTGCACAGGGAGCTGCAGGGAGCTACCGACCACCAGGTACATAGGTGTCTAGAATAAATGATAAGTGGCGGGATATGATGTTTTGTAGAACATTTGTACAATACTGCATGCATTACGGTGTAAGACGACTTAATACCTATGTGGGTAACCTTGATTTTCTCCCCAATCTTAGTTTTGGCGCAAACTCTCATTATTATAGAACAGCGGGACGTTTGTCTGGCAATGGCCTAGATTATTAGGGTATCATTGGCTATTTTCTCCTACCCATCATACATTTTTTCATTCGACATTGCATAACGTCTGGATGATATGGCAGCACCGAATACAGTGTAATACGGCTATACGCTGTGCATCGTACGCCGGGTTTCTCAACGTGGTGGGCCGAGGAAGTGACATTTGGCTCCAATTTGCCTGGCTCCCTGCGGACTCCACGGAAGCAGCCGCTATTCCGACTGTCTTTCCATAAACAGCTAATTAGTGATTATCAGTGGGAGCGCCCACCCCCGTGGATCGGGGTTTGATGAACGGGGGCGCGAGATAGCCGGTTTCCTTCGAGGGTTATTTATCTAGCGTGCATTATTAATCTCCTGCTATGCTGTATGGACCTTTGTGGTCGATCAGGAGGTTTGGGTAATTTTGGTGAGACCGGGATTTGAATTGCCGTGAAGATCGCTAGTTCACTTGTTCATAGTTAGTGCCTAGAGCACAAAAAAAAAAAAAAACTCAATGGGGGCTACCGGTAGTAAGATGGGGTCAGTGTACGTGATCTTGTTCAGGTCTGCAGATAGTTCTATTTTCTCTACAATCTGGTTATTGAAAAGCTCGATGCGATAGCCCTGAATTTGTGAAGAATAAGTAGAATTCAGCCACCAAATTGGGAAAATCGAAAGCTATTCAATATTCTAAGCCCGAAGGATTTATATTAAGTATGGTAGGGCGGGCATCTCTCCGTAGAACACTCATGCACCATGCAGAGCTTTGGCCGAAGTTGTACCACACACTACTGCAGCCTAAATAAGTAAATTGTTGATCATCCCATGTTGAATTTCCTCCCTCGTTGCCCAACGGTAAGCTAGGTAGTTGAATCGTGCATGTTTAGCACAACTGTCACTTTGAATCCCTGCAAATGGGAACGTGTCAAAAAAGGCAATAAAAGAAAAAAAAGAGCCAAGAGAAAAGCCATAAAGAACTTGGTCATAGAACATATATATGTATATATTGTATACATAGAGTTACAATACACACATTGTACTCATTTATCAACATTGACCCCAACTGCAGAGCTGACCCAGTCCTCTGGTAAATGAAAAACAACATGGAGAACTGGTTCGCACCAGAAACGAGGTCAATGCTTCTTGGAAATATTTTCCTGCACCGCTGCGTTGGGCTGGTTTTTGTGGATTTCTAAGCTCGGTGTCTTCCCCCTTCCCATCTCGGGGTTTTTGGGTCTTGACGCCCGATCGCTGGGTCAAGTGGGCCATGAGTGAGTACTCATGGCACTTGTCGCCGACGTTCATTGCCTGGAACGGGTGAGAGTGGAGTGCTGGTCTGACCGCCGGGTTTAGGTCTTGGAAGCGTGCAAGGATCTCGTATAACATACATACAGTATGGTAATACAATACTGGACTGGCGATACCTAGGTGCTAACTATATTGACATTAGACTATCGTCTTGGGATGACTTTGCTTTTTCGTATCTACGTTGTACATACGTCTACTGGATCCGATCGCCCGATCTACCAGACAGGGGGGCGGACGATAGTGTACAATGTACTTTGTTTTTCCGAATGTTGTCTGCATGCACGGTGCATGAATGGCTCATCCCATGTGGGAGTATATAGTATACAATATGATACTTGTCAATTCAAGAGCAAGGTAGAGAATAATGCATAATTCATCATATTCCCCTCACTATGTAGGTTGTGTGTCCACACGGCCATAGATGCATCTTTAGTACAGTAGACATTGTATAAATATACGACTTCTGCAACATTCCATATACGATCATGCATTCTTTCCTTGTCCCACGCTTCATCTCCATTTGCGTACGCCCATCTTTCTCCATCAGCCAAAGATGATCATGATCGACCCGGGGCAGTGGTAAAGCAACACACAGCGGCAGCCGTCTTCGCCGCCTGAGAACACCATTCCAGCCCCTTGGTACCATCCTGCTGGTACTGGAATTGATTTTGCAGAAGCGAGAGCGAGATGCGGATTTTCATCTTCTACTTGTCCATCACCAAAATTGTATTTCATGTGCAATGACCGTGCCTCACATTTTTAATGAAGAATTACAGTCCCTCCAAAGGAGGGTGCGTCAACCAAAATAATATTTCACTAATTTTAACCTACTATCGTTGACTATTAATATCTCCATCACTATGCCTAAAGATGACGCTGAAATTAAGATTCAAATTACTAAGGTAATAGATAGCTAGACTATCATAGTAATTTAAGCCTAATAGCCAGCTTCGAGATCCTTTAGAAGGTATGAGATCCACCAATTTAACGCGAGCTAAATGGCTCTCGGGAGTCTGCTGCAGGGCGCCTTTCGCCGTGTCCCAGAGCCACACGGTCTTGCTATAAGAGCTAAGCACTAGGTCCCAACTCCTTCGTGGTCTCGACTGCACCCCGGGCCGCGTACGCGCAACCAAGTTGACTAGACAGACCAGGGGATTGAGACATAGTATCTGGTCTTTGTGAAAAATGCCTACCCGACCCTATAGAATAACACTGCTGGTCCCCGAGGTCCCCGAAACGTCCCGTGATATCTGTACCAGTCAAATATTGAATTACTGCCGCTTCACTCTCCTGCCATCCTACATTCATTTCACTAAGAAACAAACCCAGAAGCTGACTTCCTCCTACGTTATGTTCACATATCGTTTGTGACAACCCATATTGTATGGGAAAACATTCTTCTTCCAATCCAAACCATCAGTCAATGATTCATCGTCAAATTGGAAAATTTCGGCCTAAGCAAGTCTCGTCCCTCTATCCCGTACCTCTTTGAGGTCTCAGGAGAAGAGCGCATCAAACAACTTGAGGCACATCTTAAGAACGAGATACTCCGGTTGCAACGACCTAATATTGAACATGTTATCGATATGTATAAAACTGGGCAGCTAAAGATCTCTTTGGACGACCTAATGGGAAAAAATTTACATGTGTGCGGTGGTCAGGTCTTTGAGGATTGCCCAATAGCAAGGAACGTAAGAATCGCCCAGTGTGGTTTGAGACAAGGTCTTCTATTAGAGTAATTGAATTTATGCCTGACTCCTGAGCTCTTTAGGGTGAGCCAGCAGATGGTACAACAAAACCTCGAGGGTAACAGGGTATACTCCCTTCTCCCCGAAAAAGACTTTCGATAATTATTTAACAAACAATTTCGTTCCAGAAAAGACAATAACAGATGAAACTCTGGAGTTCTTACGAAGAAACAACACCTAGCATGATGCATAAAGTATGTTTCCTCTCGGGCCAATCTTTCCTAAACTGACACGTTTCGGATAGTTCGACAAGCTGGAATGCAATATGCAGTAATTCCTATGACCTATGGTGGACTCTTACAGGCTCGATTGGTTATATATTTGGAATATACTTCTAATACGGGTCATGGGTGAGTGAATTACAGTGATCATGGCGTTTTTGGCATGAAAAGCTCATTGAGAATTGGAGCTAACACAAATCCCAAGGTGGAAACCAAATGCAAGCTCTGATGTGCTCTTTGAAATTTGGCCTTGAGAGCTTAGAGGAAAAGAACCCACTTTGCCCTATATACATGCCTGATGTTAAGCTCAAAATCAGAAATGGTGAATTCTTTATGGTATGGGTAACATGATGGTTTGGTTGTCGGACCCTCCTTCGGAGGGTCTGTGATTTTTTATTCGGCTATAAGGATGTTTATCTCTAATGTTGATATTATTGGTTTTTGGCCAATGGGAAATATCATGGATGTATTCTCCGCTTTTGTTCGACAGGGAAGTGATCTATAAAATAAGCAGAAGTGAGAAGGGCGAAGCATCACAATGGGCTTATTGGATATTCACAATGCAGTTGCACATGGAGATTTTTAGACACAGTAGAGAGATTCACCAAGTATAGGGATACATTTCAAGGACAAGCTGGCGAGAGCACCTCACTCTGTCTGATATGCCATTTTGACCGACTGGTTGGAAACAACTGACTGGCATCGAGCTCGCTATGACTTGGCTACTAGGTGACATTGATATATGCAAAATAGCGTGACGGGTAGTTAATTGGCTAGGGTTGAGTTCTCAGACGTACCCGACTTTAATTACACCTCCATTGTGGCATACACAGATTTATCCCAAGTAAGCGCTAAGGGACTTCCAGCAAATGTCAGAGGAGGCCAAGTTTCATAGTGGATGATCATACTGCATCAAAAGCCAATCAGAAATCCCACTCTGTGTCAACTTCCAACACCAGAAACAGGTGTCCAGTGACGAATCAATACAGCCCGGAATTCAGTTCAGCGACTAGACAGCGCGAACGGCAGAGACAATCAAACCCGGGGATGATCCATTAGCTTGAAAACTTGTGCGAGCGAAAACAAAATGCGCTGGACAGTCTGGGCTGGCCATCTAGTGAAGATTGGGACTAGCTGCGCAGATCAGTGGCTAATTATCGTTGGCAGACGACGATCGATGGCTTAGCTGGAGTGCCGGCACTGAGCGGGGGAAGGGAAAGGAAACAGAGTTGGGCGATGCAAATTGTCAAAAGCAAATATAGCTTTCCAAATACCGGGAGTAATACAATGCCAGCTGGCCAAGGCAGCTGAGCTGAACGCAACGCCGGCGTCCCCGAGACTACGACCCTGGCCACTCGCTGTCTAGGAATACTATCTGAGGGACATGACTCATGAGATCTACCGCTAGTTGGGAAGGGCTCATGCACCGTTGCAAATCATGTAGTTGATAGATCACAAACTTTCGTCTGAGATACCGGCTTTGTGCGATCGATAGCCCAGGATTTCAGGATTTCAGAAGGGAGAATGCAGGAACCTGCTTGGTTCTATCCAGTCCGGGAAAGGCTTTGAAGGTAAGAGTCTCATTCGACACCATATGATGCGTCTGTGTGCATGGACGGCATCCATAGGCCAATAACATCCAGTCAATCCGCAAGAACGCCATCTATACAAATCCCATGCCTTAGATATATGCCCAATCCATTGACAGCGACCTAGTTAAACTTCTTAAGTAATGTATTGTATCGTCTTGCCCGGCTTAGCCCGATCCAGTCAGCTTGTCCTTAATGTCGATGATATCGTCGTCCGTCTCCACCTCGATCACTCTGTTGACTTGCGCGCTTGTGCGCATTAGTTCCACTGCGTTGGCGTATGACATGCGCTGCATCGGGTTGCAATTTTCTGGGAGCCAGTAGAGGAGAACGTAAGGGACTGAGGGGCGCCCGTCCTTCTGTGAGGGGATATCGAAATTAGTATGCATGGTCAAGAGAGTCCAGATTATGATCACCAACGTACCGTGATCAATGGGTAGCTGAGTAGAATGAATCGTGGTGAGGACTCGGGGAGTTCATCTGCTAGATCCTCCAGCTTGGAATAGATTTCATCGTCTTCCGGCCGAATCTCCTGGGTCTTTGCATCAATGATATCTACCATACACTCGTGTCAGTTTCAAAATTGGAGAGCTGGTTGGTCTGCCAAGCAGAACTAGCCTGTATAGCTGCAGAGCTTGGCTATTTGGTACAAGGCTTGCTTTGATTTGCTATCTAGGGGTCCGTACAGATGATGGCTTGCGCATCCTTGGCTCTGGATGTGCCCAGGCGGAACTTTCGCAGCTTCTCCTTTGTCTCCGGAGAGAAAGAATATAGTCGTGAGTCAGACTACCAGCGGTCAGCACCTGTTGAGGAATAGTTGCGAGTATGCGTGGCCTAAGTGAACCAGATGCGAGCAGATGTCTCACCATTTTGGACGTTAAATGAAGGCGTAAAAAAGCACACAAAGAACAGCTATCTGGAATCAGCGAGATATGCACTGAATTAAATAGACACTGGCAAGTTGTCTTCACTCGTTGCAGAAATGGAAGAACACAGCAGGACTGTGACGCGGGATTGCGATGGAAATGCGGGCGGAGTTCCCCCCCACTTCCTCCACGTCGTGAGCATCGTCAATAACTCCTCCTCCCATATGACCCATATCTCTTTCCCTTCATGCTCAGCCGACTTAATCTCCTTACCCGGCACTTTTCACGTCCATTCGGTCCCTCCCGTCCTTCCATTCCCGCCCTCTCGAGTTCATTAGCCCCCCTCCTAGGTCCATGCGCCATGACATCAGCCGCGCACGCGAAGCCCATCCACACGGCAGCATGCCTCATCATCGGCGATGAGGTTCTCGGTGGAAAGGTGAATTGTACATCCCAGTGACCGGGCATACACAGCAAGTTTCTAACATTGTACCTAACCGCAGACCATTGACACCAACTCGCCCTACCTAGCCAAGTTCTGCTTCTCCCTCGGCATGCAGCTGAAAAGGGTTGAGGTCATCCCTGACGACGAGGAGGACATTGTTGAAGCTGTGCAGCGCATGAGCTCGCGCTACGACTTCGTCGTGACCAGCGGCGGCATCGGGCCCACGTGCGTCCACCCCAGCGCGAGCGCACCCGACTCGCTCGCGCAACCACAACCACATACCAGCAACTAACATATGCCCTCCGCAGACACGATGACATCACCTACTCCGCAATCGCAAAGGCCTTCAACCTGAAGCTGCAGCTTCACCAGCCTGCCTTCGAGCGCATGAAGCGCCTCTCCAAGCCACACCCCATGCAGCCGAACTTCGACTGGGAGACGCCGTCGCCAGGCCTGAGCGCCAAGCTGCGCATGGTCGAGCTGCCCTATGACCCGAAGGTGTCTGCCGAGTCGCAGGCGCTCTTCGTCGCCGATAATCTGTGGGTGCCGATTGCTGTGGTCAACGGCAACGTGCATATTCTGCCCGGTGTGCCGCGACTCTTTGAGCAGTTGCTTGATAATCTTAAGCCGTCTTTAATTCCCCGGCTCACGGACCCTGAGGGCAAGGGCACGTTCCGATTCTTGTTTAGCACGCCGCTGCCGGAGAGTGCGGTTGCGCCGTACTTGACTGAGCTTGCTGCGAAGGTTGAGTCCCGCGGTATTAAGGTTGGCAGTTACCCGCGCTGGGGAAAGAAGCGTAATACGGTTACCTTGGTTGGTGCAGATAAGGCGTTCATGGAGTCTTTGACGAAGGAGGTTGAGGAGAATGTACAGGGTAAGCTCGTTACCAAGGAAGATGAGCTGGATCCTCCTTCCGACTCGGAGCATATTTACAGTCAGTAGATCGGATGGCTGGTGCATGTATATCCTGGATGTTTGCAGCTGGTATATTGGTTTAGATGCTTGTCACACATGTATCATAATCTTTCTAGATGTACATTTCAATCACAAATTGCCAAGTCAAATAAGACGAGTTAAGGTCTTGATACAGTGTACGTAGACGAGCTCTCGACAATAAATCGTACCCTAAGACAACCAGACGGTGGAGAACAAGCGCGATGATAATGGAGAGCAAGGAGTCCACCTTGCTATGAAAAAGAACATATATTGACAGCCGTGTCGTATCCCAGGACCGACAAGGATAATGATAATAAAAGGCGATAGATAACAAATACCAAGACGGATCTTTCTCAAAGACTTGGAAAACAGATAATGAAAAAAAGGGATTAGACGCAATCAGACAACAAAAGGGGAATCAAAATGTTTCGTGAGACGAGGATTGGCGTCAAGGTCGGCAGTCATCAAGAATGCGAGCCAAAAGAACCCACAAACATCCATAACACAATTCGCCAGGGGCCACTTCTTCTTTGGTTTTTTTTTCAGGTTTGGTTTGTTCGGATCCAACATGCTCTCCGTCTTTTCCCATTGTAGATCTGAGTGGCGGGTTCGGAGCAAAGATTAGAGCCATCCAAATGGTAAGATTTCCAACAATTCCGGAGTTCGTCCTCGGACATGTAAATTTCCCAGTTATTGCGCGGCGTATTTCGTAGTGTGGGTAGTTTCAGTCGAGATCCGAGGGCAGTGATTCGGGATGTATGTGTTTTTACATAATGACGCACTTGGAGCAGCAGCCGGCACTCTCGCCGGGCTCGCTGACATCCATCTTGCCCTCTGGTGCGCGGGCACCGAACGCGCCTGAGCCCGACGGGTGCGAGGACATCTCCTTGTTGTAGCGGCGGATCTCGCGGACGAGGTCGTAGAAGGCGTTCTCGACGTTGATGCGGGATTTGGCGGAGGTTTCGATGAATTTGCAGCCGAACTGGCGGGCGAGCGCTTCACCTTCTGTTATGGTGGTTAGTGGGATGGATTACGGGGATGTGATGCAAGGGTGTTGAAGGGGGGAGTGGAGGGGAGGGGGCCACGCACCCTGCTCTGAGACTACACGCTCCTTTTCCAGATCGCACTTGTTGGCGACGATAATGATGGGGAAGTAATCCTTGTCCTTGACGCGCAGGATTTGCTGTTGGAAGGTCATGATTTCTTCGAAGGATTGGCGCGATGTTATGGAGTAGATGAGCAGGAAGCCCTCGCCGGTTCGCATGTACTGTTCGCGCATTGCTGAGTATTCCTCCTGGCCTGCTGTGTCCAGGACATCCAACAAAGCGACCTCATCATCAATCACACACTGCTTGCGGTAGGAGTCTGTAGACGGAAGACAGTTCCGAGTCAGCTGTGGTCGACTTGAGAGGGAAAACGCCCCTGGGAAAAGGACAACACGGTGGCTTACCTTCAATTGTTGGATCATACTCATCCACGAAATGGCTTTGGATCAGCTGGATAGTCAAGCAGGACTTTCCGACACCACCTCCGCCGACAACTACCAGCTTGTATTCTCTTAGGAACTGTTTTGACTAAGTTAGTCAATGCCCACGTTGTGTTCGAATGATTCTCACCTTGGAAGCCATATTTCGTCTCAGGCAAGAAAAAAAACGATAAGTGGAAAAAGGAGATCAAAAATTCGGAGAGAAATATCCACCTAAGCTGAGCTTAAACAAAGGGTGAATTAGGGGGAGGTTTCGGAGATTTGGCGGGAAGAAATCAGAGGTTTGGAGCTTCAAGTGGAGAAAATGGGATAATCTCTTCACGAAACAAAAAGACCGTCTGGGGTAACCAGGATTTTTGAAAATCGAAAAAATAAGGAAAAGAAGATTCGCAAGAAAAAAAAACCTAGAAAACAAAAGGGAAAGAAGGGGGTGAAGGGAAATTCAGGAGAACAGTGGGGAGGAAAATGGTGATTGGGTGAAAAAGGGGACTTTCAAAATGTGCTGCTAGATTGCTCTTTTTATTGTCTTCTTTTTCATTGTCTTCGGTTCCTTTGTCCTTCCACTGTTTCTCTATCATGGTTGATTTGTTTATACTGGATATCATCAACGTTGGACTATTGCTTCTTCTTCTAATTCATTCTATTGAACATATAATAGATATAAAGGAAAAATCAAGAATAATTCCCCTAAGTTCTGGAATCCGTGCTAATATATTGCAAGCTTTGGTACGCTACTAAATCTACTAAATGGTATTGCAACCAGGGGATTGATTGGCCCCCTACCCTACATAATAAAAGTACATACATATATCTAAAGTACTTCTCCATAGCCATCATGTCTCTATGTTGTCCACTTATCTGCATACCTACCTTGACATCTTTAGGTAGCAATTGAATTTTACACACTCCCCCTCTCTCCCAATGATATCTGTAGACATCAAGAGCCCAGTTCCTCCAGAGTGGATCAGCCGTCCAGGTGGAGATGGGGCCCATCTAGGCGCAACTAGGACATCGGCCTATAGCGCGTTAGGCTCGGAATTGCCAGATAGCAATCAAGTTGAATTGGAGTTTCTCGCTTTACGTGTTGGGCACCAAAGGCTGTCAACATCATGATTTTTCAAATCTATTTATTAGCTAGGCTTTCTTCACGCCTGGAAGGCTTGCAGTAGACGCCCGGATTGCATCCGAATTGCATCATCCCGTCACAAATCAACTGTCATTTTTCATGATCGGATACATCCATTTAATTATTGTTTGTTCGAGCCTTGTCAACTTAATTTTTTCCGAGACATCTGTCGATCAAACTGAAGATTTTTCACGATCGCCCCATTGTAATCCTTGACCAAACCGTTTTCTTGGACAGCGAAACGTTGCAGATCCGGAAATTTGATAAACATTCCTCTTGCGTTGTACATTGCTTCGTTTCCTTGGACCCTGCAAAGCCCGAGGATTGGTAAGTTCCCTGGCAACCCTCTATACCAAAGCCTTTAAAACTGTATTACAAGTGCAAAATCACATTGGAATACATCAATCTGGGTAATGATCTTCTTTTAAACTCAAAATATCTCTACAATGAACTGATGTCAAAGCCAAAAAACAACGTTCTATGTGAGTTTTGACTTCAACGGTTCTTTCCCGGGCGCGATACCGGTCTGGACCTAGATGTGACTTCGATGGCTTCTTTCCATGGATGATCCGAACTCAATTATTCCAAGGTTTCGCATTTATACGTACATCCTCGACAGCACCGGATATATATCAGTGTCGAATTTGAATTTGAATTCGAGTTGAATTCGAGTTCGAGCTAGCCCATACCTACCTTATGTATTCTTAGAAGTAACTTGGTGAGTAAGGCTGCATGTTGCGGGTAGTGCGGGACCCTGATATGATCCGTCGAACGGACGCACGGTCTGTGATTCATCATGGCGGCTACCATGCAACTGTCAACATTCGGTAAGTGATACGAGCGCTTATTTATCTAGAAAAGGCTACGCTGGGACCGCGTGATGGTGAAATGATTGCTCTTGAGCCGCATGCAAGAGATTGTGTAGGAAACCTTATCTGTAGGCCATGACTTTACAAGTAATACCGGTGCACCAATTGCCTCTCGCCATAGAGCGACAAGGATTGGAACTTCATTCTACCTGATTGCGTCTCACCTAAGCGATACGCTCATTGGTAGGATCTAGACCGGGTTATCTATAGACAAGTGGTCAAACAGACTTTCCACAGGGGCTGCTTTATATTAAAAAAACGGAGGTATCGAAAAGTGCAATACAGTCTACATTGGGTACCTGGGAAACTGGAGCAAAGAATGAGACAAACGAGAAAGAGGGAGTTACATAACCCGGAATCGTTAGGCTTATCGGATTTATCAACAACAGGGCTAGTCAGTGGTCGGGCTTGCATTATAGCATTGCACCTCGCTTACCTTTCAGGATACTGCGTGCGTCAATATACTCCTCATCATCCTCTTCCAAGACATACTCACTTTCCAACTGATCAAGAACCTCGAGTACATAGTCCTGACAGTCCCATTCTGTCGTCTCATTATCCAGAGCAATCTCCGCCGCAACCTTCCTTATAATTTCAATGTCCGCAATCCTGATGACGGCCACGAATTGCCTTCCCACGTAGCTCTTGGCGCTTTTGGGATCAACTTCGAGATGATTGCATTCAAAATGGGGATGCTCCCCGACAATCTCGAAAATCATCTTTTGCTCCTCGTACTCGACGGACAACGCCCAGTGTTGGTAGTTTCCGAACAGTGGCCGGTAAAACACGACATATAGGCGCGGGTATACTATCATGGTGTCCTAGTCAGCGACAATTTCCTGCAATGTTAGTTCACTCAGCGGAAACTTCGAGGATATTCAGGTTAGCTAATAGTAAGTTCCTAGATCTATGTTTGCTCGACGCAGAAACCTCGATGTGCATTCACACCGTACGAGTACAGGGATCCCTATACAAAAAGAAACAAGCTGTAGCGATGTTTCTTCTTGCTGATGAAACGTTTCTAGTACCTACTGAGGCGAGGATATCTCCTTTTATAATGATTCGAGGCCCTGTAATACCAAAAAAAATTAGGTAGCCTTTTATCTAATTTAAGCAATGATCTCAAAGCCGCATTGTCTGCGATTAATTGTTTTGAAAAATGCATTGTGTTTCCAAGGTTGACACTCAGAACATCTTTCGGTCCTCTTTCAATTCTTTGTTTATTTTGAGCAAGAAAGAAATCAACTGGAGCCTCAGAATGCTCATTGTTGACCTCGCTGGAACCCGTGATTAGCTGCAAATGATTTTTGGGTTATGAACGTATTACTACTAATGCAGGCTACGTTTACTGGCTATGGCGATGTAGACTGCCGATTTTGGAGCGGGAATTATTTGATATTAGGGCAGCATAATCTGTTCTGAGAGAAGGCATGAGCGAGAATCTAGGATTATTGCGTATTTGGGAATCTGTGGGGTGCAGCAATAAGTCGATATTTTAGAAGCTAGCATGTCGTAATTTCTGTACAATCTTGATCTGAATGGATCGTCAGTCGCCTTCCATAATTTATATACATCAGCAATTGGATCGGACTCCACTTCATCGTCTGTGTCCCCATAAGTCTCACTTTCGACCTGCCACTCTCACTTGAGGAACCTGAATCTTCATAAGATAAAGAGTCTGATTTGTTGAAATCGTCCAGGTCTGACCCATTAGATTCGATTCCGTGAACCGAGACAGAGGGTATTTTAGGCGAAGCACTTTGTGATGTCAGCATGTTAAACCACGATTATTATTGTACGTCCATGGGGCCACGGGAAACTGCTTGGATGGCATCGTTGGTGACCTTGGTTCATTTGAAAGGGTTTGGCACTACAGGAAGGAACAGCACTCTGCTTTATTTTTAGCGCTTATTGAATACATATCGGCGAATCATATCATAAGGGGCTGAAAAAGCTCTGTGTTCTGCGCCATGGAAGGCGGTAGAAGTCACTACTGTAAAGATGTATGACGGGGTTTTCACGCACACTGCAATATCAGGACACTAAATAGTATCGAAAACATGTAGCTAAAGTCCTATAATCGAGAAACTTACTCGAGTCCTAAAGAACATTCTAAACGCTGACCAAATATTCAATATCAAAGCATGCCACCTTTAGCTATAGCTGCCCTCTCCTTATCCAGCGCAACAATGGCCTCCTCCATAATATCCCTAGGCGGTTTCAGTCCCGTCCAAAGAAGAAACTGGTCAAATGCCTGCGCAAGTAGCACCTCCACACCCGTCACCGTGTCCCACCCATGATGCCTTTGTGCTGCCGTCAAGAGCGGCGTCTGTCGTGGCTTGTACGACATATCGATGCAAAGACCCCGTGACCCGAACAGCGGAGTGAACTGATCCTCCGACGTGGTATCTGCAGGGACTGTGCCAATGATGACATCTGGTTTCTCGGGAAGATCGGCAAGACTTGCAACAATGTTGATTTCAAACGCCTGCCTGAAATCTTCTTTGACTTTCTCGGCTGTTCCAAGTGTTCGGTTGACGAGATAGATAGTCTTTACCCCCGCTCTGTGCATGGCATACAGCGCAGCTCGCGAAGCTCCTCCAGCCCCAATCACTAGTCCAATATTGGGCTGTTGTGTTTTCGTAGTGTGGGCAGCGATGATGCTGTACAAACCCGACCAGTCGGTGTTGTCGCCAGTGATTGTACGCTGACTTCCATTGTTTTTTACAACAAGTGTGTTGATAGCGCCGATAAGCTTTGCTGTCTCGGTTTGCTCGTTGCAGAATTTGTGGACTTGGAGTTTATGTGGCATGGTGACGCTTGCTCCGCCGAAACGGTCGTCTGCAATTAGGGGGCAACCCCATCAATGCTGTCGGATTCGCGAATCGTATAGTGGAAGGGAAGTCCATAGTGATTGAAACCTGCGTTGTGAATCGTGGGTGACACGCTGAAAGAAATTCCCTTGCCGAAAATGTGAAAGTTCTTCGATACATTTATGTCATCCGAAGACATCATGAATATGAGGGCTGATATTGACACGAAGAAAATGGGCAGATGTGTAACAGTTAGTTAAATTGAATAGTTCAAGTATAATATACTCAATATCGGATGTTATATATGCGCAGATGATCGTAGATTGTATCTACTTGCATCGGCTATGAATTTAGTCGACTGTGGGTCGTCGCAGTCGAGGCGGAAATCTTACATCCGTGAATATAAGATAAGAAGTAAAGCCTGGCTCGATTGAATTAACTCATTCAATCTACAGCATCATACAAGAATATTCGTCCTATTTCCAATCCACAATGACAAAACCACAAACTCAAGAGATGACCCTCCACTTGGTGGGATTGGGAGTCACCCATTCCATCGCCTACAGCATGCACAACTACATTGCGAAATCTCTCGGTCTCCCTTGGACATTCTACTCTACGGAGTGCTCCACACTGGAAGACGTAGTCAAGCTTGCGAAGGCCCCAACAACCGCCGGCTTGGTCGTCACCATGCCGTACAAAAACTCAGTCATGAAACATCTCGACGAATTGGATGAACTCGCCAGCATGATTGGAGCCTGTAATAATGTTCATTATTACAAAGATGGTGACCAAAACCGTCGTCTGTGCGGTACAAACACCGACTGGCGAGGAATCAAAGGGTGTCTCTTGGAAAAAGGCAACGAAACCGAGCGGCCATCAGCGACCTCCCCAGCCACAGCTTTGATCGTAGGAGCCGGAGGTGCCAGCCGGGCAGCTGCCTATGCCCTATCAACGCACCTCCACTGCCCGACGATCTATGTTTTGAATCGCGATGACCAAGAAGTGGCGGATCTCATCCGAGACACGCAGAAGCTGGCGAGTGTCCCGACAATCATTCATGTGAAAAAACTCGAGCAAGCCAAAGACCTACCTACTCCTTATTATATTGTTGGCACGGTGCCTGATTTTGAGCCAAAGTCTGAGACTGAGGTTATGGTAGCATCTGTTTTGGAATTCTTCCTTTCGCGACCTGAGAAAGGTGTTCTGTTGGATATGTGTTTCAAGCCACGGAGGACAAGAATGATTAAGTTGGGGGAGAGACTGGAGTGGCCATGTGTTGAGGGGACACATATCATCGGGTATCAGATTGAAGAGCAGTGGCGACTGTGGGCTGGAGAGGAGTATGTTCAGAAATTGGATCGCCAGGGGGCGTGGGATGTATTGATGAGGGCGGCGGAAGAAAGTCAAGCGATCAACTTTTAGAGTACTATATTCATCTACAGAACTCATAAAAAAGATTGGACCAGCTATGTCTTTCACTCAGAACAATTGTATGCGACTGGATGGTGACTACTTTATATTGTATCTTGTTTTATCAGCGCCCGTGGAAACAGTTTTGGTTTGCTTTTACAGGCCTTCCATATAACTCCTGTTTTGTTATCAAGGTACGCAAAGATGGACGCAAGGCAAGATAACCGATGGCGTTTGCATACAACTCTGCTCTTACACTGTCCATCCACTCGGGAGGTATACATCCGGGTTCCCCGCTTCTCCAGACTGGCCTTCAAGTCATCGGCAATGAATAACGCCGCGAACGGAATTCACCTGAGGCACCCCGCACTAACAACATACTTAAATGTAGCAGGAACTTGCTTTTTGAATCGAAGAATCCAACCAGAACATTTGATTCCTGATAATGCCCGACCTACATTCCCTACCCGAAGGCACCTGGCCTGAACAAGCCATTCGCAACAATGGACCAGACAGCCTCGTTCTTGAGCGCGCCAAACTCCGCGAGCTAGCTGAAGGCTGGCCTTGCTACCGGTAATTCCCACCGAAAGAAAACCGTCAAATGACACAAAGCTTACTTTGACCCTTAGCGATGCCTGCGAATGGGAGAACTTCAAATCAATCTTCCACCCAGGAGCATATGTGTATACTACATGGTCCGGCCGAGTGTCTTACTTGGATTTTATGGCGGCGTCCCAAGCCGGCATGGACAAGGGGGCATTCATCATGCACCGATGCCATGGAGTGACGAGTGACATCACTCCGGACGCTACCCGCGCTGTCACTAAGATGAAGGCTACGATTACACAGCGATTCACGATTGACGGTGTAGAAGTGGACGCGGAGGCAGATTGTCGCTTTTGCTTTTTCTTTGAGAAAATTGACGGCCGCTGGGGTGCTCGCTTTGTGAGACATTGGTATGAGAAGGACAAGTTGTTGTCTGTCATTCCGAATCATTTCCCAAATATTGATGTGGAGAAGCTCAACTCTTATCCTGATGGATACAAGTGTCTGGCATATTGCCAGGAACTTACCATGGGGGTATCAGTTTTAAAAGATATGCCTGGTCATCGGCGACATGCGGGGACTGCTTGTGGGGATAAACATGATTTGTTGTATCGGCTTGCTAAGGATTGGTTGGATGGCAAGGAGATTGAGGTGTAGAAAACTATGTCACTCTAGTAAATTACTAACTATTTGAATGACATGTATACTCCTATCACAAGTTTGTTTCTCATTTCACCTGGTCAAAAATATGAAACAGTCATTAATTCAGTTCAAGCCTCTGTTGCAATTTCTTCCAAGACACAATACCCCTTTGTGCATGCAGATCAGGCACATTCTTTCCCTCGTCCGACATTGTCCTCGAAAACAATTCCATAGAGACCCACCCCTTGTATCCCAGCCCCGACACAATCGTTCTGGCGACATCCTCAACAGGGAGGTATGCCCCGCGTTCCTCCTCATACATGTAAGTTCTCGCATTTCGCGACCAATTCATGCGCGCCGGCTGACCTTCCACATGGAAGGGGTGGCCCTGGACGAGTGGCGACTCCATCCGCTCTGCATCAACAACTTGAAGGTAGAAAACTTTGGCGACATCAATTTCCGTCACCATTCTTTGCAGCGATTCTTTCAAATCCACATCTGCATTGGTCGTCTTGCCGGTTGGTGAGGTGGGGTCGGCCCAGACCCTCCCTGCGATGTTGAAGGTGTCCAAACATATGCCAAAATTTGGTCGATCAACTCGCTTGACGATGTCCCAGACCTTCTCCCAGGTGTCGTTGACGGTGCTCCAGCACAGGTTTTCATATGCATAGCGGATAGTAGGAGTTTCGGCTGCGCCCATATCCGCCAGTTGTCTCAGGTCGGCAACTATGACATCAATGTCGTCGGTGAGTTGGTCTGCGGGGAGAAAGTTGGCAGGGATTTGAATAGTGGTGGTATTTAATCGCTTGGCAAGTTGTAGCCAGAGCTTCATTTTTTCAATCAGCTTTGCATGTTGTGCTCGATCTTTTAGGCCCTCGTAGAAGAGGAATGGTTGCAGCGTGATGATCTCAAGGCCATTGATTTCGCAGATTGCATGAATCTGGTCTGCTGCTTGGAGCAGTTGGTCAGAACTTGGCTCGTCATTCCCAGAAATCTGCCGCGCGAAATAATCGAGGTCTTCATAGAAAATCTCCATCCCCTTGAAGCCTGCTTTTGAAGCTTGCTCCATCTTGTAGGTGAAGTCATGGAGCCAAGCTCGCCCCAAGGAGACACTCATAATAGCAGGTTGATACGCCATTGCGTTATTCAATCTTTAATTTCAAATTTGGAAATGAGTTGACAGCAACGGAAAGCGATGCTCAATGATGCTACAAGACAGCCGAGAGCTCATCGAGGGTTGTACCCGCAAGCTCGATGTGGGGCTGGCTATGAATTTAGCCTTGTCGGTCCAGACTTATCTTGAGCGCAGTGGTACTGAGAGGAACAAATATAGACGAGGTATGGGAAAATATCGACGAGACGCAATTTACGAGCGTCACTATAATGTGCAGAAGTAAAATATACGAAAGTTTTGATAAAAAAGTCCCACTCTATAGAATTGGATGTCAAGTCGACCAGCGTTACTTGACGTTCCCGGACCAGACTTAACATTACCACATATGAAAATACCCATTCTTGATGGCTTCCTCTTGGACCGCTCGTCGCATCACATGAACCGGAGCTGGTCTCTGGCTGAAAAGCTCGTACTGCGCAATGCCCTGCTTGACCAACACCTTCAAACCATCAACAATGACCCACCCTTTTACTGACCACGGAATGACCTGCTCCATTAACAAGGTCTTGAAAGGTCCATATCCGACCTGACTCAGATTTTAGTTTGGCTTTTATGCTCGAGAGTGGAACAGCGACTTACCTCAACGTAGACCCCACCAGTGCGACTCTCAAGCCACTTTTCAGAGATCAGAAGCTCAACAGGTGATTGGGTTCCAACGTGCCTCCCAGGAATGCACGATACCACGATTGTTGGCAGGCGAAAATCCGACGGCCATGGATCATCTATTGAATTTATCACATCCAAGTGAAAGCTGCCATCTCCCTTGGATCTCGCCCACTCATTATAGTAGCGAGCTAGCTTTTGTGCATTTGAAGGAGTTCGGTTATAAACGAACATGTGGCGCACTCCGAGTTGATAACAAGAGTACACAGCAGCACGCGCCATTCCACCAGCACCTATGATCAGAGCTGTGGTAACGTCTCGAACGGCATTTGCAGGAGATAGATGTCTGTAGATGCAATCCTTGATTCCGATGTAGTCTGTGTTGTATCCATGGTAAAAAGGAGTTTTCGCTCCATTTGACTCGATCCGGTACTCCAGTACTACAGTATTTACTGCGTTGATGTCTTTAGCATCGGGACTGACCTCGTCAAGTAGGCGTAAGACATCTGTTTTAAATGGCAGAGAAATGGTAATTCCATTTAGCAATCCACCAAAAGATGGCTCCCTGAAGATGTCTTCGATTTCACAAAAATCCTGGATTTGCCGGTAGGCATAAGTGTGTGGGAGCCCACAGGAGTGGTATGCCCTATTGTGCATTGCTGGTGACAGACTGAGGCGAACATCTTGACCAACAATCGTGAAGCATTTATTCCGACGCAGAGACAACGAGCTGAGTGCCCGTTGCGCCTCTCGCATGGAGAGTTTAGACCCCCCATTTGAGCACAGAGAGACTGGAGACAAGGTGGGGTTGAGAATAATCGAAGCGCGCCCCTCGGGACAATCATTATATGCAATAACGGGAATGTTCAGCGCATTTGTCACTTTTTGGCGAAAAACCAAACATGAAAGTGTATCTTCCGCGATAGAATGTCCACCAGTGAGGCGTAGAGCTTCAAAGTCCATGCCTTCGAATGATGCCCGAATGAAAGGTATCAACGAGGCATAATTTTCACCCTCTAGCGGAGACGGCTGATGATGGAGGGCAATAATGTTGCAGTGGCCCTTCGTAGAGTTGATGCGTCGATTGACTTCCAAGCTCCCTGGCCAAGCGGTGATCGCATCGGGAGCTACTCGTAGTGCGATTTCCAAAAATCTCCAGTATAGTTCAGCTGGTTTGTGCGCATCTGCGCTCGCATCAACGATGATTGGGACCCGGGTATGCTTTCTGAGAGTCACCATATGACGCGAGAGTCTATCCACAACACCTGGATGAGCGTAGTCTTTATAACTCAATAGAACACTGATGGCATCTGCCCCAGCATCTAATGTTTCCAGATCCAGATTATTGCCCTCGAGATAATCCAAGGGAACATGGAGTGAGTATGTATGGGCCTCGGAAAATGCATCAGCGGAGAAAAGTTGCTTTGGTGCTTGGCCAAATATGCGATACAAGAAAGCCACAAACACACGCTCAATCTCTTTGAGTTTGAGGGATGCGTGAACCTTGCTTTCCGCTTGATGAGTCGGCTCCTGCGTGATGTTGAAGAAATCAAAGTTGGAAATCGACTCAAAGAAGGTATTTCCAACTTCGAAGATCCGATTAAACCTGTCTGGGTCGCCTCCTAGGAAGTTTTGAAGGTCTGCCTTATCCCTTCGCACGTACACGACGGGATGATGCTGTGAAAAGGCTCCCAGTACACCCGGACGAGCAAGGCTAGCTGTGACTCCGAGTCCAGCGATAACGCAACCATTTCGGTGCTTAGTCAAAAGTTCTTGACATAGCTCAATCTCAACCTCGCGATATCGTACAAATCCATGAGCTGCAGTAAATTCTTGGGGTGATGTTTGGACCTTGGTCCGGAAAACTGCCTCGAAATCAATGAAGCGCCGACGAAGAGCAGCAGACGCAATGAAGCCCAAAGTCTTTTTACCTGCTCCAATGAAACCGACAAGCAGAATGGTAGCATCGGTGCGGTATCGTCGGCAGCCCGGAGCTCCTTGATGCAAATCGGCTGTACTCGAGTTGAATATCGATGGTGCCGCTGACATACTGTCGATAGGCGGACCACTTCGAAGAGATTCGGTCAGGCCAGGCGGTATCTTTCTTTCATTAAATTAAGTGTTCACCATGAACAATAAGAAAGTTGTCACTCGAAGTTGAGTTTCGGCTAAATTCAACCCGATCATGTGACGTCACAGACAAGATCTCATTTGGAGGACAGCGGCGACCAAAACTCCAATGTTGACGATGAGGAGAAATGGCTAGCTCTCGGCCTTCAAAAAGACAAAGGATCTGCCGAGCATGTGATCAATGTCGTCGGCGTAAGTCCAAATGCGACGGTGAGCAGCCTGTGTGCTCCATTTGCCGGGCGGCAGATCGCCCCTGCACATATCAAAATGGCGGCGGAAGACGAGGGTTGGCCCCTGGATATGTCAGGAGCTTGGAGACTGTTCTTGGACTAGTTCTACAACATGTACCAAACAGCGAGAGCATGGTACACGACCTTCTGGCCAGGTCGCGGAACGACCACTTCGTTGCTAAAGACCCCGCGAATGTCTGGCGGAAGTCTCGACTGGCCAAAGATTTATCTAAACTGCTTGATCAAGATCCCCAAGACAGCTCCGCCATGACCATTTCTGACGAATTTGAGTGGGACACCTCAGAGATAACCAACACATCAGGCGTGATCACCGGTGATACTGCACACACGACCTCTGTTTTCAATGAACCTGAACCAGCATTGGAAGAAATAAATCTCAATAATGAGTCGAGGACAAGAGAGTGCCTAGATTTGCCATACCCACCAAATACTCTCAGCGTACTAGAGAATTATTTTACATACACTCACTGCTGGTTCCCCATCATGGAACGCCATGATCTTTTGAGGACGATGCATACCGGATCCCAGGCACAGCATACCCAATACCACGGATCAAGATTAGCCCTCTGGGCACTTGTGGCATATGAAACGTTTACCAATGACAACGGAGACCGAAGACAGTCCAATTACTCAGAAATACAAGATTCAATTGGCGCACGCATCATGACGCAATCATCAAATCTGGAATTGGGCCACATACAAGCTGCTCTTGTTTTCACTTTACTGCAAATCAAGCTTGGGGATTTGCTATATGCATGGAGGCTGGCTGGCCAGGCCTCCAGAATGCTGGCATCATTGCCCGCAGCCGCTAAGAAAAACCGATATCATCACACTTTCCATGGCTGCATCTTCCTTGACAACCTACTGTCTAGTCTTCTCAACAAAGCACCATGTATGTCACTAGCAGAGCAAAGAAAAGAAGAGATGATCAATGAAGACAACATGGAAGAGTGGGACGTTTGGACGATATCCCCACAAGGTTCTGACGGTCAGCGTCCGAGCACACCTCAGGGCCCTCTTCGAGCTTTGAGTATCTTCAACAAGGTCAACAACCTCATGGAATACCTGGCTAGAATATTGTATGTGTCAACCGATACCCCTGGCGTGGATCGCTACGAGATTACAAACAATCTGCAAGCTGAGCAGACGCTCCTTGCGGAAGAATATCCCTATAGCCACAGCCCTGCATGCGCTACACCTCCCATTCTCATGTTGCATCTCACCTGCAACTTTGTCATATTGGCACTCTCCAGCACAAGCCCAACACTGGACACGGTCGGAAATGATCTAGCCGGCAGAGTTTTGCAATCTACTGTCATTCTGTTGGACCTATACGTGGAGATAACTGGAGCATCTCGCGTATCTCCTCTCCTTTTATGCTTTGCTTTACAGGGTCAACAGTGTTTGAATGCCATTTTTCACAACCATCATTCAGAAGAACGAGAAGCCTTGGAAACCCGATTGAGTTCTTACATACCATCCATACAGACGGAAACAAGAACAATGAACGGACTTCCGGAAAACCGAGATCCATTGACTGATACGCCGTTGTCTCGAGCCAGGAATAATCGATCCAATGCGCCCAACAATGGACTTGTTCAACCAAGCGCGTTGCATGCCTTCAATTCACAGCTTGGAACGCCCATCTCCATTCCTTCGGTGGATACAGTATCGGGATCAAAGAAGATTTCAGCGCACCAATCACCCACCGAAGCCACATTTGTGGACTTGACAGGATTCGATGCGTTGTTTGAAGAAATGGTTACTTCAATCCCGTCGAACAGGTATGTGGTCTATCTTTCAAAGGTTATATTCATGCTGACTCGCCGTAGGCAACATCCTCTCTTCGCGCAGAATTTAGGGTTTTATGCAGGAGATCTGGACAAAGACTTCTTAGAACAACTTCAACAGCCGCCGGATGGCTGACCGGGTGGGAAATTGATGACATCCTCTTAAAGAACATTATCCGGGATGTGGCGAAACTGGACGCTTGAAACATGGTTTGGTATTAGGAAAGTGACTAAATATTAAGCACAGCGGGACTTCCATCTGCGTCTCATGCCAAAGACGCTGCAATCGAAAGCAAACCCAAACCAGCGCCTGCAACTTCAATCCCTGTAGTATCCTTCTGCGGAGGATTGAGGACACGCGCCATCCTAGACAACTGCACTGCGAGCAAGTGCTCTCGGAAATACATATCCAACCCACCAACCATATGAATACTATGATCAGCACCATTCCCTCCCTTCTTCTCTCCCCAGCACAATCTAGGACCAACAATCTCATCCTCCTTCTTCCCTGTCCGACTTCCCGCCTTGGCCCAGACACGTTTGGTCTCATACAATGTCTCCCAAGCGAATCCAAAACTTCCAAACATACCACCCTCTTTCTTTCCCTCGGCAGCCGCGTTCTTCCAGACAAAGTTCCGCCCTCCGTATTCGAATCGCCGCGGCGACCAATCTTTCCTTTGCATCTCTCCGTCTGGAATTTCGGTAATTGCTCCCATATTAGGGATCGTGCGCGTGATGAGCCGAAAGCTGCCGCCCTTCATCTTTTGGAGCTTCACGCTCGTCGCTCCGACTTGGGGCAGGAACTCGCCTGCGCGCCGGAGAACGGTGTCCACTATGGGCATCTCGTTACTCCAGATGAATTGAAGGGCATATAAAACGAGTGTATTTGTGATGTCTTTCACAAAGTACCAGTGTGAGCGCATGCCTAAATCAACGAGTTCTGATGAACGGGTAATCCGATACGTGATCGTTGGTGCCGAGGGAGAAAGGGTTAATGAGAAGGAAGGAATCTGGGTGGAGTCGGTGCCGAGGAATGGGTGGAGATGCGCGGGAGCATTGCTTAGATCTGGTTGTGTGTCACTCGGAGTATCCCCTCGGAAAGCATGGAGGTCTTTGCGGATCTGCACAGTAACGTGTATAAGTAAAACGCGACGCTAGATCTCGGGGATTACAAGTATGGCTCACCTGGGTCAATGTCCAGGTCTTTCCGTTCTCCTTTTCCACCTCTTCCATTGCATCCAGGATGGTGGGAGGGAGTATGATGCCATCAAAGCTGCCTTTGAGCTTCAAGCCTTCAAGATAAGCTAGACGTTCACGGTGAACTTGAACCTGCCGCTCGAACATTTTTCTGTTGATTTTGCGGATCTCGCTTCCCTTCTTGAATCTCATGGTCAGTTCGTCCAAAATCTCGATGGCAGTTTTGTAAATTTGAATGGCTTCGTCGTAATCTCCCTGGCGCTCCAGAATGAATGGCTGCGCAGCAAGCTTATAGACTGCCTTGTTTCTGTCGACTGTGTCTGTCATTGTTCCGGGTATAAGATGATTTAGCTCCAAGATAACGGATCACTCGTTGATTATTATTGAACGCAAGATCGTGTTGTGAAGATGGAAGGATTTTGAAGATAAGTTCTATGGCTGCTCATTTATATAGAAAAACACAAGAAACAGAAGCTCTCCTTTGAGGTTCGTGCCAAGGGCGGAATATGCCTTGCCAAGGGCCGTTCAAGCGTACAACCGGGTTCAAATCGCGATGTCTACACAGAAAGAGGACTAACGTCCGTAAGGCTGGTTTTGCTGGCGGTTTGAGCCGAACCAAATCGCAATGTGGGGTTCCGCAGGATGTGATAAGAAATGTTCATCAAGACAAATTGATCATCTGAACGGTCAGCCACGACACTACGCTGTCTCAAAGAAGCTAGATGTGGTCCGTTCTGAGCACAGTGGTTGGAATGGACGCTATCGCGTCGCTTACTATTACTCTCTTGGACGCTTGGCAATTAGGTTGACCAACAACCCCGCGGGCTTAGCGGGTATGCAGTACACACCGGGCGCTGCCGAGGGCGGAGGCTTTTGATGCACATGGCCACCAAGCCACCTTGATTGTAGTGGCTCAGGGTCCAAGGGTCCATTTGTCTGAAAACATTTGATCGTGGTAAGCCTCGTGGTTGAAGGCACAGGGACAGTCTAGTTGGGTCCCAGTGGAACATCAAATAATTTGCGCTTCCAACGTTATGGTACTGAATTACTTAATGCACCACTAATAGAGTCCATCTTTGTCTTTCAAACTGGTAGATGGCTCTTCAATCATATGAGAGATGTAATCAGTCATTTCTCACGAATAGTTGAATTGAACACCTGAAAAGTAGATTCATACTGTTGTTTACCATCTTGGCTCCTGACTCTCCGACAGGATATCGTATGCAGACATATCATCGTAGTTATCACTATGCATAATGATGAGGTTCCAATCCACATACACATAGTTCGTCCGCTCCAGACAACGTTTGCACACTTGGCAGCTGGAGTCAATCTCTCCTAACCAACGCCATGGTTACATATGGACCCATAATGCATCGGTACTAAACTGTCCTTACCTAAACTATATATTGACTGTGATTGATTGGCGTCTGTTTATTTGTAAATATTCTGATTCTGGCTGGTAAGCAGTATACTGAATGCGAAGGGCTGCCTAGCTTTGAAACAGTACCTTGAAATAGTACCGACATATCTGAGGTTATTAGTAGGTCCCCAAATACTGGTCACAGTGAACCCGTAAGTAATGTGCATTCAACCAGCAAGTATTTGCCTCAGAATTTCACTCTAAGTGCGTGTGAGATCTATAGTCCTCCCATGACAGAGGGATTGAAATCAATTTGTTACGACCAATATTGGACCCCCGAACCAACCAACTTGCTATCACCAGTCTCCATCGTGATACACGACTGCTGTGCAACACAATTTCCACGTGGAATGAACATTGAAATTTCTGCACGAGTGTTCAGTCAAGTTATTACTTTGTGTAAGAGAGACGACCTTGTCGAGGATAGTACCTAGATTTCGCCGTACATCGTTTCTTGACAGGAAAAGAAAGAGTTCCTTGTGCTGACTAGCTAGAATAACATCCTGTCGGTTGATCGCTGCACAAATCATAGAAATAGCACCAACTAGACTAGATATGTAGTGCTATGCTGGGATTGGTGGATCAAATAAATCTAATCAAAAGAGTACAATCAAAGGTTCAAATAAACAGGAGTATAGATGTTTGTAGCAGGGTCATTTATATACTACTAGCTATTATAATTTTTGGACCATGGCATATTGGAGTTTGAATTCATCTCATCGTGGTTAGAAAGTAAAGAAATGGGGCCGAGGCGGGACCTGGAAGATTCCGGCCACTGATAATTGCAGGTCAGATGACAGATTGTTTGCCCTGCGACCCATATATGAGGCTATTTCATTCACAAGGATATCTCGGCATCTTTTTTTTTGCCTGACAAGTTTGTGAAGAACAGGTAGTTTGTGTGGAGACCCGAATGTTTGCCCAATGGATATATATCGGGCCAATAATTGAAGAGCACGAGATGGCAAGTTCGGTAATTGCACGCCCCACGATTTAAAAATGGATGCTAAAACCGGAGTTGAATGAGTCTTTTGGCCAGGATGCCCTGGAGGCGTCTAGGTCTTGTTTTTTTTTGCGGCTAAGGGACTTCAGTTACCAAATTGGGTTTAGTGGTATAACATTTGCCTTCACTAGCGTCGGGGCTAATCTTTAATTGGTTAGATGTACCGCCCCTAGGTGGTTTGGGTATAAATATTGCCCAATAGGAAGAGTTTGCTGACTCCATTATCCGAAACAGCTTTAGTTCGAGACAATGCTTATGCAGAGGAATCACAAGCCGTGGAGAGACCCTGAGATAAATTGTTTATTTGAGGGCTGCAATCTCCCCAGTTTTTGCTTACTTTTCTTATTCTTCTTCAACGCCTAACCTTCGTCGCTCGTTTGACTATACTGACCACTTTCGTTAATTAAATAATTCACCATGCACATCCAATCTCTTGCTCTCCTTGTCGGCGCGACCGCCGCCCTCGCCGCCGAGACAGTCACCCTTTTCCTCCCTGGATTCGACGAACAGCAGATCGACGGCAAGGTCATTGGCTCTGTATGTGAAATTACTACCCGTACGATGATCAACAAAAGCTAATTTATACCCTCAGAGCGGCTCAATGACTACTTACCTCATCAACTGTGCCCCCGGCGTCGAGTCCGACGACTGCGGTCTCCCACCGGCCGGCATGACCGTCGCCCAAGGCCCTTCAAGCGTAATCCTATCCTACGGAATGGACCAAGTGTAAGTCGCCAGCCCTACAAGGTCGCCCCACAAAAATAGCTGATCACTTCCTATCGTAGCACCATCTCTGAGAACTGCAAGTACGACTCCTCAAGCGCCACCTGCTCCGCTAGCATGAACGAGAGCGGAATCAAGACTACTTGGTCAAGCGCTATCCCTATCTCCTCGATCCCCGGCGGCGCTTTGATGGCTGTCACTGTCACCGCTACTGAAACCGGTGCTTCTGCCACTACTGGTGCCTCGGCTTCGGCTTCTACTGCCGCTTCTACTGGCTCCCTGACCACCTCCGCTTCTACTTCTGGAAATACCGCTGCCAGCACCGCTACCGGTACTAACACTGCTGAGTCTTCTGGAAGCGCTGCGGCTACTAGCCACACTGGAACTGGTAATGCTGCTATGCCTATGATTACTGGAAACGCGCGCTGGGCTGCTGGCGGTGTTGCCGCTGCCCTGGCCCTCGCTGTCATCTGATAAACTGGCTGTTTTATAAATATCCGTGTCGCATTTTGTGTGGCCGTTGTTGAAGCCGATATAACATGTTGATTGATATCTGATCTTGCCTTGTATAATATAATACGTACTACGCTCATAATGTTTTTATGGTTCGTCTGCGCGAATTTGTTCAAATTTTTATTTCCGTCGATGAGTTATGAAGTTCGAATTTACATCGCTCAATCCGACGCTGGACATATATACGAGGGACACTATCTACTCCGTCTAAGTATTTCTTTCATATTATTGACAGTCATTCAGGACTTGCGGTGCATGACACCGGCCGCAGCCTGCATTATTATCAGCACATGACGCTTGCTTTTGAGAGAGATAGAACGAAGGCTTACCTGGTGGCTGGGGAAGACCAGAGTATCGGCGATCACGACATTCTCACGACGACCGGCAGCAAACACAACAACCTCAGCAATGTCATCACCAGTCAATGGCTCAACGCCCCTGCGGTATGTTAATCATCTGATATACATCAAGACCGACTCCTCGGACTTACTTGTATACAGCATCAGCCTTGGACTTGTCTCCATAGAACCGCACGACAGAGAACTCCTGATCAAGAAACTGTTAGATCACGGTTACATACGGACATAAATTCCCGGTGATAACATACAGTTTCAACCTGACCGGGGTCAATCTCAATGACACGAATTCTCGTGGCGATGAGTTCTTTGCGCAGCGCATCTGTGAAGGAACGGACGGCAGCCTTGGTGGCACAGTAAATGCTACCACCAGAGTAAGGCTCACGGCCAGCAATGGACCCAATGTTAATGATATCACCACGGCCACCCTCGTCGCGCTTCTTGAAGATGGGCAGAATAGCCTGGGTCATGTTGATGAGACCGGTGACGTTGGTGTCAAACATGATTTTCAAATCCTCGGCAGCGATTTCAGGTGCCTGAGCAACGCCCTTGACCAAGCCACTACATTTAGGTTAACATAAAATGCCAATTTGATCTATGCGCATTGAGAGATATGACTCACGCGTTGTTGACAAGGACGTCAATCTGCTTGAATTCCTCCGGCAGGGAGGACACAAAGTTGTTGATCTCCTCAGGCTTGCTGACATCGAGCTTGACAGGTAGAACCTGGACACCATCGCCAACTTCCTGTTTAATCTCCTCCGCGACCTCCTTCAATGTATCGATGCGGCGCGCAGTCAGGATGAGCTTCAGGTTTTTAGGTGATGTGCGCGCAAATTCCTTAGCAGTGCTCTTTCCAATTCCCGATGAGGCACCGGTGATAACAATAGTCTTGCCTTCGAGGCGCTTTGCCATTGCGGAAGCCATGGTGCGTCGGATAGAAGCTGGATTGAGTGCTGATGTGAAGGTGGGGTTGGCGGAGATAGCGTGAGATGAGGAGTATGCGGGTCGGAGGTGTCCAATTGATCTAATACACGCTCTTAAATGGTTCATGGGTCGGAATCACAGTGTTTCAGGAGAAATTGAGTGCAGAAAACAAAAGAATCAGAAGATAATCACGAACGAGTGCGGGGATTCTGGCGTCATGTTGGGTTACGTAAGCACATAGAATGAATCGCCTGAATGGTTTCCCGACATCGGAACGAAGGCCGATTCTTGAGATCCTCCGACAAAAGATATGTATCTCGATTAAACCCGTCTATATTTCCGCTTCATTGAACAAGTTGACGTATTAAACACGGATGTCACATGTGCTTTCCAGATTCAGCCTCGTCCCCACTGACTATTTCAAGAACCATGTCCTGCAGAATAGTTTGCTCCTCGATGTAATTGGACCTGGTTCACTTTGTATACTTTGCGTCTCTCTTCACATTTTTTTAATATTTCTCAGGCTTTGTAAGCTTTCTTTATTCAAGCAATGACATTGTATTTTGTATTGCATCATATATTGCCCCTTTGTTCTATGTGTTTTCTTAGGGCTGGCTGACAAACAGTCTTTGGTCCTACGTAGCTCAAAGAGAAATTGCACTCTCTTTTTCAAGACAAATAAAAACTCGCATAATAACCTTGAGACACACAAAGGCTCAAGTATTATAATAGTTTGGCCGAGCCTTCTCTCTTATTGATGCACAAAGGAAAATTTGGAAGGCCATTGTGCTTTACTCGGAGAACAACGATGCATCAGCATAGCCCCGAAATACCGGCGTCGACCTAAATACTTGTCATAAATACCGTCAAAATCATACACCTTCTTGGTATTGGATTCTCAGTTTATCTATCTGGGCACAGTATATCATCCTTTCTGAGGTTTGTCCGAGGAACCACAAAGACCATTTGTTTACTCCTCCAGAGCATCATCGAGTTCATCCACCATACTGCCAACATTGGTAACTCTCTAATTTGATCAGAAGCCTTCTTCAATTAGCAGATTCGACTGAATTAAATATTAGAAAAAGATTTTCGGCTAACAAGATGAGTTCCCCAAGAGAGGTATGCCCGAGCATCCTTACCCGGGTTTCGTCTCAAAGTAATCAATACCGAACTGAGCGAGAAGAAGCATTGCCTGATGGCCGCCTCAGACCCTGCAAGTTTGATTGGGCGGATGACGTGGAAGACTACATTCAAAAAGCATCAACTAACCTGGTACTCCAGCATCGTTCCGCCAGTATTATCAAGCAAATGACTGGACAAGTCTCCACCTGTACTCCTATCAAGGAGGAGGTATGGGATGACCATATTGGATGGTGCGAGGAAGGTAGCGAATCTGTTGATGAGCCCCAAACCTGGACATTGCAGAGCCTGGGCTCGCCTTCAAGTCACAAACAGTCACCCACGAGCGACGAAACAGACCTAAAGGTAAGCTCGCCCAACTATGACACCGAGGCTTACAACGAAATCCAGGAAAGCCTGAATGTAAACTTTGACTATCGCGATGGCTGCATAGAAACGGATTCCAGAATTCACCACTTCGACTGGGTGGGTCGCCCCATTTATGAGCACAGTGCAACGTGCCCTTCAGACTCTCTTGCAATTATCATGACAAAGCCAAAGAACATTCATACCCCAGGCATGGTGAGGCAAAAAGCACTTCTGAACTGCGCATTTCAGTACATCGACCCAGTCATCGTAGTATTGGACGACACAGTACCCGATCTGCTCGAGCTTCGAGGCGCAAAGCTAGCCCAGGCATCTGCAGGAAGGGTACACAAATTCTACTCTGCCCATGGCCGATGGCTAGAAGACTCTCGAGACTCAAGTGAAGAAAACACCCTTGACTTTGGACATATCGAAGTGTACGAATCAGACCATGTCGCAATAGGAAACGGATTTGTAGAGTCAAGTCCAATTCAATCGACATCACAGTGGGTGAGTAAAATCCCGGATGCACCAGAGCGCGCACGGGCAATGCCGCGAATGAGAACATTTAAGCCGCAGCCGTCACCATTGAGTCAATCTGAAACGGCCCCAGTCTCAGAGGTTCACCACCAAGTGAAACCAAATATCTCAAAGCAGGCTCGGCACCCACTCCCAAAAATTACAACATGCGTCAAGGAAGAAATACCATATGTGTATTACTCATTCCCAGAACATGAATTTGGCAAGCCGAGATTGAGAGCAGTGAAAAAAGCGATCAAGCGCGCTTTCTTTAGCTTGAAATCCTTCCTAACATCATCCAAGTCTGTACTTTGTTAGAAGGTGGCTCCACTTTGTCGCCTTCAGCTTCCATTTGGTTGTTCTAGTTGTCTTTTGCCTAGGAGCGTGTCAAGTTAGTGCATTCACTTTCTGCCGCATATGATATTGAGTGTATCTGGCTGGCATCGCCGAATCCTTCTCACGCATCCTTTGAAAATATCCATTTTGAGATTGAGTCAAGGTCTGAGCGTTATCGCCACAGACGGGTTGAAGAGCAATCTACCTTGCTAGCTGGGCCCTCGCCCCATTTTCTTTTGTTTCCCATCACATAGTTTGTTTGAATAAAATCTCCATATGAAAAAGACAAGGAAAATCCAGTAGAAGAATTGTTTTGATTTGACCATTTGTAGTTTTCCAGGCTCTTTCTGATTGGTAGTTAGCACTATCTAGTTACACGATCATGTCGTCTTGTAAAAGGACATGTTTAATCAATAACTTGACTTATACAAGATTACGATTGGGCAAAGTGTGAGGTCACCACTTTCCAAGATGTCATTCAATGGCAGACTGTCTAAACCATTCACCTCACTATCACCTTTCTAAATCTACACCTAAGGAGATGAAGGGAGGAATTCTTGATATTAATTGCGATTTGGGCATGTAATTGAGCAATAGAAACCATGCCTATCACCTAGAAGCCGGACTTTTGCTGATTGTGGCCTGTGGCCCTTCTTTGTGTTTGATTTGAAATTGAACATCCGTTTGCGTTTGCCCAAAAGTAATCCATTGCTCATTTTATCATTCACTATGAAAAGATTAAAAGACAAAAAAAGTCTTGGGAATGCAGCTTTGAAATTGAAATTGAAGTCCGTTCGTTGAATCTACCTCGCGTTTCTTCTCAATTTTACTTACTATATGTGTAGATATCTTCATGATGTACAATCGTAGACTCCTCAGAAAATGCCGCAGTAGTATGCAAATCTATTTTAAGAACGTGACCTATTAAAGAACATATCTGAAGCCCTTGTTTTCGATCTCCGTTTTGTCCTGGAAAACAGAAATTAGCGATTTTTCAGGTTTAATGCACAGTAGACCTTACCAGCATCCCGTTCTCAACGCCTTCCGATTCGACTTCTTGACCATCGATGGCTTGGCGGTCACGGCGCTTGTTCTCAAGGAACATATAGATGTATAAGGCGACTATGCAGAGCAGTTTGACTATGTAGCCAACAAGCATGCTATAGAAATGACCAGTTAATCAAACCCCAGTGAAAATTTCTAGAACGGATACATACGCAATATAAGCACTGTGATATCCAGGGGCCTCGCTATCCTTGAAGGTTTGCGGTCCGATGATGTTTCCAACACAATAGCCGGTGAATAAGAGGGCACCCGTTACCTGCTTCTTGGTGTATCCTGCAATGTTGGAGCTGACAATGATCAAAGTCATGCTGAATCCCAGTCCTTGGAAGTAGCACAGCCAGAGTGCGACAAGGCGCCCCCATTTGTTGTCATCGGGGAGTCCGACTAGAAGACTTGCTCCTATGATACAGACGGCGCAGGCAAAGATCATGCATGCAAATCGAGAGTGGAATTTGCCGTCGAATTTGGTTGCTATCCAACCACCAAGAAGCAGAGTAATGAATTGAACCGCGCCGCCAGGGATTTGGAGGTACTGGGTTCCAAGTGTATCAAATCCAAAAGTTCCAACGATGATGGAGGTGAACTGTTTTTAAAATTTGTCAACTCCTAAGAGCATTAAACAGGGTATCTGAAGACATACGCTGGTCAATGCGGAGTTGGGAACCTGCGCGCCAATGGCCATAATGAACAAAAGCCATGTTTTGGGATCCACTGCCGCTTGTTTGACTTGATACCACTTGAATTGGCTACTTTTGACACCCTGCCGATTGATAGCGACACGCTCAACTGCGATTGCTCGCTCACGTTCGGTGAGGAACTTGGCTGTTGATGGTAAATCGGGGAGCAAAATCGCAGCAGCAATTCCCACTGCAATTGAAAAGGCTCCAAAGATGAGGAAAACGTACATCCATCGTGGTAGACCGGTCGTGATGTGTCCAACGGCATATCCGATTAAACTGTGTTCGGTTAGCTCGGCTTACAGATCATGGATTGAGGCTTCATTCTTTACTCACCCTCCAAACATTGTCGCAATACCGTTGGTGCAGTACCAAGCTTCTAGACGTAAAGGTTGTTCTTCCGATGTGTACCACATACTCATCATGAGAACGAATCCGGGAGTGACGATCGCCTCAACTACACCTAGTAGGAAGCGGTTGATCGCAATTCCGGCAAAGTTATGGCACGCGGGTGTTGTCATGAGAAGGCCACCCCATACTATTTTCGTTAGCATCTTTGTATCTATGACTTGTGGCCTTCAATCCTTACCCAATGTGGTAGCTGACATCACTTTACCCACGGGGAGCTTTTGCAATGCTAGTCCAGCAGGCCATTGCGCAATGAGGTATCCGAAATAGAAGATAGAACCTGATCAGTTCAGATTAGTCAATATTGCTTACAAGCCTTGAAGAATGTGCACTCACTCAGCCATGAATATTGTTGACCCTTCAGGTGTGTTCCATCCTTTAGGCCGTAAACGGACGCAAAGTTGATACTGTTCTTGTCCAGATACTGCAGACAGTCAGCACACCAATCGTTCACAAAGGAAATTTCCTAGCAATCTCACTTGGAGCATGTAAATAAGAAACAGCAGCGGTATGAGCACTATATCAATCTTTCGCAACACCTTTTTGGCTTCTTCTGGCGTATATTCAAGACCTTGATGCTGTTTATAAAACTCATAATTTTCATCTGCTGCCGCCGAATTTGTTGACGAGATGGAAGATGATAAGGTCGCCTCTGCTTCCTTTTGTGAAGCCATGGTTTAACTGGAAATTTCTCGACAAAACGGAGAAGAGAGAAGAACAGAGATTTATTAAATCTGATCTTGTACACATTCGGCACGGTCCAGTGGAGCATTGCACAACAAAACGGCCCCACTAGTCTAAGAAGGAAGGTTCTATGGAATAGGTGGGAATATAAAGTACATGTTAAGCTATATGCGAGTATGGCCGCAGTATTACCGAGTACTACGTTCTGACAGGAACTGAAGCGAAACTCTAAGCAATGATAGACACATGGACTGGCAGGATATGTGATTTTACTGGATCGATCAATACACTCCAAATGGATGTTATTGGCCGGCGTGACGTACCTAGAAACGTTGGGTGGCTTGAATCAAGGGAGTGGATCTATCACGACATCACCGCATCAATTGCGCGTTTGCAGGCCCATATAAGCTCATTTCACACCCAGAAACTACCGAAGCTTTGCTCCTCATCCGGAGATATTCCGTCCCCCTGAGCCAAGAATCGGAATAAGCCTCGAATCGAGAACAGATTTTGCATTCTGCTGCGCCCATTAATCTTGACCCTAAAAGACATACTTGGTCTTGGCGCCCGGTTGAACCCCGCGGACGTTTCCCGGGCGTTTCGACTCAAATTTGAGATTTCATGGGAGTTTGTCTTCTTTTCCATATCATGCAAACTACAACAGTTCTATTTTCCCCTTCTCATCAATCGTCTGGCAAAATCGTAAGCTGTACGTCGAAACAGAGACTTGAACCTTTTCGAATCCCTGGATCGCGATTAGATAAGCATTTTATTTGAACCTCATACTTGAATATGATTGGCCAGAACAGCAACCGCCGATCAATATTGATTAGATCTCTTGGATTTTCTCATTGCTTACAGCTAGGATTGGAAGATGCGAGAATGAATGGGATGAGAACTAAATGCTGCATTTTCCTGTGACGAACCTGAATGGGTTGGTCTATTTCATCTAGAACCCGTAGACATATTTGGTAATAACAATTTGAGACCCCCGGCGCATCATTTTTATATCATCAACCTTCATGCACTGGCAATGACATCCTCCGGTCCCAAGGGCGGCCGGCTGGCAGCCATATTACACTGTCTGAACACCCGCACTTCATCCTCCGCAAATGACCCAACAATTGAATGCATCACGCCATGGTTATTGAACAACACCAGGTCCCCTTCCTGCCAATCATGGGTGTACAGGTAGCAAGGGTCAATAGCTCTTCGCTGCAACTTGTAAAGCCGATCTCGAATCTCCGCAAGATTATCAAGTACCTGTCCATTTTCCAGGTGAATTCTGCGAATACAGGTCGGGTAGACCATCATGGCAAACTTTCCAGTGACAGGATTCTTCCAGGCCATGGGATATATCTTGATCTTATCGGCCTCGAAGGGGGGAGGTCTTTCTCATCAAGTTCCAATCCTTCTGACACAATTCCCAGTCCGTTGGAACGGGACTTGGCTTTGCTCATCCAGATGTAAGGATGGGGTGCATATTCGGCTTTGCTGGTGCGCACGAAATGTTGTTCTTCGTCTGACAGCATATCGTACAGACGATATCCGCTGAAGAATGCCGTCGTTCCAAGAGGCACGTCGAGAGTGGCGTCTGTGCCATCGTCGTAACGGCATATCTGGCGGCGGCCTTGTGGAACTTTGACAGCCAAAAGTGTGGTGACCAGTGGCGGATCGAGGTTGTACATTGCCGAGTCGATGTGCCAGCGATAGAAATGCGTGTAATCATGATTTTCTTCGGGCGAGATGGGATTCTTGTGGAATTTTTGTGGTGGGGGTGGTTCAAGCGAATGTTTTTGAGACCCTCATACTCCTTGACCAGCCCGCTACCAATAACCTGCACCTGAGGTTGGCTCGGAATGGTAGTCAGGTCGGCATGTAGCACACTGCGTTTGTCGATCGATTTTCCATGGCTATAAACACCAGCGGAGGGGTCGAAGCGTCGAGTGAGTTCGTACTGCGCATGAGGAGAGAGTTTTCCTTGGTTTTTGAGAACGACAACTTGATTTTCATACAAAGTTCGGCGAAGGAAATCAAAATCCTCATCTTGAGATAGATCAACGCCTATATCTAGTATTATTGGGTAGAGTCGAACTTACCAGTCATTGTCTCAACGTCAAAGCCCGTGACTTCTGCTCCAAAGTCCACTTGAGACTCATTGGATTTGGTGAGAGGCTTACAGGAAAGGGTCATGGTAGCCATTGCGAAGAAGGAAAGTCGAGACTCCAAGAATAATGAATTGTATGGATGAGTTGATGAGCGACTCTATGCTCTTTATACCGTCTGGTTGTACATTTGCAGTCCCTCGTCGGACCAATAAAAGCAGTGCGGGTGAGTCTTCGCAACTGGCCCGCTCCTGAAGATAGCACTCGTAGTTCAACGTCAACCTGCACGATAATACAGCACTTCTCATTAGTCAAGAGCACAGTGATGCAAGGATCCAACGGAAATCTGAATATCAGGAATGGCGGTGCAAATATGGGAACTCATCCGCTCCGTACACTTCGAACGTCTACTTAAAGGAAGCGATGTGTCGAGAGACAACAATAACCCCAACATTCCAGATCGCAAACTTTGTTATAATAGAAGAAATGCCCGAGTCAACAAGTCTAACGTTTGATCTTCTCCCTAATGAGATTCGACAAAGTTCCGCCATTGGCGCGGAAATCCACCTGCCGCCCGGAATGGGTTTGTTGGACCTTGACCACCTGACCGAGAACGACAAGGAGAACCTTCGAAAAGCTCTTTTTGAAAACCAAGTGGTGGTAATCAGAAAACAAAAAGGGATAGATGCAACTGTCCTGCCAAAGCTCGCCAAGGTTTTCGACCCCAACGCGTCTGATATTCATTCCGCTGGTGAGAAAGCCGTCAGCGACCCGAAGAACATCCTGTCGGCGTACAAAGCTGGCAGAATCCCAGGGGCTCCCCAGGTTGGTATCATTGGGTCGGGTACATTCGAAAATTATGAAGGTCTGGAGAAGTTGGAGGTTGTGCATTTGGTTTGTCTTTTCCGTCTGGCGAATGTTGTTATAGCTGTCTGACCGTCTGAGCAGGATCACACGTTGTTCCACGAGACGCCTTTGAAGCAGGAGGAGTTGGTTGATGGTTATACCCGCCCATACCGGTGGCATATGGATACTCCATTTTATGAGCGGCTGCCGGGTGAAGTGACGATCCTCCACTCAATTCGCAGTCCCAATTTACCCGACCAGAAGATCAAGTTTCCGGATGGAAAGGAAAAGGTTGTCGGTGCTGGTGCCACAGCCTGTGAGTGTCATGAGATAATCCAACAAGACTTAATTTCAAATGCTAACTGCATACAGTCTTTTCCGGCGCTCGTGCTTTTGCTCTGCTGACCCCAGAGGAACAAGAATTTGCTCTTAATACCACGGTCACGTACGCGCCTCAAGCGTACGAGTACATTCGGCAATGCAAGGCGTCAGAAGACGGCCTCACTATCCCGACGTTTGGGCGGGAGGTACCGGTGGAGAAGCTGTCGGAATGGGCGTGGGACAAAGTTGCAGAGCACCCGGTGAGCAAATTTGCCAATTGAAATAAGACACCAGAGAGATGTTTGGCTGACGATGCTTTACCAGATGGTCTGGCGAAACCCACTCAACCCCGACAGGCCCTTCTTACAAGTACACGGCTGCTGTGTGTATAAGCTCACCACACGGAACCCAGCGACAGGCGAGGTCAAGATCGTGGATGATGTCGAAAAAGTGAGGGAGGTGGTATACAACATGCAGAAGAAGATATATGCCGCCGAAAACATCTATGCCCATCGATGGCAAGAGGGTGACGTGGTCATTTTCCATAATCGTGGAGTCATGCACAGCATCACGGGTCAGCTGGCCAAGTACAAGGAGGAAGAGGATAAGAGGAGATTGCTGTGGCAGTGCACGATGACAAGTATCACTGCGCCGAAACCGTTCCGGGAATATGAGGGCGTCAATGACACTGGTTATGTGAGACCATGATAGAACAGAATATGCAACTAGCTCGATAGGGTCTAAGCAATCAAACAGGAACTTGAGTTCGAAATTTGAATTCTCGTGTTCTTCAAAATGGCAGAGGATCTTGTAAAGAATGGAATGTCCCATTGAACCAAGCGTCGAAGTCGATGTCTTCCGCAGTATCCCAAGCAGGCTGCATCTGCTCAAAGTGAGCACCAATAACATCTTGAGTGTCCATATCAGAGAACCTGCCAACAGAGCTCTCTGGTGTATCAGGACCCAGGTGCAATCGCGTGAAGCTCGAAAATTTGGCCAGGATTTGACCGAAATCCATCACTTTCCGACGCTGGCCTGAAGTTCCCATAGAGATCTCCGCAGTAAAGATTGCATCAATCAAAGCAACGCCTCGCTGAGCAAGGACATCGTTATTCCGAGCAGCAAGCCGGGTGCGAGCCGCGTGGATGGCATCCCTGTAGCTTTGAGCGATATTCACCTGGTCCTCTGCAGTGGCATTCACTTCAAAGCACATTATAACGGCAGCCGTAATTGCGAAGGCGGTATGTGTCCATATTGAAACGTCTTCTTCTCTCACAATTACCTCATGTTCTCGCAAGATGGTCATAGCAGCTGCAACACATGTACGTCTTGTATAGCTGTATGTCTGGTCGTGGAAAGAGCGGAAGAGGAACGGTCGATGGATCATGATGATTTTCTCTGCTGCAGTAATTGCGAGACTTCGTCGAGCAATTCCAAGCCATAAGATTTGTTCTTCTTTCTGTTTATCTGGGCGGAGCAGGAATGATGGTATGTTCTTCACCACGGCTCTCATTTTCTGATCGACGTGCAGGATATGTTCGTATTGCTGCCGCGGGGGCTTCCTCGCTTTCATTGGGCCAAACCCATCAACTAAGCCGGGCATCAACTCTGCCAGGTTGACCAAGACGCGGATGTAAGTGCTGATAGTAGGGGAGGTTATTGGCATATCCATCAAATCATAGTCATCAGCGTTCATGGGGCGGCCGGTCGAGAAGTGCATGGGGGAGATACTGTATGAGTCGGTGAAAGGGATCGCGAAGTGGTCCTGGATGATCATTTGACACCAAACCCTCTTTCCCACTTCTCGTTCCACTTTTTCTTCCCATTCTTCTTTGTTTCGAACAGGTTTTGAAGAGTGACCCTGAATTTTGTGAATCCCCAGACACTCCGCAATACGCACCGCGGCGTTGAACAGAGTCGCATTCAACTGACTCAGTCCAAGATTGTGAGCGACTTCGGTTGAGATAACAATTGCTTGTACAGAATATAGAGATAGGTTGCTGAGGAAATTCGAACTATAAAGAGTTTGGACCATAGCAGAGAAAAGTTGTTGAGCAGACTGTACCGCATGAAGGTCGACATCGACAAGCTCTCTTGCCTTCGCGCTATCTTGTATTGAACTGATGGTTGAGCTCAAGATAGAAAGATAAAGAGCTTGCCACAAAGGGTCGTCGAATTTCCCACATTCCCAAAACAATTCGCACTGTTCTAAGAACGTCGGGCTGTGTATGCAGTTGTGATGCCATGCTAAATGGCGTATGTGGAATTTAATGAGCTTTTGAGCATCGGCAGTTTGAGGGAAAATAGGTGTATTTTTCAGACCGAAAGAATCAGAATGGAGCAGGCTGGTCGCGGATAATAATTGCAGGCCATCTTTGCGATACTGACATGCACATGTCCTGTGTGGGAAGCATCCAGCAGAGTTTCGACCCCAAGCAAGATGCTCGATAGCTGTGAGAAGTGATGAGTCAACCTGGTGTAGAGTATTTTCAGTAGTCCCGGGAAACGCTTTCCCGAGGGCGCGATCCTCGGCCGAGCTTATTTCTTGCTCCGCCGTGGTGGTGGTGGATACATCCGGTTCTCTGGGATCTTGGCCAGTCTCCAGCCGGAATACTCGGTTTCTGATTTTTTGAACAACATGGGTGGTTTGATCTGATGGAGATGACTCCAGATCGACCAATAGTGTATTCAGAAACTCGATCTCCGGGCCGTGTTGCACAGTGTTGCGCCTGAGATGCACGACTTCTATTGAGCACTTCAAGTTGAGTCGTTTACATCTCGAACAGGGATCTTGCTTGTCACATTTACGCTTCCGCTTTGTGCACTCTGCATTAGGTCAGCTTCTTGGTTTACCTGTAAGGAGGAACAGCCTCGGCACTTACCTCGGCACGCTTGAGGCTGACGCTGCGACACACGGAACGAGCTTCCTTTGTCTGAAGGGCCACTCATTTCCCATCAGCTTTGATGAAGCCAGATGATCATTGATTTGATGTGTTAACGTTTCAAGGGTTCCCCACGGTGTCAAGAGAGTCGAGGGTTGTGGGATGTCCGGAAGCCGCAGTTTGTCCGAGGCTTGGCGCCGATAACACGTTTGTGATCCCCAAGATAATCTAGTTATGTAGTACAATTTCAGTAACTACAATTTATAGCAGTTAGGGTGTATACTTATTTTATTTGGAATAAATTTAGAGGATCTGTGAAATTGAAGTCAATAGTTATGATTTTTGAGACCACAATTGACTCGCATTTCCATTGTTATTTGCGCGAGCCGCTCGATGACCCACATATATATATAGCACAGTATCCACAGTCTGCAACTCGCCTACCCAGGTACCTTAGTCATTTTGCGATGAGGCTACACTAGAAGTGGAGAAAAAGTGATATGAATTTGTAATGATGAATTATCATGAAGATGATGGGTGAGCAAACGCTGCTGTATCCACCAATTTGGAAACTGGCTTCACGGTGATTTACGCTGAAATTTGTTGGCAGGCTTTCTATACTCAATATGGTTACCTTGTTGCCTTGGCCACTTTGTGGAGAATTCATTTAATCATCGTTGACGTATAGATGTCCACATACAAGGCTAGTTTCAATGCATACTGAACGGTAACCGTTCACGCAACATCCGTGTCATTGATCATCTCATTGGCACTCATACACGGTCCCTTGACCCAACCAGTGGGCTTCCTTCAATCTTTGAAAAGTCGTGGGCATCTAAGCATGCCTGTCGAGACTTGAGGAAACTGGGCTCGGCACGTGCGAAGACATCGTTCTCATAGGCGGCGATGGAGGATACTAAATCGATAGAATCGAAAGAGCTGTTTTTGCCAAGTCTTACAGTCAGTATGGTGCAATCATGATGCAACTAATTGAAAACATCACGTTTCCATACCTTGTATCTGTTATATTGAGACGCTTCACAAGATCAAGGACATCCACAATCGCGTTATTTGCGCCTTCTCCGCGGACTAGTTGAAATCAGTACCGCGCCTTTTTGTCAATTCCTAAGAGCCAAAAATTTTGGCTCACTTACACATGGTCATGGTATGTGCCGAATCTCCAACTAGCACCGCCCGGGGGTGCGCATGAGCCCTTCCTAGGCTGAACATCCAATCTTCGATACGAATCGAGCGCACTTCCACATCATCAGGGAGTTTCTGGACTAGGGAGCGGAAAGGCTCCGACCAATTCTCTGTCATATTCTTCATTAACGCAATACGTTCAGCGTTATTATTGGGGACCGGGATTCCCTTTGAGTCTGCCCAAGAGATGATAACCTGGCAGTTATAACGGTCTTTGCTGCTGTCCTCAAAATTGTTTGGGGTATCGAGGACTGTTCAACGATTAGCATGGCGGAGAAACCGCAAGGTGTTAATTTAACGTACAGCTGAAGAATAGAAAGACGTTCGATTCCGGATGAGAGCCTTGGAAAATGAAGGGGTCGATGGATTGGGCGCCACCCAGCTCCTCCGCAGTATACAGTGTTGATGCACCCAGCAGCTGTACTGGCAATTTATTCATCTGTGTATCTGGATAGAGTATTTCACGCGTTCGCGATCTTGAGCCATCACATGCGACAAGTAGCTTGCCAGTAGCAGAGGTGCCATCTTGGAAGTGTGCGGTGATCGTATCGCCGGAAGACGAGACGTTATGCAGGCTTTTACCCCACTAAATGATTGCCATCAGCTCCTACCATGAGATGTAGACCATCAAAATGCCGATAATGGCTTGTGTTGCTAACTTAGGACTTTACGACTTACTTGTACATTGACGCCGGTAGCCAGTAACTCTCGTAAGCGAGCCCGGCTGACTCGAATACGTTCAACGGCAGGTGAGTCGTACAAGGCAGCTCCTGACTTTAAGTCGAAAAATTGAAAGCGACCGGTATCACCTCGAGCTGATGCTTCTTTATTGACGAAGGTTTCGGGGAAACGATCGACGATGTTCCTCGGTAGTAGCTCGCGCAGAGCAGGAAGTGACCAATGCAATGTCAAACCCCATCCACCGCTCCGTGCGTCGCTTGCGGGGTCTCGATCGAAGATCTCGAAAGGAATATCATGGCTTAGCAGGTACTGGGCAAACACAAGGCCGCTGATGCCGGCACCGATTATCAAAATTGGTTGATCAGACATGGTGAGCAAGGTATAACGTATAATGTGGAGGTCTACTTCGTAGTACTTTGTGTCCGATTTGATCTCGTTAATCTATGTCGCGCACCCCTGTCTCAGCTGGTCTCACCCAGTTGCACATGCATCATGCCACACACTTCAATTGAAAAGTCTGCGAAAGCTTTCGGTGGAGCCTAAAATTTCCACAATTTCAACGTGGAGCCTACGGGGACCAAACGAAAGAAAATTAAGATTTGATAGTCCGACTGTGCCGTTCGCATTTACGCCTTTCGGAAGTCGAAAGGCCATTTAAATTGGAACTAACTGTTTAGCTTTAGTTGAACTAATCTAATTGACTCGCAATGTTCTGCTTTCGGGCAAACCCCGGGAACAAGTCCGGTCAACAAATTGATGGAAGCAAACAATTTTTGCCAGTCCCTCCATGAATGATTAATAAATGTCTCAGGCCCCCTCTTCCTGCGCAAACTATATAGGGCGGGTCACCACTCTCCACTCTACCCGTTCGGGATGATCCGGTGGATCTCCGTCCACCCAAGGGTGTGCTGGTAGAGGCAACGTCCCGCCTGGAACACAAAGTCTTTAAGAAGGATTTCATTGTGCAAAAATGTGCGGTCTCGGCGCCGGATTCCAAAAGATTATCATATATTTTAGTTAGTAGCAGCGCCCAGCGCCAAAGTTCTGATATCTGATTTTCACGAAAATGCCACACACGCGGCAAGGGATAGAAGCGAGGGAAACAGAAAAAGCAATTATTAATTTTTGCCATGCGTGCTGACTAGCCCGCCCGAAATCTAGTTGAGTCTTCGTACATGCGCTGAATTGACTTTGGCAGAATCATAAGGTACTCTGCTTGGTCGGCTTCCCTTCCAAGGACACACTGTACTCCACTGTCATCTCGATGCCCCCATGATCCGGCTCTCGAGTACCCAAAATGAGCTCCTCGCTTGGTGTTCGTCTCGGCTGTACTGGGCCGGAAGCAGTGGACTGCAACTGCGAACGGTGATCTTTTGACCAATTGTCTAATGCATAACTTTTGCTTCGACCATCAGTGTAATATCTCTTGTTCTTGCCGCTGCTCGTGCCAAGGCCTCGCACATATCCCTTCAGCAACGGCGCCAGATAGGGAGCACAAGTCACAATATTCTAGAAAAGTCAGCAATTGTGTCGCACACGTTAATCTTTCGGCCACTCACCCCCACGTTAAACTCGATGGTTCCCCATAAAACAAGCATCGTCGAATTTCCGTCCCCGAATGCCACACGATGAATCTGCGTGAGCCGCAATATGGAACAAATAGTGGTGAAAAGACCAAGGAGGAACAGGCACACTACACCAGCTTTCTGTATCGGCTTGATGTTCAGACTGAGGAGCAGGGGGATTGGCAGTATGATGATGGTCACATCGCAGATAATGGTGAAGATTGCAAGACCGTAAAATGTTGGCCCGACCGGGAGACACGTTCCCTCGAGTTGGCGGTTCCATCCGCGTTGAACCTAATGCAATGACAAGATTGTCAGCTTCTGCTCAGGGTGTTCAGTCGACGGGTGCCTTACCGGTGTACAATTGAAAATCAAGACAAGAGCCCCAGCGATGTGACCCAAAGTAGACAAGACGATCACAACCCAGATGACAATCCGATATAGGGTTTTGGAAGTGCCGGAGATCAATCGCAGATAGCTCAGGCACAGCGAAGCTTTAAATCCTCCGATGCCGATCTGATAAAATGGACGTCCCGCATAATTCAACTGTTTTGTTCTCGTGTCAGCTATCTCTGCTTCTAGAATTGCCTTCCAGAACTATGCAGAATAATGCAGCATCAGGATATTCTTACTTGAGAATATGTCGAAAGATCTGCCTTAGGGCGTTGCAAAAGGGGCAATCCTAGTCCATATCGACTTTCTGTGGAAGAAACTAAGTCTTGATCCTGCAAGTGAACAAGATCCTGCAAGTGAACAATTGCTAGTACTCACGAGAGATGCATAGTGCACTGTATATGATACTAAAAACCTGTCTGGAAGTCAGCCATCAATTTCTTTCAGAATGTATGTAGATACTGACCATGCTCATAACCATCACATAGTCTGCTGCCGCCAATCGACCGACTTTAGCGCGAACAAACAGTCGCAAAGAGACAGTTATAACCATCAAGATAGTTAGACTCAGACATACCCCTAGGATGAGGCGGTACTGCGACGAAGCCTCAGCTTCGGGGGAGGCATTGTATACCCAGCCCATCTTTGAAAAACATAAGACCAAAGCAAGTTGTAGACGACATGACACTCAAGTCGACCACTGTCGCATCTTGACACTAAAATGGCCTAGCGTTCTTCCTACTCCCAGCAGAAAATTACAATCTTTTTCGCTGATGTCGGGTTTCTATTCTGAAACTAGGGTCAATGTTATTGGCTAATTTGTTCTGGCCCCTTTACACTTCAATTCGCAATCTGGCATCGTATTCCGGGTACAATATTGACCTTTGCTCCACACACCCCTCTGTTGGGTCCGGGTTACTTTCGCCAAAGCTATTGGTGTAACTCTAAAACGTCTTTGATTAGCTGCATGGCTGTCTGCGAGCTCATGTACATTGAATTATCTGCTCCGCCGATTGGGCCATGGTGGTTTCAATGACTTTAGGGTATGTGTATTAATATATTCTTCGTCCCGCCTTATTTCCACTTTCCGTCTGTTATTTTGACGCATTCTTGGTTTTCTTTTCTTTTTCCCCCTCGCTGTACTTTGCTTTCTTCTTACTACCTTATTTTCGCTTCCTTCTGAATGATCATGGGCGAAAAGCAAGCTGAGGCAGTACCCCGTCATCTCGGACTTGACCGCGCAGACGATGCAGTGCTTTACCTTGAGGGCCATACAGATGGCGCCGACGGCCCACAGGTTGATTTGCGGGCTTTGCGCCGTAAGATTGATCGACGCTTGATGCCTTACATGTTTTGTTGCTATATTTTGCAGTTTCTCGACAAGGTTATGCTTAATGTAAGTCTATCTTGAGATCAGCGCTCGTATAATTCATATCGCTAATGCAGGTGACTGATCGTTTATAGTATGCCGCCGTCATGGGAATTAAAAAAGACCTCAGCCTTAAAGGAAATGACTTTTCCAATACTGCCACATGGTTCTTCATCGCCTACTTGATTGCAGAAGTTCCCAATGGTGAGTTTTCCGATGTTCACCGACCGCGCTGTTATGAGCATCCATGCCAACTGATCGAATTAGTGTATTGCTTGCAAAAAGCACCGCCTGCAAAATGGCTTGGAGGAAACGTGTTCCTATGGGGCATTGCTGCCGCCGCTTCGGCTGGCGCCCAAAACTACCGTAGCTTATTGACAGCACGGATTTTCCTGGGAATTTTCGAAGCCACTGTTGGTCCATCCCTGATGCTCATTAGTAGCCAGTACTACACTCGCAGTGAGCAAGCTCCTCGATTTACTATATGGTATATGGGTCTTGGCGTTGCCCAGATACTGGGAGGTCTCATTTCTTTCGGCTTCCAGCACGTACATCACGCCTCAATTGAGGGCTGGAGGATTATGTTCCTGGTTCTTGGTCTGATAACATCCGTCGTCGGCGGGTTGACATTTTTCTTTATCCCAGATACACCAATGAAAGCTACTTGGCTATCTGAGCACGAGAAAGTTGCTCTCCTCCAGCATGTTAGTGAGAATCAAACAGGCGTATGGAGCACGACTTTGAATTTGAGTCAGATCTTGGAGGCTGTTTTGGACCCCCAGTTATGGCTCTTGACCCTTACAACTATTTTGGTACGTCGCACATTCTATCCCTTGCTTCGCCTTCCACAACTCAACTGACCATCGCTGGTATCGATAGATATCAGTCTCAAGCGGCGTAGTGACCACCTACTCGTCGACTTTGATTGCAGGATTTGATTTCTCAGGCCCCATCTCGGCACTCTTGAACACACCATCCGGCATTGTGAGCATTTTCTTCACTCTTCTCGTTGGTTTTGGAATCCGGAAGACCTCCAACCGCTGGGCATGGAATGTCTTATGTACCATCCCTGGCATTATTGGTGGAGCCTTGCTGTCCTTCATGCCTAAAAGCAACAAGGCTGGAGTCCTGATTGGTATCTACCTGGTGAACGCAATTGTAGCCACTTTGCCAATTCTTTACCAGTGGACCATGGCCAATTGTGCTGGACACACGAAACGTGCATTTGCCAGCGCTTTGGTTGCTGGATCCTTCTCTGTTGGAAATATCATTGGCCCGCAGACATTCCAGGCACGGGATGCACCCGAATACCATCCCGCCAAAATCGCTGTTCTTGCCACACAGGCTGCTGCGGCCTTCGTGTCTGTTGTGCTATTTTGCTACTACAAATGGCAAAATCGCCGTAGGGATCAGACCGAGGGTCCTATCGATGAAACTATGATCGATGAGACCAAATGGGCCGGTCTCACGGATAAGCAGAACCCTTCGTTCCGTTACGTTTACTAAACAGGCGACTGGAATCCATGGATACAGTGGGAATTAGTGAGTGACCAAGTCTAAAGCTTGGTATTACCCTCACTATATAGTCGCATGGTGTCTGGGTCCAAAAGTATCGATGTATCTATTCAATTAATTCTCCAGCATACTATAAGAAGGTCTATTGTCTAACAATAAAACTAATTGCCCTAAGCTGATTCTATCACCACTTCCGGATGTGCTCCACCGATGACTCAGGAACCCTAGACATGTTCATCGGCAAAGACTTCACCAAGCTTTACGAGACCGTCCCAACGGACGTCCTTTTGGATCTCGATAATTCCTTCTGGTGTCGCGACTTTCATTTCATCAATTGACTTTGTGCCAAAGTCATACTCTTGGTCGTCGTGCACGAAAGCAACCAAAACTTTGATCCAATCTTGCATAAGGGCTCTTTCGGCATAATTTGGTCCATGTAAAATAGCGAAACTAAAATAGTGAGTTGGTATCATTTGTTCTATATCGATTCATCCCCAAAACTTACTTCCAGAACGGCTTATCCATAGCATGAGAAACGCCCCAGGAGAGCGGAGCTATTTTGTCTGTGATAAAAGACAGACGGTACGCAATGCGGTAGCGCCAGATATCGCGAAGTAGAACACCATGAGAGCTGAGGCTGTGGATCAACCACCTAGATGGCGCTCGTACCTGACCATCTGCAATGATGTTGCCGTACAGTGTCTTCCATTCAGACGGGGCTGAGCTAGAAGGTAGTTGATAGGACTTGAGTACACGTTCGGTTGTCTCAGGTGCATAGTAATTTGATACTTGCATCCGCAAAGAGTCGAGATTGGGCTCGGGAGTGTTGTAAGTGGCATACAGAGTCTCCTCATTGAGTACCTCTCCAATTAGGATTCGAAGCTTGCGTTTCTTGAATTCTTCTGCGAATGCCCCACTATGATGATATTCGGTAAATCCAGGGAATATAAACAAACCATCGGTGATAGGGCGGAAAGTGTGATTCTTGAGGTGTGATATGGCGTCGATCAAATCTCGATAGCTGACTTTTCGCAACGCGTCAACTTTCTCCGGCCCAGAGAGATCAGCCGCAACTTCAAACTGACTACACAGCTCGTCAAACTGGCCGTTAACGTCGGTAATGGCTTTAGGTTGTGCAGGAATTGCATTTGAATACATGTAGAATCGATGGAAGAGTTGTGTTCCACGTCGGAAATCGTGCAACACTTGTGCATGCGCTCCATATGAACCTGCGCTCCGTCCACCGAATGTGATATTGTTGATATCACCATTGAAGGCCGCAATATGTTCATGCACCCACTCCATGGCGAGCCGTTGATCCCAAAGACCGAAATTACCGGCACTTTCGCCATTGCTGTCTTCAAGCAAAGCTTCGCCGCCTAGGAAACCGAAAATATTCAGGCGATATCCTATACCGATCACAATTGCGTTGAGACCGCCAGTGGAAATCATCTCGGTTGGATCCATGCCGAGTTCTTGGAGCGGCTCGCCAAGCTGGAACCAACCGCCATGAAGCCAGAGCACAACAGGCCACTTTTTGCCCTCCTCCCTAGGTTCTTCAATTGGCGTCCAGATATTGACAATCAGACAGTCTTCGCTGTATGCCTCAGAGCCATGACCCTTTTCTGCGCTACTTGAGAACGTTCCTTGGGGGCAGATTGGACGAAATTTGGACGCATCAAAGGGACTTTGATCTTCTTGGGTGTACGTGTACGTGGCGGGCAATGCGCGAGGCTTTCTCCAGCGATGCGCGCCAACTGGCGGGAGAGCGTACGGAACGCCTGCGTATCGTCGGGCCTTGTTGTCATATTGCACACCTTTGATCCGGCCCTTGGAACCTAGATCAATTTCGTGAGGTGTCTCTTCGTAGGCTGAAAGTTGATTTCCCATTATAGTAAAGAGTGGAGGTGAGGGGTAAGGCAAAGGATTTGGAGACCCTATACCTCCTCCGATACAGTACCACTTCTTTCCATTTTGGGTTAGTCTGCCGGAGCTTCTTCTGGCTCCGAAAAACGATCGTTATCTGATTGAATAACTGTTGATATGGTCATTGAATACACAATCTTACTCGACCTTGTGAATGTCTAAAAGTCATATGGCGCAAGCCATATTATACAGGGTAACCTATTTAAGGGGCCTTATCACGATGATCCATAGATGTGGTCTCTGAATTGGAAAGCAGGCATAAAGGAGAAATTGAACGTGAAACATATTTTGTCTATTTCTATCTAAAGCATTCGAGTAATGTTTGAATCAAGTGACATGCTCTTTCTCTTCTTCCTTGGGAATTCGCACCCAAACAATAGTCACTAAAGCAGCAAGCAATTGCGCCGCAAGTGCAAACCACCAAATAGCATGTAGTCCAGCAAGACCGATCTCTCCATCAGCACCCTTGTCAACACGGGTACCGATAGCATCAGCAACACTCGTCATGATGGCCGAGGAGAGATTCTGGTTCGTGACAAGGAGAGCGCCAGCACTTCCCTGGTAGGACCGCTCAACATTACTAGTAATGAAGATCGAAGCCGCGGCAAAAGCAAGGTCAGGCCCGAACGTGACCAGCGTAATACCAGGGAATGACAGCGCCCAGTAAGTGGTGTTCGCTGTTTGTGGGAGGAAAAACGCCGACCCAAGCGTGAATGCCAGCATCGACACTGTATATATGTAGTGCCCCGGCACGAGGTGCAGAGTCCGAGCCACGATGACCGTAGCCAACACACCGACCAGGGCATTTGGAATGTGATACAGAGCGACAGCAATCGGGCTGGCATGCTGAATACGCAGCCAGAACTGAATTGCGTAGAACTGCCAGCACCCGAAGAAAGACCCAAAGCCCAAGAAGTATGCGATCATCAACGGCGTGAAGCCTGGTGTCCGCCAGAGTCGGTTAGGGATGAGCGGACGGACAGCCGAGCGCTCGGCGAAAAACAATCCAACGAATAGAACAAAGCTGACAATGATCAAGACATAAGTGTACGGGGACCACGAAGCGACAGGGCCCTGCGTTAGTCCAAACAAAAGACAAACACAACCACCCGCAGCGCAGAACCCGCCAATGTAATCGAACTGCTTAATGGACGGGGCTTCTTTGCCGGCGATATCGGCAACAGGACGAAGCGGCGGAATGGTATACCAAGCCGCGACGCAAAGTAGCGCACAGATAATAGCATTTGAGCCGAAAATCCACGGCAAATGCTGATATAGCGCTCCACCCTGGATGGCGCCAAGCGAGAACCCGAACGGAGCCGTCGCCGCCATAGCCGAGAACACGCGGTTCTTGCGAATCCCCGGCGTGTAGACACGGCCGAGGATGCTCATGCTCCCCGAGACGAGGACGCCGATGGCGAGCCCTTGCATCGCGCGCATGACGAAGAAAAGAATATACCGGGATGGGTGGAGGGTAAACACGCCGATGATATTCCAGACGCCGAGCCAGGCGAAGGCACCGACCATGAGGCTTTTCGGGGGCATCAGATCTGTTAGCGAGCCGGAGATTATAACCGATAGCCCGTTGGCGGTGTTGAAGGCGCCGACGACCCACGGGAGCTCGGTGCTCGTTATGCCGAGTGCGGCTTTGATTTGTTCTTGTGGTGCGAGCATGTCGCCTAATAGAAAAGAGAAGAGCATTAGGCCTGCGGAGCAGACGAAGATCATGATGAGTTCGGCTGTGAAGCTGGAGAGCTCGGGAGGAATGCCTTGTTTGGTGCGGGTCGGAGATGCCGATTCTTCGTCGGAGAGCTCGTTCCGACGGGATACCGAGATTGACGGCTTGCGGTTTTTCATGGTTGTGTCGAGGACATAGCTCTCTTCTTTGCCTGGGGTGATGCCTTTCATTGAGAGGTTTTGAAGAGCGAGTTTGTCCACGACGGTGTTGCCCATCAGTGTATCTGGGGTTTGTGCCCCGGTCGCTGGCGTTGAATATGTTCTTGTATAGGACATTGATGATCTGCTGGAAACTGGTGCTGAGTCCCCATCTTGGCCCTCTGGCGTTGTATCTAGATTTTCGATGGCGCGAGGGTCTGCGCCCGCGTGCGTTTGCTCAAATGGCATCTTCGATAGCAGCCACGATTTACGACAAAGAATGCTGCAAAGTCCTTAGCCAAGGAAATATAATGAAGAGAAAAAACATGCGTGGCGACGAAAGGATTAAATATTGTGTGGTGATCTAAGAGTGGAGTGAGAAAAGTGGAAAGCCCTTTCCCGCGTGTCCACTCAAGACGTTTGCTTATTTTTTCCCTTTTTTTGTGTAGTTCACATCAATATTGAGTTCAGCATCTCATCTGAAAATCCCTTGCGGATAATTGCGTGTACTGTCAAATGAGACTGACGATCTGATTCGAATATTGTTTGAGAGAAACAACAGTTATGTTCAAAAAGGCGATTCCTTCCCAGTCAAGTATCATGGTCTAGGGATGCATAGCTACTTGGGATATTCCACTTTTGACAACACATGTTTCTGACAGAGCAAAAAACATTGCAAAGTACGAGAAATAGTGGATCAAAACTTGATAGTCCATATGGGATAAAGTGTGGAATGACGATTGAGAATGGATTGCGATTCTACAAACGTCGTCAGCTCTGATCGTCAGGAATCGATTGCCTCGATAGTTGGATGTTTCTTTTTCAATTTGACTCGGTCTAAAGTCCAATCGGATGCACGGGTTCGTGAATCTCGTGGCGGAATCTGATTTCCGAGGCCGAAGACACACAACACCGAGTACATTCGGGACCTTGCAGGCGGATCATTGCAGGACGTATTTGAAATATAATCGAGTTTAGGAATGTCTGACGTCTATAGTGGGGTTCCCGCTACTTGAGATTCGAAACAACAGTTGATCGTCGGAAAATCAGGGGATGGAATTGGTCAAAGCTCTACTTTCACCTGTCTCGTAGTCTGAATTGGACAAAATTTGTATGTCATACCGCACTTTCATGATGAAGATTTCAACAATCATGCTCTAATCTCTCCTACATCATGCACTGATCGTATAGAGGCTCGGGCTGCCGTTCGAGTGATAAATCTTGTATAATGATATACTTTACTAAGCTTTGTTGATCATGTTCGCCCTGCATGAATGCAACGTCATCTTTTGGCAGATCCTCTCCTTGCGGAGGTGCAAGTCGCCGTCTACTGAAACCATGCAATTGTTTGATAAGTGAAATCATTGCTCTTTATTCATAATGCTAATTTATTATACCAGGTCTACCGGGTCTATACGCTTATTTGCCGAAAACCTTGAAGCGGTCCTCGATAGGGGCGAAAGTCTTCTCACCAGGCTCAGAAGTAGGAGTACCGAAGACCAGCTGGGCATCCAACTTCCACGAGGCAGGGATGTTCCAGGTCTTGGCGATCTGCTCATCGATCAGAGGGCTGTAGTGCTGCAGGTTGGCGCCGAGACCCTCGGACTCAAGGGCAACCCAGACTGAGGAGAGTGAGTTAGTGTCATATCTATGATTTCTAGCTGGATAGGATAGCATACCGAGGTACTGAGACATAGCGTTGGACTCAACAGCAAAGGGATCGAACTTGTCGGCGTAGATGGCGAACTTCTCCTTGATAGGAGCGAGTGACTCAAAGTCGACGAAGAAAAGGACCTGTTTACGGCATTAGCTACCTGATCGGAATCGGGTTTCTGATGCGACGTGTCGCCGCCGAGACAAACGTACAGTTCCGTAGGCAGCACGGAAAGCTTCCAGCTTGGGCTTAGTTGCGGTCTCGAACTGCTCCTTAGGGACGACACCGGCGGTAACAAGACCCTCCAGGGCGTTGATAGCGATATCCCACACCTTCTTGTGCTCCTCCTTCAGCAGGAGGACGACACGAGAGGTCTGGGTATTGAAAGAGCTAGGCACGTGCAGGACAGAGTCCCGGACAATGCTCTCAATGGCATCGTCGGAGATAGGGCTCTCGCCCTTGAGGCCATAGTAAGTGCGACGGGACTTGACCAACTCCAGGAGAGAGGTAGTGGCAGCGTTGTTGAATTGGGGTTGAGTGGAGCCCATTGTGAAGGTGTGGAGTGAAGGGAGATAGGTGGTTAGTTGGGTAAAGTGATATAAAGTAACTTGGAGAAGGAGAAAAATGATATGGAGAGGGATGGCGGGGTTTATATACATAGTGGCAGATTGGATTGCGAAATCCTAAATCGCGAGATCAATTTATTTATTTTCTATTTTATGTTTCCTTTTTGTTCCATATCAGAGTTAAAACGCCACCTGTAGCCAATCACAATACAGTAATACTCGGATGTACGGAGCTAAAGGATGCCGAGTTTTCGTAAGCGGAAGTCCTGGGACGCTGAATTTTCAATTAATGAGTTAGTAAGCGCTTGCACTATTATCAATCTGTTACCAAGCATCATAAGATTTGATTATAAGCTTCTTTTTTTAGGACGGAATCATCCCGTCCGTCAAATTTTACTCCTAGGTACCATGAATTAGGTTTTTGTCTTGATCTATATCAAAAGTCCTTAAACCTTTTCTCCTTACCTCCAAATATTGTGAATCTAGAGGGCTAATTCCTTCCAATTAACCAAAGAATAATTACGGCAAACAAGCTTCCAATTCATATGGTGTGTTTTCGGATTATGCTATCCATACATCCATATTACTTAGGTAGCCACACGAGCAACAATTTAATCTCCAACTCAAGCCTTATCCCCCCAAAACCTTGAGTCTTCATTCGGATTGCTTATCAAAACGCAAATTCCCTTCAATGTCTGGCAATAAATCCTGAACTGGTAACAGATCCAAGAGCAGCCGCCCATACCACCAAAATTCAATTCAACAACATGAATCCGGCGACTAGCCCACCCACCATCGCCACAGGCATCGTCGGTTTAGTTGCGTAGTTCTTCGCCACCAGAGAAGTGCTAGGCATAGGGGACTGAGAAAGCGCACTTCGAGAATCACATGCACAGTGACAGGCAATGTTGCTGGCCAGGACCGTCATAGTGACCGTCATTGTGCCAGTCGTACCAACAGGCAACGTTTCATTCGCAGCAGGCACTCCCACGCTTACCGCAGTAATTGTCGCATTCAGATAACTGGCCGAGGCTCCAGAAGTCGCAAGCACCAAGCTCCCAGTGGCGGTGTTAATCTCAGGATCGTTTGAAGCAGGGCTCGGATCCGAAGCAATTGCGACGCTTTCATGTCCAGTACGCAGAGCAGTATCGACCGGAGGGTTACTTTTGATCGCAGTGGACGGCACCGAGAGATTTCCAGTATCAGTCACAGGCAAGGGAGCTGGATAAATCCCAAGGCTAGAATCAGCACCGGTGGTCGGGACAATCACCGTTTTTGATACGAAGAAGTCTGCAGCATGGGAGTGTGTTATCTCAATGCAGGTTGCGCCTGTAGCAGTTGGAGAGCCAATGAGTGTGCAGCCGGAACTGAGGTCAAATCGCTGGCCCTGGGCAATCAAATCATATGCTTGATAAATAGTGAGTATCATATTTTTTTCCTAGACTCTGAAATTCTACTTACTGCTAGGTGCATAGATAACAGTCAGATCAGGGCTAAATGGGTGACAGAATTGCGCGTCCGGAAGACAGTTGATCGCGTATGTTGTGGCTTCATCTTTCTGGTCTGCTTGTCAGTGATATAGGGTTTTAAAATTGCAAAATTGCAAACTGTCAGTGACATACCGCGCCTAAAACCTTTCCGCCATAGCCTTGAAAGAAGTCAGGGCCATCCGTGACCCATGGGATAGTCTAGTCATTGTTCAGCTTCTGAAGGTGTGGTGATGCTAGGTAAACAAACAATAGTTGGGATTGGGTCTGCCAGTCCAATGACAACGCAGCAGACCTGGATCAAAACCACATAAAGATACTTTGGCAACATCTTGTACGTAAATCAATTAGGCAGATATGATTAGTATAGCAAAGAAGAGAAAATGAGGCCAAGAGAGTGCACGAGAAAGAGTTTATCGCTAAAATATGAGGTTTCACCAATGTAAAGGGTGTGGGAAAACGTAAATAAATGACAAAACCTTGTAAGCTGAACGAACGTGGCAGGGACTGTCTGTCGACAAGCTCAGCGGGAAAGAACCACTCTCCCAAACCAAACCCCATATATTCACATCTGTATATACGTATACACGTAGGTATAATTTTGCACTTTCAATACTATCTTTGTCTGCCTCAGCAAGCGTTCCGATTATGGCATGCTCACTCATGGTAAATCCGTCTATAATTCACCCTTTGCACACTCTTTTGGCACATTTCGCTCGTAGGTTGACTCGGAATCGGTGACACTTGGTATTTAAAGCACATTTTTCGTGGCTCATGTATATAAACTTTGTGGATTTGACTGCTTTGGCAAAGTTTGTTATTCATGCTAAAGGACTCAGCAGCATCCCCATGTGGCCATTTATGCTTTCCCTTTCTCATTTATAATCCTTCATGTCATTATGCCTTTGACTTCATTCATCATTCATGATCAATCTCGTTCCATAGTCCATATGCATATATGGACATAAGTGGCCTCGGATAGGTGGTTCTCTTCTTTCATTCTTCTCTGAGCAAATGCTATTACCTTTCTTATAGCTACTATTGTAGCACCATCACATTATACCGTCCTCATTCCACTAAGAGCCGACACATAACACAATACTCACCATATGTTTGACATCCCGGCTTTGTTGCCGTTCACCTTTCATCAATTCTGACCTAGGCTTTCGCACTTACCAAGTCATTCAGGTTGTAGAGCCATATTTATCTAGACACCCAGTGTATTGATACGACCACCCAAGTGAAGCTTTTGCGAAGCTGCTGCGGTCAGCGATTATCAAACCGTTCAGGTTAGTCTATACCTCACGATCTTGTATCTAGATATGTTAGCAGGAGATCCTTGGTGATTTAGGCATGTTTAGAACAGTAGCCATTATACTTTTACCAGCATAATTGTAAATTTCCAGCAACGTTTGATTCGACTTTTGAGCCCGATTGTCTCTACGTCACGAACAAACAATAGGAAGAACTCGAGAGATGGAATTTTCCAACTTTGACGATCACCATTAGTGTTACATAAAATTAAGAAGAAGATCAAACCAATGGTGTCAATGATAAACCAATGCATATCTCTCGGTCCCAAGTGAAGAGAATCGGACGAGCATTGCAATAATTCTTCCCAGTGTGAACTTTCATCAGGTATCACACTAACCGCGTTCGGCAGAGCCACGTCCTTCTCGTTTGTCAACGTTCACATGGGACCGACTGATACCTCTACCGGACAATTACTGTTTATCCTTATTTAATCACATAGATGCCTGTTGCTCATTGATCCTACAATTGACATGGTTGCTATGTATGCTTCCTCTATTCAGCAGCACTATCATTCGACCATGCATACATTCTCTATTTGCTTTTATCGTAGAGCTCCTTTTATGGCCTATAACATATATGAGCATGATAGGCCTTCTTTGAATATATCATCAGTATCGTTCATTTCACTCCTCTGATCAAATTTCGAGAATCATCGGTGGCTAACGATGCCAAATTTTTGTTATCTTCTAAGTCGCCGAGTTCAGATGCGCAGCGGCGCCATTCGTCGTATAACACGGCCCTGCAGGTGAGTTGAAACTGTCTAAGCCTAGATTCGAGAGATTGTACTTAGGTTTCAATGAAGAGACAAAGGAAGTTTAACGGTCTGTAAAGGCACTTTAGAGAATGAGGCTCCAAGGTGGACCAGTTATCCAACTGCTACGGGGTTCTAAAAACCAAAGCAGACTTCCTTAGTATGGCGAAGGGATTTATAGAGAAGATCCGTAAAAGCTATAGTTATATGATTGTTGCACACTAATCATTGGCCGCTATATAGCTTCGCACTCCAATAACAAGAAAGTTGGCAGACGAAAAAAAAGAAGAAAAAAAAGAAAGACAGAAATGTCAGTTGGCCACCCATTCCCAAACCAGAATACGCCTCAAGACCCAGAACGCAGATAAATAAAGAGAACACCGTCGCCAAAGTAGACCATCGTAATGCAATCATCAAAAAACAAGAAGGGCACTTATACCCTTTCCCAAAGAAGAAAATATGTATAAAGAAAAGGAAAGTGAATATAAGATCATCAAACATCCCCAACTAACCTCCGCTCATCATTATCCAGCTTCGTACTCTCCTGGACAATAGTCATCTCAGTAGTGACCTCGATCCCCCCAAAGGAGCTATGACTCGACCGATCCCCAGGCTTGACATTGATAGAATACATATCAAAGTCCTTATCCTGGTTTTGGCTGAACAGCTGCGTATGACGGGTCTGCGTGCGGGTGGCTGTCAAATTCGTCACCGTGGGCTTGTTACCCGTGTAGCGGTTGTAGCTGTTCGTGGACAGGAGCTTGGGGAAGATGCTGCTGATGATCGGGCGCAGGAAGGGCAGGCACGAACATATGATGGCTACGTTGCATTCTGCGGCAGTCCAGTAGGCGGCACCGACGTTGCTGTCTGGGTAGAGGGTTAGATTTTAGTTTGGAGGAAGAGGAACGGGGGAACAGTGACGTACATGATGTATCAGGGCTCTTGGCTACTTCGCGGAGACTCGAGAGGCGCAGGATGCTGGTTACCACGACGAGGATGCCGATGGCGAAGACGCCCATTAGGGCAATCTTTTGCATGCGGGGGAGCTGTAGTTGCGAGAGGAGGGGCATGGGGAGGACAAGAAGGGTGATGTCGGTTGCAATGTTCATTGATGCGTTGAAAAACCAGACCGCTTCGAAGTTGAGACAGGTTCCTGGTAGGTCGTGGTTCCAGAATTTGGCCACGGGGACGCAGTTGACATAGCCGCTGACGATGGCCCAGGCTGAGTAGGTGGCCACAATGGCGATCATGATGTGACAGGCGATGCGGAAGGATCGACCTGGGAAAATACGTAGATATTGGAAAAGAATGGAGAATTTGGTGAATGCTAGGCTGGCGTTGTACATGGGGATAGCGGCCCACAAACACTGGTATTGTCAATGTCTGGATCATGAATGACAGTGGCGGAAGTGTCTGTTCGATAGATCATACCTTAAGTTGTTGCTGCAATACATGACTCGAGAGCAGCGAGGAGTGAATGCCCATGCCGTAATTCAGTTCTAGGATCCATGTTAGTGGAGCTGATCTCGATCGCCTTGTATGAGGAACTCACGGGCAGCGACTAGGGCAAGATAGATTAAAGAGAAGACCTATGTACATGCTCTGTTAGCTTCTGGTTTTATAGGCATTGCACGAGAGACCTACCAGCGAGATCAGAATGGCCCAATCCTCACGACCGGTGATTTTCATCAGACCAAGTCGAGCATACAACCGCATTGCAACAATGACTGTCGAAATAGCTGTCAGAACAGCAGTCACCACCAATGCCCGTCGTCCACGAGAAGCCCCATTGTCCTCATCTCTGGCAACCAGAGTGTGCAGAAGAGCATCCATATTGAAAATCGAAGGAATGAATATAGTTAAGGGTGTAAAATGAGTGTGTGGGGTGTATATGGATCAATATGAATCATGACCAAGAAAGAGGCAGCACAAAGACCCCAAAATGGCGCAGCTTATTGCATTTAGCACTCTTCCAGTATTTTAAGAGAGTCACGCAACGAACTCTGATAATAAGGAGCTGATGAGCGGGGATCAAGTCTTTTGAACTCGGTCCGGATGTCGATCAACGTCGCAAATTGCGGAGAATGATGGTTCCATGCATAGAACGAGCAAACTTTGTCGCATCATTCCCACGGTTCTCGAATAGTGTCTTCAATAGCGCCGCACAAGGGCAGCGATCCCAGCTGCTCAACCCGGCTGCTGGGATATCTTAGCCCGAGGCGGTTCAGCCATGTGGTCCACATGTACAATATATGCAGAGAAAAGAGTGATGAAAGTCCTTTAGCGCGGGATTTAGTCGCGTGTTCTCCACTTTGAGGACAAGAATGGACCCCGAGAGGGTCGGTCGTCCGATGTTCTCATGGAGAACTAGGTTAAGATTTTCATGTGGCTGCCGAGTTCGTGGAATAACCGAGTGTGGTTTCGTGAACGGGCCTCTGTATTGTATAGACTTGGGGCCCACCACGGTGGTTATGCCGTGTTTTTGACTGGTGATTTTGGTCCAAGAGTAATAGTGAAGAGTTGCATTGTGTATATTTTAGACTACTGTCTGCCGTTACGTTGCATGGCCCAAAGGGTGTTCTCCGCTTACCCCGAGAGCCCATTAAATTGCGTTCAATATATATGCAAGGAGAACATTCCGCAATTGCACACCCGTGGATGTTTTCCAGAAGGACCTTGTCAGATAAAATCGTATGCAATACATACATGTTCATGGAGCTCGGCAAAAGACCAACAAGGGCTACAATCTGCTAGAGGATCGACTGTCAAAACTTGACGGAAAACAGTGATCGTCTATGATGATACCCGTTTGGGACTAGATCATGTCCCCCTGACAAGAACATCGTTGGTGTTGTTTTTTGACTTCCAACTTCCTTTTCATTTCGTTCACGAAGTACACTACCATCTTCGCATCTACCTACGATAATCTATGTTGTCATGAAACTAAAATCACAAAACTATAGATACTAGCCCAAACTCAAGCAATGATCTGATATACCCCTGATGTTATGCACGACGCTAAGCCCCCAAGCGACTCCGCAATATTCGCCACAGTTCAATAATGCAGTGGATCTCGAAGGCTCCATATCTCCGACAACGAAGAATCTTGGAAACACACGGCGCAGGTTTGCCAACCCCTAAATACTGCAAAGTGATGCTATTGCATGCTGGAGGTGCATGTCTCTGTTCAGCGTTCACCGGCCATCGCTGCATAGAATACCCATTCAGATGCCTCACCGGTATATTTGTGAGGCGCATTGCCCAGCTAATGATCGGCGTACTAATTTAGTCCATTGATGGTACTTTTGACACATCATCCACTTTCCCATGTCCAATACCATTGGAATGCATACAACATCGTTCAATTTTGAGACAACACTAACACAATACATAGTTTGAGATATAGATTGCATCAGATTTGTCACTTCCACTTCCGGGGCTGAGATCTAGGCTGAATTAATTCGAGTGATAGTCGCTCCAGCCGCCTCTCGATCTTGAACAAGTCATACATACGTACGGAGTACAATAGCGTCCGTCGGTTTGGAGACCACTACTACAGTATACCTACGACAAAAAAAGAGCCACCGAACAGCTATAACTAACCATCACCAACCTAAAACTGCAGACTAACAACAAACACCCCTTCCACCTTCCTAACAACAATCTCACACTCTCCACTAAGCACCCTTATCCTCTCCCCAGTCCACCTCCAATCCTCAACTCCCTCATGCAACAAAGTCGCCGCAAAATGCTGAACTCTCGTCGGCAAAATGATGAAGCAAACCAAGCCCAGCTCACCCCCTCCCCCTCCCCAAGAACAACCCTCCACAAAGCCCCAAGATCATTTCGAAACTCTCTATTCAAAGCATAATCATCCACAGAATCTGCACACCCATAGGTAAATAACTTCCTCAGACAAACCCCGACACCCTGCACATGGTGTGCCGAATGCCCATGAACGATATCGACCCTGTTCTCCAACAGGAAACGCGCCAGCCCAACGATCTCCCTACTCGACCACCACGAACAGTTCGGCCCCCAGTGCACGGAGAAGACGGTCAGCGCGGGCGTTTCGGAGCGGCTGCATAAGAGCGCGCACAGCCGCCGCGGCGTCTGCGCGCTGTAGTCGATTAGGTGGAAGCCTGGGACGCTTTCCCATACGCGTGGGTGGTCGGAAGCTGAGTAGACGTGGACTTCGTGCGTGTTGGCGGGGTCGGAGGACGGGGGGTGTAGGAAGGCGGGTTTGTAATCTTGTTCTGGGGTGTTGCCGACGCCGGCGAAGGGGATGGACGCTTCTGTTAGGGCGTTGATCCAATAATTTCTGTGAAGCCTGCTTCGCCGAGATCGAGGACGTGGTTGTTTGCTAGGTTGGCGTAGGAGACTTTTGCGGCGTGGAGGATTGAGATGTTGGCTGGGTGCATGCGGTAGTTGAATCTTTTGTCTGGGTACGGGGTGGGTGATTTTGTTACTGTTGTTTCAAGGTTGATGAGGGATAAGTCGTCGGAGGTGAGCAGGGGGAGGGTTGTGGGCCATGGTGAGGAAGAGGTCTTTTGTTTGAGGCCTGGGTGTGCGTCTTTGAATTTTTCGGCTGATGATGAGTCGTGGGGCTTTGGTTGTGCTCTGGCATTAGTTGATCGATTAGGCGGCCGAGCATTACGTCGCCAGTTACAGCTATGATGAATGTCTTTGGCATTGGGTTGGATAGAAGGGTTGGGATTTTGGTCTTGTGATGGATAGTCAAAAGATAGGTTGGTCGAGTCGAGTCGGCTACTTCACAGATTAGTCTCGGCTGGTTGCACCAGGGCTGGCCATCATTATGATCTCGATGCTTGTCGCTAGGGCTGGAGGCGCCAGGGCTGGAGATAAGTATGAGATGCAGATGCAAGTGCACATGTAGACCAAAAGACATAGTTAAAAAATAAAGTAATTCCACATTAGAATACATTCCATAAGACACACTTTTTTTAATCAATAACACAGCCAGGAAGAGAACCCAGCAAAGTGAGTGGTATCTTTGTGCGCCATTTGTCTCACGAGAACACCGAGTTGCAAAACATTATCCGAATCTCATTATTTTCGTCACTGCTTGAAATATCCATGGAAGAATCTATCGTCTCATCTCCGCCAATTCACGCTCCTTGGCCCGAAGCATCTCGCGCATCTGCTCGGCTTCGCGTTCCAGTCGAGCACGTCGATCGACAGAGTCACCCAGAGAAGCGATACCAGGTAGGTGCTGCGGGGGGTGGGGAGAAGGAGAGACGGAATGGTGGAGATGCTGGGGGCGAGCCAGATTAGGATCTGACCGCTGAGCATCTTGGTTCAAAATAGATGAAATGGAGCTGAGACGGCCCGGGGGAGTAGGATTGGCTGAGGACATGATTGGAGGCAGTTGATTTGATCCGGTTTCCAGGGTGGAGGGCGCCGGTAAGGCGTCCGTAGCGGCCTCGGCCAGAGTTCGTTTTTTGGGGAGGGTAATTGAGTTTGGAGAGGCGGAGCGTCGTCCGTATTGAGACACGGGCGAATGGGCCAGGCGATCCACACCCAATGGCTTGGGTAGGCCGTGGGCAATGGAGAGACCGTGTGTAAGGGGTACGGATGAGACATTGTAGCCCGTGAAGTCGACTGGCGGCGGCGGGGGTGCAAAAGGCAAGGCTCGAGGTGCGTCTTCGGTCTTTCCAGGCATCATTTGATAATGATCCGCAGGCTCGCTGCTCATGTAGCGGTAGTGATCGTCATGGCCATGCGCCAGGGTAGCTGGTGAGGCTTCCGGCGATGCTGACGACCCGTTAGAGGAGAGGGTGGCTGCAGTCGGAGACTGATCTCGCAGAGCGGGAACCACGCGTTTGCGACGTTTGATGATAGACTTCTTCATATTCGTGGGACGATAGCACCCGTGTAGCTTGTAGTACAGTCCTGCTTTTGTCAGCTTATTGGAATCAGTAACATGTCAACGGGCCCAGCGCTTACCACAGGCATTGCAGATGGGGTGGCCTTGTTCATCGCGACGCCACAAGGGAGTCACAGTTGTACTGCAATTTTGACAAGCGACCAGTGTATTGGTTCCATCGGCAGGGGCGGTAGTTTTTATGGGTGTCTCTTCTTGTGGTACAGGCTCAAGCTCCTGTACTGCGGGACGTCCCCATGAAGACTGAATCGCAGCAGTTCCACGGGGAGCAGACTTGTAGATGCGGTTGTTGTACGCTGGGCATCCATCGCATCCCTCGGCGCCACCAGTGCCATTGCAACTTCCACCTCCAGGGCACGACCCCTTACAGCCACCGCCTTCAGATGGAGTGCAGCCTTCGGAGTGTGTGGCAGTTGGGGGCGGTACTTTTTCGGCCCCTTCGGATTGAATGCGATTCCGTTTTGTGGGGCGAGCAACATTTCGAGCCTTGAGGTAAAGGCCACAGGCGTTACAGATCATCGCTCCCGTCGGAGAACGACGCCAGAGTGGAGTGCTTTTAGTTCCGCAATTGCTGAACAAAAAAATGGAGTCAGCCATACTTTGAACGTAGCAACGAAATCACCCAATAATAAATCGACACTCACCTGCATGAATGTCCTAAAAATGTCGTATCTTTTTGGCTCTTGGGAGACGTCTTTTCGACCGGAATTTCACCGTGTCCATGTCCAATCCATCGATCTGATCCAGATTGACCAGTTCCCTGAATCATGGGTTCCTCCCGGTATTGATCTGCCAAATGTTCACGGCCAGCCTGAGCCGAAGAGATCAACTGCTGAGCAGCATCCAAATCCTCCGCCGAAGGTTGTCGCATCGCAACGTCCGGGTTCCGAGGCAGAGAGTGAAGCGCTTCCATTTGTGGGAAGGACGCTAACATAACCACCTTGGACGCGGACCGGAATTCGGCCGTGTGATCGATCTCGGAATTGCACGAAACGACGAAAGCGAAAGGGTAAGGAGAAAGTTATCCAGAAGAATGCGAGAGCGATGTCGCACCACAGTCGAGAGTCGAATAATCCGTATCACGCAAGAGAAAAAAAAACCAAATGTCGGTCAAGCTGACAGTTGAAAGATAAGTCAATTCCAGCAGGAACGGCTGCAGCCACGATGCTGCAGGCTCGGCGAAGCGCAGGAAGGTGACTCGGGGAAGTCGAAGAGATGTGACCCGCCACACAGAGGAATCGAGCTGAAAGTTTAGGGGAGTCCCCGCCACTGAAATCAATGGAAAAGTGGCGACCTAACGGTCTGGGACGGTCAGGTGATGATTGTGACGGTTGACAGCACACGGTCTGACTAGCGAGCGATCGTGGGGGAAATGGTGTCGCTTCGGGGACTTGGGGCCGACGCAAAAGGGCGATTCGCAAGACAGGGATTGGTTGAGAGGCTAGGGAGCTGCAAGAGTGGTGATCACTCCGCGTTAGGAATGAAGCACAGACGGGAAGATAAGAACGAAAGGTGGAGAGTGAAAGAGTATGAGAGAAGAGTTTTAAAAAAACAAATCAAGTAGAGAAGCCGAGAAGTCGGTAAGGTGGTTTTTTGATTCGAAAAGGAGAAGAGAACAAAGACCCTCGGGAGATGTGATGGCTTATCAAGAAAGGGATTCAGATTTGGGTTTATCGATCTAAGTAGGATCTACGTATCAATCTATCACTTTTTTTTTCAATCTACTAGTAATCTCATCTAATCATACGATTTCTCCTTTCATTTGTCTATGCAAAAGTACAAAATGCCGTATTTTAAAAAGAAATCTCTATCTATTCTGTTTCATTCTGTCAAACCCCCAGAGATCGCATCATACTCCACCGATGATCCTGATGGAGGTTAGTAAAGAAAAAAGAACAGAAGAGAACAAGTGGAAAAGAAGTGGGAAAGAAGTGGAAATTATGTGGGCATTTCACCTTCCCAAGAAAGACTGAAGTGGATCTCCGTGGGAAATCAGATATTAGAGAGCTGTGATTGGTGAGTTTGGTCTGACTAAGCCAGTCAGCAGCAATCTCTGCATTCCGATTGGCTCGTCGGAACTGGAACCTGCCGAGTTGTGACAACCTGTACTGTTGATTGGCCAATCACAATCCAGATATTAATATCGTACAAGGACAATTAGTGGTATTGGTATGCCGGTACATAGCAATAGGTAAGTTCCTATTGCTATTGAGACTCTCGGCATTTACTTGCCCGTCTTCACTCCGATCTCTTAACCTTTCTACTCCCGTACTCCGTACCGGTTATCAGATGTCTCACTTCGGGTTTCAATAAATCATTAGAGCATGCCAATGTGGTTAAGAAGTAGCCACTGCTAGCTGATACCCATCCCAAAATATAATACAGGCCTCTTCTTCACGGTATCAACAGAAATCACGTAGACCCAAACCTTTTCGTCACCGTCGCTATAGGAACACAACTTCCATCAATTTCAATGGACGTCAGATATGTCATCGCACTCATCGCGCACCCGTCTATCGCATGACGCAAACCAATGGTCGTCAAAGCGCTAGACCGATGCATAGCATATCCCGCTTGAGATTGGGATCGTAGGAACTGGTCAGTGTTTAATTATTTAGACCTGCTCAGCACCCCAGCCCTGGTCGGACTCGCGCATGTTGGAAGGAGGCTCAATGGAAGGGATGAACTCGAGAGCGACATATCCGACACCGATCAAGCCAATCAGCGAGCCGTCGATGATGCGCAGGACGTGATCGTGGAGCAGAATGGATCCGATGAAAATGTAGACTGAGATCGATTAGCAAATGCAAGGTGCTATCTCAGGCGAGCGAACAACTTACAGACACCACGGCCCAGGAAAGAGAAGAGGAAAGACGCATAGCGGTAGGCATAGTCTGGGACATGAGGGAGGAACTCAAGGCCACCGACGACTGAATCTTTGTTAGCTAGGTGTGATTTGGTGTTCATTGAGTTTCAACATACCAAGACCGAAGGCAACCGCGTAGGCGCCCAAAATGATTGTGCTCCAGGTGCCGGAGAAGAAGTTGCTGATACCTCCAAGCACCATAAACACGCCAACGGCAATGTTGACAAGACGGCTAAAGTCGGTCAGTTCTTGATCTCGCCGTGGCAGACGAGAATTTGACATACAAGATGTTTGTGAAGTCCATGGTGAGAGCTTCGTTGTGTTGGATTCAGATGGAAGGGATCTTCAGGATCTCGTAGTCGCAAATCAAGAGTGCGGAGACTGAGTCGCTAGGCAGCCGCAAAGGGTTTTCAAAGAAACAATGGTTCTCAGAGGCGTAGGTCAGATCTTGAAACATTCTCAGTTAGCTTTTGAATCCAATTTGATGGTCCTTGTTGGCGTGTATCGCGCAAATGATGATGGCGGCTCTGTTTGCCGTCCGGAGCTCGCTTGGCCGGGCCTCAGTTCGCTGGATTGAGGGTAAAGAGAGACGCACCTATGATGTGGAATGCGGAAACAGATCTGAAGCAGTTTCAGATAAAAAGCACGCGTTTGATTGTGAAGCTTGTAGGAAGTTGGATAAAGCTGAACAGGGGTGAAAGCGTGGACAGCTGCGCTGTCGCAAGCGGCGGGTCTGCCAAGAGCTGTTTGGGTCACGTGCATAGAGCCGTGGGCTATTCTATTTTGGGAATTGGGGAATTGTTGGGAAACATACAGAGTTAGCCTCGAGGTCTCTAACTGCTTGCACCTCTTCTGTGATATGTATAATAGAAATCATATAACCAGGACCATTTTATATACATACCGGAAATTCAAATCGTTTACCTCGATTATGAGCTACCCATCTTACCTTCTGAGCCGCTGAATCAAAGCTCTACAACCAATATATTGGAAGCCGAGCTCACTGTTTTGGCCTCAAGGCAAAGAGTGACACATCTCATTATTGTTGATTGTCATGTAATCCCGCTACTTAAAAGGCCTGTCTTGGTACAGTACCCCTATGTGTATTTCAACACGATCAAGCAATATATATCACTCGAAAGTCCAAGTTGGTCGAGCCTGCTCTACATTTGAATATTGGTTTTTGATACGCGTTACAATTCGACGCCAAAATGGAACCACGGATACGCTACGACGATGTCGCTTGGGAAAAAGGCGGATCCGTCGCCGAAGCCTGTCTAGATCGGTGTATGCACGCTCCAGAGTTATCCTCTGAAATTGGCATCTTTCTTCTTAAGCACCATCAAGCTAGTGATGCCGTCAAGATTTCAACTGTTGGGAGTTGCCGGGTTCAACATTGTCCTGTAGATAAATTTCGCAAACACCCACGACGCTGTCATACGGTTTCCAATTCCTGGCTACAAAGACTCATTGGGAACTTGAAACGATTGCACAATTTATTATTCGGAAATCAAATGGCAAAGACCTGGATTTACCACCATCTTCATGTTGCACCAACACTAGTGAAGCCATACTTCGTCGCAGATACTCAAGTTCTGTCATTACACCGTTCACATGTGTATCCAAATGAGTTGTTTTGCACTAGTAAGAGTGCCTGAGCACCTCCAGCGCTCAGCCGAGGCCGAAGGGCATCCTCCTTGCAAAACAGACACGGAGGTTTGCTAAAAGGGAGTTTTTCAGCCACACTAAGCTCTCTGGGCTGCATGCCACTCCCTCCTTCTTGCCTCACAATATCTAAATCTGTACCCCCGTCTGATGAAGTCTCGGAACAATCGCTTTCCTCCCCATCTTCCGCTTGCTCGCCCGCGTTTGCCATGAAGACATCAGCGACGAAAGAAGCCGGTATTGCATACTGTTGAAAGCGCCCATACTGGTGCAAGATCAATGTGGCATTTCTATTTTGAGTCTTGTCACAGTGTGTCGTGGCAAAGACGGAGAGATATTGTTCGTTTGAGCTGCTGGTGCCAAGAGCCTCCGGTGCCTCCGGTGCATCTGATATCTGATTTCCTTGCAATAAAACTTGAAGAAAACATGGCGTTTGCTGCTCAACTGAAAGACCGCCGCGAGTACAGACCCTTGTATGCCTACAAACGCTGCCTTGACAAGGTTCCTCGAGAATAAGAACTGGCGGCCCGACGTCGTGTATGATCAACGTCCTCACGCAGAATTTGAAGCGATCATTTCCAGCGAGTACACAGTTTGCAATTGTAACAGCGCTATCAATGAAAGCTTCTGCATTGGGGCCAATCTTTAACTCCTCGCTATCTTGAATAGAGGTAGAGTATGTGAAAGTTTCGCTATCGGTCGAAGCCGCGAAATATTCAGATTGCGAGAAAGTGCCATCATCTGTTGCATTTCCGTCTTTGATCTGATATTGGGTGTATGTGAAGACGTATCGCTTTGGTCATCTGCCTCGAGAAGTAGCTCCTGGTTAGAGCTTGAAAAGCGGCCAATAAATTGTGAGGGATGAAATGCTCCATCATTTCGTATGGCAACTATAGTTTCGCTGAAATCTTCACTTTCTATGGAGTCGACATCTTGAGAGGCCTGCGATGGTATAACGATGATATCGGTGTTGTACTGCTCTGTTTGCGAACAGCTGGTAGTTGTGGAACTGTAGCTCTCTTCGAAGTTTGTGGTCTGGTTTTGTTTGCCTGTTCGCGTGATGTCTGAAGGTGATTCTGGGCTTGGTTCAACCGAGTATTGACGTTCATTTTTAGCCTTCACGTAGATCACGGTTGGGTTATTGTTTTCGAAATTCTGGCGCCAAGCCTCGAATTGACTGAAATGCGTGGTAGTAAGATTCTTCATATCGATGATCAAACGTTGTGTTTCGTCTGTTTTTTGAAATGTCAGTTTGTGAGTCGGAAGTTCTAAATATTCCGCACTTACTTAAATTCGTTGCGCGCTCAAAGTATGGTTGATAGAGCATGATGAAGTGAAGACTCGATTTGTTTTGCTGCTTGAATCAAATTATTGATATGATCCTGATTCAAGACATAAGTCAAAGAAGATGAAGCGCCCCTGAAAGCTGCTTTAAAAGGTTCTTTGATGCGTGACATGATTTGCGTCGTGGCCGTGCTTTTCTTTTTGCCCTAGTAGTTTTTCAAGGTTTTTGTGAGCTTTGCAACGTCGGATATCAATGATTTGACACTTCTTGAGCAAAAGTGAATGATACTATCGTTTTCGCCGTCCACAACTACTTGAACCTCTTTAATGGACTCAGATTGCTCTGCGAAAAAAAGCCATCAGAGAGGTTGTCTAGACGTACGAAGGTAAGCAATGATTGCTAAGCTCAGGGTCTTGCATACTTACCCTGTTGATGCTTTCTAACACTACATGATATTGTCGGAGGTCCTCAGAAGAGTTCTGAACCTCGCCAGCGAATTTCAAGAGAGTGATCATAAACCTCCTAACGAGAGGACGCTTGCAGCTAATCCCACAGGCTCAGCCATCTTTTGAGAAGACTGCAAGGGAATGTGAAGCAAATTGACCCGAACGACGAACAGTTCATTCAAAAAATTATAAATGTTGACTCTTGCGATTTTAATATATGTATCCAATCACCTCCTTATTACTTGCTTCCTGGAGTACGCCCAGGACTTCGCCCTTACGATGAACTTTTACTATGATTTACAAATCTACCTTGCACGATAAGCAGTGCTCTATCATTGGAACTTGTCACAGGCTCCAAGGTGCCCTGCGCTGGGGCTTAGACTACATCGCTAATATACTCCGTGGCGGAGTGGGGGGTGGCTCATGACTGGCTTGGATGTTACTTCAGATAGCTATTGATAAGAGATTCAAGGTGAAATGTAAATTATAAGAATACTCTTCATTTCTGAAATCACTGTTCAGTACCACCCATGGTACCGGGCAGTGGAGGCTCGGGGGGAGGGCGGCCTGGGACTTCCCTCGTTCTAAATTTTGGCTATGGGCGTGTAACAGCAGGCGCAGTGGGTAAAGCATGTACTATTTCTTGATTTCTGGGCTACTATCCTGATATTGAGCTCCTACAAAAAAGGCCAAACACGCCTTCACACGCGACGCTTTCCAGAAACTAGAATGATATCTAAACACTAGAATATCATTCGTTGGGTGACTGAATGGAAGTCGTGGAAAAAGGCGGCCATCTTCGAGGAATGGACAACACATTGCCACTGACCTACAAGACAACACGTATGTGCCTGTATATACCGGATGTTACGCCGTGGCCGCGATTTGCCCGATCAGGGTGCTGCCAATTTATCAGGGCGCTCAGATCATGCTCACTGAGCATTTCTCAGCACAAGGTGATTACTCAGTGACTAATTTCTTTGCTTAACAAACAGCCGCGTGATAATATTCAAAATATCATTTAACCTCGAAATGGAATGTCATACATGAACCCCCGGTTTAGTAAGTATTCGGCAAGCAGCTACCATACTGCTGAATCTCCTTCCACAGGATCATACCCTCCATGCCGCAAGGGGTATCCAGCCATATGAATGTAGTCATTATTTGTACTAAGCTTTGCCAACTGCAGATATTCATCTCTCTGATCTCCAAGTGCAATCGCGCAACAAACCACAGCCGATGTGGTGTATCAAGGGCCGCAATCCCACCCAATGTTAACAACCATAATAAGAGTGAGGGTACTGATTCCCACTCCTCATCAGGGACCAGCTCCAGCTCATACCGGAGAAGTCGTGCCAGATTCGGATAGGGACTCGTCATTAATGAAACAGGGAACACGACAAGGAGGCTATAGATGGCCAGTGCCAATCGAATTGGCTCGTATGTAGATGGCACTGTTCCAACTTCAGCCGACAAAGCAGGAGGGAGAGATAACACGTGGTAGTGGATCAAGTTTCGTAGCTGTAGTAGATAGCCCAGATCGAGATCGAAGAGGCGTCCATCGGCGTACCCTTCCAGTAGAGAACTGTATCCGCGGAGAGCATGGAATACCCATACCATGTGCTGTGAAACCTTTGAATAGAGAAGAAAATGTATATCGCGCATTTCAGGGTCGCTGTGTTCAAATGTAGCTAAGAAATCAGCAGCACTGTCGAGCTGCAATATCGTCTGCAGTGGCCAGAAAGGTCTTGTCAGCCGTTTGCTTGCTACGATGAGATCCCAGCTTCAACGGTGTCAGTTGAAGTTCTCGAAGTGAATTTTATGAAAGATGGCTCACGTCGACAGTCCTTCGCGAAGCCCAGGCATCTCCAGATTTCTAAATCCTCCTCTAGCCTGTACGAGATAGCGTAGTCCTCGAACATGGCCGTCAATGATCACGATATTTGTAAATCGCGTCAACAATTGCAGGTTGGATAGAGGAGCCATTTTACTCTGAATGGTTGGGAATTTGTCTCGCTCGTGTGGATGTAACGCGAGAGCAAAGGCGGCCATGATAAGCTGGTCCGTGACAGTGGTATAAGGGCCGTCATTCACGGCCTCTTTCAATGCTACAATAGCTTCCTGTCGCATGAGAAGCAATTCGTAATTGTCCTTTTTAGATGTGGAACTTTGAACACCAGAGGCTGTCCGTCGAATGATCATGTGCTCTGCGCCCGAGTGGAGCCATGCGCTGAACAGGGGCGGACAATTCATGGCAGACTTCATCCATTCGCAAGTAAAGCTTTTCCCCTTGTATTTCATACCGGGAAAGAGTTTCGGCCACATTTCTCGGATGGCTGTGGTCGTCTATCAGACATGAACTCGCCATACGTCTCTTAAATACTCACAGTAGTGAAAGATCCGGGTGATAGTCTCACGACTCAGATTGGATGGATAAGTGTGGAATGGATCCAGGTAGTGGCTATCGTGATTGATTGTAAGCAAACACGGTGTTCGCTTCCTGATAGAGAATGTTTGTTCAATTTCAGCTTGATGTCCGTGTACCATCCCCGTAAACGCGTCCAATTTCATAGAGAGGTAGTTTTCTGGATTTTCAAGTGGTGAGGCAGGATACTTGCAACCCTTTCCCATTCTTCATGCTTTCGGGTTAGTCAAATATAACTAGATTTTCACTGACCAACTTACCGCACACAACGTAAACAGGATGGTAAGTCTCTGCTACATTTCCTTTTCGCTACACTACACTTTGAACAAGCCAGACTTGATTTCAGTACAAATGGTGGGGTTTGGACAGCGCTAACAAACCATTAGAAGATGCATTGTATCTTTCGATAGGCAACACATACTCTGGATCAAGATTCCTTCTGAGTCTCGGTAGTTCATCTGGCTGCAGTTCGCTATCATACTGGCAGTCCTGCTTCACACTGTGCAAATACAATGTTATCAGAATACGCCGGATAAAAATCAGGTTGTACTAACCATGTGCACCTCGTGCATGCCGGAAGAATTTTGTCACACTTCCGTTTTTTGGATCTACATGCTGCGCATGCTTTTGTAGCACATACTATATCGGAAGAGAAATCCGTCATGGCTGTAAAATCAAGCTAGTGCTTCAAGGTTTATGGAGTATACAAGCGGATGCACGTGCGGGTAAAAGTTGCTTTTATACCAGTAGAACTCAGAGGGGCTCTGCACTATGCAAATAACAAGCAGATCTAATCGCTAACTCAATGTACCCTGCATAAAACGTTGATTGGTGCTTTTGCTAGCTTTAAACCCAAACAAGCTACTCCGACTGTCATCGGGTGGCACGCTAGCGGACTAGTGGCGGGCTAATGTTGCTTACAGTCCGTGCACCCTGCGAGCCTCAACTTCCTTAATTGGTAAATGGTAAAACGAAAAGTCGAAGTACATCTACACTGTACAGGGGCTCCCACATATTGTGATCCTGGCGAGCTGAGCTGTATAAACTAACTGCCTGGCCTTAGAACACTATATCCTTGGTTAGTTTATGCCGAACACGATTGTGTAACTACTATGGAGACCTTCGTTCTTCCCATGCCCTATCTCACTACACTTGCCCCATCCTAGAAAGTGTCATGTTACCAGAACTGACATAGCCTGCTTTATTTTGACTGACTCATTCCGGTCCATATCGGGTTTTAAGCGAAGCCATAGCGGCTGAGTTGATAGAGCGATACAGGGGTCAAATCATATTGCGTAGCGAATCATCCTGGAATATTGCACTAGTTCAGCTCCATTGATGTCGAGTTCTACGAGCAAATACATGACTGCTGAAATTGCAAGTGAACTTCAGAATCAGAACGGTAGCAAAGTGAGTACGACGCAGCGGCATGATATCAGGTCGACTTAGTAGTTGATGATGGGTACAAATAGAAAACTCTGTAATTATTGAATCCGCGTAATCTCTTAATCAGATACAGGTAAAGGAGGAGGAGGCAGCATTGAAATCCCCGCCAGTGTAAGTGAAAACCTGAGAGCAGGGATACAAGTACCCAGTACGAGTGGCGGAAGTATTTCCAACAGCTACAGGCAAGCCTTCCAACCTATCCAGCACCGTGTCATTTTCAGCTGGATCGAATCCGGGTCCAAATCCACAATGGGTCATTCCCGTTGCCGGGAAGAGGCGGTACTAGCCCGCGATATTGGCATCAAGACCTTTCACGCGCTCATAGTAATCGACTGACCCATTTGTAGGAACTAATTGATTGGCCATGCCGTGCCAGGCAATGGTCCTTCCCATATTGTAGAGATCAATCCAGCCATCCCACTTAGATCAGTGTATATCACTTTTTGTCCAACGAGGGAAGATGCCTTAAAGTGGCATTGACCTAGGTATGCAATGATACCGTCGGTCACACTATCAAGCCCATCACATTCCGCGAAGGCAGCCTTTTACAATAAAGTGCAATTGTACGCCTTAATCACAAGGAGACTTTGAGACTCACATAATTATTATTGGCAATGGCTTTTAGAGAAGGGGAAACGATCGCCCATGCCAGTAAGATAGTTTCAGTAATTTCAACCTCAGCTGTAGCAGTGCAGCAATCATTGTTTGCTGTAATCGACGCCCGGTACCCGATCCGTGCGACCCAACGCCCGCTGGGCATTGGGTCGCCACAGTGTAATACAATCCACAGTCTAATACAATTTTATCCAATGCAGTCAATATTTTTGTATTTTTCTTCCCCCCCTTTCTGCTCAATAATTACAAAATTAAGACAGTATATACTATCATAAAAGACCTGCCTCTGGATGACATATCACACCATTCGCACAGGGTGATAGGGTAGGAGATCCATTCTCATTGATCGCAAGTAAACCCCGTTTCTTGCGCCGTTTATTTTCAGCGGCCATCTCTGTGGCTTCGCGCGCTCGGATCATTCTGTTAGAATCGCCAGCGTCTATAGGACCCCCTATATTAATCTGCCGTTTGGTTATCCGAGCATTTGATGCTTTGTGGCGGCGTAACAGAAGCGAATTATCCGATTGTAACTGATCCGCAAGCTGGGTCGCTTGCCGCGCAGTCCGGCATAACAGCTTCGCACGCTTTTTAATTCGTGGATAAAGCTCACCCTCTAATAATTCAATATCGGCTTTAAGCTTCTGCGTTATTTTCCAGGTCCGAAGGGCTCTTTTAGGCGGGGAGTTAGTGATTGAAGACGGGAATTCATTAGTATCCACTTCATCGAATATTATTGAGTCATCCCCTTGATCAATTTTTTTTTCTAGCGGGGTTAACACAATAGAGGGATCAAATGGTACGATGCCGCGTTTTTGAAACCCGGATCGAATGAATTCGTGGAGTAATGGCGCTGCGAATGTGTTGGATCTCGCGGAAAAATCTACTTTACGCTCGACACTTCCACCCTATTAAACAACCTTATTATTGTGACTTTTAGAAAAAAACTTTTGAGGGTCTGGAACGGCGAAGAATCTAATGGCTGCGATAGATGTGTCGTATGCGGAATAAAGAAGTATGGAATGATATCGTTGTCGGTTACAGTCTTAATGAATTCCGGTGTGCAATGCGAATGATGAGTATCTATAAGTAATAAGCGTTTTTGACCCAATTTTCCATATGGAATTTCCCTTTGACTAAAAACCACGGCGACATCTTCCAACCATCGGCTGCAATACATTCAATACCAGTAATGGATTCAGAAATGCCCCCATTCGGTGTGTATGCAGTTGGACTTTTTGATAACACTCATTGTGGCTTGCCCTGTCCAATTTGATACCCGGTCTCATCTATGTTATAGATTTGTCTAGATGTAAGTTTATTCGTAGTAACGAACACCTCAAAGCGATCATACCAAGCTGTAATTAAGCTAATATCTTCGGCGGCCATTCTTTTTAATTCTTTAGGCTTTTGTATAATCCAATTTAGGATGCGTTGTGGAATCCGGCGTAGAAAATGGTACACCCAGTTTTTGTTTAATGGCGTGGTTCGCGATGGATCGCGCGAGACTAACATGAATTTGCAACATGTTGAATAGTCTTCGCAGTTGGCGGACACTCAACATCGTCTAGCACAGTAATATAGCTAAGTAATTCTTCTTCCTGATTCTTATTAAGTGCTCTGGCTGTCAAGATACGGCTTTTGCGAGATGCGCGACCATGGAGTCGTCCATACAGTATACTATATGAGACGTTGAATTCCTGGGCTAGCGATTTGATTTTGGGCTTTCCGCGGTCATAATAGGCCTGAATAGACAATTATAATTGTATTTCCAAATTATTGGGTTGATCCGGCATGGTGGTAGGTGATGGTGAATAGTTGAAGAAGGTGCGTTGGATAAAAATTGTATTAGACTGTGGATTGTATTACACTGTGGCGACCCAACCCCCAGGGGCTGAGTCGCAGCACGGACCGGGTACTCGACAATTGGTGGCCATGCGGGACGGGGTCAAAGCTCCGCTAGTCCGCAAAACCCTTGGAGGTACCATTATCTCGCTTTATATCTGTGTTGTTATCACCACTCTAAGCATTCCATAGGTATTTAGACCCCCAGCGGTGTCTGTTACTAAGAACCTGAGGAATACAGCAGTCCGCTTGATGGTTTGGAGTTATTTTAGTATTTCAGAGCACCAAAATACGATGTAATGTAAAATACCTCTTAGTAATTAGCAGAGTTTTATGCACCCTGTTCTTCTTCCTCTTCTTCTCCCCCCTCCTTCTCTTGTTTGTCCTCTCTTCATATCATTCTTCGACATCTCGTTCTTCGTTCAGCTTCCTCTTCCTCTTCTTCCTCGCCACTTTATTGTCTTTCCACCGGAAGACTATCTTGCTCCTTCGCCGCCATCATCCTTTCATTGCGTTTTAGTTTCGCCCAACTATACATGCTCCAACTCTGCAAAAAGACCGATGCACCTCTACTCTCAATACATATGACTGGCTGGCCATGCCTGAGACTAAACCACATCCGATCATTCATATCCAAAGCTGCAGCAGTCCCAAGTAGGCATACCCAAGTGTGTGCTTCAGGGGCTGTTCTCACCCAGGTATCCATGCTCCCGCAAGATAACGCATATTGCAACTTCCGGACCAGACGCTGCAGAACGGTCATAGAAAAGGGGGCAATATACTCGTCATCAAGAAAGAAGTACCAGAATATCAAGGCGGCAGTCTGACAAGCTTTGGTTATTGCGTCGGCGTCCGACTCGATAGACACATGATCAGTATGATCCTGACTTTGTGGATGACTTGGGGAAAACAACACATCTTGCACTTTTGCTGCCCATTTGGTTCGGAGAGCCATGGCACCAGGGCCGTCCGGTAAAAGATGGGCGATAAAGTCAATATCTTCAAAGACTTCGATTGCCTCGCGAGAGAGGTTGTAGTAACCTCCCTCTCTGTTGGCTACTCTATGGAGGATGGCAGATGTGAAATATGTTGGGAGTGTGAGAGGAGTGGGAGGGATATCTAAGAAAGGTATTTCAAGTTTGGAGTCCATGATGATGGCTTCGGTGAGAACGCATCTACGACCAGCAAATGAGATGAGACACTGATCTTTGTCAACCACACATTAATCTAGGGTTGTACGCACATTGTGATAAGCCCCGAGAGGAACGTGCCAAGGGCGAGGTGCTCTAGGCCGCCTTGTGCTTTGATCATCTGCATCAATGCCATTTTATGGATATCGGATGATCCTTTGTCGCCTAGAAGGGCCTAAACCAATGAGAGCGTGCTAATATAATAGGCAACTACGGGACTTTAACATCTTACGTACCGAGAAAAATACCAATGGTGCAACACAAGCCATGAGAGACTCGCTGAATACCGCCTGGGGGTCATTTATTCTCTCCTGAAGCAGTTGAAGTGCAATTGTGTGGTGGTATAGTGTCATGTTATTATTTCTGACTCCTCGAAATGCGTCCAAGTGTGCTGATGCAGCATAAAGGGTGGTGTGGAGTGAACAAGGGTCGGACAGAGCTTGTTGGATCCACGTCGCCCTAAGCAGCCATGCTAGGCTACTACCGTCCACAGGAAGCGGTTCCATTCCGAAAGTTTCAATAACTATCAAAGACACCTTCAGAATACTCTTCACAGGGGTCTCTCGCAGTCTATACTCACACGAGTGAATGAGCATAGGCATGTGAGGCCTTGACTCAACTGGCAACGGCACTGTGGCGTCAACCCGACTAATGTCAAGCGAACGAAGGAAGGAAGCACCGGGCCCATTCAGTACGAGAGCCTGCTTAGGATAATCACAGCTTGTGTTTTGTCTACCAGAATCTGTCAGTCGTCTAGATACGTGGTCAATTTCTCACTCGGCAGTGGTACCTTGAGCATCGGTTGCAGGTCGGTAATACCCTGTCACATTTTCTCTTTTTGGCGCGACACGGAAGACATGCTCCGACAACCCTCACGGCCTCTGAACCTAGGTGAAGAATCGTTGCCTGACTGACACTGTACTGCGGGTGCATCGATGCACCCGGGCGTCCGTCTGCCATATAAAGAAGCCCAGTAGAACGGCGAGAGCTGTCTTGAGCCGACACGCTGGAGGGCGATGTATACCAACATTGTCGCTTTTGCCTAAGAAGGTCAGCCTGAACATGCAGTTAGTCTATTTAGCGCACTCACTTAACACAAGCTGAACATAAGGGAAGTAGACGATCACATTTTCTCTTCTTCTGGGCGCAAGATAAGCAAGCGTAAATGGCCCGCGTGGTCATCTTGAGCACAGCAACGTGGGTTGTAAGTGGAGATGGCAGATCTTCGAGAGCTTGATGTATACATGTGCATATGCATGGAGTGTTTCAGGGTTCAACAGAGGTTATAACAGCAAGGCGTATCCAGCACTTGAACTATTCAGTGAGAACCCTTTTCATCTTCAGATGCACAGTTTGACCCTATTTTCCCCCTGACGAATAAAACTTCTGTCAGCTTCCGTATCAAGTTCGGTTAACAGCGACAATCCCGCTCCTAACCCGATCTGGATAGTGTAAATTTGCCAAGGTCAGCCCCTCAGCGGATCTAGACATCTTGTGAGTGCGCGAACGCCTCAGGTGCATATTCGGGTTAGGAACTTTGCATGGTTCATTTTATGTATGTCATTCACGTATAAGCTGCTATTTATCAACATCTAGATCCAACATATTCTTGTTAGTGATAGCAAAATTAGTCAAATGCAGCGCTGATACGTTTGGCAGCCGGAAATGAAAACGGTCATTTAGACTCTTTGAGCCTCATTAGATACTTATGAGATCTGCCATTCTACCCTCCATACTAAGCAAAGCAAAAACCATAAAAGCACAGAGAAGCTTACCCAGACAATAGAAGCTTATCCAGACAATAGCAAGCTAGCCCACTGGAGGCACAAAATTCTTTACGAGGCCCCGCTGTCACTACAGACTTCCCAATGTAGGGGAAAATATTCCGTACCAGGCGCCCGAAATATTTGCGAATGCAATATTCCAGGTGTCACGTCTTGGTTCGAATGAAAAGTGCGAAACCATTTGGTTTGATTTTTTTATGTAATCAGCTGCAACTGCAATACATCACTTAGCGACCATACAACAATAGTGGTAGTAGTAGGGGTAGTGGTAGTGGTGGTGCCCTGAAACGAGGAACTTACTAACCCGTGCGACCTGTCCGCCGCCTTTCGCTGCCTTCTCACTGCCAACGTCTTCGCCAATATTGTCCCTGATTGGTCCGTTTTCATGCCAAGTGATGCTAACTAAAGTTCTCTTGGCGAGAAAACTTCCTCCGGTTCATGCGAAATTGAGGCCCTTCTTACTTGTTTACTCTGTAGACTATTATGGACTATAGATCTATATATCCGATTAAGGCCGCGACCGCGAAATGCCCCATTAGGAAGCCGCCGCTTTATGAGGGCGCTCAGGGTTATGCTCACTGAGCATTCCTTAGCATAGGGTGATGACTCAATGAACTTGTCACACGCTGGCCGGCTACTTCGAAGCGCTGGTCAACTTGGCCGAGGTGCCTTCCGTTCTCAGTATGCTATTGTAGATCGATAGAAAAATCTGACAGTAGAAAATTCACCGTTCAACCTCTCCGACTGCGGACCTCCCCCCGGCCGAAAGCTCAGCGCACCTAGCATACAAGTAGAAACTGCATATGGTATCCCGACACTCAACTCAAGTACACTTAAACGACCAAAGCCATCCAATATCCGAGTTGAACCATTGATCGTTTTGATTAAGTGTGAATGCACCTCCGCCACAGTTATTGCTTGTGTAGAATCTGCAAAAGTAAGGCGTATCGTATATCGCAAACGACGCCATTCCGGTCGGAAAATTAAGACAATCCCCCTTTGACCAGGTGATACCTTCCAGATAGTCATATGTTTCGCACTTATCCCAGTAGTAGCAGGGCTTCACCCAGACCTCAGTTGCCAATGCAGCTGTGGTGAGCGCGAGACAGAGAGCGGAGAGGGAGATTGGCTTCATTTCTTCTTTTTTTGGTCAAAGCTTATAGCTAAATGGACTTAACGGGGATTGAACAGCAGCTTTTCTTAGAGGACGCACCTTTAATAATGGATGTATTCGAAAAATTCAAGCAAGTTCGATTGTCTCACGGGCGGAGACTCAGAGGAGCTCCTGCGACTATTTATGTTTCCATGTTACTTAGAGTCTTCGGGTTAATTTTTCTTCATTTTCAGCTGATACTGTCGGACACGGCAAATTGAATGTTCCTGTTCAAACAGCCGCATTGTACTATCGTAGGCCAAGCAGCATGCGCGGGCTAGCGGTTCTTGGCATAATGAATGAGAAATCTAGCTGCATCAGCTGGGTTCTAGTGGAGGTTTGAGGTATCTAGCGGACGCCGGTGCGGGATCCATAAGCATTGATGGGACGTGCTACAGCTGAACACTCTCCTCCTCAACTGTAAGAACTTTGCAATCAAGGAGGACCCACGGGAAATTAGGACATTTAAAACCCCAAATGACCGCGTAAGATTGCGCACCGTCATTCTACCTTTCCACTCTATAGTCACAAGTCTTCTCTTCTACACATGTAAGCAACATCTTCGGCTCGGGGCGTTTTTCATAGCCTGAGTACTTATCTGACTCATTTACTTAAGAGAACTACCGCGCTCGTTCTGTTTCATCATGTTCAATATGCTCAAAGTATCACAACTCCTCCTCATCCCTGCTGCTTTCGTAGCAGCAGTCCCAACATCTCCCACAACACCCCTCAAACTCGAAAAGCGATCCACATGTGGCGTGGAAGCTACCGTGACATATTACAAAAGCGACAGCTGTGGGAGCAACAATGCGATAGCAAATATCAACTGGAAAAACAACTGGAGTTCCTACAACTACCAGCTGTCTAACGCCAGAAGCTTCGCTATCACGAACGGCGACTACTGGGACATCTACTGCGGTCTCTACGATGGTTATAATGGGCAGGGCAATCGCATTGCAACGCTTGAATGGAATACCGGATATAATTGCAAGTCTTTGGGAGTGGCTGGGGCGAATGTGAAATCTATTGTTTGCTGGGGGAATAATTGCTAGCTATATAGTCTCTAGTACACAGCTGTCTTTAATGGGGTCACTCGGAGACTGTGGTCCTTGGGGGAGGCTGCTGGGAGAATATGTGCGAGATCAAATGGAGTCTGAATCATAGTAGCTATGCTTTATGTCTGAACTTGACCATGAATATGCTTTCTGACTTATTCTACAAGTACGTACAGAAACTTAGGGACCTTCCATGAGAGATTTAATTGTGGATTTTGAAGTTGAGCCTAAGAGCCTACTCCTTATATAGATATATTACTAGCTGCGAAGAGTAGTCTGAACAGCCGAGCTGAGTATATCCGCTGAGCGGGTTTTCTTATTTAAGAAGCAGAATCCAAGCAACTGATCCATGTTCAATTACGTCTTATGACTGGCCAGTTAGCATCACCTGCTCAATATAAGATATGAGGGAGGTAGGCAGGTTGTAAAAGTAGATCTGTGACCAGCATTTACCTGAATGGCCAAACTATAGTATAGGTCCTACACCAATAAGTTCGATCAGTCACCCTCATCTTCTGACCGCCTGTCAAAGCAGACCTCCACCGCACATTCTTCGCTTGCACAATTACTCTACAATCCTTCTCGATACAGCGCGGTTCGTTCCCAAAATTCACACTGATTCTGCCCATTGCATTTAGATTTACGTCCTCTATCCACAGGACAACCAAGCTGCTCGAACTTCGACCGACAATGTTGAAAGTGATGTCGCCGACCGCCGTGATTGATGTACCGCGGAGCATCAAACCTGCGCCGCGCCGGCTCGGAAGTTTATGCAGACGTTTCTGCAGGTGAGATCGCTTTTTTGTGGGATTGTGCTGTAGGTTTCGATGCAGGAAGGGTTAATCATTCCTGGCGTTGGAACGTTCTTATGTAAGAGCTGTCTGGTGGACGTATGGGATGCACGAGTATTGGCTGCCGACACACACGATTCCATAAGCATGACAGTAGAAAGATGCGTAGGAGTCGCCCAAGCCGGCTATTGGAGATACGCAGGGTTGAATTTGGGACGTGAGTACTCTCAGCCATGAAGGAGATCTGATCTCTCATTGTTTGGGTCCTCTCTTCATATTCTCATACTACACGCGAATATCGGCTCACATCACGGATGCCTAGCCAATGCTACATTGGGAACACCCTACATGGCGAAAACCAATTCCCAGATAGCGACTGCTCCCAGGCATGTGCTGGGGATGGTAAACAAGCGTGTGGTGAAGCTGGTCGGATTCAGATCTATGAGGATGCAGCATGGAGTAATCCGACACTCGCTGAACTGATAGCAGCAGTTGAGCAGTACAATGCTACCATGGAGGAAGTGCGTCAGGCAAGTGCAAACTAACTAGAGTATGTGAAAGAGTTCCAAGACCTCCTTGGATCTCAATTTTCAGGAGCCGCAAAACGCAAACGGGGAGAGCTACAATATGAAAATACTGCTACGAAGCTAAGGAAAGACTACAGTGCGTTAGAAACTGCCTCGGTTCATGAGGGTGCGTTGCTCGTGTCTTTACCCTCTCAAGGGAACTACTCGCTAATGACATAATTGATGTGTGATAGAGCAAGGCAAAGAAGACGGAAACAGGGTCCTAATCATAGCAAAGACAAGAAGACACAATCGGCGAGGTCCTTGTGACAGATGATATATTCGAGGAATGGGGCCTCACGCGCGATAATCTTGCCCGGTACCTCGATAAGATTTTAGACAGACTGTTTCAGATGCTTGAGGAAGTAGATCGCGCAATCGCAGCGAACACCGCGCCAGTTATCAATGCTGCTGCTGCTGCTGCGTCAGAAGTGGAACAAGCGATTGCGCCGGCGATTGGTCTTGGGGGTACTTTGGTTATAGCCTCTGGGCTCTGTGAGTTCTAACTATTCTTGTATCGATTCTATTCTAAGATGAGATGCCCTGCTGGTCTTGGGTAAATACACAAGTCCGCACTCTTGCAAATATCATCTCCTTTTTCGGGGCCCTGGGTGGAGGCAATGACGAAACAAGCACAATTCCAGCCACAGGTACGGGGACAATATCGATTCCTACAACAACAACATCAACGGCGACTGCCACCATAGCTTCGTCATCTACGACGACGACAACATCAACGTCAACATGCTCAGCAACAGCTACCATAGCCCCTGTCGCCATCTTCGCCACCCCGGGTGCGAGCCTCGCCGAGTTCAATGCGTTTGTAGACACTCTGCCAAATGACCCAGAGGGTCTCCAACTCACAGGGTCTTGGCAGCCAAATGTGAGATTTTCTCTTTGCATATACTCAGTAATCTATTTACATGGTCTAATTCATTTGGCACAGTTCTTATACGCGGGATACGTGGATGGGTGTTCCATCGAGAAGCTGGGTGGCAACCCCTTAGTCGCGCGATGGACTATCGCGGAGGGGTCCCAGTCTGTATTGGAATTTGATCATGATGGAATCCTGGCTTGTGCGGCTTAGAAAGACGGAATATAGTGTTTTGAAGCTGGGGACTTATGGGAAATCAACAGAATTATGGTCAGATTGATTTTGAATACCCGCGCGCTCGAATCACATACTGTTCTCCGCATATCTATAAAGATTTTGTTGCGGTGGCCGTTGGCCGCCAAGCTCATCAGCGTATCAGAGCGCAGCCACTTATTAGTCTGAGATAGTTTCTTTCTACTCTTTCTCGTGGATTGAATCACTTTTTCTGAATATTTTCTTCGGGGCTATTCAACAGATCTTTACACTTTAGACTTGTTATCTCAAGTTTGGCGGTTGTCAATGAATAGAGCATGAAGGTCTAGATACTACCAAAGACTTCGCTTTGATATAAGCAGTTCGGCGTCTCTGCAGCATATTAAGTTTAAATAAGACGCTGTACAGTAGTCATAATTCCTGAAGGTATACTAGAAGTAACAGCAATTTTGGCCCTTTTTCATGTCGATCAGATGTAGAGAATGAGTGTCTCAACCAGCACGAGATTCGGGAAGTGAGGTATTACAGGACCACCTATTCAGGTTGGAAAACCCTCTTTATGATCTATCACAATAAATAGTGAAGCTATAAATCCTACCCTGAACAGCACAGAGAAGGGGACGAAAGGAAAATCAAACACGCCAAAAAAGCAAAGACAGATCGGCAATGTGATGGAACGCAGATCCCACATTGCACAAGGATATACGCTGTACTCCCAATCAAGCATGAACCGTTCCAAGTAAACAAGTTCGCACCTCAGGGCCAATCTCTCCAGGATGCCTTAAACACCGATCTCCATACTCTATTCCCTTACCCCAGCGCATTGATCAGCTGGTACAACTTGCTTTTGTGGATATCTGACTTGATGGCGTATTATCGTCCAATCACTGCTGCGCTCGACAATGTTTGTATGCTGCAAGATGCACATATCATCCCTCCCATGCAGATGGATCTACGAACCAGCCATACAACAGACAGAGATTAATCCTCGTGGAGTCGAATCAGATTACTCCGTACCATTGAAAGAGATCATGCAGCGGTACTTAATGTATGCAATTTGTATTGGTTCGAGGCAGAAGTACTCCCCACACATGAGTTGACTATGTTTTGCACTTTCCTAGAACATATCACAGGCTGGATTGTACAAAACCCCTATTCTTGGGTGATAAGACGTCAAATTCTTTTATCTCGATTTTTGAGTGGAAGATCTAGAAGATATATTGGTTGCTCTCGAACCTGTCATGGCAGACACTATGTATCCCGTGCAGAAACCATGGCTGTTCGATTTACGCTCGTCAAAGCAACTCATCGGCCTGGCTGTCTTTGCCACGACCTTCACTGATGGCTTTCTCTACGGCATCGTGAGTTCATGCTTCGCTGAAGCCCTGGAGGCAGTAAATCGAATTGGCTGACCCAACTACGTGCTAGGTTGTATCTGTTCTTCCATTTTCCCTTACCGTCCGCTCTGGGGTCCCCGAATCCGAAGTTCCATTCTGGACATCAACCTCCCTAGCCATCTTTGGTCTAGCAATGGTACTGAGCGCCCCGATGGCAGGCTGGATTGTCAGAAAATGCGAGAAACGCCAGTTACCATTCCTGGGCGGTCTTTCTTGCGCGTTTGGAGCAACTCTATTCTTCATGATCGGGACCAGGCCGTGGATTATCATTGTGGCAAGGACTTTTCAAGGACTGTCTGCGAGCGTGGTCTACACTGCTGGCCTGACGCTGTTGGTGGATACGATTGAGTCGCACGAGCTGGGACCCTGGATTGGATTTGGACTCTCTGGCATGAACTTTGGAGTGCTTGTATCACCTACTCTCGGAGGAATCGTTTATGAGAAAGCAGGATTCTATTATGTTTTCGTCATGGCTCTTGGGATCATCTTGATTAACTTAGTACTGATTCTGCTCATCATTGACAGAAAGGCTGCTGAGAGATACAGAGCGGAGTTTGATCCAGATGGAGTTTCAGCCGTTCGAAATGGAAATCATGCGAATAAGTCTACTACGCATGGTAAGCGACGACTGTCCAGGGTTGAAAACGGCGACTTGAATGTCACCACGCCGCTGCTTTCACGCCGCAGAGAACCCACTGCTGAAGTTACAATACATGCTACCTGGTCATCTATCGTTGGAGGATTTGTTCGAAACCCTCGTATAGTCGCTGCACTATATGGCTGTCTCATTAACACTATCCTTATGAGCTCCATGGATGCCGTCCTGCCGATCTTTGTTAAGCAGACCTTCCACTGGCTATCTGGTGCAACAGGGGCAATCTTCTTGAATTTGACCATACCATCCCTTATTGGTCCATTTATAGGAATGGTTTCAGACAAATATGGTGTCCGGCTGATCTCGGTCCTCGGTTTTACTTCCGCAGCGATAGGCGCCATGTTTCTCGCACTGATACAAAACGACGATATTACAAGCAAAGTGTTGGCATGCATATTCTTGTTCGTTGTGGGTAAGTCTGATCTACTATATGTGCAGCTCAAGATGAGGTACACGATTGTTAACATGATAGATAGGTGTGGGCCTCAATACCTCGTTGACTCCTCTCGTCACGGAGATACCTCGGATTGTCAATCGTCTCCAAGACGAGCAGCCTGATGTGTACGGAGATGAGAGTGCAGTTGCTGAAGGCTATATGCTTCTTGATGTTGTCTTCGGTGCTGGGACTCTCCTAGGGCCCTTAATATCAGAACACGCTTTCGAGAGATTAGGATGGACCGGATGCACTGCTGTGATGGGACTTTTGAGTACCTCAGCTATCCTTCCAGTAGTAAGCGACTAGCTCTTGATAAACACAGCCGTTGATGATACTGACTCGTTATTAGACAATGTATCTGACCCCTAATCGAAAGGGCTCTTTGAGAAATCCCGAGCATTGAAAATTTCTCTTAATTAGTATAAGAATGGTTGAAAGCCATCTTCCCCAATCAATTTCAAATGTGACAAAAAAGGGCATGATGCTCGTTTCTTTGTCAGCTGTGACACTGACCCTGATATGATAGCCCTGGCTTTTCTTTGGGCGAAGATTGAGATTCCCTTGCGAAATGAAAGGCGCTGGTGCTTCTTCTCAATAGTTGATGGTCTCAGTAGCTGATGGAGGCATTTATACTGTGGGAATTGAGCAGATTCCAAAAAAGATAGAGGAATCATAGTGGGCGGCTGCCTTTATAAAACCTCTTACGGGCAATTTGGACATTCCATCTATGGAGAAAGATCTTGATTTAATGTAGCATGAACCGTCTGGTTATCTCGGTCGATTAATCTTGCGTATCTTTGCCATGATAGATCTCACTCCATAACACCAGTCAGTTCGTCCACGGGTACACTGAACAGTTATTTATGATCAGTATGAGTACGTGAACATCTTGCTTGTTCGTTACTCACTCCTGCTGATCGATAGATCACATACTCTCAATGGCATTCTGTCTCTTTTCCAGCCGAACCTCAGATAGACCATTAGTAAATAGACTCATCCGCACAAGATTCCACTCCACGGCGCTATATAGCAGGCTCAAATCAGTCCCAATGCCAATATCAGCCGCCGTATTCAAGCTTCGCGAATCGATAAAGGGTGCAATCGATGGCCACACGCTTTGGACGTTATCGAAAATAATCTCCACGGCCAAATCACCCATTGCCTTGGTTTCTTTTAGCAAGAATGCGGCTTCGTCGCGCTGTCCATTTGCCTGCTTGAGGAGTTTGTTGAGGTCTCCGTCTGACCTCGAGCAGAGATGTCAGATACCGCACGAACGCGCACTTCAAATACAACAAAGCTATTTTGGAGACATACCGTATTTTCCAACAACCAGCGCAGCCAGTTCACCGAGATTTGTAGCACACTGCTCGCGATACCGATTGTACCCGCCTTCTTTCAAAGAATCTACTCGCTCTTGCCATGAGCTGTTGGCAAGCGTGTCGATGTCGTGATATTTCGCTGCGATCAGCTTGTTGATCATTTTCTCCGTCAGATGGTGCGAGATTGGTCTTGCCTTGATGAGCGCGTCCATGACTATCGCCAATACGATTTGCGGGCTGGCAATGAGCGAGTCGGCTTTTGCGAGGGGTGTGCCGTGTAAAGGGATTTTACCGAATTCGTTCACGACTTTGTCGATTCTGAAGCCGGTTTCTTTCGATACTGATGAAGACATGATGGACGTTATTGAAGAGAATGAAGCGCTTGAATGGGTTAAATGTTCTGGTAATGATACTGGATGTTTATCACGAGTTGACCTCACGATGGCATATCCATATACATGGGCTACGCCTCATCCATAAAATTAACAGCCACCTTCGAAATTGCCATGCAACGATCAACCTATACAATGCCCCTGCTCAACTCAACGCCGACTCATAGCTTGGCACGGGATTTCTTCTGCAGAACTTCCTTGACAAGAGACACCGCAGCATATGCACAGCCAAACGAGGCTTGGTAACCAAATCCTCCATGGCCGTAGTTATGCACAATATCCACACCATCCACCTTATCCTTCTCAATACGAGTGCCGCCATCTCTCAGAGGTCGCAAGCCAACACCATGGCGAATGATATCCAGCCCCTCAATTCCTTGTCCCGGCTTAACCAGGCTGGGACAAATAGCAATGCAGCGTTTCATGATTCGATTGGCAAGATTCATATCCGGGAGTGCATCCCAGTTGTACTTTTGATAAGATCCGCCGAGAATAGTGCCGCCGCCTACGAATGACAAGTTAGTATATTGCTTCCTAATATGATAGGTCTGAAATTTACCTGCGGCGCGAGTCATGATATACAGGGCCTCGTCTTCTCCGTCGTCAGTTCCAGACGCTGAAACCATAGGCCCAGGATCGTTGCGGACGACGACGATCTGACCGCGTGCGGGATACATCTTATCGTCGAGCACGCCGCCGAGTGTTCTGGCTGATAGTCCCGTGCAATTGATCACCACGTCAGCTTTGTTGCCGGTGTGGTGCGCGTCAGCTGCGTCCGCGATATGCTTGAAGACAGCTCTTTCGAACACGGCGCCATTCTTGACGCACTGGCCGACCAGCCACGGCAAGTACACGGCCGTGTTGATGCAGACGGATGTGAATTCCTGTGCGTTGTCGATGCCAGGCGCTAGTTGTTCAGATGGAACAGCTTTGAACTAAATTTCGAGGTCAATGTGGATTTCATCGACTCATTACTCGGTCACTCATACATCGGGCACAACATCCTTATACCACGGGTTGGGCTGGACCAGCTCGGAGAACCACTGTCCAGTCGCTGATTCCTGATCCTTCTTTCGGTTGTAGATCAAAGTACCTGGGCTTCATCAGAGGGGTCCAAGCTTTGAGTCGGGGAGCACATACCTCGGAAGTGGATACCGGCCTCCGGGTATTTCTCCGTGATCTCTTTCAACGCTGGCCAGGTGGCACGCTCCCATTCCTGGTGGGCACTGCCTTCCTTCCCGACTCTATTGAACGAACAATCAATTAGAACATTGGTCCTCGCTGTGGCATGGTTCGGTGGTCATACGGCATATAGTTGGCACCGGCCCAAGGGGATGCATATTCGATATCATAGTCGCCGGGCATATGCTTTGCTAGCACGGTGACTTTGTTCTTTGGGTCCTGTGACAGCAGATACGCAGTTGTCAAACCGGAGACACCAGCACTATTCCATAGATTAGTGGAGGTTCAACACACCGCAAGGGTGGAGCTAGAGGAGCTAGAGGGTCTTACCCCAGAACCACAATGTTGTTGGCCATTTTGAACTCGTGAACTCAACCCGAAGAGAACAAATACTGTAACATGCAATTAGAAGTATATGAAGAAAGGAATGAGCCCTCTTATGTTCGAACAGAGGCGGGGGATTGAGGGGATGATTCTTATCGCTTTTGATAAGAGATTCCCACCGGCCCGGGTTGTAATTCACGATCGTAAGGCGCTGGTCATGTATGGTATTGTCCCCTTTTCGCTAAACCTATTTAGGAATATTTTCGGAAGCGGTGTATAGCAGTAACCAATCAATCATCAAAAATAACAAAGAAACGCGCTAGAGTTTTCCGGTGGAGACGTGGAGCAATACGAATCAACAACATTTCAAAATTACCCTCCGCACTTGATGCGGAGGTGATGCGTAGAAGATATAGATTGCATAGATTCATGTCAATTGATTGCAGAAATAGATCTCGTGAATCATATTGCTCAAGTATCATAATTCCCAATTATTGAATATGGGATCTGGGGCCCAGCAAGGGAGACTCCCGTAAAATCCCGCGTACTCCATTACTCCAGACTCCACTGTTAACATATCGATCACATTTCAATGACTTTGCTCTCGGTTTTCTTTCAGTTTGCTCTCACTTTCCCTTGGTTTTCTCTTACTCTTGAAAGTCAATTCAATGAAAACGTCAAGGAACTCAAGGATTAGGCTCTAATTATAGCAGTCAGTTCAAATCTCATTGTGAACACAAAGAAAAGAAAAAGTGGGCTATGTCATCAAGTGGGCAAGGGCTCAGAGTGTGACCAATCACCGAACATCAAATCTCACCGCCAGGGATGCTCCGACACCAAGTTTTGGAAGTTTCCAAAATCTGCAACAATTTCCTTTTTAAACCACCCGCAGGGCCCGATTCACCTCTGCGGGTTTACTTCCCTAGATTTATCTTGAACATTGCTTCAATTTTCTAATCTAATTTGTTTGATTTACACTAAATGCCGACTAATCGAGGTTCTTCATTATGTCGCAAATCAATGGTGGCAGAATCGTGCCCATACTTACGGGGCACGATGTATTACAATCGTTTGACCAGCCTGCTCTATTGACCTCTTCAATCTCTCAATCTTCGATATCTTCTTCTTCAACATGTTCAGACTCTTTACCACCCTCCACAATGCCCAAATGTCGCCAAGATAAGGCGACCGGCAAGCGTCCCAAAGCCAAGATGCCAGACTCGAGCCTCGAGATGGCCTCTCTCATGGAGCGGGGACTGTATGCGCTCCCAACTGAAGGAGATGGTACGTAAATCTCGTAATGGACTTCCTTGCCGAGCTCCCTAGCTCCAAGTCCCGTTATAACTTGTTTTCGCCTGTTCTGACGCGTCTCGTCTCAGGCAATTGTCTCTACTATTCGCTTTCAGACCAACTCTTTGGAGACTTCACCCACGGCAATGATATCAGACAGCGAGTTGCCGATCACATGTCCAACAACAAAGAATACTTCATGCAGTTTGTTTCCCAGGGGGGCGAGCGTCGTCGACCTAGGCGCGCCGCTGCTTCTGCATACGCTACTCGTTCCGCCGATGTCCCTTCTCAATCCGAGCAAGAAAAAGAGCGCCTTTTTACCGATATGATTGCCAAGTCTCGAAAGAATGGAGAATGGGCCGGCTCTGAACACATCCAGGCCTTCTGCCAAGCTTATAGGCTTGATGTGGGCGTCTATACATCAGACGGCGTCCGATCTTTCCAAGATGTGAATTCTGGACCCGACGAGTCGCGTAACGTTGTACATGTCGCTTTCCATGTAAGTATCCTGTTCTGTCTACATCCTGGAGCTCCAGGCTAACAGTCTCAGACTTTCAATCATTACTCTTCGGTTCGTAGCGTGGACAAGAAACACGAAGGTCTTCTCGTCAGGCTGGAGCATGACGGAATTCCCTACCCAGACGTCGATGACAAGGCTCATGTAAAATCCGAGGCGGTCACGACTGAAGACAAGACCGATATTAATACCGACGTCAAGACTGAGCTTGATCCCCACAAACCCGTCAACGACTCTCACAATGACTTTCGCTCCGAACAAACTGCGATTGATCCCAATACAATTAGTGACAACAACCTTGCTGTTGATCTGTACGGTCCGTGGCATATCAATACCATTGAGGAAGGTCTTGGTGGACGTTACGACCGAGAGACCATCATTGACATGTTGAAGAAGTGCCGTGGCGACATCGACCGCGCCTTTGCCGCGCTGCTTGACGAAGATGCCGATGCACACGTCGACAAGAAGTCCGCGCCTATCATCCCAGTCAAACCAAGTCTGCAGGCCTCCCGAGAGTCTTCCCCCTTCAGCACTGGTAGCAAGCGCTCAGCCGACGACAGCGACGATTCTGAAGACCCCCGCCCCGCTAGACGGGTTAAGCCTAAGAAGCGAATGATCTCCAACCTTACACTGGGTGTCGGAATCTCCTTCAGGGATGATCTTGATGAGCTCGTCTCTCTCAACCTTCACGTGAGCCCACCTACTAACCATCTTCCAACAATGATCCCCGTTGACTGATTATCTTTGCAGGTTAACCCTGACACTGAACAGGGTCAGGCCACAGACCCCCCCTGCCGCTGGTAACACCAGCCCCGAGTATTCGGATACGGAGGAAAAGACATGTCGCCGCAGTGGAAGACTCTCTCGACCCCGCCCGAATTAGCCTAATTTTTTGTTGCTTGTTTTGAAGACATTTGAGCGTTTGCAGCCTGTGCATTGAACAAGGCGTTGGCATTGGCATGGATGGCCTTTTTCATATTCGTTTTAGCATTGCATTGCCCTATGAGCTTGCGAGGGAGGCGGTGTTTTTCTTTCCTTTTTTTCAGACGCTGCATGAGGATGATGCCTGGGGCAGTCCAAGATCATATGTTTTTGCGAAGATACCTTTCTGCGAGGGGCTACATCTACCCCTTTATTTTGCTTTTTTTTGGATGTTCCTCGTTTGCTGCTGAGAGGCTTTGGAATTAATGGGCAAATGGCATAGCTTCGCTTGACTAAATGTAATGATGTTGACGGTAACATTGCCGCCTCGGGAAGCGATGGGCTCCTGGATCCCAGGGTGAATTAGTCACACACCTCGTTGCTCTCCCCTGACCAGTCCAATCCATTCTCGTCCTGCTTTTTAGCTTTTGCCTGCTCTGATTGTAACCGCACTGCATACTAGTGTCCCTAGGAGCGCAGGCCTAGAGATAACGTATTCCCACGTCGTTACGGTGACTTGCTGTCCTCTTCGAACTTTCCGTCGATCGACCCCTGGGCACGGCATTTATGGATAACATTCAACATGCACAAAAAAAACAAACCACACAACTGCGAGGATTCACTCATGGTCACCCATCTGACTACTGACTCATTGGCGTGGTAAGTATGACGTACATTTCTGATAGCAAAAAGCACATCGGACTGATCTGACCCAATTTGCTCCTTCTACTCGCAATCTAATCCGCGGTGGGTAGTAATTAGCCTGTCTGCATACTCTCAAATTTGTTTATGCAAGTATCCGTGTGTCTAGGGAGCCTGCATAGCTATCGGGACACATAATCTGTCTATTGGGTTGGTGTGCTGGGCCTGATTTAGTCGGGATTCGATTTCATCGAGAAGACGGGTGAAAGCAACGACGGCTTTCTTAAGATCCCTATGAGTGTGTTGTTGAATCTCCCAGGGGTAATTTGCTCTGGTATCGCACTTTTCCGCTCTAAAGAGGTCGTTACTGTGCTTTCATCGGTCATCTCTAGATAAGCCTGAAGAATGTGCTGTAAAGGCTTCCACGGCCATGGCTTTTCAGCATGATCAACTACATATTCCCAATCTAGGAAGAAGGCAGCTAGTTTAGTCTCTTGGTCAAGTCTATTCCACATGTCAATATCAGATCCACCTAATAGAGGAACCAATAGAGGAGTGAAACTATTAAGATACCAACTTGATTCTCATTAGTAGAGCATGTCCCTAGATATAGCCACAGAAACACATCTCCCCACGATTCAAGGATCGAGAATCCGAGAAGGTCCCGACTCTCTTGAAGCCCATGTAGGAAATAAAAGAATGGAAATCTGTATTGAGAATACAGATGGATGTCGATAACCGTAGAAACTGAATAAGTTTAGGGCTTAGGCGGGAAGCGAGGTCGAATGAGACGGGGAAAATTCTTCCCACCATGTTGTAGATGGAAGCGAAGCTATATCTTGTCCGGTACCATTCTATGCATGCTCCAAGGCTCCAAGGTTTTATTGTGAAGCTTAGCGGGTAGCTGAGGGCCAAAGGCGGGTTGCATTTTGTTACGGAAGTAAGATGGATAGGGAGTAGAGAAGGAGAAAAGGTGAGAAAGGCCTTCAATCCACTTCTGAAAAGCAGGAATATCGAGGACGCCACCGCACTAGTACTGTGATAACTGTACAGACATTAGGTGCTTTTCATAAAAAGGTCCACTTTGGCATTCTGTCTTCGCCCTTACTTATTTGGTCATATTTTGGGGCCGGCTTGTTGAGGTGTTAAAAAGACGGAAGAGGGGCCCTACTACTCAGGAGCTTAAACCAGCGTCCAAGGTAGCCATTTGCGACAGCTGATTTACCGTCAATTAGCGTTGTGGTGAGATATATGGCGGAGAATAATATCTCAATGCTATGGTTATTGTTAATTGAGACTGACTTTATTCGTAATTCTCTGTAGTTCTGGTTCTCTTTTGTCTATGGAATGATGGTGTGTTTCATAACCTTTGGCTTCTGTGTAACCAAATGAGTGGGATTATTATCACTTGGAAGATCCCTTTCTAGTGATCAGTCGTAAGAAATGAAAGATGAAATATGTTCATTTGCTGGTATGTACATAGAGATTGATCTATTGAATCTCAGTCTAGGATATAGCGCCATGCACCCATTAAACCAGATCCTGTGTAGTTCCTGTGTCGTATATCACATGTTCCCACTTCTACTCCTCCAGTAGGAACTTCAGGAACACGGCACCAATAGCAATACCATCTTGCTCATTAAAAGCTCTATCATCAGCATCCTTCGCCATCTCCTCTGTAAAAATGCCCCCCGTAGACCTAACCTTCACAATCTCTGTTATAATCTCCCCATTAAACTCCGGATGACCCTGTACCGTAATAAATCGGCCAGCCGCATACATTCCCTGCACCTCACAACGCGGGGAAGATCCAAGCGAGACCACGCCCGGGGGAAGAGAAAAGACAATATCCTGGTGCATTTGCTGGATGCGCTGTTCATGTTCAAATTAGCTGTGTACTTTTGCGCCATGAACAGGTAACGTACGAGCTTTTCTCGACCAAACAACTCTTTTCCTTTATCTGTCAAGTCCATATCGCACACGGAAATCTCCCAGCCCTTATCGCTTCGTCCGACCTTGGAGTCTAGAGCGCGGCCGATGATCTGGTGCCCGAAGCAGATTCCCAGAATGCGCACGCGGTCCTGCGCTAGGACCATTTTGGTAAATTCAACGAGACGCAGAATCCAGGGGTGGTCTTCGAAGGAGTTGTGTTCTTTTTGTGAATTGTTAGTACGGGGCTTTTGAGGTATGTGGTAAATACGTATGTACGCACTTGATCCTGATAGGAGTATAGCGTCGACATCCTCCAGTTTTGGGTATTTGTCGTCGTCTACGATGTTGAATGCGGTAATTTCCAAGTCTGTCTCTGGATCAAGATGCAATGTTTTCGCGCTGGATTTGAGGAGCGTGGAGAATACCCCGCCGTATCCATTGTATCGTTTGTGGACTTCTGGGACTGGAGTATCGCATTCTAGGATAGCAATGCGCAGAGGGGAAGACATTTCTTATATATAAAGCTGTGGGCTTTATATGCAGGGCTGTGTTTCTATAGAGAGAAGATGATTGGAGTCAAGTACCCTGAACCCCTCATGTTATCTCTTATCGCACATTCCGATGTCCCGAGATCGGAACCCTGCTTACTCAACTCCATGCACTAATACCTACAATATTATTGTACAGATATTGTGCAGGATGCAGTGCACTGATCTATATGTACACATTGGTTCAATGTACAGTTGTCATTTTGCATGGGATACCGCAGACTGGGAGCTAATTCAAGATTTTCGGTAAACGTGTGCCCCCGCTGCTTTCGGAACTTGAGTTGCGACATTTTCTGTATCCATCTCGTGCTCGCAGAAATTTAATCTCTTCCTTTCTATTTGCTCATAACTGAAATATACTTCAATTTTGTTGATAACCTTGACATTGTTGATATTTCTCTATAATGGGAATTGACAATGGGCGATCCCATCTGGATCCCTCTGAAACCACTCCCCTCTTGACTCAATCCCATGGCCGCCCCAGCTGCCTTGATGTCAATGAATATGATGTCGAAATAGCCTCTTCGCATAAGGATACAGATGAAGAACATAATGTTCCCATTTTATCCAGTGCTAGCTCCATATCTGGGGGACTGGATTTTGGGCCATCTCTAGAAAGAAACATATCCAACTCTCCGAGCAATCCGAATGCCTCAACTAAAGAAGAAAATGAATATGCGTCGAGATTCATCGATGTATCGCCCACGCAATTCTGGGTTATTTTCAGCGGCATCATGATGGGCTATATGATTGGCTTCTTTGACTCGACCCTCATGGCCTCAAGCCATCCAGTCATCACATCCTACTTCAAAGCCGCAAACTCAGCCTCGTGGCTATCGACCGCCTTCTTACTGACCTCGACCGCATTCATGCCATTGTTTGGGCGGATCTCCGACGCCTTTGGTCGCAAACCCGTCTATCTCTTCTCGATCGCCATGTTCTTCGTCACCACAGCCGGGTGCGGTTTGGCGCGCAACATCGGTCATTTCATCGCTGCGCGCGCTCTTTGTGGACTCGGTGCAGGCGGTATCTTCTCCATTGGTCAAATTATTTCCAGTGACTTGGTGCGTCTCGAATACCGGGGCGTCTATCAGTCGTATCTCAATCTATGTCTCGGCGTCGGTAGTAGTCTCGGGCTTGCCTTTGGAGGCTATCTATGTGATCATATCGGTTGGCGTGGGGCGTTTCTCATCCAACTGCCTTTTATCTTCGTCTACTTGATTGCGGCTGCTTGGACTGTCCCGGCGGATCTGGGCCTTAAGACTGTTGGGATGGAGCGCATGAAATTGTCGCAGTTAATCCGGAGCATTGATATAACGGGAGCATTCATTTTGATTACTGCCGTCACACTTCTGATCCTTGGGTTGAATCTGGGAGGGAACGTGGTTCCCTGGGGTCATCCACTGATCATCGTCTCGTTGGTGTTATCCGGTGTGTTAGCTGTGATCTTAGTGCGGTATGAACGCCTCGTACCGCGCCCCGTGATGCCAATCGAACTTCTTACGACAAACCCCCGAGCCAGCATAATCTTTGGCAGTTTCTTCGCTACAATGTCCGTCAGCACGGTCGTTTTCAATGCTCCGCTATATTTCCAGGCCGTTAAGTTGACCTCACCAACTACTTCTGGTCTCCGACTTGTTGCCTCTTCTCTTGCTATTACTTTCTCAAGTGTCAGTACTGGAATCTTGGTCAATTGGACCAGACGCCTCCAACCTTTCGTTCTGATTGGTGTATGCAGCATGGTAATAGGCGGGTGTGCAGCGGCATCAATGGGAATTGATACCCATAATCCAGTCGCTATGGTCTGCATCTCGTTCTCGAGCCTGGGTCAGGGCTTCTCATTTCCATGTCTGATGGTGTCTATACTCGCAACCAGTAAACGTGAAGACCAGGCTGTTGCAACTACCACCCTTGGTTTGTGGCGGAACTTGGGGTCCGTCATGGGTGTTGCTGTGAGTAGCTGGATCTTCCAGAATACCCTCATTTATCATCTCAAGCACAATGTCACTGGTGTTGACAAAGATCATATCATTGCGCTCGTCCGCAAATCTGTGCACAGTATTGCGCTCTTGGATCCCGTCCATCGGTCAGAAGGTACGTTTCACTTCTATTGATACTTTGAGCTTGCTAACAAAGATTTAGTCACCAAATCTTACTCCGATGCTCTTCGTCTGACCTTTTTATCGGCAGCCGTCTGGGCAATTATTGTACTAATACTCATGTGCCGAGTCCGATTGCCACGGTTGGAAAGAAAGAAGTAGATCTAAAGTTATATTGGACGAATAATTAGCCTCAAGTGCCATAGTACTTCGCATATATCTTTATGCACAGTTCTAGTTCTTTTTTGAACATGTTCAAAGGTTGACATTGTACATTTGTATAGAATATTGTATACCGGAGAAGCGATCTTGGCACGATGGTCCACATTTTGCCCCCCCAATTTCCACTTCTGACCGAACCAACTTCTCCGCAATTTCAGCGCAAATTTGTGGCCAAGCAAGGGGGCTCTTGAGTATGTCGATTGACTGCCCAGTTTTTCGTGGATTAATCTCAGCTGACAACATCTTCCCCAGTTTTATCTGCCGATCCCTTTCCTCCCCGCACCGGTAGGATTCAAGAGACCCTTGAATCGCAAGCCTGGACGATCGCAACTAAGCTGAACAACCTTGAGCCTCAGTATCAATATCGAATATGGCCAGTGGGGAAACTACAACGGCATTTTGTTCATTCGGGAAATCTCTATCGACTCGGACTCCAGTTGGCGCAGGCGACTAGAGATAAATTCGAATTAAAATAAAATTCCTCTTCCCATTTGGCTGAGCCAAAATGAACCTCCGAAACTCTGCGAAGTCGCAGCCACCGTCACCTCAAGTCAACACGAGGACATCTACCCCCAAAAGCCAGTCAAGCGACTCGCAAACCACACCACGCCCCCGCACTGGTCGCCGGAAAACAGATATCCCAGATACCAAAGCCAGGAGATCGCGCACAGGATGCTTCACCTGTCGCCAAAGACATCTGAAGTGCGACGAAGCCGTAGGAAAATGTCTGAATTGTCGCAAATCAGACCGTGTTTGTCGGCGCGGCGTCCGCCTCAATTTCATCGATATCCAGACCGTGGCACCCCCACACCTGGTCGCGCGACCAGACGGCTCGAAGGTAACATTTCGAGATGATTCGCGGCTGATTGCATCCCTGTATGTGGGAGGCTTTGAGATATATCCGCCTATTCAGCCCGAAAGCCCCGTTGAAGAAAACGGACACTCAAACCATGACTTTGATTCCATGGGACCTGACGATCTAACGAGCCTCTTTCAGTCGGTTGCTCACTCTTTCGACCCGCTGAGCTTTGATGTCTCACATCCCTCCACGGCGGACTTCGTGGAAACGGATACCTGGCACCAGTCCCATTTGGTGCCCGGGGATGAGCTTCTTCCGCATGGAACATCCAATTTTGCGCGCAAGCTGGCGGATAAGCAGGAATCGCATCACTTTCTCACTGACCCCGAGCAATTGTCTCTTCTTCGGGCTTTTGTGGAAGAGGTTGGTCCGCGCATGGATGCAATGGACGAAATGAACCATGTGCGTTAGCCTTTTCCTAATGTGTCGTTCGACTCGCTAACAAGATATAGTTCTCCCAGGTTCTCCCAAGTCTTGCTGTGGGCGAGCCTTTGTTGCTCAAGGCGTTTTTGGCAGGAGGTGCTAGGCACCTTTCCATACATGCCCCTTCTTATGAAGATGGTAAGGCCTTGCTTCTTTATGATGAAGCTACCCAGGCGCTTTTGAATGCAGTCCATGATCCCAGCCGAGACTCTGTCTTGTGCGCAACCGCTGCATTGGTTCTAGGGTTCTCTGAGTCCATGTCGCCTCGGTCAAGGCACCACGGGAACCACATTGCAGGTTCTCGGGCTTTGATTCGAGAGTGTGGGTGGACTGCTAAAACGCCAGGGCTTGGGGGTGCCTGTTTTAGGATTAGCATGAGTGCCGAACTGCTTAGCTGTCTGCACTATAATTGGACCCTGTCTTGGGATCCGGACACTTGGGGGGTCGATATGGACATGGAACATGCACAAGCCAGTATTGGTGGTAGCCATGATGTATGGCATCATCGAATATTATATGTTTGTGCGAAAGTAATGAACTTGCGGACGTCTTTGCGTCAATGCCAAGCTTTGGGCGATGATGTGGCGCGCGTCACTCGGCTCAATAATCTCTTCCAGGAATGGGCCCTTTACAATAGTTGGTGTGAGCAATGGGAGAAGTATATACCCAGATCGCTGGTACCACTTGGTTATCTCCAGCCATGGCAAACTATGTCAAAATCGGTGTTTCCAGAAATTTGGTATGTTCGGACTCATTTCACTACTAGGATTTCCATCGACTAACATTTCAGGCTTTCTAATCGATCTGCTATTATTGCTCGATTGATGTACCACGTCACTCGCATTTTGTTATCCAAGACTCATCCTCTACAGTCGGAGTTCGATGAGGGGATGCAGAAGATGCAACACAGTCACGCGCTCGACCTGTGCGGCCTTATCGCCCATACAAAAGACCAGTTAGTCAAAATGTGTTCGCAATCTCCAAATAATAGCATCTGACCGTGTATCTAGGGGTATTGCCGATATCGCACTCCGCTGCCTTGTGATCGCAGCGGAATGCTTAGAGACACACGAAGCTCAACAAGAAGTTCTCGATATCTTCGATACCCTAAGCAAAGTGACCGGCAGCAGCGCTGAATCGATCAAGAATGACCTTAAACAAATTTGGAGCTGGGTCGGTGCTCATCCGCACACAGTGACTCCTGCTCAGATGCATAACCACTTCTATGAACTTGATCCATCTTTGTCGATGGCTGAAACCCCTGATTTGTCTCCGGGTCTGAACAATCCCCTTTTGGGTACAGGTGATTTCTCAATGGAAAGTCATCCATATCAGCGATTCTATGTGCCACCGCATCACCACCACGCACTTGATCAGTATCACTACGGTGCATACTTGATCTGATGACTTTATAACTCAAAAACTTGTGATGAATAATGATTTATATTAGCTTCATTTCCATATTGCTTATACCCGATCAGTACAATTCAATGACCCATATTTGTGATGTTCTTTCGCACCGTTGTCAATATATAGTTCCTCTTGTACCTAGGTAGACTCATCTCGCAGGGCTCTGGTATAGCTTTGCTCCGACAGGGCGCGCTGAAGATCCAAAGGGCTTTTAAGTAGCTTTTGTAACAAATATAACAAAAAGATTTTGCCCAATCTACTCGAATGTACATCGTTGGATGAAAATAGGAGCAAATAGTGATGGCGGTGTAAGCGGGCAAATTCCGCCCATATCCCACCCCAGTTCCTCCAAGCTCATAGATATCAACGACCTTTTGTTCAAAGCAACCCTACTGTAATGGACACCAAAGCAATCCAGGCTCAATCGCCAGCTGCACCGATCTACATTCTTCGCGGCCATGGCTCGGCAATTCATGCATTGAACATCTATAACCAGAATCTTCGCCTGATATCCGGCGACGCCAACGGCTGGATCGTCATTTGGGACTTGATCACGAAGCGTCCGGTAGCAGCATGGAAAGCCCATGCAGGAGCTGTATTGGAGGTGAAGGGATTTAACATTGGCTCCGGCGTAACCGAGATCTATACGTATGACCAGTCCTAGCTTCCCACATCTTCTTTTTAATATTGACAAGTGAGATAGGCATGGCCGCGACCACAAACTGTGTGTATGGAAGATCCGAGCTGAAGACGAATCATTCCTCAGCAAGACCCTCCCAGTTCTCGTGGTAGAAGCCGAGCAGGAGTGTAAAACTCAGCCGTGGCTGCTTCATTCTCTGCCCGTGAATGCGCTCAACTTCTGCGCGTTTTCAATGGCTTTTGTCAATTCAGATGGTCTGCCGGGACTGCCGGATCACACTACCAAGCCTGAAACTACTCTCTTTGCTGTACCCAATGCCATGGACTCAGGCGGCGTTGACATCTTCCATCTGCCTTCTGAGCGTCGCATCAGCACCATCCCTTCCGATGTATCGATCAAAACCGGAATGCTAATGGCTGTCAATCTGTTCGTTACTGCTTCTGGAGATCTTTACGTCGCTTCTGCGTATGAAGATGGCCATGTTATGGTTTATTGTCACCGGGGTGCTCTCAAATCTGCCGTCTTTGAGCGTGAGAATATAATTAATAATCCTCTGAAATGGGAGAGGCTTTATGTTTGTCGACCTCATACGCAGCCTGTTCTTTCTATTGATGTTGCTCCCTCGCTTGCATATTTCATTTCTTCTTCGGCGGATGCTTTGGTCATTAAGCATCCTATTCCGAGTGCGAGTTCTCCAGGATACATACCCACCGCTGGGTACAAGGAGGAGTCACCTTTGAAAATTGCCAATACAAGACATTCGGGTCAGCAGGGTCTGCGGATAAGGTCTGATGGAAAGTTATTTGCGACTGCCGGCTGGGATAGCAGGATCCGGGTATACTCGAGCAAAACGATGAAAGAGCTGGCTGTGTTAAAGTGGCACAAAGATGGATGCTATGCTGTGACATTCGGGGATGCATCTCTGGGGTCTTCATCGAACCCCGGCCCTGATATTCAAAATGAAAAGAAGGAATCGGTGGCCGCCGAGCAACGCGACTACTCTCTCGCTACTGTGCACCAACAGCGCAATCTAAAAGTACAACAAACTCATTGGCTAGCAGCTGGTTCCAAGGATGGGAAGATTTCATTATGGGATATCTACTGAGATAAATGCTAATGCTATAAAACAACCATGCGACCATGCTTTTTAAACGAGTCTAGCCAAAAAATCAAGCCAAGTTGAACTCGTTGGCTCCAGACATATGCTCTCTCATCTTGGCCCTCATCCTGCGAGCAGCATCATCCGTATTGTTAACACCCGGTGCCGGCCCATCATCGCCGCCAGCCTTTCGCTTGCTACCCGCACCACTTCGCGAAGCCTTGAAGTCCTTCTTGGTATCTTCTTGACCAGGTCGCAGACCAGGAACATTGATTTTGCCCGGACGATCACGGAGCGCGAAACTCTTCGCCAGATGACCCAAGTGCAGTTCCTTGATGTTGAACATGCTCCGCTCACTAGCAATGTGAGTCGCATAGGCTCGCACATGAGATTGGAATGCCCGACGGGCCATTTCCAGATACTCGGGGTTATCGAGAGCCCAGCGCTCGACGTCCATTTGCCAATCGGTGGTCTTCTCTTCCCAGTTCTTCTTTCCGGACTCGTTGCCTCCGAAGCCGCGCTTGAGGAGCTCGTTTGCATCTGTGCGGGTGAGCGCCTTGCCGCCGTCGCGGTAGCCGCGCTTCAGCACTGAAACGTAGTTCTCTTCGCAGCCGGGCTGGAGGAAGACGAGGGCTCGACCGTCGCGTCCTACACGTGCTGTACGACCGATACGGTGAGTGTGGTCGTCGGAGCTGAATGCCGGGTCGTATTCAACGACTAGGTCCACGTTGGGCAGATCAAGACCACGCGAGGCGACATCGGTACAGATCATGACGCAGGCCTCGGTGCTGCGAGAGAAGGAGCCGAGGGTGGCGGTTCGGACGTTTTGTGGGAGCGAGCCGTGCAGTCTGTGCAGAATGACTGGGTTGGTTGGGGTTGAGAAGGCTCTTCCGGGAGCAATGGTGCCGTGGGGTGACAGCTCCTCTCTTTCGTCTACTTTTTCTTCCTTCTCCTCCTGCTGCTGGTCTTCCTTTTCTTTTTCTCTCTCAAGCTTCTTTTGTTGCTCGCGGTCTTGGTTTCGTGAGAATAGCTCGAAATGGAAATCAACAGCGTCGGCACAAGACATGAAAACAATCGCCTTCATCACGGAACCCTTTCGCATAAATGTTCTCTTCAAGTAGGCTGTTAATGAGACAAGACGTAACTTGGCTGGTACAATGGCGTAGGACTGCTTCAGTTGCGCTGGGACGCGGAATCCTTCGTCCTCGCCCTTTTCTGGCTTCTCGTCATCGTCGTCCTCCGGGTCGGCCTTGATGTGAATCGCATCCTTCAGACTGATCTCTCCTAGCTTCTGAACATTCATCTTCAACGTAGCCGAGCAGAGAACCGTCGTCCTGCGTGTTGGAATACCAGGCACGCGACTGGGCCGTTGCCTGGCATCAAGTTTACCGACAATTCCCTGCAGTTCCTCCTCGAAACCCATGTCCATCAAGCGATCTCCCTCGTCAAGCACGAGCCACCGAACATTACTGACATCTAATGCTTCTGTGTTATCGAGATGATCCACCAAACGACCCGGTGTTGCGACAAGGATATTCAATCCCTTTCGCAAACGTGCCTTCTCTGACTTTTTCTTTTCTCCACCAATGACCGTTCCACAGACAATCCAGTTTGCGCAACGAAGGATATTCTCCAGCACAACTGAAATTTGCTTACACAATTCGCGAGTAGGTGCCAAGATAATGGCGAACAATCCACTATCACGGTGGACTTGGGTATCGGTATGCTCGTTCTTCGCCTTGGATAGATCCATGATCCGTTGCACCAGTGGGAGAAGGTAAGCCAGCGTCTTTCCGGAACCGGTCTCAGCCTGAATGAAAGCATCACTCTCTTCCTTCAGCAATTGTGAGATAGAGCTCCTCTGGATGGCAGTCGGTGCCTTGAGCTCCAGTTTCGTGAGCAGATGCGCGGCAAGGTTGGGAGAGAGTCCCAAATTTGTGAAGGTATCTAGTCCGTCAATCAGCGGCGCATTGGTCGGCTTTGCGTCCTCGGTCGGTCCCTCCTGTTTCGGCTCTTCGGCATTTTGCGCTTCGGGGTTGCTGGTGAATAGCGAGGAAACGAAGTGGCGGGGATCTTTCTCTCGGGGATGTTGGTGCGGGCGGCGGTCACCAGAGCGCTGGGGAGGGCGCTGGGTTGAGTCGTCTGTTCTTTGTCTTTTGGCAGGCCGGGGACCAAGTTGAATTTGGTTGGGGTTCTTGGATGCTGCGTTGCGCGCAGACGCATCTCCGGGTTCTTTCTCTGATCCGCGGTGGGCTGAGCGCTTTTTCGCAGTCAGTCGGTCTCGCCATGTACCTCCTTTGAACTTTGCTTCAGGTTTGATGACACTGTCAGCAATGCTGAAGTTCATAAGCATGCCATCGTCAGCCATTTTGAAAGATATTGAAAATGGTGGAGGGTTGAAGATTTTCTGTCTCGGCGAATCCAAAAGCTTTCGAGACTTTTTTTCGGCGCCAAGACTTCCAGGCTCTAATTTTCTCCACTCGGCATTTTGCCCTACTTTACTTGCTTTACTCTTTGCTTGTTTACTTGCTGTGATGAGATTCAGGTACGTACATATATTTGTATTGAAGTCTATTCAATTTTTGAAATTCTAGAAAATTGATCTTTTTTTACAAACCGCTATGCTAAAGCGCTGAGATGTTCGTTATAGAGTACTCACTGTATCAAGCGCGAGGGTGCAAAATGAGATTGTCAATCAATCGCACGGGCACCTTGCCATCACCCAAACCACAGTCCTCGCCGGCGTTTGTCTCCTCCAGCGGTGCCATTTTGAATGCGGTACTCAAGACCGCACCCTTGGTCGGCTCGACGGTTTCCAACTCGTCGAGGGTGTCAGGATCAGCGAGAGAAATGTAGTCAACCTCGTAAAGCGCTCTTTCAGAAGGCGAAAGACCTTGCTGCTGAGCAAGGACGGACTGTGCTACGCTCTGGGCAGCTCCAAGGATGTCTTCTCTGCTGGTCTTGCCAGTCAGATAGGCATTCTCCGCCGCCTTGAGCGCTTTGTAGATGGTAAGTCCGACGGTTCGTCTCCGATCTCCCAGGTAGACATTGCGCGAGCTCAGCGCCAGGCCATCGTGCTCTCGTGTAGTCTCAATGATTCGAACTTCGGTCCCAATGTGGAAGTCCTTCACCATGCGCTTGATAACCACAGTCTGCTGGACATCTTTCTGACCAAAATAGACGCGGTCAGGGGTTGTGATGTTGAAAAGCTTCATGCAGACAGTCGCCACACCACGGAAGAATACCGGGCGAGAAGCTCCCTCTAGTTTTGTGGACAACGGGGTAATGGTGACGAAGGAGCCATGTCCATCGACTTCTGAGGAGGGAGGCAGACAAGGGTACATGGCTTTTGATGTCGGGGCGAAAATGGCAGTGATGCGCCCGGCGCTCGCACTGTTCTCTCCCAGGCGCTCCAGCTCCTCGTTCAATTTCTCCAATTTCTCAACATCGGCATCCCATGTGCGAGGATAGCTGGATAGATCTTCTGTGACGCCGAATTGTGTGGGGTTGACAAAGATGCTGACGAATATGTCTGTGTTCTCGCGAGCGGCTGCCCGAATCAAGGACAGGTGGCCCTCGTGAATGGCCCCCATGGTAGGAACGAACCCTACGGTCCTTTCTTTCTGCAGCAGCTGGCGTCGCAGCCCCCGAATTGAGGGAACATCGCGGCAGACCTTGAAGGAGGGCGGGCGAACGGAAGCCGCGGTCGCGTCGGAAAGAAGGGATGAAGCTGTCGCTGGATTAAGTGAGCTTACATGAAGCGATAGATTTAATCACAAAACATACTCGAGAACGACTTGACACTATTGACGAGACGAGACATAATTTGGATACTACATGCAGTGTCGGAAGATTAAGTGGGATAAAGCTCCGGAACCGTTAGCTCCACGTGACCGACCTCGGCTTATTCCTGGGGAAACCCGTGAAAGAACCAGGGGATGATCTCCCGTTTTGTTGGGAGCTTGGGTTTTGAGAGCTGTGGCTTGATCCCCGCACTCTGTTTCACTTTGAGGTTCTACTTTTAATTCCTTTATTCTCTGTTCACGGCAATGAACTTCTTCCCATGATCTGACCAGAACTATACCATCGCCCTATCAGCCCACTTTATCTGTCCACAACATGCCACCATCTAAACCGGCTATCGCCGATGATAATTCTGCGCCGGACTTGGAGATTGTCGGCAAACAATTGACCATTCACCCATCAGGCTTCACTGGAGGTCCCGACACCCAAGATGACCAGATCACCGAACGTAACCTTGTGCGCCATATGGCCCGGTTTCGCGAGAACCCCTTTGATTTCTTACGTGAAGTGAGCATGTACATGTCTGGCACAGGCTGGCGCGCGTATAATGATGCCATTGGTCAACCAATCTTCTATTCGGGGTTCTCCGAAAGGATGAAGAACTCGATATTGGACAGTCCGCTTCTGCAAAACAAAGTCACTGAATTGGCCAATAGTCGGCTCACAGTCGAAGAGAAGGAGGGATTGCTGGCAATCAAGGAAGGCGCAACATTAGACGACAAGCGCGCTCGGCGAAGAACGGAGATTCAAGGTAACCTTCTGGAAGTTGTGGATACCATGATGGACAAAATGATCTGTAAGATGGAGAGTAAAAGGTTCATTCGGGGTGCTTATTATATGTGCACACAGCTTTTGACCCGTGCTTACCATCAAGGTAAATTTTTGTGTGATTCCATACCTCGAGGTGAAGGCTAATCAGTATCACAGGCATCCATGTGTCCAGTGAAGAAGTCTTGCGGCTAAGGTCCGTGGCTGAAACTGCTGCAAAGAAGAAACAGTCCATTGTCTTTTTGCCCTGCCACAAATCTCACGTGGATTATGTGTCGCTGCAACTGATATGTTACCGACTTGGAATCGCTCTTCCAGTCGTTGTCGCTGGTGACAACCTAAACATCCCTTTGCTGGGTCCTTTCTTGCAACACGCAGGCGCTATGTGGATTCGACGCAGCTTTGGAAATGACCCTTTGTACCATACCGTAGTACAGGCTTATATTGACACCCTCCTCCAGCAAGGCTTTAACTTTGAATGTTTCATTGAAGGAGGTCGCTCCAGAACTGGAAAACTGCTGTCGCCTAAATTCGGAATCTTGAGTTTCATTATGGACAGTTTGCTGTCCGGCCGGGTGGAAGATACTATCATTTGCCCCGTCAGCACACAATACGACAAAGTCATCGAGACCGAGTACGAACCCCGACTGACAAATGGATTCGATCAATGCTGACCTCTCTCTAGGTCATATATCAGCGAGCTCCTTGGCCAGCCGAAGGCGAAGGAGAATCTGGCTGATCTGCTCTCCTCCTCCTCGGTCTTATCTCTGAAACTGGGTCGGGTTGATGTCCGATTCCACGAACCATGGAGTCTCCGGGAGTTCATTGGTCAGCAGCTTACGCGACTGGATCATCCCAGCACCGACCTCAACGACAAGCTCAGTTATAACGATCGGGGCCGCATCCTCAGAACATTTGGTTACCGAGTCTTGGCAGAAATAAACGATGTTTCTGTGATGATGCCAACCGCTCTTGTGGGAACTGTTCTTTTGACATTGCGCGGTCGAGGAGTAGGCAAAGGCGAACTGTGCCGGCGACTGGATTGGCTTTGCGATCGAGTGCGAGCCAAAGGTGGCAGAGTCGCACACTTCTACCGTTCACCAACAGAAATGGTAGTTGATCGTGCACTCGATGTCTTAGGACCCAAACTCGTCGGTGAGATCCCTGGACTGGTCGAGCCAACTTACTATGCCGTGGATCGTTTCCAGCTCTCCTTCTATCGCAACATGCTGATTCACCTGTTCATCGCCGAGGCACTGGTGTCTGTGGCCATGTATACAAAGATCAAGCAAGGAGGAGGCCCTACCAATCAAAGAATCAGCTACGAGGCCTTGAAAAATCAGGTCTCATTCTTGTCTCAGCTTTTCCGTGGGGAATTTATCTTCCCCCCGGAGGGCCTGACCAGCAACTTTGATAAAACATTGCGTGACCTGGAGAAGGACGATGTTATCAAGATCACCCGTAATTCATCCACTACGCCGCTTTATGTCGAGTTAAGTGAGTCAGAACGGCTCTGCGGTCGCGAAAACTACGATTTCTATTGCTTCTTGATTTGGCCTTTCCTGGAAGCCTCTTGGCTTGGGGCAGTGTCTCTCCTCGGACTGACGCCACCTCTGGACGAACCAAAGGGTGTTTGGATTGATTCAAAGAAAGCACAGGACAGTGCTCAACTTGTAAGTTGCTTTTCTTGATACCAATCAAGTGAAGAATTCTGACATCTACAGCTGGGTAAAACGTTATATCACCAAGGCGATCTCTCCTACTTCGAGGCCGTCAACAAAGAGACCCTCAAGAACTCTTATCAAAGGTTTGAAGAAGAGGGTATCATTCTAGTTGCGAAGAGCAAAGAACTAAAGGCCGGTGCGTCTTTGCGGCTGGCACCTGAATGGGCGCCGCAGCGTGACCCTGGAACTGGCAAGGTTCTAGAAGGTGGTCGACTATGGGACTTTACCGAATTGATCGCGCAGTCCCGTCGTGAAGGGTGAGTAACTCCGACTTCCACTCTGGTTCTTTATGACTAACTTGATTAGCAAAAATCGCCGTGATGGTGCAACGGTCTCTTCGAGGGTGCTCACCATGTCCGATCATGTTGGACGACAGCTATTCCAAAATGCTGCTGCCCCAGCTCCCGCCGATGTTTCTTCGCGACAGATGCGTCGGAAGGCACTTGGGACTGAGGCCAAACTCTAATCATTTATTTTCTGATACCCGCTTCCCTATACTGTTCATGCATTCGAAGAAGACACTTCTTCGGTATCATTGTTCTGTGTTTTTTCACATTTCCCTTTTCCATCGTTGGATCCCCTTCATAATATCGTCCTCCGCACATTTGGCGTCCATGTACATTCACATCGTTTTCATTCCAACATTTGAACATACACTACACATACTACTTTGAATAGACAAATCTATTCTCATTCTGTCTACCAACTCTCAATTATAGTCGTTCCTCCGTATTCAGACAAAGTCGATTTCAATCAAGGCTAACATCAAACTATAATACCATGCTCACTCAACATTGGCCAACCGTGACCGATTCCGACCTCGCCCCGTTGCCAACACCGCCAACAGCCTCCACAATTATTAAATCACTATCGCTCAAGCCGTTGACCAGAATGGTAGTCTCGAATCCATTGCGCACAGCAGTCTTTTTGACTGTAGATCTAGAGTGGACTTTCCATGACTCCACGTCACTTGCACCGTTCCAACTAACATAAACAGCGGTCCTCCCACCGTTGTTCAAACAAGCAACAGCATCCGGCTTGGTAGCCGGCCGCCCAATCCATGGGTAACGATATGTGCGATACGTCTGCATAGTCATATCGTAACCGAAGCGAGCACGCATCATAACAGCTCCGTTTTCATTATACTCCTCAAATTTGGGAGTTGCGCCGTGATCCTGCAAGCTGTGTCCGTTGCCGAGCGTTTGGTAGCTACCCTGCGACTCGGCATATACGGGCTCAGCAGCATCCCACATCCGACTCTTCAGAGTGACTTTCTTTGAGCCTTGAAGCTCGACATCTAGCACGAGGCCAGTTGTTAGTGATGTGTGGCCAGTGAACTCGGTGTTCTCGTTGTTGTGCAGACTGATAGTCACCCGTTCATCGCTCTGCGATTGGAAGCGCGCATCATGCTGATAGCAGAAAGTCGTGTCGAGACCTAGCTTAAAGTCGCCACCGGTACGGCCCTGTTATCCGTCAATGATTCAATTCGCCTGGACTTCCTCACCTGCACTTGGTACTCACATGAAGATGCCACGTAACTGACCCATCGGCCGCAATGAAATAAAGACTGCACATAAACCGCGACGAGATCAAGTACGAGTCCCCATACTTGTAAGCAGCATTCAGGTGCGGATATCCATACGGATCAGACTTATTCCCACCAGACCCTTCGAGTGGCAACTGCGAATCAGTAAGCGGCACCTGATCAACATGCTCGTGTGCACTCCAGCGGAAAGCAACCTCATTCGTCTCGAGATCAATCTCATAAACCAGCGCATCCTGGATCCAGCCATTCATTGGTCCCCCAATGGCGCTCAGATCGGCTTGTGTGACGTTCACAGCCGTCACGAGGATCGTCCCATTGTCCGTAAGCTGGCTCTCGTGGATATCAATGCACGAATCAAAGTCCAGCGGGTCGAAAACTGTCACGAAGTTATGTGCTTTACAGTCTAGCGTCACGCGGTGGATCTCGTCGTACGAGCTGTTTAGGATTGTTATCGCGCCGAACCCGAAGCCTTCGCCTGCGTACCCGGACCAGTAGGTTATCACAGGCGAGCCGTTGAGCATTTGCGGTTGGAGCGCGGAGTAGTTGCCGCTTGGGCCTTGCCAGATGAGTTGGCCGTCGTCGGAGTAGATGGCTGGGTGGCCGGTTCCGCGGAGCATGTCTTCCGGTGTGAGGAAGAGGTGTCCCGGTTCTGTTGGGCCCATCTTGGTGACGTTCATGAAAGGAGTTTGGATGGATGAGCTCTTGAAGGTTTGGAGGGGCCATAGTGCCTGCTCGGTGGATTGTGATTGTACGAGGCTGGTGAAGCCTGCTAAAAGGGCAAATGCCTTGGGGATGCGAGGCATTATCGAAAAAGCCTCTGTGGCGGATACGGATATAGAGGATATCTGTATTTCTGTTGCAGACTGGTTGGATTGCTACCTCAGACTGCGACCGATATTATTTATATTCTGCCATGTCGATCTATTGCCATATTCTTGCTGTACTACGTCGGTGTGGAGCCCTGTGTCCCCTGTGATCGTCCGATAGATTGTTCATGTAGTAGACTTCTTCGGCAAACAAATGGCTTTCCGCAAATTGATCGATGCTTACAATATTGCAGTTATTTGGGATCAGGGGGCTCTGTTTCTCCTTCTTTCCCTCTAGTCTCTCTTTTCTATCTTCTACTTCCTTCATCAAGCCCACAGACTACATTTTCTAATCTATTTTGTGTAGATCTTTTCAAACACTATTCACTAGTTTCTATCTTGCTCTAATTCATTATTTAATGTCTAGAAGCTCGTGGAGATGACAAGTTATTCAATCATATGGTTGTAAGTAATAAATGGCTATATTTTCTTAGTCTTGGTCTGCCTAATATAATCAATGAATTGGAGGGCCTTCGCCGGATGGACAGGGAAAGTTCGAGCACTTACACAGGTTCATCAATGTTGAACGAGCCAAAAACTGTAACTGGGGTACGTAGTCAAGTGATGAAAAGATATACAGGTATAGGCTGGGACCTCGGGAGAGAGCAATGAATTCAGGGAAGATGATGAATTAAGGGAGAGTGATGGATTGAGGGAGAGTAATGAATTAGGAACTAGTGTGATACATACGTATGTTCAAAGGCCCTCATATCTGCTATCTCGAAAATGACACGCTATTCATTAACAAGCTACATATATAGTAGTACTCTATCTAGTAGAAACGTTTCTGATCTATCCCGTACCTCCTTAACACCGCCCAACAGTTTGCGTCGCTTGATTTGCTACATAATGTTCTTACTTAAGATAAAAATCCTTAAAAGTAACGAATCTTAGTCTCACATCTAGTATAGATTTCGAATTCTGACGGTTCATTCTAGACCCTCACTTTCCGCCTAAATTAAGAACGTTTTCGCGCTGACAACAAGGCTTTTAGGGACAATACCATTGAAGCAGGCGATGTGGCACTTAAGAATTGTCTCGATCTTGTGTAGTTTTATGAGGATCAGGACCCAGATTTATTCGTCAAGAATGGCGTGAAAGTAGGTGCAGTCCGGCGGTTGGTACGCGATATTGGCCTTTGGGTGAAGCAACGGGGAGAAACCCTTGATCTAGACATAGTAGTTACAGTAAGCAAATAGAAAACCACCCACACCAGTATACTGGTTTCTCTTTGCTTACTTAAAAACCACTGTGATGTGTGATGAAGACACAACCTGGATCATCCCAAAGGCCACAAGACCATGTAATTGTGATTCATTACAGTATGTGGCCATGGTAACGTGAGTCAAGCGTCCGAGATCCCGATCTTGATTAACACCGGCGGGCTGATCGCTATTGCGCCCCACTAGTTAGTACGATTGGGTTTAGGGGGGTGCTTCGGAAAACCTCCTAACATAGACTAGTGTCTCTTGGTGTTGGGGCTGGTCACTCTAAGAGTGTAGGTGGTCGCACCAGTGTCGGGACGTACTGTACCGAACTCTAAAGTTATGATGGACCACGGCTCTTACAGAGTAAGGGCCGATTTTGTAATGGAAGGTCCATATAACAAACAGTATATCTTGGATACTGGGTCAGGGGACCGTGGGTAGGATATAAACTCTGGTGTGATAACCTGTTCGGTTATCATAAGTGGTCTTCTTGGTAAATGTACCATTAAGAGTATTCCTTGTTTGAAACCCAAGTCCAGAGCATTAGTTTTCTTGCAAACGACGAGGGGTCGATCTCCTTCTCCCTCTTTATTGTAACTAGCGGTAACTGACCATTGACCTAGACTATATCCTAAAGCATTTACGCAATATCTTTACTATACACTTTAGCATTTACAAGTTGTCTTGGTAACCCTCCGATATAAAACGCTAACACCCTTGCGGTCCGAAGTTTGAGGTACGTTGACGGAACACTCGTCCGAGAACATCTAATTTCGAACGCTATCCCCCGACTATATACCCTTCTATTTTGAATAAAGCGGTATCGACGGCGAGCTAATTTACGTTTAGTCGGGATTTTTCATTTTATACCGTGTTTCAGAATGCTATATACCCTTACAGTAGTTATAATAGTAGTCCGACCTAGTTATCCGGGTACGATCGTACTTAGCTTTCTATAGGTATGAAAAGGATTCCGGCGGGCTTATGAAACTATAAATTTAGAATCTTGATCATTATATTTTTGGGGGCGCCCGGAGCGAGGCCTCGATACGACGTTTTAGTGCTGTTAAAAGCGCTTGATTGTTTTGTATATATTTTTGCGAGCATAGTCGAAATCATGTGCTCATTTGGCTCAAGTAGTACACCCAGTTACATATATATGAATAATACTAGACCTCCGTGTTAGGCATAACTCACCATTTTTCTTCCAGGAAGGCCTATTGGCTTCATTCAATAAAGCCATAGGGAGATGTAAGAAGAAGAAAGAATAACAGGGTGGTTGAAGGGGTGATTTGTGAAGTGGAGTAGTGGGTAAAGACTTTCCGACGCCCAGGTATCATAACACATATACCCGGGGCTAACCATTGCCGAAGTATTCATGTATCTCTTACATCGTAGTTTGACAATCATGAAAAGCTGTCGGACCTCGCTAGGCTTTTGCTGTTAGCGATGGCTTGAGGCCAAACTTCTCTTATGAACAGATAGGCAATATTGTTGGGAATCTTGAACTTCGAGGCATTCAGCGCAAATGAGTAGCGGAACCAGAGCGCTTGCAACCTTGGAAATTGCACATGAAACTCATTTTGAATCATGGTGTCAGAGTGGTTTCTACAAGTCCCAAGAAATATACCCCAAGTTGACTTTATCTCCGTAAGACGACCATTAAGAGACGAAGAGGTGGGATTTATTGTTGGATACACACAGTAATATATATACTTGCTATATATCAAATACAAGGCAAGCACAAGGGTTTTCCACATGCTCAATGTTGGCTGTTCATGTCAAGTCTCTAACTCGCTGTCATTGCTGTTCACATACAATCTTGAAGCATCGAAATATAAAAACACCGTAAGAAACATGATTTCGCTCAAACGTGGAAAGATCTCCAAATGAATGTAACAAAAAGCAGAAAGCAGAAAAACGAAAAACGAAAAACCAAACAAGAAAGAAAAGGCTGAAAAGGCTCAGGCGCTATAGAAACAACACGTCATAGCAAAACGATCGTAATCACATCCTCATATATTGCTGTCCCTTCGTACCAGGACTCGTAGGCGCCGATTTAACTGTCACAACCCTAGGGGCGGAAACATTAACCGGCGCTAATTTCTCCCCCTTTCCCGAAGTCTTCGGCGACGATTGTCCACTCTTTGTAACTTCCTGCAACCTCCCCATGATAACCGGTGAATCAGAGTACAGCACAACACCCTGGGAATAAACACATAAGCTAGCCCTCTCTTCGCCATTAGCAAAGTCCTCATGCGAAGCCTCGCGAATAATGCGCGGGAAAGTGCGCAGCACAACATGGCGCGTAGGGTCCGCACCACCATTCTTCTGATCTTTCCCACCAGCGTACTCGATCCAGTTCTCGTTTTCGACTGTATCGGCGTCCGGGGCCGGGAACGTAGCGAGGACAAGCTCGCGCTCGACGCGCGCATGCCGCCATGTCTCGGCTGCTAGCTTGACGATCTTGCGCACGCTTGTGAGTAGGGAGTCGAGGTGCTTGGGGTCGGCGAAGTGTTTGATGTGGTCGATGATTTCGTCGACGATGACTGCTGCGGCGACGTTGATGGATTGCTTGGCGTCGGAGGTGGTGTATGCCGCTTTGAGGGTTTGTTGGCGCCAGAAGGCTTCGCGGCGGACGGATTTGCGGCGGATATCCATGGAAAGCATTTGGAAGAAGGTGTCTGCTTTGTCGTAGCGGCGGCCCAGGGTGAAGAGGAAGGGTTGGAAGACGCGGTAAGTTATTGTTTTGGAGACGACGTGTTGAATGTAGACGCTGCGGAGTTCGCGAGAGGCGGGGGTGTTGTCCAGGAAGGAAGGGAGTTCAGAGGGAATCTTGGAGAGGATGTCTTTTGGTGGGTCGATGGGGAGGTAGCCGAAGTGTTCTTTTGAGAGGTCGTGGATCAATTGCGAGAGTTCTGTGAAACAGTCCATGCTAGAAGTGATGAGCTTTATTAGATCATGTCCAATTTATCGTTATCAATATGAATCTATATTGAATAGATGCCCGCTGCGCTGATGCAGTTTAATCAAAAAAGAAAAAAACAAATGCAAAAAAAAAAACAAATGAACTGTAGAATGAACGACTCGAACAAAACAGAACGCATAATCATAGCAGTCATAAAATCTTCAATCATCACCACGGGCAGAACGGCTCACTCACAAGAATTGGTCGCCTTTGGTGTTTCGGAGGTCAGTGGCTTCTCCCAAGCTGACAAGTGTCTTTCTCAGCCTGTCGCAATCTTGGCCGAGATTGTCAATGGTCAATCTCATTCCATCCACAGCACGCTGGAGGTGTTGTTCCTTGACGATTGCATCCTCTTCCAATCTCTCCTTCTCTCGCTCGGCACTGGAAAGCTCGCTATCCTTTTCGGAGAGCAGCTTCTCCAAATCACCACGCTGTGCGGTCCAAGCCTGCTCTTTCTCCTTGAAGGTGTTTTCGATAGCTTGAATCTTGTCTTCGAGATCCTTGGCCGCTGCTGCAAGTTGTTCATCGTGAGACTTTCGCAGGGTCTCTAGCTCGCTTGCATGGCCTTCCTTTGACTGCTCCGAATCCTGACCGTACTTCTGGTGGGCTTCTTCTAGTTCGCCCCGTGCCGCTTCCAATTCGGCTAGTTTGGCGGCCACCTCCTCGCGGGCTGAACTGAGCTCAGCTTCCAAAGCAGTGATCTTGGACGCCAGCTCTGCTTTGGCGGTCTCTAGCTCGGTGCGCTGTGTCTCGAAGGATGCTTGCAGTTCGGTCTTCTCCTTCTCCCATTCACCTTTCTTAGCTTCATGCTCACCAAGCAGCTCTCTCACGCGAGTATCCAGGTTCTCAGCTGCGATCTTCTCATCCTCGCTCTTGATCTCTTCAAAAAGCTCAGTGAGTTCTTGTTTCTGTGTAGCTAGAGCCTTCTCCAGTTCTTCTTTCTGGGTCTCAAGCTCTTTTGCGTGGGCCTCTTGTGCCTCCTTGATGCTGTCGTTCAATTGGCTGATTTGGCTTTCGAGCTGGGCCTTGGTTTCCGAAAGCTCCTCGTTGGACTTCTGGTGAACTGCCAGACCATCTTCAAGGTCTTTCTGCTGCTCCTGCAGATTTCCCAATTCAAGGCGCAGTTCGTTTACGGTGTTCTTCAATCTCGCGGCATCCTCTGCGCTCTCGTTGGCTGTCTTCTTCATTTGAGATTGCAGAGCTTCAATGTAGAATTCTTTGTGCATCAAAGCTTGTTCATGCTGGCTTCCGATTTGTTTCATCTCAGCCTCTCGATCCGAGAGCCTGCTGTGGGTGTGACGAAATCCATGCAGGAGACGGTTGATGTCCGGAATGGCCGATTGGATTCGATGGAGAAGCTCGAGGTGCTCACTATCGGCATCGGGGGGAGAGATCATTCCATTCTCTGGAATTTGGCCGTTCATGGACAGGTTTTGGAGCGCCTGGTAGGATGCGGCATATGATGGGTCCGGACCGCTGTAGCTCCGGTGCATCTGGTGAGCTTCTGGTGAATAGCGAGGAGAGTATGACCCATAAGGAGGCATAACCCTGGCCGAACTCATGACTGGAGAGTTGACAGCAGTCGGAACGCTGGGTGCTGTCGAAGGAGGAGGAGGAGGGGCCATTGGAGCCACTAGTGGATTTTGAGGTGGAGGTGTTGCAGTAGGGGACATCGAGGGCGACATTTGAGGATAATGAGAGCGAGCAAGTGGGCTGCTAACTTTGGGCACTGGTGAGGCAGTGTAAGGTATTGGTGAGGCGTAAGGCCCTTGCGAACCGTAAGGTACTGGAGGACCAGCGTAGGGTCCAGGTAAGGCGTACGGGACTGGAGATCCGGCGTAAGACGCAGCTGGGTTGTGTGGCACTGGTGAGGCGTAAGGCACCGGTGATCCGGCGTAAGCTGCAGCCGGGTTATATGGAACTGGTGAGGTGTATGGAACCGGCGATCCGGCGTAAGGCGAAGCTGCAGTGTATGGCACTGGTGATCCAGAGTAAGAAACAACTGCGTTGTACGGAACTGGCGATGCGTACGCCACAGGAGAGGCAGCGTAGGGTACTGGTGAAGCGTACGGGTTTGGTGATCCGTAATGCGCTGGTGCAGAGTAGGGGTTGGGTGAAGCGTAGGGAGAATAGGCAGATGGTGCAGGGTGATATAGGTGATTCTCCTGGGAGGGACTGGACATAAACCGTGCTTCGGTCAGAGATGGCGAAGGCAACGGCACACAGGCAGCAACAGGGGAGAAAGGGTCAACAGGGGCGGAAGTGACCACAGTCGCGTCCTCGAAAGGCTCCGGTTGGTTGCCTTGATCTTCACTTGGATCTTGGAGGCTGTGTTCGTTCAGGGGTTGTATTGCTTCTTGGTCCGCGATTGGAGCCTGGTCTGTGATTGGAGGTTGAATGAGCTGCTCCAGAGCCTCTTTGGGCTCAGTATCCTCGATGCAGGGTTGGATTGGGCTCGGGTGTTCTAAAACCTCTTCGGGTTGGGTATTCTCAATGTGAGGCTGAGATGGGGTTTGCTCTTCCAAGGATGCTTCGTCGACGGGCTTGTCAACTACCTCTACCTCCTCGAGAGGCTTCTCAGCTACAGGCAATGATTGGTCTGTGACTGAGTCTGAAATTATTTGCGGCTCGGTATCGTCGTCAAACACCTGATATGCAGATACAGGCAATGGTGATACAGGCTTTTCAATCACAGGTGATGGCGGGCTGGTGACAGGGATTGGAATATCTTCGGGCGCAATGTCGTCGTCAAACACTTCATAGGCCGATACAGGCAAAGGAGATTCAGGCTTCTCAGCGACAGGTGACTCGTGATTGGTCACAGTGTCTGACACGTCTTTGGGTGCAGAGTCGTCGTCGAATACCTCGTATGCTGATACAGGCAAAGGAGAGGCAAGCTTTTCAGCGACAAGTGACTGTTGATTGGTCACAGGGTCTGACACGTCTTTGGGTGCAGTATCGTCAACAAATACCTCGTATGCTGATACAGGCAAAGGAGAGGCAAGCTTCTCAGCGACAGGTGACTGTTGATTGGTCACAGGGTCTGACACGTCTTTGGGTGCAGTATCGTCGTCAAATACCTCGTATGCTGATACAGGCAAAGGAGAGGCAAGCTTCTCAGCGACAGGTGACTGTTGATTGGTCACAGGGTCTGACACGTCTTTGGGTGCAGTGTCGTTGTCAAATACCTCGTATGCTGATACAGGCAGTGGCGTCGGCACATCCACGGGTGTTGGGTCAGCGACAGGCTCTTGGTGCTGATCTTTCTCGGGATCCTGCGCCAGGAGTTCAGGGCTGCCAGGAGCAGGAGTGTTTGTCGTAGTTGTTTGGTCTGTAGTTCCAGGACTCTTGTCCTTCTTAACCTCTTGCTTGTTGGCCTTGCCATTCTTATTTTTGGCTTTCGCCTTCTTGCCCGCAGCCATGGCCGTAGTTTGATGCGTGCCCAAGATTTCTTGGATTCCAAGAAACGTGTTACCAATAGGATCAATGTACTAAATTGAGCATGAGTAGTCTGATCAGTTGTTTCATGGGTATGACTGGGATGTACATTTGCAAGTCCTGGCGATACCTCAAGATATAGCCCAAAGGTTGGCTATAGTTGGGAGGAATTAAGTATGCGCCCCGGAATAATTGAAAGTATAAGCCAACTGGCTTTAGGTAATCGCTTGGGCAGAGACTTGGAAACTCTTTGAGACTAAGGTGTGGGCACAAATGATGAAGAACCACGACCGTAGTACTTTGGGTACGTCCGAATCTCAATTCAATTGAGAGATTTACCGCACAAAGGAAGTGAAAGAAGAAGAAACCAAAACCCGAAAGAAAAATAAATGTAGACCAGAAAATTAGTATTCCAACGTTGTCGGGGGGCACAATAGCGGACCGAGCCTTAGTGTGTTGATACCCATCCACCCCCAATGTGCGAGAGGGCCCGAGGAACGGGAATAGACGCGACTAGTACAATATTGTAAGGTGAGTAGGGCGAGTATCAGGGCTTCGAAGAAGATCCTAACCCACCCGGATTCCATACTGGACCGAAGCGAGACCAGTTGTAGGGCGCCATGGCATTGGGCATCAAACTGTGGGTTCGGGCTAGGATTGGAGAGTGGAGCGACAAAAAAAAAGCTGACATGTTCAATGGAGAGACAATGATTTGCATGAACTAAGTTAAATTCATACGATAGATCCAATCAAGGATGTACCCCGAATAGATGTCGCCTGATGCGGGAGATGAAAAGAAGGAAATAGATCAGGCTGGCCACTGGTGTACAACAACAACTTACCGAATGAGGGTCTCTACAGTATACATATTCAACTAGCCTGTGGTATCATGCATTCTACTCAACACATAATATTATTGTGGACTTTTGCTTCTTTTGATATTAGAGTCGACTTCGGTCGACTTTTAAATCATTATTACCACAAGTCTCTTTACAATTGCTGATCTTCCAGAGTGAAACGAAATATAAGGTCCTGAGGGGGCCCAACAAGTTGCGGTCAGGATATAACTAGTGTAAAGAACGGAATATGTACAATATGGGGCACAAAGAAAAAACATTACTCAATCATCATGAAAGGAGATTTACTAGAAGTGTATTATATACAAAATATTATAGAAAAGAAGAACAGAGGAAAAGAAGTACTCTGTAGTATAAACAACATTTGAAGTTGGTTACGCTAAACCAAATCCAGACGTCACGTGCCATTGACTTTCGCTTTCCACTTCGCCCTATCATCATTCCCCAAAGGGTCATCGAGAATCACCAATTGCAACCACAATGTTTGCCAGACGATCTGCTACCTCGACGCGGCAGTTGCTGCACGCCCAGCGCCGCTGGGGCTCTCATGCCGCCCACGAGCCCGTGAACGAAGGCTTCGGCGTAAGCTCTCTCCCCCGCCGACCGCAACCACCGGGTCCGCAAGAAATGCCTCATTCCCGACCACCAGCTAACAATTGCATATCCACCTAACAGCGCAGCTTGTACGTCACCGCTGGCTCCATCGCCGGTGCTTACATCCTTTACCGCATCAGCAAGTCCACCGAGGAATCCGATTCCCCGTCCTTCATCTCCGGCCTTATTAGCAAGTGGACCCCCTCCCAGGAGACCTTCGAGCAGCGCAATGCTATCCACACCGCTATTATGGAGAAGGTTGCTGAAGACCGCCACTTGCTTGGTAGTCAGGGCCCCCGTGAGGCTATTGAGCTGATGCAGCCTGAGTATGTGCTGATATCGCAGGTTTTCGGATTATGCTAATTGGATCTTCTAGTATGATGAACACCGGCTCGCCTTACAACGTCTCCCCTGGCTCTCAGGCCGATCTCAGCGCCGTCGTGGCTCATTACAAGCGCAAGAACCAGGAGATCGAGGACGCCCGGGTTGCGCGTATGAAGGATGGCAAGGCTTCTTCTCTCTACGATTAGATCGGGGCTCTATTTTGTTCTTTTGGTCGGCTGTCTAAATAAGACATGTGTGGAGGAAAAATCATGTACATATACGTTGGGACTTGACGTTCAATCCAGCACCTGATAATTGGATTTTCATTTGTTCAAAGCATAACTGGTCTACGCGGTGATGAAGACTAGTGGCGGGTATTGATTTCATTTGATTCATGATATATTCTCTAATATTGGGTGGAAGGAACAACTTCCAAAACCACTCTCCCAACGCCCTCGGATTGGACATTCAATATCTGTTGGACATGCAACTCATTGCCACACACGGTATCCAGCACAGCAAGGAACTCATCCACACCACCACCAACTCCGAAATAAACCTTCTTCGCCGCAATAAGAGCCCGGCTCTTCGCCAACGTAGTGCTTGAGCGACGGAGCAGCGCCAAAAGCGTCTCGGAGAAAGCCGTGAGCGAGGCCGGGGAGTAGATAGTCTCACTAGCGAGAATCAAGGTCTTGCGAGAAGAGTTGTCGCCAGAGAAAACAAGGTCAACAAACTCAGGCGACCAAGCGCCTGATACAAAGTTGACGGAGATTCCCCGCTGCACAAGATCAGTCTTGAACTCCTCAATCAGCTCAGGTGTGATATCCAACTCCTCTTCCTGGACCGGCGCAGTGGATGCAGCCGAAACAGCGCTTTGAGTACGACTTTGATTCCAAGTCAGAAGAAGATTAGGAAGTGTGACGAGACGGAGCACGTCGGAATTGTAGTCTGCGAAGGTAAAGATGGTCTTTCTCTGGCTGCCGGGTCCGGCTTGGAGCAGGTGAGCGAACAGGGTCAGCGTTGGGACCGCTGTTCCTGCGCCGAGCTGTAGATAATTTTTAGTATCACTTCAGGTATTGGTAGAAAAGCCTTGATACGAACCTCAATTATATGGATGTCCGTCGGGCTATCCGGAGATTCCTTAAGAATATCTTCATCCAGGGAAAGCTTAGCGAGATCCAGTGAACATTCCCAGGTTTTGAAGCCGCCTTCGTAGAAATTAGGCTTGATATCGCCTTTCTCGATGCCGGCGATTAGTTCCTCGTTATCATGGCCGGCGCTGTCTTCCGCCATGAGCTGCGTGCGGATGTCAAAGATCTCGCGACGAGCGACAGCCAGTGCGTTCTTGATTGCTAGCTTATTATATGAAACCTGAGACGGTAGAATGGAGAGCTATTGGTTTGTTAGTATCATTCGATTGAAAGAGTGCCATGGTATCAAGCCAAGCGACACCCTCATAGATGCATAACAATATGTTGCACAATTGGAAATCCAAATACATCTGGCTTGGGAAAATTGTACAAAATCAAACAACTTCAATCGAAGAACATGCAATTGGACTCACCCATTCATTCATATCATGTTTACTCGGCTTCACCAGCTCGGGAAGAGAATTGCCGACATGCTGAGAAGGCACATCGGTGAAATCATTATTGATCTCCGAGTCATCAATATCGATATCATCCCCTGAAAATCCGAAGCTGAAAGCCATTCTTGCGTAATTGAAGTGCCTGTCACTTCTCCGAGGCACCTAGAAATCGGAGGTGGTCTGTCTTGTAGATGTCGCGGATGAAAATTTGGCAAGGTTGCGTGTTTACAAGACACTTGATCCCAGATGCTAGATTTGACGCAGGGATATGTATTTTAGAAATGAAGACTACCTTAGACAGACTCGGATATCTTTTCGGTGATCTGATTCCCATACAAAAAATTGCTGCGGGCAAAAAAGATATGACTAAGCATTTGGTGCCTCCAGGCTCGGGCATCGATATTCATTTCACACACAATGTTAAATTCAATTTTAAATATGGTTGCATATTAAAATATATTGTTCAAGTACAGGTGCTACCTAGGTAAATCGTGGATAGATAATGTGCGCTTTTTTCAGCGAGGTGTGCTGAAGGGAGTATAATCCAATAAGCGAAATGTAGTAATCAACATTGAATTTTGTAGTTCATAATGTCATATGCAAGGGTAACTAATGCAGTCAACTAATGCAGTCTATTCTAGAATGTTATGATGCAACAAGCCCATCTAGGAGCTTCCATTAGAGCTTCTGCGAGTTGGCAATAGCCAACTCCAAAGCTTGCAAAACATCAGCATGCAGATCCTCCGAGTCTTCAATACCACAGCTCATGCGAACAAGATCATCATAGACACCCGCAACCTCGCGCTGATCCTTAGGAATACCAGCGTGAGTCATGCTAGAAGGCACCTCGCACAAACTCTCCACACCACCGAGACTCTCAGCAAGAGTGAAAACCTTAGTGTACTGACAGAACAGGTGAGCGGCCTTCTGCCCGCCCTTGATGCGGAAGCTGAGCATGCCACCGCCCATCCCGTCGCGGTGCTGCTTGATGGCAATCTTGCGCTGCGGGTGCGAGTCGATGCCTGGGTAGTTGACGGAGATGACGTGCGGTGAGGCTTCAAGAGCCTTGGCGACGACAGTGGCGTTCTTGGAAGCCTCGCGCGCGCGCAGGTGCAGCGTCTTCAGGCCGCGGTGTGCAAGCCAGCAGTCGAAGGGCGAGGGCACTGCGCCGATGGCGTTCTGGAGGAAGGTCAGGCGCTCCTTGAGCGCTTCGGAGCTGAAGGCGGCCACGCCCATGCAGACGTCCTGGGTGGGTTAGCTAGGCTCAGAGTGGAAATGGAAAGGAGTCAGGGCAACGTACGGAATGGCCGTTGATGTACTTGGTCACGGAGTGGACGACGAGGTCGGCACCGTGGTCCATGGGGTTCTGGACATAGGGGCTCATGAAGGTGTTGTCGACAACAACGAGGATGCCATGCTGGTGGGCGACGTCGGCAATGGCACGAATGTCGACCAGGCCGAGAGTCGGGTTCGAGGGAGTCTCGATCCAGATGAGCTTGGTCTCGGGGCGAATCAACTTCTCTACATCTCCTTCGATGTTGGGAGTGAAGGTCACCTCCACGCCGTGGGCTGAGGCAACCTTGGTGAAGTAGCGGTGAGTACCACCGTACACATCGGAGACCGAAACAACGTGCGAGCCTGCAGCGAGGGACTGCAGAATATTCGCCGTTGCGGCGGAGCCGGATGAGAACGCAAGAGCGTACTTGGCATGCTCGAGGGCAGCGATGGCCTCCTCGAAGTTATCACTGCGCAGGGATTAGTCCACTGAAAGAACATTGATACTAGGCATTGAGACATACCGGTTAGGGTTGGAGCTACGAGTGTACTCGTATTGACCAACGGGGTTTCCAACGCTGGTCTGAGCATATGTAGTGGACAGAGAGATCTGGCATTGTCAATTAAGGTTCTGTACATCCTCGATTGATGAACCTACAGGAGCAATCACAGCGCCAGTCACGGGGTCATGATGCGCACCGGCGTGAACGGCCAAAGTGCCGAAGCGACGATCAGTGGTGTGGGAGTTTTCCGTAGAGCCCATTTTGAATGTGTAAAGAAGATGGAGGGAATCGAAGAAGTCCGGTGTATGGCCTTTTATCAACCTTTGGAGATCCTTGTACCACGAATCTTAATTTAGACCTCGATTGCGAATATGATTGCTAATCAAGGGCAAGGATGGCGAGAATCTTATGGAATGTTGTTTTGGGATGTTTTGGATGTTTCCGGCTTTAATGGAAAAAAATCAATGGCGAAAAAAAATTCAAACCGGAGCATCGAATCTTTTTTACATACAAACCAGCCTTGGGGCTGATGGCGATTGATCGGCTCGTTGCGACTGGACGAGAATGACACGGAGCTCCACCGGTCACCGCTAAGTTCATTCGGAGAATCATCGTCTACGCCGACCCGTCGGAGTCCCGGAGTGTTTGAACACCTTTATTTTGTCTTTCTTCATGTTGGCCGTCTTACCATGACTAATGGCCTACCCGCCCATTTGTCTGTTTCACCCAACACCAAATGCACCATTTAAGTACAAATTCTTTGTATGTGGCTCACATACAAAGATACATAAAAGTATACATCAAACATCCTCGAATATCTTATAATATAAAGTAGAAAACAGTGTATAAATCAAGTTATCATTATGTTGTCATACTATAATATTAATCATATTAGTTATACGTAGAGTATGGAATAAGCAGTAGCCGTCTTACCATATCAATGCGCGGGGAGCCCATTGGTCATGGTAAGACGGCTATCATAGTTCTCAAAAGTAGATGGTTTTTGGAGGCTCTTTTCGACCCTCCAAAATGAAATATTGAAGCATACCTCGAATAAGATCGATATTTTGAGTATGAAAAGATATTAAGAATTCTACTTTAATATTATAGGCTAGTTTAATTACTCTACTATAGTTCTTGTTATAAGATGTTCGAGGATGCTTGATATGTACCACCATGTACCTTTAATATATGAAATACATACAAAAGATACATAAAACATGCAGTTTATGTTGGGTGTTGATTTGTGTTGGGTGGAACAGATTAATGGGCGGGCAGCCACTGGTCACGGTAAGACGGCTACTCCTTGGATAAGTGTTTGAAGTCAGAAGCCCGGATGGTCTAGTGGTATGCTCCCTTCACCGTTCGGATAGCGGTTTCTAAGTGTACAAGCTCAGAAGTAAACCCAAGTATTTTTAACACCTATTCGGCAGAGTCAAAATAACTGAAAACTGCATTGTTGTGAGCTGTATCTATTTTTATCTTAGTCACAAGTTCATAGAAATTATCCGAACTCCCGAAAGAGGCTATATATCACTTTGAAAAGTATCAGGCTATAAGGAAAAATCCTCATGTACTAGTGTTATTGAGATGTCAAGTTGTATTTTATTGCATTTACTATATTTTTGGAGATGGCCATCCACTTACCAAATAGTTATATATCCGATATTAAGCATAAGTACATACATAGCTAGATTTTTTAACATGCGTATGTGAATCGGGGCTATACAGAGTTAAAGGGGCTTATCTCCTACCCTCTAGGTACTAATGATATCTCCTAAGAGGGGATTGTTTCTCTACCTATGTATATCAGGGGATTCGAGTATCCTGTTCTAAATATGTTACCTTAAAATAAGATCATTCTACCCTGCATAAGTCACTATAGATAGTTATTGGCATTGATTCGTATGGGTATCTGATGTATCTGATCTAACGGAAGAAAATTGTATCGCTTTTAACAAGCCGCCAGACCAAGCGACAAGGCAATCTGATGCTAAACTCAAAGGCAGCTCGGTAGTCTACCACCAGGTAATGGGTCCTGTTCCACCCATTTGCATGGAGCCCTAGGACAGGTCAGTATGAAAGGGTACAAAAGAGACGTGAAACTCACGAGAATAGAATAGGGAGGTTTTCTGTCTTGAGGAGTCTCATCAATAAGATCTGGCGCATTGGGAATCTGATCGTGCCACTCTTCTGCCTCAATTCGGAACCGGACAACTTCTCCTACATCGAAGAAGAACTCCGATCCTTCGTCGTTCTCCCAGATCCATACCTGCTCCGCATAATCACTGGATTGCATGTTAGCACAGTACAATTCTGCTCTAGCCGTTGCCACTCACAAGCGAGAATTTTCCATCAGCATTTGTGGTGGGATCAAGATGTCATTAAAGAATTCCAAGCCGACTGTTCAATCTTTAGTTCTTTGAACACACAGCAGCAGTATGTGAGACGTACTTTTAATTCCATTTTCTGTGCCACTAGAAATTTTTCCTAGCATGATCTCACCCTTGAAGGGCCGGAACACAATCATTCGGAATTTTACTAGCGCAAGATCAGTACTTATCTTTGATTGAACTGGATGGCTAGATGGTAGAAAGAAGACCTACCGTTGACATTAACCAACCCGGTTCCATGGCCAATCAGACCATCGGAGGACTCGAGAAGATCATAGAAGCTAATGCAAAGGCCAATTTTTTGAATGACCTATAAGGCCAAAGTCAGCATGAAGGTGGACAGATAAATGCATGTGCTTCATACCTTATTGGCATACTTGGCATTGATATTATCTTCAATAGCTACAGCACTAAACTTTGAGAAGTCCTCTGGTGAGATCTGGATCAAGTCCGAGATAGTGGTCTGCCGCCGTTAGTCCACGTTCTCTTATATATGAGCGAGAGACATACCAGAATGAACATGATTTAAATTAAAGAAGCTGAGCTTGTGATCCTTCAGTGCATGAAGTGGTGATGAGGTGAATATTGCTTCCCTTCTGCTTTCCAAAAACTGCAACAATCGAAAACCTTTTGAGATTCTCCGAGCTCCGCCAATCAGTGGAGACTTCCTCTTTTTCACGTGACCTGCAAATAGAAGCTTTCCATCTTAAGGATTTGACGCATTTTTGCACATTTCCAACAAGACATTTTCTTAATTGAGATTGTGCTGGGACCTCTGGAAGGTCTACAGGCTTTCATCATGGGATCACAGGGGTTCTCATTTCCGCCCCCTCCACCACCACCACCGCCAACAGCCCAACAACCACCCGCTTATCCTCCAGCCCAACATGGCCAGAATTGGGGACGAGGTGGAGGTCAGAGAGGACGCGGAAGGGGACAGGGCAATCGAGGTCGAGGAGGTAGCCATACTGATGGCGGACGGCAGCAATCATATCCCCCGCCAGCGGGCTACAACTACCCTCAGCCGAATTACACTGGATATCCCACCCAACCTGTGCCTCCAGCGCCATATATGCCCCCGTCGCCATACCCCCCTGGCCAATCGCAAGGATATCAGAACCCTCAAAATGCATCTGCATATCCCAACCCCCAATTCCCGCAGCCGGTAGCATCGGCGGCTTACCAACACCTACCTTATAACCCGACCGCCAACCACACTACACCTTATCAACAAACTCCGACATACATGCAAGGATTACCAGTACCTCCCCATCGTCACCAGCCTCACAATCAAGGAATGGTAGGCGCCATGGCTTGGGGCAATGAGATGCAGGGTCAATACATGGGAAGCCAACTAGGGCAAGCCCGAGGACCTCGAGCCCACGCGCATGCAAACCACAGCCAAAAACCCAAACTGAATCAGAAACGAGATCACTCGTCTGCATTCAACAAGCCGCAAGCTACCGTGCCCCGAACACCCGCAGCGCCTGCCGTACCAAGCTTTGGGAATCCTCTACCATCGAAACCTCCGCCAGCTGCCGACGCCACTCCTAACCGGAAGTCGAAGAAGAGAAAGAGGAAGCACAACCAGCTTGGACTCACTCCACATGCTGATGACCGCGATTCCAGCGAGGAAGAAGAAGACGGCGAAGACGAAGAATCCAAACTAGCGCAAGGCGGATCTGGCGCAGCACCACTTCAGGTTTCCTACAAGGGAAAGACTTCTACACTACAAACCAAATCTGACATTGCGGCATGGATTGCGGAGCGAAAGAAGAACTTCCCCACCCAAGCCCGAATTGAAGCGAAGAAAAAGGCAGCGGACGAAGCAAAGGCCGTTCGTGAGGCCGCCCGTCAACAGAAAATCCAGGAGCAACAGGCAAAGCGGAAAGACAGCCGCAAACCGAGCGAGAATACTACGAACATCCCGGGTGCCGGCACGGACGCACAGCGCAGGGAGGAACTTCAGCGCAACCTTGAACGAGAGCAGAAACGCATCATTAAAGCCGTGGCTGAAGCTGACGCGGCCCGCCTTCGCTTGGAGGCTTTGCAGAAGGAGGCGTTGGGCTTGAAGACGGAATCTCATCAGGATGAAGATACGTCAGTCAGACAAGAGCCAATCGAAGAGGACCCTCAGACCCCAGTGCCTGCGCCAGACACGCCCGACATTAAGACTGAACCGGCGATCCAACCAGTTGTCAAGGTTGAGCCGCATGACACAACCCCAGAGTCCGAACCGGGAGTCCCCGCTTCCCACGCGACAGATGTGCATCAAGACTCCAATGAGGTCGTAATTAACCCCGAATTTCAAAGCCAGGACCCCGCCCATGCCCTGGATGGCCAGATGGAATTGCCCAATCAAGACAGCGACTGGACATCTTCTGGCGGCTCAGATTCAGAGTCCGGCTCTGATTCCGAGTCTGATTCGGCACCAGAGCAGTCAAGTTCGCGCCGCACGGGACCAGAGCGAGTCCCACCCCCGCCCCGGGAGGGCAAAAAGACTGTATGCCGCTATTTTGCGCGCACCGGGCAGTGTAACCGAGGTGACCAGTGTAAATTCCTCCACGAGACATCTGAACGAACAAAAGCAAAGCCCGAAAGGAAGGAAAAAGAGAAAGAGAGACGCAAGGGACTTTACCAAGCTGTGAGTGTTTACTGCTGTGTTTATGTTTTGAAATTTTACTGACACAAGATTAGTTGCTGGACCGGCAGAAGGAAGATGAAGATCGTCGCGCCATGGAAACGCTCTGTTACCTTGGACAGAACAATCTGCTCTAATCTACAAGATACCCCAATTAGTGTTAGGACAAAAAATAAAACATGTCATAACTATTCATTATTATCTTTTTTTTCTCTCTTCCACAGGGATGAGAGCTCTAGAGTTAGCTTCTAGGCGCAGGGGACTTTGGTCAAATTTTCAATATGAAAGACTAAAGCCGAGTCGCGTGGCTTTGAGTATTTGATAAAGGAGATCCAAGCTGAGTGCGGCTATTTCCCCCCTAACAACAACAATGGATTCCCTAATTCTCGTAAAAAAACCCCATAGCCTCGATCTATAATTAACGAACCGTATCTTTCCAAGCCCTCTTTGCAGCCTGCACCCTATCCGAGTGACTGTAGCCGATAAGTGGGTCAGTCATTTAAGGTCCTCGGAGCCCAAACCAGTCAACGGAGGCGATTCCCTGCCAAGCGAGGAAAGGAAACCCGTTAATGGTCCCCCCAACTGCCCCCAAGCTCGTGGATCAACGCCACGAGCACTCCATTGACGACAATAGAGCCAATCATCATCATACCTTGCTTCTTTTGTATTTGTTTTTTTTTCCCCTTCTCTTTGACTCTGACGGCGTCTTCTTAGCCCCGACCCGTGGACCACATGCTTTCCCTTAAAAGACTAACTTCCGCTTGAGCCGGCTCTTTCTTCCATTTGTCTCTCTTTTTACAATACTTGACGCCTTCGTTCCTTTTTGAGGCTTTTATTTCTCGTGATTTTATTCACTTCCACACTCTTTAGTCTTCTTCTCCATCTTCATCTTCTCCAGGCTTAATTCTTCTTAACTATTACTATAATTCCCATAATGCGTTTCTTCGCCTCTTTCGCCGTCGCCGCTTTGGCTGCCATTGCCACTGCCAGCAGCACGGCCAACCCTTTCAAGATCCCTACTGATGGTTACACCTTTAAAGTCGGACAGGCTACCACTATCACCTGGACGCCTACCACCAGCGGAACTGTCACCCTGCGTCTGCAGTGGGGTGCCGTGACCACTGCCACCTCCGGAACTGCCATTGCCTGTAAGTAGCGATATACGATCCAATTGACCAAAGAACCGCAATGCTAATTCGAACAGCGAACATCGACAACTCCGGCAGCTTCACCTGGGACGTACCCTCCAACCTGGCCGCCGAGCCCGACTACACCATTGAGATCATCTCCGACGAAGACAGCAGCGACTACAACTTCATCGGCCGCTTCACCGTCGAGGGCGCAACCGTCTCCGTGACCACCGCCACCGCCAGCTCAACCTCTTCGTCGTCCTCGACCTCCAAGTCCACCAGCTCCCCGACCCCCACCACCACCACCACCACCTCGGAGTCGACTTCTTCCTCCGCCGCCAGCACCAGCTCCCCCACCACCATGAGCACTGCCTCCAGCACCTCGGCTACCACCGGAAGCACCTCCGCCAGCTCCTCCGCCACCCAGACTTCCTCCACTGAGTCCTCCAGCTCTGCTTCCTCCACCGCTAGCTCCTCTGCCTCTCAGAGCGCCGTGCCCACCACCAACGCTGGTGTCGTGAACCGCGTCTCCGGCGGTATGCTGGCCCTCGTTGCCGGTGCCTTCATGCTGTAATCTATACGAACGAATTGAGGCCCATTCGTGGGCCGCGCTGCCACTGCTAATATATTTTTCTTGGGTTGGCTGTCTATATGAAACGGATTAAATTTCGCTTTCCCGTGGGCGCTGTACAAATCAATTTGCCCTAGCCGGGATTGGATTTTTTTCTTCTTCTACTACTTATTATGTGTGCCCCGGCCACGAATGTTAATATTAGTTGATTTAACTGAGGAATTCACATAATCACCTTCCATCCTTCATCATAAAAAACGATCACGAGGTAGGATTTTAGGATTACAACGGCCCTCCACACCTTGACCTTTTGTGTATAAACTGTCTTGATGGGGAGGCGATTTCTTCATTTGATTTGCCCTTGAGTTGGTATAATTCGCGCTCGGGTTCGTGTGTCCCCCTGATTACTGTACTATAATGGAGTATTTAGATGACTCGGGGGCTGTGCGCGACAAGCGACTCAGTGGAGATCGGAGATAACAGGTATTCTCTGCCCACCTTTTCTGATTTTTTGCTTTCAATTGCAGCCTAATGTCGCTGATTGAGGGGTTTAATCTCATTGGGCTTGGTTCTATGCAATTTGCTACCACTAAAACATACAACGTAGCGCCTACAATATTCCCAAGCGAAATAACGAGCAAGGGATTACGGAGTAGAAATAATGATCATCCGGAATTGGTGGAGTATCAACGGCCTTAGGATTGATCACCGAACATATTTCCCTCATCAGTCTTGTTGTCTCCACCCCTTTGTTATCTCGGAGGCCTTGGGGTCCTTTTCTTTAGCTTTGTATAGCGTACTAAGTGGGTGGCAAGGTCGTTGAGTTGCAATCTAGGAGTCTAGTTTTTGTCTAGTTTCTATACTACGTAAGTAGTGATATTTCTTAGTGCTCAAGAGATAATCACTGTAATTGTGTAGGTAATTGTAGTTCTATCTCCAGATCTTCCCAAATACCGAGGTGATCGCCGTTGAACTCGTATATCACCGGTAATACGAGCCCTACAAAAGAATGTACAAAAGTGCATACAAAATTTATTCTACTCCAATGCAACATAAGGTCATACATCCATGGATGGCTTAACATGCACAATTCCCTGTCCTGTCTTGGCCTTCTTGGCCTCGGTATCTGACTAGAAAACCCAACACTCTGTCAAGATGAAATGTCAATATGCTGAGCAACTCTGCGGCGTTTCAAATGTAAAGACAAGGTCGTCATTCTGATCTCAACTACCTTGGCACACTCCATGTGTTTTAAGGGCCCACGGGGTCTCACAAAGTAGGAAATACGAGGCTGTGCTTCTAGGCATCCGCGCTGCGGAAATCCCCCTGACATGGCAATGCATGTCTCACGATACACCGCACAAAAAAACCATAAACACATAATATACACTGCACATAATGGCGAACCACTAAAAATACATGTCGTCGCCCATTCCCATAGCACCGCTCCGACATCGTCATCAGAACTCAATTCCAAGCAAGGGCGCTCATCCATCAACACATCAACCTCGTGTCAGCACCGAGTAAGGATCCTGGTATTATGCAGTCCATTACTGCACATCCTGCGCGATCGCATCCAATAGAGCAGATCCAGGGTCCGGTTTCTGTTCTGATCTATCAAATCCCCTTGATCGAACGCGACGCCCTACATGTGAGATATGCAGATGTAGATGCAGAAACCGGGGTCATCATCCACTTCTCTATGAACTACCAGTGGCCCAATCCGTTCGTTTTTGCACTGCTGCTACGTTATGCCATTAGCTATTGGTCGGCCCTCGCCAGAATGACAGCTCGTTTTGTAATGATCGACCCCTTAGCTTGCAGCAGAGGCCATTGATGGGACCGAGGATCCGAAGTCGAGTTTCTTGTGTGCGATTCTTTGCATGACTCGTTTGTTATAAAGATCTTGGACGCCCCGGGCCTGTGGAACTGGTTGATATATCTCAAGCAGATCAAACCAATCCAGAGTCAAGACTTCTGGTATCTCAATTGAGCTCTTTCTACGGAGTATACGTCGGATCAATTATGCCATCTACCAGAATTCTGTTGGTAGCGGCTGCGGCCCTTGCACTTTCTGGCTTCGCTAATGCCCAGACAAATATCACCGAAAAAGCCTGCGCTTCCTCTTCCTCCTACTCAAGCTGCAACAGAGATGTCGCGAACAAGTGGAGTTCCTGCGTAAAGAACTGCAACGGCGACGGCAACTGCATCGTAGATTGCGGCTGCGATTCCCACCAGAAGTACATCAACTGCATGGCCGAATCATGCTGGAACCAGGTACATTTGCAACCCGAAGTCAAATTTCTACCTGCTAATCCCTATCCAGGTCTACTCCTGCAAATACCAACTCTTCATCCAACAATACTTCGCCGTCTGTCCCAAAGCCCACGAGCCAATCCCCTTCTGGCCAGCACCGAACAACGCCCCGAACCGCTGTTCCTGCGACATTGGCAAAGTCCTGAACAAGACCCTCTCCGCGCGCAACGACCAAGTCACCTGCATGAAGAACGTCACCGACAACATCCGCTCCGACATCACCGACTTGTCAAGCCCAAACAACGGCCTCGACATCGCAGGCCGCGCATCCGACTGCGCCTGCTGTGGCGCCAGCGCCAGCATCTCCGCGTAAGTCCCCCAACCGTCTCTACTAAGCCAAACTAACAGATCAGATCTTGGGACGTCTGCCCACACACCGAGCCCCGTCTCGCCGGCGCAGATATGTGGGGCGTTTTTTCCCCTCAAGCCTCCCCAACCTCTACACATCCCTACCTAACTGGGCGTGGACTTCCTCGTCCTGCGACTCACTCGATGCGGGCAAGTGCAAGGATATTGGCTTCTCCGACGCAGACAAGTTCTACAAGCCCGGTGATTATCCCAAGAACGGAACGTCGACGCTGAGTGATGTTGATGGTACGGTGACTGCGCCGCCTAGCGGGACCGTTCTCACTTGGTCGCAGGCTTCCAGTACGTACACTGTTACTGCGACTGGGTATGACCAGAAAGCGGTTGCGAGCCAGAGTGAGTACCGTGCTACGGCGACTGGGGATGCGCCTTTTGCGACGCAAACTGCGAATAATGTGGCTGGTGGTCGTGCGAGGAACGGGGGGTTGGGGGCAGTTGTCGGGGCTGTTTTTGCTGTTGTTATGCTTTGAATATGGTGATTTGGGGGTAAAAGGGGTCTGGATAGAGAGTTGATGACTGCGTGAGTGTTCATGATGTTAAACGAGCTACGAAATGGGATTTAGGCTGGGGCTTAGACCGTAGCATTTATGAAGAAAGTGCTACTTGCTACTTGGACGATTCATGGACCAAGCATTATCTAGTTATGAGAAATGCTATAATCACACCCCTTGGTGTGGTTTAAGATATCATTTTCTTTCTTGCCTATAACTTAACCACTGGTGGCCACATATAAAGGAGTGTGTTTTTGCCGGTCTTCTTGATTAGCGAGATTCCTGCTCCAGCTTTGGTGAGTCGCCTCATAAGTTCGGTGCTAATTGGGTTTTATGAAACGCCAAATGCAATAGTGTCTGGTCCTCATCATCTGAGATATTTAGGCTGCATCCAAGGTCTAAAAACAACGCATTTTCCCATGCCTCGAGATGATGGTGTATTCGAGTGGAGCATGCACCTCACTTCCCACTGCGTTTTCGATACGCGTTGCCCTCACTTGTCACCTCAAGTCATCCGCAGTTGCTTTTCTACATTCAACTGAGCAGAAAACATCTGCGACTTCCTGTACTTTGGAGGGTAGACAGAGTCCGTCAGTGCATATTGGGTTGAGCTTGGTGGTAGCACTCTTCGGCCCATGGCCCAGAACCTTGCTGGCTTTGGCGTTCTTGGACTTTCCAGCTCGCAAATTTGGCTTCTTCTCGGTTGTTCTCCTCGGTGAGTCCTTGTTGCCTTTTATTTCTTGCCTTTCACAGGCGTTTTTGGCTTCCTTGGCGTCATGGGAAAGGTGAAAAGTGTTAAGGGTGTGACGAGTCGATGTGTTTGAAGTTGAAGGAAGATAAAGAAGGTAGAGGCAGTTGAAGGTAGAATAACAACTGAGGCTGAAGTAGGTAGAGAAAGTAGAGAAGAACTGAGGCTGAAGTGAGGTGACAAGTGAGGGCAACGTATCAAAAACGCTGAGGTAAATGAGGTGAGGGTGAGAAGCTGTTCCTCTAGCATTTCATATTTACCTTGTTAATAATCAAGCATTTCCTTGATATTGACTCAGCGCTTCATCAGTATGTCAATCCTCAAGCCTATCAAAGAGAAAGGTGTACGCGTCTGCCTCGTGATAGGCTACGGCGCGAGCCAGCTCGACTAGTGGGCTATGTTCCATATTGCTTAGGACTCTCTTCCAAAATCTCTTCCAATGGCAGAAATATAACAGCTGACTATCCCTTAATGTCATTCGTTACATTGAAGACATTAAATATGAGTTGCTTTGCAGAAATTTCATAGACCATGTACATGTTCTGAATGCTACAAAATCAGAAAGTTGCATAGTTCTTGGACAAACTTTCAAATTGGTTCTAACAAGTCAAGGTGCCGTATGGATCATACGACTAAATATCACCAAAGCACCACGACGCATATAGCCTTGTTCTGTGACTGACTTAAAATTCTGATTCAGAAACATTGAAGTTCAGCGGTAATCTTTCTCCACTTATAGGGTCTCCAAAATTGTTCCCCCCAGTAAGCCTTATTCCGTTCAGCGTCAATCTTACCTCTTGGAGGACATCAGCCCCAAATGAAGGATAGTCTTGAGTTTCTTGGGCGAATTTGTGTTTATCGCTTTGAAGGTAGCCTCTGACGGAGGCTGCGGCCAGAGTACGCCGCACCGGGTGTCCTAGAGGCAAGTAGGTAGCTGAGTCAATGTGATCAGTCGTAAGCCAATGAGTGTTGATGTCAGCAATCCTCCAACTGAGAAATGCCGATGGATGGGCTTTGGCGGTAATAATGATATGCTTGATATATTGAGCCATTTCGTCTTCCAAAGCGAGGATCTCGTATTTATCTGCAAGTCTCACAAGCTCCATGGCAGCCGAAATATGCTCCCTGGGGTTTTCTATGTCGAAATTGACAGCGCCACGGTATAGCCATTGGAACAGTGCTTCAAGACTTTGTACCGAGACAACATCCTTCATATCTTCCAGGTCCACGGCCTGCTGCTGAGTTTCTAAGAACTCGCCTTTGAACATTGCTGAGAAAACGGGCGATTGTGCGCAGAGAAGATCTTGGGAAATCGTAAATTCGGCGTTGCTAGGCTTGATCCGAATTTTGACTTGAGGACCGTGATAGAGGGGAAGGATGCTGGGTTTGAGCTTAGCAAAGAACCATCTGCCGGATATATGTACCATCAGCTGCTTACTTTGCTACGAAATGCTGAGGGTCGGCCGTAGATGGCTCGCTCATCGTTTCAAGCTATATATACTAAACCCCGACAGTAAATATGTGTTTTTGGAAGAAGCAAACTGTCGATGATCTCAATGCGATATATATCGTATAAATAGCCTGTTCTAACTCAGGACAAGTTGTCGAGTGAAAGCTGAAAACCGGACTACCTGTTAGGCTGAGGAGGGGCACAGGTGTATCACGTGTATATCATTTTCAACTTGACTAGGCACGATATAATTACAGCACTACACCCATCGTAAAACCAGGATTTCATGAGACGAATCATGAGGGGAATATCATAGATTAAGTAGTGGGGCTTCTACTAGTATGGCTTTGATAGACCCGCTTGCTTAAAATCACCGCACCTCTGCATCAAATTACGTCTACAGGTATGTAGCAGTCACACTTGATTGAATAGGCCTTCTTCGGCCTCTAATTACCAACGCTAGTCAAATGTAACAGTGGTATCAACGAGATAGTCAAAAGGCACTAGGGCTTTTAGGATCGTAAGCACTTCTAGTGTATAAGAAGCCTTTTGAGTATGAGAATAATTTGATCATGAATTAAACTGCAAAGCTAAGGACAAACTGAGCCCAAAAAGACACCACATATAACTCCACAGACTCCGCAATGATACCCATCATAAGTCATAGCCCGCCAGAAATGCAGGACACGTGGTAAGCCTCTTCAAAAAAACCAAGTCAATCAAGCTTTCACCCAAGAAGGTACAACACGCTTCAAGAACTTCATAAACTTAAAGAACCCAACCGCATACTCGACATTGCCATACGGATCCACAACCCGCTCAGGGAACGCAATACCCGCACCAAACAACCCGGAAATAACTCTCGTACTCCCACTCTCCAGGAAAGCCCCACTATCATGATCGAACTCCATAGCGAGAGGCTCCCCGCCCTTCAATAATTGCGGCAGCGGGTCACGCGTATACCCAACAGCCTGAATGATATATTCACACCCAGGCAAGTACTTCGCAAACTGCGCAGCCTCGGCATCTTTCCCGCCGCCGCAGTCGATCTTCGTCAAGACCTGGCCAGCGGGCGATGTAGCCAATTTATCGTCTTCTAGCTCTGCGCGCGCGAATTCTGCAGCGGAGCCCTTGAGGCCTGTGTTGTCGCGCAAAACCCAGCCTTCTTTGTACTCGGCGTAGCGGAGCGGGTGGCGAGTGAGCCATTTTATGCGCAGGGACGGATGCGTGGTGTGTGTTAGTGTGATGAGGTTAAGGATGGCGAGGATAGCGCTATGCGAGGCACCGACGATTGCGACGGTTGTGGGGGTGGTTGGGAGGGCTTTGACTAGTTCGCTTGGCTTGAGGACTAAGTCTAGGTCTAGGCGTTGGATGGACAATCCCGGGACGGGGATTGGGACGTTTGTTGGATGTGAGCCCGTGCAGAGGATTAGGCGGGTTGTTGAGATCTTCAGGTCTGGGGAGTTTGGTTGGCGGATGCTGATCGTCCACTCGGATGACTGGGTGTGGGGTTAGTTTTTGGTGGAGATGCGGATCAGATATAAGAGCTACGAACCTGGTCGTTGAGATTGGCTGCTGCGACGAAGCCACGGTATGCGTGGACTTGTTCCATTTTCATAAGGCCGTCCGTCAGACTGCGGATCATGTCTGCTGCATAGCCTAGATGGCAAGTTTTCTCTTGGTCTAGCTTGGCCAGAGTTGTGAATGCATTTGGTGTGCGGGAACTCTCAATCACTTTTTGGAAAGGCTGTGTGGCTGTTGCGAATGATTGGAATAGCGCTACCTTGGTATTGCTGAAGTGGAGTTAGTACGCCGAATGCCAATCTGTACTACGGAGCCGGAAACAAACCTAGGGACTTCGCGGTATTTGCCGTGGACTCTTCCAGCTGTGAAGCTGGGATCAATCCATGCAATAGAACCCAGCTGGCGCTCTAGCAGATTGCCCATAACGGCAACACCGGCGGGGCCAGCACCAACAACAACAGCGGCGCATTTGCGGGTAGCCATGGTGATAACAATGTGAGCTAATTCAAATCAAGCAAAGCGAAAGTAGCGTGGCATGCAGAAGCTAAGAAAATAGAAAGAATAAAGCGTGATGAAAGTGGTTTTCATTCGGACTAAATAAATAGAAACTCGGCGACTGAGAACTTTAAAAAGGGGTGTGCACGAAAGCCAAGACACAGACGACGGCCCGTGAAGGAATGCGTAACTGTATCGCGAACATCATAGTGCAGATAACGCAACCTGCGTCCAGTCGGGACGTCGCTATTGGGCGGGAACATTCGTTTTGTTGATCCAGTCTCGAGTCCCCGATAACTCATGACACATCATTAGTGTAGCAGTCTCGGGCGAGATGGAGTCGATCGCCGATAACAGTCCCCGCAAAGGATGTGTTTGATAATGCGGTCTGTTAGTTGTGTGAATCGGCGATTCATTTCAATCGGCGATTAGCATGCCCCACTGCGCTTTCCGCCGGGCTATCGGCTGGGTCGGTTGTTCCATGCTGTGTCATGAGTTAGAAGATCATTTTGAACAACATCCTTTTCATGGATGTGTTAGGGCAACTATGATCCGAGGCATGGTGACTGAAGGGGAGAAATAGATGCAAAAGAGCTTGGGGGGGGACAAGTTTAGTTTTATACTCTGTTGTTATGGCGTCGATCGGGCGGTCTTGGCAAAATGGCGTGCTCAACTATAGGCAAATCAGGGCGTAGCAAGTATAAACATGAGCTTATATAGTACAATACGGTCCAGTGCATGCTTATAAGCCCTAAGTGACTCCTGAGGTCTATTTGCTTGATGGAGATGCCATTTAGACTGATATCTTTGGTTTGATATACCCGCCATTTTCAAGGCCTGAATAGGCCAATACTTATCTACCTGTGTAGTCATCCATCTAGGTATCATACAGCCCAGAAAATCCTCACACTAGCCCGATGAACATGATTCGACCAACCTGGGAATCGTGCCCTCGCCCAAAGAGCAATCGAATCTCCCACCTCCAACTCCCTAACCCCCCGCCCATCAAGCGTGAGTCTCCCCCGACCCCTGGTCTTCTCAATCTCATGAGCCTCAGCAGAATCAGCCTCAACATCATCCCGATAGTCCCAGACAATAGTAGTATGTTGCATCTCGCCGACATGAGCACCATTCACCTGCAATTTATTTCCGCGCGGAAGAAGTAGATCATCAGCTTCAGTGTAATGCTTCCGGACCTGTCCGCGCTCGTTGTCGAGAATCTCCTGCTCCGTACCGTTCAGATACATGTTTCGCTTGTGTGCGCTGCGGATAACTTCCGTATCGAACCAGGTCCACGAGAACTCGTACATGTTGTCGTGGCATCGGCCGCTACCTTGGTCATGCGATGAGAGTTTGAAGATGATTTTGCGGCATGGATGAGCGCCGCGATGGGGGAGGGTTTTGGGCGATGTTTGTTCCAAACTCTAGATGTGGGTATGTGGTCAGTACAAGTTCGGACTCATCAATATATATGAGACGGATATACATTTCGGTCATAGCACAGAGGGACTGTCTTCAGCAAGACCTGATCGCAGTCTTTATGGATGGTTCGGTGTTCGTGTATTGTGTGCTCTATCGATGGCCAATATTCTGCTGCATCGATGATCATATCAACGAGTTCTTCGGGAAGACCGGCGCTAAGCTTCCATTGCAGTATATGTCGGACTTTAAGGACCTCTAGTAAACTAGGGTTGAAGATATCAGGCTCTGGCCCTGGGTCTGAGTCTGGGGTACTCTCGGAAGCATCAGATTCTGAGTAGCTGGATCGTGTGGATCTCATGTGGCGCTTTCTTCTGGAACGAAGGCCGAAAGGCAGCATAATTTTAGATGTAGAGGTTAAAGTAACTGGTTAGATGTTGCATTAATACTTGGTGACAACCTGGGTATGTATCAGTTGACGTTGATCTTTGTGAAAAGTAGTGATATGAGGCAGTTCGCTCAGGCAACAACACACACAATGACACCTAAAACCCCGGTCACTTGGGCCACCGCTTAATTACGGTCCGTTGAATGTATTTGGGCTGCACCACCGAGTTAGCCTTGGCCCTCTTGGATGGTTATCTGTCATTCGACAAATCAGATCGTATGTCAAGCTGACATTTGGGCAAGAACCGACAAGTAGATTTATGATTGTTCGAAAGAAATATAGAGAAAGAGGCAACATTCGAATTGAACAATGCGGGAACGCTGATCACCTGCTCGATTTATTGTTTACGCAATGACGTCAATGTCTACAATGCAAAATAATTAAGCCTCAGGAAACATTCAAATGTGTATATCCTTATTACATCGAGGACAATGAATCTACATGGAAATTCACAAATCTTTCGTCTCAATCAAATGAGCTTGCAATATATTCAAATGCCCTTCCTAACGCCATAAAACATACATGACTTCTTTTAGTTCTAGTCTCGTCTGCCACCCGCAGCCTTGTAGGCAGCAGCACGCTTAAGACTCCTAGTATTCCGCTTAGCCTTCTGGCCACGGCTCTTCTGCTTCATCTTGATAGACGATGATCCCTCAGTGGCACGGTGACCCTCAAACACAAACGAGTTACCAGCAACGGTACTGTTGGCTTCAGCCTTGACCTTAGCGGCACCAGCACGACCAAGCAGCCTATTAGCACGTCCCTGCATGGTCTTTTGAGCCTCGTCCACACGGGACTTCTTGGTATCAGGTCCGGCGGTCTGGGACTTCTTAGCCACCACCTTGCGGGCACGAGTAACGCGCAGCTTGCGAGGGAGCATGGGCGGGAAGTTCTTGCCGTTCAGAGGGAGGGACTCTTCCACAGCGTTACCGTTGTAGAACTGGACATAGGCAAAGCCCTTGCCAACGCGTGTCGTGCTGTCGCGGATGACACGCACAAACTCGACGTTCTTCTTGATGGCCTTCTTGTCCTTGCCGCCGGTGTGGGCGTTGAAGATACGCCACAGACCTTCCTCGATATCGGCGGGCGCGCGGACCTTCTTCTTCTTGCCGGTCTTCTCGTCTTCTTCCGGTGTCTCGCTATCGATGAAGGAGAGGTTGCCAACAAAGACACAACGCTTGTGGTCAATTTCAGCAGGGTGGGCAAGGCTGTCCACTCGCAAGTGGCGATCCAAAACGATGGAGCCGTTCAAAGCGGCGGGAGCCTTGCGTGCAGCCTGGAGTGTGGAGTAAACGGCGTAGGCGTTGGTGCTGGGGGTGGTCTCATCAAGAATCTCGCGCTTCGCGAAAGATGCACGCTTGGGGATACCGCCACCGCTGGCGAAGGCAACAGAGCGGAAGCGAATGGACTCGATCTTGTGAGGTCCTGTAGACTCCGGGAGCGAATCGCAGAACGAAGCCAGGTGTCGCAGGAGAGTTTTCTTGGCGGTCTTGGACTTGATGGCTTCGGTGGAAACGTTGCCCAGGAACACAGTACGGTTGGATTTCTCGACTTCATCAGATTGGGTGGTTCCAGCCACGCTTTCGTGAACTGGAACAGGGGCGTCCTCTTCCTCATCGCTGCTCTCCTCGGTGGATTCTTTGTCGGAGCTCTTCTCTTTCTCTTCCTCATCCTCATCTTCGTCCTCGCTGCCTTCTTCAGCAATCTGCTTTTGGCGCTTGGCGTGTTCGGACTTGCGCTTTTCTGCGTCCTTCTCTTCTTCCTTTGCGATGCGACGCATGTAAGTCTCCTCCACTTCCTCGCCAGCATTGCCACGCTTGCGCTTCCGGTTTTGTGTCTCTGTGGGTTCTTCCTTTTCCTCTGTGGGCTCAGAATCACTGTCATCGGCAGCATCATCCATCACCTCATCGCCGGAGGACAATTCCTCGTCGTCCTCCTCTGCGACATCCTTTTCGTCCTTCTTGGGCTTTCGGATAGGCTCAACGTACTTGACTGTGGGTGTTTGCACGGGACCAGCCTGGAAATTGTCAGCTCAAATTTCAAAATCTTGTTCAAGATATATACGTACACTTTGGGCGAATAGAGAGGACAATGTTGGGTCCAGAGAGGCACCACCGAAAGGAAGGCCAGCGGGCTTGGACTTCTCCTCTACCTTAGAGGTCTTGGAGGAAGACTTAAATTTGCCCATTGTGATAATTATGTGTGGCCTTTGTATAGACCAAAAATGACTAAGACGTGGCTTTCTTCCGGGGTTGCAATTGCGCTGATAGCTCCGACTTTTTTTTTCTCTTTAGTTTTTTGCCGATAAGTGTCTTGGCGCGGAAAGCTGCTTATCACATCACTGTATGCGGTGTAGAAACGAGCCTCAAAGAAAAAACAAACGCTTTCAAAGGTGCTGTTTTACAGATATATGTGCATAAGGATCTTCAATGCAGTCTTATTTGGTTCCTTGGATTTCCTAATCTATTCTCATGTTTGAATGTATGTAGTTCAGGCTCGGAAGTTATTGTTTGTGATTAAAGGCGGTAAACAATTGAATGTATACTTCACTTTGATATATTACAACCACCGTCAAAGCAATCAGTCTACTTTATAGTCTGAATTGTTGTTAGTATATAATCTTCTACTCTGTAGTACACATTGCAATACTAAATTGAATTATGCAAGGTCTCGCTTTTTCCCGAGCTACGTCAGATGAAACCTCACGTGATCTGCTTTTTTCTTCGGCGGTGAGGCTCACCCTCGCCGGGAACGCGGCAGAACCCCGTCACTCGCTTCTGTTGCTGCACCCCATCATAGCGATCTGCTGCTTTTGTCTGCTGAAACCCCCTCTTTCCCTCTAGTTTCCCATTTCTAGTCATTGATCCTACCTTGATCACGATCTCTGAACACCTCTTCATGCCGTCCACCTCCCTGCGACTCGGTACAGTCGTCTTCACTGCTTCTTAGCCAATCTCCCCTCGCCCTCCAGAATCGGTCTGCGCAGGATTCGTCGGACCGAAAGCTTTTTCCGGCTTACAATACTGGTGATACGCGTGGGCTTGGACTTGTGTGATTATCTGCGTTCTAGGAACGCGGTGGTTCTGAGAATCGTGCTCAGTCGCGAGCAGCTGTGCTCATCACCGGCGTCGCTCCCGGCGCATTGTTGAAACGGTACGTCGCTTGGGGCTCTACATTCATTTTACACATTCATTTAGTCATTTTGGTCAAGACAAAAGTCTTTTTCGTCTCCTGGGCATACTTTTGTGCTTTGCGCGGTCTCTGTTCGCTCTTCTGAGCGATTGTTGCCGACTCTGGGGCGTCCGATGATCAATCTCCGCACCACCGCCTTCTGGAGGCGCTGACCTATCTCTCGCACCCACCCTCCACTTTTTGCCCACCAACTCCATTTTCCACTGATTCCGCCGATTTGACATGGCAATTGAGCTAATCCAATTCATGATTTGTTCAGATTCCCGATTGAAACCACAACTAATCGATCGGTGACCTTCCTTCCCCCACGCCAGTGGCGGATCTCAGCCTCGCCGCAAGCAACCAATAACCTAAAATCCCCCAACCTCCCCTTCCTACCCTCATACTACGCCTGCGCCAGCTTCTTCTTGGACAAAATAGCCAATGGAGGTAGCCGAGAGCAGAGAACAGGCCTCCGTTGGTCACCCAACAGGGGCAGAGCCCACGCTTCCGAATGGCGAGCGGAACCCTTTTCTGGATGACCCGCTCATGGATGATGATGGACGCTCAAGTAGCTTGAGTGAGATTGACGATGTCTCGGACAACGAGCCGTCAGACTTTGAAGATGCCATCAAGTCAGACAAGCCAACGGATAACGATTCGGAGGCCGAGACTGAACGAATCGAGGATTCTCCACACAACATCAGAAAACGAGACATTGTCTTAAGTGCCACTAGTGCCGGGCCAAGTCCGAGCAAGCTTCACCAGTCCACGACGCTCGACGATGTCGAAGATATCGACGATGACGCACTTTTGGCGGACGATTCACCCAGCAAACCGCGCCGGTCCTCGAAAAACAACGGCTTGACCGACGATACCCCAGACCTTGGCTATCCAGAACTTCCCGATAGCATCGGAAAGAAGAGAAAACGCGTTGAGATCGGTGACGAAACCGGCACCGAATTGGGTGACGATGACGAGCCCATCAAGAAGCGTCGGAGCTCAAGCAAGAGTGATTTGAGTGACCCGATCGACGACGATACCCCACTATCACCGGAGCCGCTCGATGACACTATGGCGATGAACGATGATGACACTCCAGCCGACGATGGTCTGGAATTGGACCTCCCAGCCGCCCCGCCTTTGAAAGGCAAAAAGGGCAAAAAGGGTAAGCGGAAGGGAAGAAGGGGCCAGGATGCCGACGAGGAGACAGACGTTGGCGTTGAGGCCACGATAGAGGACGTCGCCGATGAGATTCGCGGAGAAGACGATGAGCCTACGGAGCGAGGAGATGAGCCTGATGACGCCAAGACAGTTGTCCAAGTCGAAGAAGAGTGTAAGTCTTCCCCTCCGTTGCCCTTGGAGACATCACGAATTGCTGACACTATGTATAGCCATGAAAAAGATGTCTGCTATGGATTCCCTTGCGACATTGGAGAAAGAGTTTGCAGCTTTACGTGACAAGTAAGAGCCTTCCCCATCTCTAACAAACCTAATTGCTAAACATTGCAGGATTTATGATGAACGGATATCGAAGCTTAACCGCGAGCTGGAGATGCTTACCGGACCAAATCCGACACATCCCGAGTACTTGCGACAGATTGAGTGTGTGCAACGTCATCGGGACGCCAAGATCAAATACGAGGGAAACTTGTATCGATACCGCATGAAGTCCCTCATGAACAAAGCTTTGGCTGAGCGATCACAAGCACACAGCACATACTTCCAACGGATCCGAGATGTGCGCGAGCGGCATTCGTCTGCGATCAGCAAGCAGTTCTATGCAATCCAGCACGATCGTTTCAAGACAGACGAGGTTAGCCCGCATCACATCATTGCTTTCCCTACTCGTCGCTCGCAGCAGATTGCACACCAGGCTGCATACAACCAGGAGGTTTCAATCATGGCTGGTGTTGCCAAATATGTTGGCTTCCCCGCTGCTCCGTCCTTGCTGGGCGCACGTCCGACCGAGCTCGATGACGACCTTGAGAAAATGGGCATCACCATCGAAACTCGTGCCTCAGCACCTCGGCATTCATCAGCGATGCCTCCACGAACTACTATGTCCACCATGTCTTCTAGCGCCTTCCGCAACGCTGCGGAAGAAGCGTTTTTAGAACAAACCCCCTGGGCAAATCCTCAACATCCGATACACCAACAGCAGCAACATCAACAACAACAACATACCCAGCAGCACCGACCGCAACCTCGTCCGTTCGAGCACCCGCAGCCATCGTCATATGCAACCCCCGCGGCTCAAAAACGTGTAGTAGACGTGAATGCGCCAAACGGGTCCGCATCAACGATTCCCGAGAACGCATCAGCGGCCAACTCATCGGCCAACAACACCCCCTATGGCATGGAGCAAGACCCGAGGAATCACCCTCAAGGACCCTTCCGAAACCCAGACTATGATGTCGATCATGGCAAATCTGGTTTCCGGTCCCAAACTTCATCACCATTAGATGTGCGGAAGTCACAACCGCACCTCTCTCACCCCCTCGGACGCCACTCCCCTGCCACCCCCTCCCATAACCACCTCTTCTCTCCACCTCCCGCCCGCCAAGGCCTGTTTCAGCCTTCCTCGGCTCTCCAGCGTGAAACTTCGCCATCACTTTCGTCTAAACCGGTTGACGCGGTACATTACCGCCCCCATCAATCCGGCATACCGACAGGATCTGGTTCAAATCATATGTCAAACCGATAATTTGTCCAGTTCATTTTTACATGAACGTTCCGTACAACTCCGCTTAATACCCAGGGACAGTCTCCCTTCACTTTTCCATGCATCATGTGCCTCTTTTCTTCTTCTATGATAAACACTGCTTTTTACCATTCTCTTCTGTTCTTGCTACAACATTCAATGCATGTTGGCTGTCATTTCTCCGGCTCTAGGCTCTAAGAGATGTGAGAATTGATAATACATGTGTCTGTGTTTGTTGCATGAATGGAATATCGGTCTGGGACTTAGTTTTAAGAGTTTCAATAGCGTTTAAATATCGGATTCCCCTGTTCTCATTACTTGTAATTTGGATTTAAAATTTGACCCAATAGATTGTATTTCTTATTCTATGTCTCTTGTTCATGAATCGGCCTTCGTACAATCAGTTCAGCAGACTTGATTGTCTGTATCTGTATTTCTACTCTTTGATCTTTTGTTCTACTAAAGTTCTTTTTAAAGGTCTTTCAGCAAGCTTTAATGGTACATTCAATTGTATACCCTCAACTGGCAGCTGATATATCATGCTGGCTGATTGAAGGGTTTGAATATCAAAGAACAAAAGGTGTATGGAATCATCTGCATGAATGTCACTCACTCAACCACCAGGTTTTTGTGTTTCTGATCAGAGAATTTCAAGCAAATTGTGACGAAAGTTGGAATGCATATAGAAATCATCAAAGGCAGATAGAAATTGGTCGTCAGAGGTTCGAGATGATGGTAATTCAAAATAACCTAGACCAGCTAGTCAACACATAGTTATACAGAATGAAGGTAATTCACATTCATCAGACATACCATGATCAGTGGCCCACACCACAGCTTTCGCTTTTTCACCCACAGTTCTATTGCCTCATCCTTCTTTCCCTGTTCTATAAGAACAAGCCCAACTCCATTCCAAAATACTCTGCTCTCAGGATCCCCACAGCTATTCCTTTCTTTTGCTTCTTTAATTGCAAGGTTCCACGACAAAGCTGCTCAACTTCTTGGTGTTTACCCTGCTCTTTAAGTAGTGTTTCAGCGCGGCAAGGGGATTTCCAGCGGAAATGCGGTTGAACGAAATGATCCAAGTCATTGCCACGGGTTTGCAGGTGTCTTCGTATCGAGTGATATCCTCATACCCTTTGCAGAGCATTCTCATCAAACTTTACTCACTCGACTGGTAGTATTCAAGATATTTGGCAGCTAGAAGACCATTCATTGATACATATGCAGAGGCCTGCTTAATTGCTGGTGGAATGATCTGAAGCTTGCGGGCAATTTCGCGGTACGCGTTTTCAAAACTTGTAGCTGTCATGGCAGGAATCCAAAATACTAAGCAATTTGAGTGGTCATTATGGACTTGGAAGGTAGGCTGTGACCGACGAACACAATCGGACGGTCTCGAACGCCTTCCCGGAAAGTATGAAGGTGGTTCGCTAGATCTTCACCACATAGTTGAAGGCGAGTGTGAGGTGCCTTAGAATGCCACTTTTAGTCGTAATTGCAAACCGCGATTCGCGATCTAGGCACGACGGCCGGTAATATATCTGCATCCTCAAGCCAGTGAACCTGATGCTTTCGCGCGGCATCTTTCCATGTTCATGACCAGTCGACATTTGAGCCGAGGCCATGTACCGCGATAATACTAATCAAGATGAGCAATCAGAAGATCAAGATCGGGATGAACCACCAAAATACTCATTCGATCTCTGCATCTTCCTGTTCTTGCTCAGTGTTGGGGTCAAGAACATCAAAGGCGGGACGGCTCGATAGCTGCATCATTATCATTTCTCTTTGTTCCCAATTTCAAAACATATTGGCATGAAACTTCAACTCACTGAGTTAGCATTTGATGTCCGTGTCAGCCAATACCACGCAGTTGCGGCGACGAGAAGTGTGACAAAGAGCGTGGCTAGGCCACCCACCCCCTGCATGAGTGCGATCAAGAAAGAGAAACAAAGTTATATTGCTATTGTCGTGCTTTGGAGCCAAATATTAGGTCCCAAGAAATGGATAAGGGCTGCCTCGAATCATGCATGAGCCCCTGATATCCTCGGATGTACAGTAGTTGGTTCATGAAGCATTCTCAGTAGACCCTTGGCGATAACCATCGGTGGTAAGCAGGCAGCCAGGTGAAACTCGCCCTCGCCCGACCTTGCGTAACTCTCACTCCGCCACGGTCTCTGCGCAAGTGATCGACAGTCACTGGCCGCGGCTCTATCATATCCACTGTGCTGCGTACAAACAACATGATTCGACAAAAAGGTAACTTAATTGGCGTGCTTTCACTAAATTTCTGGATAGAGCCTCAAAATGGTATTCATATCCACATGATCTTATCCCGATCGTTCAGATATCAAGTTTATTTCAATGCCGGACCCTCAAGCGTGGAGACTTTGTTACCTAGATGTTGAAACATATTTTTGGCTCAATGCGTGTACTAAAAGTCCTTGCCGCGAAAATTTCGCAGCATATAAAGACGGTGATATGCGCACCTGGGCAGTTAGATCATAAGTTTCTCTCGCTTCGGAGCAGCGGATCTGATTCCCGTTGTAGCAGAACAATTTCTGCAAAATATCGAATGAATAATTATGATAGAGCGCGACTTAACTTGCTTCTCAAACGAGTCAAACCATCATTAGATGTAGCTCTCTGCAATTATACAACAATTGTGCGAGCCTATCTTTTACATAGATTTTGCACCCTATAGTGTTTTCCTCGTTGCCGTCATCTATGTGACACGAAGAACGCCGAGGCAAAGGTACTCACTTGAGCTACTCCAGGCGTTCACTATCTTTGGGCTTAATGGGGGTGTGACAGACAGCTGTAGGAGGTTAGGTTACCATGCACGTCGCTCGAAAAGTCGACTTTTAGTAATAGGGATGATCATTTATTGGTTTATGTCCCAATATGAAAGCTGTGACTCCATTTTGTGACTTAATGTGCTATCAACTAAGTGTTGCTCCGAAGTCACAGATACACCCATGACTCTCAGTCAGTCATTTCATTCAAGTTTTGGGCCATTGATCCATATTCAGTAACTGGGACTGCAGAGCTTCGAATGATTCCACGGCATGAGCCAAAACAGCGAATTTTTTGCTGAGCTATCTGTGCGTCTCCAATTCGGGAAGCAGTTGGTTACACTGCAAGGCGATCTTGTGTCGGCAACCTGATGTCACTACAGATCCCAAGGCATGGCAAATGACGAGGAAAGAATAACCTCAAATCAATAGATCTATTCACTGACCATGTGATCAAAGGCGAGAATAGATTGAAAACAAATATATAAGGGTAAGTAGAATGTACGATGCTTGTTGCCATCCATTCAACAAGACTTCCCATTCATGCCATTTCGAAAATGTGGGAATTTTATACAGGGAAGATTGTGTTCATTACCGGAGGCTCAGGCTTTGTTGGAACAGCTGTGGTTTACCGTCTTGTCACCCAAGCTCCTGTGGCCCATCTCTATATCCTTTGTCGAGGCGGTCTCTTGTACGTTGAACTTTTTCCAAACACTTGTTCTATGGCTTACTGATTATACAACAGGGGTCTTATTCAAAAGTGGAGGGAATATCTTCCGCCAAACATTGTGAAGCAGATGATCGACCCTCGAATTGTTACAGTCTTGGAAGGTGACGTGTTACAGCCAGACGTTGGTTTATCAATGGATGATCTGGCTTTGGTCCGTGAGCGAGCTCATATAATTGTGCATTCGGCTTCTTCTATTGCACTCTTAAGCTCTCTGTCAAAGCTTGTTATGCCTATAATCGACGCCACAGGACGCTTGGCCCACCTGGCGCTAGAATGCAAACATCTTGAATGCTTTGCATTTATCTCTTCGGCTTATGCAAATAGCAACCTGTTTCCTCAAACTGATGGAACCTCAGAAGTTGTTGTGCAGGAATCTTTGTATCCACTCTATTATTCAGCAAATATCGACGAAAGGCATAAATCCCTTCAGCAGGAATGGTCCGAAGTACGAAAGACCGGCTCCTCTGCTGCCTTTGAGTCTCACGACTTTCCTTGGGCCTACGCCTACGCAAAGCATCTCACAGAGCGACTGCTAGCGTTTACATTTGCTTCGTCTGATAAACGCCTGCTCATTCTGCGTCCATCCATCATTGAGCCAGCCCAATGCTTTCCATACCGAGGTTTCTGCCGCCCGACTTCAACCCCTCATATTATTGCTGAAGCTGCAGGGGCTATATCGGTTGCACCGGCCATACGCCTCGCATCACGATTTAAAAATCCCAACCAAGACTCAACTATAGACTATGTTCCGGTGGACGTAGTGGTCGACCGACTACTTGTTCATTTGGCACTTGGCACTGCTGGACCCGTTCATGCTGTAGCCGGAGACGCACGAATGTCATTTCAAGATAGCTGGAGCCGTACGTTCAAGCATCGCAAGCTCCCCTGGTCTCTTCGGCCAAAGTGGCTTTCCAAATCCTGGCATTCAAAGGACCTCCATCCAATTGGCCGAGTGTACCCAATAATGGGTGCGGGGTTCAAATTTGTGGAAGATCAATCTATGATTATCTGGCAGCAACTGTCAGAGTCAGAGCGCTCCAAGATACATATGTTTGCGGATAAAGATAAATTGTATCATGATCATGAACACATGCGAGAAGACCATCTTTGGATTTGCATAGCACATTTGATTAAGCGGCGTAAATTAACTCGTCGGTTGGTTCAACTGCTTTATCATTCTTTGGCTTCTACGGAATCCGGTGAAATGGGCGAATCGGACTGTCATTGTATGACTTCGAAATCACTCTGAGGAACAAGATTTAGAATCGATATTTTGTTTGTGTCTCAGATACTTACTCGAAGCATTCTTGTATTTTAGTGATTATCACTACTTTGATTTTGGAAGGTTTTTCGGAATTCGTTTTTAATACAATGAGATATCAGGAAGTTCAAATATGTTTGACATCAGGGACAAACCCCAAAATGTTTACGCCGGTAGCTGTGAGAATAAAAAAGAATTGAGAGATTTGGATATTCTGACTAAATAACAGCCACCTTAGAGAAGGTAGCTCACCTTCCCCAAAACAGTAGTCCCATCCATATGGCCATATCCCTTGAAACGATGAGACAAAACCTCAAGACGATTTCTTCGAATCCTTCCCTCCATCCAAAAGAGACGCCAGTCTCGCTCTTTCCAGAAGCAACCCAACAAAAGCAAATGTAAGCATGCTACTAGCAATATAAACCTGCGGAGCAAAAGTGCCAAACTCAGGATCAACCGCCAAACTCCCAGGGTAGAGAAAAGCGCTCAGTTGAGTAATCCAGTAGATGCTACCCGTCCAAGCCGCAGTATGGACATAGTGACTTTTGATATCTGGCGTGGAGGCACCGCGGTAGAGATAGTATAAAGTCGTCAAGCCGAGCACGAGACCCATGGACATGGTCTGGCCATTGTGGAACTTGGCATGTGGGGGCCACCGCGGGTTGTATATGTGTGTTTCGTTCCAGTCGGCGAGGTAGGCGCCAATTGATGTGGTTATGCCTACCACGGTCATCAAGATGATGCCGGCGCTGGGCATTTTGTGTGGTGTGGTTTTATGTGGTGGGGTTTGATGCTCGCAAGGGATGAATTGAAAGATGTTAATGCTTGGGTATGTGAAGCTTTGAAATGGGAGTAGGTGGTAAAATGCTAAAATTGAAGTGGAATAGTGCCAGGATAAATGTTGCTAGGGGGTGTAAATGGTCTGGAACTATACCGCGCACTGGTCATATGACAAGACGGCATACCGGTAGGTTGACACGGTGGCCTCCGGGCGCGGTCTTAACCTCGGCAATTGACGGCGTATTCCTCCAGCGTTGGTTGGGCTTTTGAATGCTAAGATATTGGATCTGCTATCCAATGAGTGCATCAAATAACAGAAAATGAACACATCAATGATAAAATTTGAATGATTGAACCCATAATGAATACACTAAAATAAACGTACAATGAAACAACGGCTAAATAGCACTCGAATGAATGTGCACGAAACTTGTGAAGCAATTGATGTTTGACCCATGCCTTTGGGGTATGATAATTGAAATGATCCCGTCTCATATCGTCTCTTTCCATCGAATATGCCAAGCCAACCGATTATTGTTCTGAAGTAACGGCAGGCTGAGCCTCCGACTGTGAAGGGGTGACAGAGGGTTCCGTTGCACCGTTGGTAGTCGTCTCCAGCACTGCACTTTGTGGGCGCCACTTAGTGAGGACCTTTGTAGCAGCAGGTCGAGATTCTTCGACTGTTGGGAACATGTTAGCTTTACCATACCAGCAGGAAACCAAAAGAGGAAGTTCTTACATTTCTGGTAAACGTCTTCGACCGTGTTCAAGCACATCTCCCGAGCTGGGGGCCGGAACATAATCAAGTACCTAGGTAAAAAGTTAGTCAGGACTAGACGGTGGGCGTGGGGGAAGGTCACATACATCAAAGATTGAACGCAAAGGTTCACACGTTCTGGGTCTTTGGCTAAACTAGCAACTCGCTGAGTGATAGCAATCGTAATCTCCGGCACCTCGCTAAGGAAACGAACGAGAACCTTGATATCTCTGCCGTCCAAGTATGCCAAGAAGCCATCAAGCAGGCGGGTAACCCAGGTGTCGTAATTGAGAGAGACGATCGGCTCCGACTCTTGGTCTGGTTCTGATTCGCCACGCTGATCGGCAGCACTCTTCATTTGCATTCGGTCGTTGTACCACTCTTCATTAAGCCAGATGATAGCAATGTTGATTCGAGCTCGGAAATCCTCTAGGATATATCGATACAGCGTCTCCCGAATGGAGTCAGCGATAGTCGTTTGGCGTCGTACAACCGAATCTCCCTTGGCTTGTGGATCATTTGCGAGGCCCGCGGGTGCTCGTGTGGCCAGTCGGGCAAGAAGGACAGACCAGGCGTCACGGTCGAATGTACTACCCGCAAGTCGTGCGAAGCCAAGCTTTTGCTGACTTTGACCCTTGGCAGGTGCAGGTGATGTTTCGGATGCATTAAGCATACCGAAAACACGTGCAACTGCACTTCGTCCGATTTCTCCGGCTTCTTCTTCGCTCAGTGGAGGAGGTTGAGGGAGGACGAATGGTCCTAGGGATACCAGGTCTGGCTGCAGTTCTGCGAGCTCTTCCGCAACAGCACTGTTTTCTTCTGATACAACAGACGCTGCATCCATTGGTTGGTATTCGGGTTCATAATCGTCATCTTCATCCTGAGCCGCTGCTTGTTGTTGTTGCTGTCGTTGCAGGTTCTGTTCTTTGGTGATTGTCTGATAACGATTGCGTACAGCCTAGAGCCATGTTAGAACCCTTTTCTACTTTTCCACGGCAGTACTTACATCAACGGCTTGTGTGAGGGTCGAGTCATGCACCTGCGAAAGGAGAGGCACGACAATCTTGAGGACTATGTCAAATGGCAGCTGCTTGACGTCGAAGGATGACAGTCCGGTGTCCTCGGTCAAAGTGAACAGACGATCGAAGCTTGCGGGTCCAGGTGCCATTGGGGGTATCTTCAGCATCGGAGGGACAACAGCATTTAAGCGAGCCCGCTTAGCATTGTCAAGTCCATCAGTAGGCTCATTTGGCAAGCCACGTTTCCGAGAAGCATCATCAGTAACCTCGAGACGCGACTGGCTCAGGCGCTCAATGTACGCATGCATTCTGGGGGCAAGAGGGTGATTTTGGTGCCTAAGAACTCAGGTTAACAAATACTTTGCGTAAGAATAGGTACAACATACTTTTTCAGAATATTCCAGAGCAAAGCTCGAGCTGTCCGTTCCATAGACTTGACGCTGACGCGAACAGTCGGGGTAAATGGAGGACGGACATGGTGTGCTGGGAAAAAGTCCAAAACCGCGCTGATAATCTTGTTTGCGATAGACTGGCGCGTGCGGATAAGAGGAGGAAGTAAGTTCAAAGTCGCGTTCACCAGAAGAGGATCACTGGTCAAAATCAGCATAATCCTAATATGACAGCAATCGTTCTTATAATCGCTTACCTAGTCTCTTCTTGGAACACACCCAGTAGGCGATCAAGTAAACCTGATGATTCTGCTTCCAGGTTGGGGATTGATAGAAGGGCATGGTTTCTGGGAACAACAGCCAATGATGTCTCGTTTTGCTCTGGGCGCTGCAGAAGAGATTAGTACGATTATACACAACTCTCGAGATTGTAAAACATACTCTTGGATCTGAGATCAAACCAGGTGTTTGAACCTGAACCACGCGCTGAAGAAATTTGGCACAGCAAAGCTTCACCGGACATGGGAAAGAGTCCATTTTCCTGAGAAAATGCTGTTTAATTTCACACATTGTCTCCCACGACTTACTATCCTGGGGGTGGTTAACACTGGTGTGTTGTTGTTAGCAGTAATTCAAACATCGAGCGCTTCCCCTCTGGGACGATAAAACCCTAATGATAACCTACATATGTCTGAAAACAAGAGGATACAAGCTTGCTGATGCCTGTACTAAGCTTTGTAGCACCGCTATATCGGTCTCCGGCAGCTCTAAAATCTCACGAATGGTCTGTAGGACATTCGGTGCCAGCTGTTCCTTCTGTTCTACAGCTAGAACTGGACTAGCAAAAGTTTCAGCCAGAAAATTTGCACCCCATCTTCGCAGTTCCAGTTTTGTGTTAGCTCCGACAATGGGAAGGATGCCGTTCACGATCTGCGGGTAGAAGGCAGCATCACCAAGGACGAGACTGCGGGCGGCGTTCAGCTGAGCGACCTGGTCGACAACTGCATCCGTTGTCTGGGCCATTTTGGCGCCAGTGGGACGAATTCGGTCCGCGGTAATTGTTTGAACGTCGAAGGGGGAGGTTGAAGCGCCGGAAGGGAGGTTGTCTAACAGACGGACACGGATGAAGTTGAAAAGGCAATGCGCATCAGCTTGGGATCGCTGTCGCAAGGAATTCAACGAGGGAGTGACGTGAAATCAAGAGAAAGGCATGCGAATATGCGAGCCGGGTGAAAGAAGGACGTGGTAAGTGACGTGAGTGGAGGATGCGACAGAAGCTGTGAAGGCAGAGAGGAATCGACAAAGAGTCCGATGTATGCGGGCTCTATAAACGCTTAGCCACCAATAAAATCACCTCCTTTCTACCCTCAACAGTGTTCAGATCGAATCAATCAATCTAGGCCGAGGTCTCCGAATAAGATAGGACGATTATCAAGACAAGTATCTAAATCCGCATCACGTTGTGCCGCCAAGACTTTTCCTCCGGCTCGGCCTGTATGGCCTCAACTTTCTTGCCTCTCACCTCCCAGTCCAAGCAATCTCTCGTTATGGCTACCGGAATGTATGTGTTCCTATTTCATAACCTGCAGAAGTCATATTTTGCTAACAGAATCCCTCTCTCAGCTTCAACTCCACCTACTACGGCAAGGATTACCGCGCCGGCGCCGCCCTGCTGCGCGCCCGCCGCCCATACCTGTTCAAGAACGCTCTCACTGGCTTCGGACTGTTCGCATTCACAATTGCAGTCTGTGAGTAGCATCCATTCCATGAGGGCTCCTCAATGGCTCTGATCTCCCCAACGCGCAGGATCATGCCACCCGCTGCCCACCTAGGATTCACCAAACGGGCTCGATCAAAAGATTAGACACAGAACATCTGCTAATATATATTCTGCTTGCAGATACCTATACCCTGAAGGCTGTCGGACAAGAAGAGTTCGCTGACGTCAAGGTCCCCGATGCCCCCGTCGAGAAGAAATAAAGTGCTCAGCAGTAGCCAGTGCTCGAGACTGGGCTGGCGCAATACCTGAGTTATTAAGGATGCTCGATGTGTACCAGAACCCCGCTTGGGCTTGATGAAGAACAAGCGGCGGATAAGGAAACGACGGTGCGAATTGGGGTTTCGGAGTCTTCGGGAGACCATGTTTTTTTAAGTCTGCATGTTTAGCGGTTATAGCAGCGACCGCGCTGCCATGTACAGAATTGGCTTGGGATATGAACTGTACAATCAATTTTGGCTACAAATACTTACGGCCTCTGCTTGGCTTTGTCCAGTATGCCCACTCGTACACCCAATTAAGGCTTTGAGTAAAAGCCAGGCAGGGCCAATTCATCCATAAATCGTGTGAGTTACGCGGGTAAAAATGGACTTAAGAGCTTAGATAATATGGAGACAGTAAGGTTATAATGCTAGGCCGTTGTGCCTAGAATATATTCGGTGGAGTGTTAACGCACGATACAAAGAGTAGCATGTCGTGTCAAAAAACACGCATGGCAGCCCAAAATACAAGGAAATGCAGAAATAATCTAAAGGATGGGGCTCTACTCGGTTCGCAGAACACGAGGTCCCTTTTGCTTCGTGGCACGCTTGCGCTTGAGGCCCTTATCGAAGGCAACAGCATGGCTGTGATCACGGCCAAGGTTGTCCAGGTCCTTGACCTTGTAGAGACGAACGATCCAGTTCTCACTGGTGAAAGCTTCCTCCAGTGTGTCGAGCTGGGGACTTTCCTTGGGGAGCTTTGTGCCACGGACACGATCCATGGCTTGACCCGCCGGGAAGAGGCTCTGGTAGTTGTGGTAAGACATCTTGTACCTGTTGGTGGGGTTAGTATTGCCTCAAAATCATTGGGGGAGAGGAATTCTTACATCAAGCTGTTCTTCATGGCGGGAGTAGCCTCCTCGTCGACACGGTACTCACCACGAGCGGTGAAATAATCGCGCTCCTTGACCTCGTCGGGCCATATACCCTCGGCAATCCGAACCATCCAAAGGAACTTGTTCAGATCATCCCCAGAGTAACCGAGGAGTCCACCGAACACGACCAAGACATAGTCGACATCGTGCTGGCGGAGAATAGGGTAGCTGACTTCCTCGCGGGAGCTCATAGCCTTGCCAACGGTGGCAATGTGGGTGTTGTTCCAGGTGTTGTTGTCGACCAAAGTAGGGCGATCAGCCATACCACCAATCTGGTAACCGTAATCCCACCAGGACATGATCTTGGCATTGTCCGGGGTGTTCTGGCGGAGCCAGTAGTATGCCTCACGGTAGTCATCGATGATGAATTGGCTTCCATCAGGGAGCTTGCTGGCCAAGACCACGGATGGGGACGAGTATGCGTTGGAAGTGACCCAAGTGCAGTGTGCGACGAACAGAAGCAAGTAAAGGGTGACCGAGCCAACAATGACAGACTTGGAGAGGTAGGAGTAGATGCCGATAACAGGTTCACGGGTCGATCGAAGCGACTTGTCCTCGGAGTTATCCTTGGTCTTCGCCTTGGTTTCCGAGGGGGGTGTGGGGGTCGACGCAACCAGGAAGTTATCCAGAATGGCCGACAAGGCCAAAGCAGCCGCAACACACACAATGGGAGTCAAAGTCAGCATCAAACGAACCATAACACCTGCAAAATAACTGGCAAGAACTGAGTATATAACAACGAAGACGTGCTCATCCTTGAGCTTCTGGAAGCACATGAACACACCAGCCGGGAAGAGCCAGATGAGGAAGTTCAAGTCAAAGAAGAAAGCAGGCCAGGCGGTAGGCTGGTGCTCAGAGACAGAAGCAATAATCGGAATATGAACCTTGGCGTAACCAGTATCCCAAAGGGAGTAGAAACGACCACTCCAGGGAGCAATGACTCCGGAAACCGACAGCAGAACAAGACCACCGAATCCAAGACCGAAAGTAAGCAGGACCATAGAAGTTAAAAGCTTTTGGAACTGCTTGCCGGGCAAGTAGCTGCGGATGAATTCCGCAAATGCCACAAGCTGGATCAGTCCAAAGACACCAAGTGCGGACATGTGGTCACTGTTGCGGATGGGCAAGAATCCAACGAAGGGAATCTGCATGCTGCCCAGTGTTCCCAGAGCATACCAGGTGGTATAGCTAATGTAAACACGGGTGCTGTATCGGCCCATGCAAAGGAGAACAAAGACATGGAGAGGGATCAAGTTGGTGATGAAAACATATCCACCCCAAGCCGAGACCATGTATCCATAGAACAGCGCAGTCAATGCACCCCACATGATCGAGCCGTTCTTGACAGCCTTGATCCAGAGGTAGAATGTGAACACCAGCAGGAAAATAGCAATGGCTTCATTGTCGTAACTGCCTGCAACTGAACGAGAGATGTAACCAGGCGTGATTCCCATAAAGGCGGCAGCCAAAAGACCAGCCGAGGGAGAAGTGGACATCTCCGAGGTCAAAAGGTACATTGCCAGGGCAGTCAGACCGGAGAAACCGGGGGCGAGCAGGACACAGACATTCCGAATGTCGACGGGGATAGTAAGAAGACGAAGGATGTGGTAAATGACACCGCTGGTCACCATCAAGCCCGGGTACAGTGTGCCACCAGTGACACGACCCAGAGGGTGCCAGGTTCCTATACAACGATCATTTCCATTAGCATTGTGCACCGTAGAGCTCAATTCGAGGACGCGCAATCACGAAGAAGGGGGCTTACGGTCATCAAACCAATCCCAGAAGCTATAGAAGCCATTTTCAACTAAATATTTTGTTGCGCGGAAATTGAACCACGGATCGACTAGAGTAAACGGTGTTAATATCTGGTACAAATGTCCGGGGAGTCGTCGTGCTGCAGCATCTGGTGAAGCGCAGGATAATCATACATTCGTGGATGATACTTTCGAATCCTGAGCAACAATTAGCGTATGAAACATCAATTCTGGTAATTGAAACTTACGGATAACACTGAACAGTCGGCTGGACACTGCAGCGGCGGCAATGGTAACGAGAATGATAACCCGCAATAGACCGCGCGTGTTCCGGCCGGAGCTGCCTTTCAGCAGAACATCAAGGGAAGACGGGGCCATGATGGCCAAAAGGAGCAAAGTCCAAAGTCAGAAATCAAGATAGAAACATGAAACCAAGGAATGAATAGGGCTGAGATGCCAATGGTGAGCGCCGTGAGTTGAGATGGGAAGAGCGAGAGCTACGCAAGGTGGTCACTTCTGAAGGTCTTGGCACCATCGAGAGGCGCCACCTCCGATTGCTCCCCGCAATACTACAAATAATTACTCACACATCCCAAACCTTTTGTTCTCGGTTTTTTGGACCCAGAAGCCTTTCGGTATTCATTACATTACACTATAAGAATATCCTCCACAACCCATCAACTTGCCATATCCGCAATGGACCTGCCTCCCTTGACAGTGGAGCAACTCTCACAGCTGGTTGCCAGCAATCTTCCACCTTCACATCTCTTCAAGGTCTTGACAGAATATGAGCAAGAAGCTTGCCTCATGTCAGCAGGCAGTGGAAGCCCTGAGACAGGGGGAGGCGATCCTGTGCTGCTGAGCCTATTCTATTCTAGCTTCTTCCTTGTCCATCTCCTCACCGACCAAATGTTAGTTGCTTCTTGTTAGTATCTTTTTGATCGTTACTCTACTAACAGAGCTTATTTTTCAGACCTGAAGCTCGCGCTTTAACGAATAGAATGCCCGCAACCCTCAAACAACAGGACCCTTCTCTACAGAATTGTTTGACTTTACTACGAGCGGTATGGCAGACGGAATATGCCCAGGTCTACCAAATCCTCCGAGGATTGCCGTGGCCGGATCTTATCCAGCCATTAGTGCGCAGATATCAAAGTATGCTATCAATGCTCTCTGGGATGTTTCATTTGGCGTAGGCTGACATAGTTTATTCCTTCCTCAGGTTTCTTCCAAGACAAGACCTTGATCTCAGTGAGCAGGTCTTATGAAGCTATTAGATTAACTGCGGCTGCAACCTACCTTGGTCTAGATCAGAAGTTGGCCGAACAAGAGGATCCGGACATCATAGCAAATTTCACGAAGTGTGGGTGGACATGGAATCCGGAAACCAAGCTGTTGCATCCGAAGCCCATTGTGGTATCCACCGCGGACACTCAAGCTTCCAATGGCATTCGCGAAACGATGGCAATGCTCGGAGCCCGCGCAAGCTGAATCAGTACGGGAAACACCATGCAATCAATAAATGTCAATAGATATACCTCTGCCCTAAGACTACGCGTCACATCTCCCATACACCATGTGGAGATGCAAGGACAGAGCCAGAGCCAATATTGGATTGGCACATACAAGGACTTTAGGAAACGCCGGAATGCATAACACGATCTTTTGCTCTTGCTTTGGTCCAACTGTAGTGTACAGGCGCACGACAGCCCAGGGTATGTACAGGACCCAGATAAAACGTCTAAAAATGAGAAACAAAAATCATTCCATCTTTCGCTCGCAATGCCACAGCTCGGGGGCATATTAAACCCAAACAATCGTACAGAAAAATGGTGCGGAGTCGAGCAAATCGCGTTTAATACCCTGGGGGAGGTGCGATTCCCGCAAAGCGATCATTGCGTAACATTCCTCCTCAACGGCATCCATCAATTTATTCGCCAGCTTTAGCCTTCAGGAAAGCCTCCAGGTCGAACTTGGGGTCCTCGAAATTCGTGATGACTAGGAGAGCTTGTTAGCATTGCGGGTTTTTTGGATGATGCGGCTGGTCCGGATTGTCTTCGTAGGTATCCGACTCGCATCATGGTAGAGAGATAAACTCACGGCCGCTAGATTGTGTCTTAACCTCCTGCTGGGGCTGGGTCTTCTTCTTGTACTCGGCCTTGGCCTGCTCGATCAGGCGCTCCTTGCGGGCGTACTCGTGCTCGATCTCCGCGCGCTTGGTGATGGAGTTGAGGGAGGACTGGTGGTAGACACCGTAGACGATACCGGCAACGAGAGCCGAGTAGCGGAAGACCTGTATTTACGTAGACGTGGTTAGAAGTTTGTCGGGGGAGAAGGGTGACCCTTATCCGGAACTCACATTGACACCCTGGGAAGCCATTGTGAGAGGTTTGTGAAAGAAAGGAATTAATAAGGTGGAATGGCAATATAAGGAGAGACCGTTCAACAGGTGTCAACCGTCAATGGCAATGAGACTTCAAGGTTGGTCAATGGCGAGGTTCTCATGTTCTGCGCGCGCGAGTTTTTCCGGGCCGCTCGACAAGTCCCGAGCCCGGAGCACTTAGTCATCTCGGCCAATATCCAGGGCCAAAGGGATCTATGAGAGAATGAACATGTGGAGATTTTATGGAGAGTTGGTTACAGGATTCTACTAAATGATTCGGTCCTTTGGGATGATTGGGTGCTTTTCGTATAAGTTTGAGCTCATATTTTGATTTGTATCTTGTAGCCATGGTGTTATTCCAATGCCCATTAATTGTAGAGATTAATTCCATATTGTCAATTCAAACGAGTACTTCATATACACTGCTATCATAACCAGTTTGGCGAGACTATCCTATCTTGTCTGTGTTATTTATCTCATTGCAGAGTGGTCACAAATTGCATGGAGTTTGACGTATGAAAGTTCTATACTATACAATGAACACAACTGGTACCTAGGTACACTCGATATTTTTTTGGGCAGAAACCTGTTGAGGGCTTGCTTAATATGTCATGTAAGGCAGATAGGGAGACATACTATTTATCTATTGGAGGGCAACTTTTACAACAAGCTGAATCCATTAGTATAGGTAGTAAAGTTGGACTGCCATGAACTTGTTGAAAGCAATGTAATGGGCTACTACGACTCCAGTACCTCTAGTGCTACAATACAGTGAGCCTTTGAATGAAACATCGTTATACAACTTTCATTTTTCTTCCTCACTGCTCGACCCTTGTGATCGCAATACTCCAGGGCTTGGGAGGCTTGGGATCGACACCTGAGGCCAGAATAGTCAACCTTAGTCATCCCGGTAAATAAACCGCGGGCTGCGATACTACAAAGTGCAGAGGCTCGTGTCTAATCGCTTCATGATTGCACAAGATGTCGATGCAGCAGCGCAAGGATGAGATTCTCGCCAAGCGGGCTAAGCTTGCCGAGCTGAAAAAGCAGCGCGAGCTACGCCAGAAAGAATTCACCTCTCGGACTAGCGTCGGGGATGCCTCAGAGGTAAACACAGCATGTGAATGAATAACAGAGCTCGGTTGACTCTAACAATATGCCCAGATCGTTTCCCCAGCACCCAGTCACCCAGGTAATAGACACGAGCTCGATGACCTGATCGCTCGCCTGGTCGACCGCCCAGCGTCGGCCTCTCTCAGCCAAGGTGCCGATGGCCTGTCGCGAAGAGGAAGCCGGCCAACATCTGTCTTAAGCGCCAGCCAATTGAGTGGAGAGAATGCCGACGCATATAACTCTCCATCGCGACCCCAGTCCCAGTCCATTGCCGTCCAAACAATGGGCGATGAGACCTACACCTCCGCATTAGAAACCCCGCAGGCCCCTGAATATGAACCCGACTCCAAACCTAAGCCCGAGGTCGTCACCTACAGCAAAGCAGTGCAAACAGATGGATTGGACTTCCAACCTGAGACACCTGAGGGATCTGTTGCTTCAGACGATGAGGATGTTCCTGGTACCACCCGGTCTAGCAAACGTCTTAGTCGACGAGAACGGGAACGTGACGAGGAAATCCTACAGAAACTCCGCAAGGAAATTGAAGAGGAGCTGCGCGCTACCAATCAAAACGATGGTAACGACAACTCAGCTACGCAAGCACGGCTACGGTATCCTCTACGCACACTCGATGACGATGAGCTGAAGGCAGTCACGTCGTCAGATGATTTCCTGGACTTTGTGGAACGGTCTTCGAAGGTTATTGAGAGGGCTTTGGACGAGGACTATGATGTGCTAGCAGACTATGAGCTAGGCGGAATTGACGGGGACCTACAAGAAGATGAGGAGACTGGCAAAAAGAAGAGAAGCATACAGGAAGTGTGCCACTTCTGGGATGAGCGATGGAGCAAGAATCGCATAATCAGTGATTTAGGTTTTTCGCCGAAGGTGGGTACTCTCAACCAATTGCTTTGTTGTTCGGTGCTAACTTTGACTTAGTTCCCCGAATTGTTGCTTGCATCATACACCAAAAATACTTCTGCTCCTCACGAACCTGATGGCCTGGTCCAGATCTGGAATCAACACTTGCAATCTCGTCCGGAATATGTGTTCCACTCCACTTCTGATATTCTCACAGCGAAATTCTCTCCCTACCATCCAAACCTTGTTGTTGGCGGTTCCTATTCAGGACAAGTGCTCGTGTGGGACACAAGATCCTCGCGCGCAGGTGGAGGCTCCCCCGTACAAAAGACCCCTCTGACTGGCACTGGACACGCCCATCCGGTCTACAGTATCTCGATCGTCGGTACACAAAATGCGCACAACATCATGACTGCCTCCACAGACGGTGTGGTCTGCGGTTGGACAATGGATATGCTTTCTCACCCACAGGATCGAGTGGAACTGACTACACCACCTCCCTCCAAGACAGAGGATCTTGCCCCTACCACCATGTCATTCCCTCACACCGACCCTACCTTCTTCATTGTTGGAACCGAAGAAGGTGTCATTTACCCCTGCCATCGGTACGACCGAGCCGGTGCCAAGGGCGGCACAGACCATCGCCTAGCCTACAAGGGCCACACGGCACCAATCATGTCCACCGCGTTCCACCCCGGCCGTGGACCAGTGGACCTAGGAGATCTCATGCTGAGCTCCAGTCTAGACTGGAGCGTTAAGCTCTGGCGCGTTCGGCCACCGGCGACAACTGCTTCTGCTACATCTGTCTCGGCCCCACAGGTCGTTGCGCCCATTCTCGACATTACTCGTGACGACGTGGTCTACGATGCACGCTGGCACCCAACTAAGCCCGGCGTGTTCTCTCTCGTCGACGGTGCTGGTAATGTCGAAGTCTGGGATCTGGCGTCAGATACCGAGGTGCCGGTTGCACGTGAAGTCGCCGATAACACCCACGGCAACCTTATGTCTCGGAGCCTTAACAAGGTTGCATGGGATGAGCGGGAAGGACGCCGCCTGGCAACTGGTGGACTTAATGGTGTCGTTACTGTCTATGAGGTTGGCAAAGGTCTCTGCGGACTGCCCGAGGAAGTCCCCGCGGAGGAGTGGACGGGTATGAAGCGACTTGTGGGAAAGCTGGAACAGAAGGACAAGGATCGGGTAGCTTGAATCTACCACTCTAAGGGCTTGTGTCTTTCCAATGATTGTAATTTTCTTCTGCGGGCCGACTTTCCCCGTTTACCGTCTTTTTCCTTGTGAGGCTTATTGTCTTGCTTGCCATATACCCCTTTCCCTTCAATCACATAATTTGTGCATGTGTATGTACCTCATCGCCAATTGCAATGGACAAATTTCAAGTTTCTCGATCCTCCGTACTACGTTGTATAAGGGGGCTAGACCGGCTTGGATGCTATTTTCAGCAATAGAATATGTTTACGAGAGTCCTGGGTGAAAACTTTAATTCGCATCTTGTCACATCCTTCTGGTGATCAAGGTCTCGACCTCTTTGACAGGTAATAAGACCCGCTAGAATACAAACTTACATGGATGTATCGACTTATTGAGTCAGATCTCTCGAACGTAAGAGACCAACCTTGGAATGATATCAAATATATATTCGTGTATTCCTCTCACTTTCCGGTGTCCGTGAAGACGTATACGCCAATAATCTATTATTATCAACCGCAGTGACCTCGGGAACAAAGTTGAGAGATACAAATGAAGAACAGAAACTCAAAATTTGTATTTACGTTCGACGTCCCGGTGTCGGATCGATGATCCAATAAACTTCGCAACTCCCCAAGTGTGGAAATAGTTTCTCCGGAGAACAAACGTGGTAACCAAGCATATGACCACCTATCATAGACAGTATATCAATATACTACTCGGTTTGGTTCCGGGTTGCTCCACGTTTTCTAAGGCCTATTAGCTAGGAACTAGCTTTGCGGTGAGTCTCTCCAGGGCTCCAGACCTGTGAACCGTGGTATAACTAGAAAGGTCGAGACTTGGAATCTTCGCGAATTGGATTTCCACGAGACAGCTTCCTTTCAACTTGGGTCATGATGTCAATAATACGGGTGGATTCAACGTCTTGATGGTTTTAATGGGGTTTGAGCCAAAGACGTAGCGCCGTCGATCCGGTTCCACGGAAACATCAACCTTAACTAATTAACTTTCTTTCCGTACAAAATGAACCAATCAAAATGTTGTTCGATCATTGTTCTTTTCTGATTATACTTCTCTTTGAACCATCTCGTAGGTTTTGTTCCGAAAGTCGCCTAAAGATTTTGCTTCTTTAGGACTTGGTACGTAGGTGGATATACTTGATACGTAGATGGATACACTCCACGAAAGGGATTGTGTCTCTGAGAGTCCCAATAATATACTTTCATGGCACTGCTGTCCGTGTTTGAAATCATTTCTATTAAACATTCATTCTTCTACCTCTCTCTCTTTCTCTGAATGTTTGTTCCTCTGGGAGCTTGCTACCCATGGGGCGGTCTACTATAAGTTCCTTTTGTCCATCGTTATGGGTATCGACTGGGTTCCGGGGGAAAAAGGATCATACGGGGGCAATGCCCTTGTGGCGGCCGCTGTAGCAATTGCTGCTGTGCAAATTATTTTCGTTGTTGCGAGGTTTTATACTCGGTTTATACAGCGGACAAAAATTGGCTTCGATGACTATCTGATTCTACTTGCCCTGGTATGAACCTATGAGTATCTTACAGATTTGAAACAAACAAACAAAGGCTAACAAATATATATCCAGACGGCAAGTCTAGCAAAATCAGCAATATACATTGTCAGTATGTACAGCCTCCAATAAATTGACACAAACCAACGACAAAAGCTTACATTTTCAGTGGCCCAAATTGGCCCAGTCGGATATCACGTTCAAGACATGGATCAGATAAACGAAAAGCCAGCCCTCCTAAGAAAAGTATGTTCCAGGAGATACCCACTCAGATACAAAGCTGACGAAAAGAAACCAGTATCTCTTCATTCTTCAAGTTCTCGACTATCCCTTCAGCGTGACACCCGCCAAGATGGCCTTGTTGCTGTTTTACGCACGCATTTTCACCGTTCGAAAATTTAAGCTCGGCGTTTACATAGTAGGATCATTACTTGTTGCAGTGGGATTGACAGCTTTGATCGAAGTGTTCTTTCAATGTCGGCCCTTCGCCCATATTTGGAATAAGTCGGTTCCCGGAACATGCACCTCTCAAACACAAGTCTACCGCATCCTCTCACCAATTAACGCCTTCACTGGATTGATAATTCTGATCATGCCCATTCCGGAAGTTTGGAAATTACATGCGCCCAGAGGACAGAAACTGGTTTTGACGGGTGTGTTTCTTTTAGGTGGATTGTGAGTATCTCGACGCTTGCTTCTTCACAGACACTAATGATATATAGAGGGACTATGGCTAGCATTATGAGAATGGCGATATACATCACTGAGAAGGCGGTGGCTATGGATGACGCAAAATGTAAGGCCCTTGCATCAAATCGAAGTGTCTAGTCACTAATCACATCAAATAGGGATTACGGTTAAGTTGGCCGTATGTGTGCTTCTCGAAAGCGCTGTTCTTATCGTTGCAGCTTGTCTTCTGAGCATTTGGCCTTTAATTACTAGGATCTTGCCTCGACGTCTGCAAGCTTCATTTGCCCGCATGCCGCGCGAAAGTCAGCACCGCTACTGGTATCTGAGGGATATTCACTCAAATAGTAAAAGCCAGGAGCGAATTGCGCGTTGCAGGGAGGTCCACATGGCCAGAGAGGATGCTTGGAGTAGCTCACCATCTTCTCCTTACTCGTTAGCGGATTTGGAGGATCAACGATTTTTGATCCTTGGGGATGACATGACTGAATCTCGTTTTTTTGGTGGACGATGCGATACTAAAAGTTTTTCATAGAGTAATACCCATAATTTTAATAACAGAACGTTGAATTCTGACTCGGAATTTCCTTCGCAAGGGTTTAAATAATCTAAGAAGAAACCCTGGAAGCGATTGTCGGGATTTACGACTGCAATCGCTCGGAAAATTGCCGACAAGTGATGCCAACTAGAAGTGGAGATGGGCTTTTTGTATCTGATTGGCACCCAGCCACAAGGTTAGTATTAATAACGCCCGAAAACGGAAGTTGTTCGGATTTGAAGTCATAGAGTGTATCTAAAGCCGGGCTGTATCTCATAAGTTAGCTATGCTCATCTAGCAATCTAATATGTACAGAACATACCAATCCCTCGAGGGTTTTTCTACCACATGCCTGCTGGCGATTGGCAAACCAAAAGTAAGCTGTGAACGCAATCACAATTGCGATGAGGAGACAATGAGAACTGAGAGCTGTCAGCCCGACTCAATATCATAATTTATCCCAACTTACCCAATCGACACCCAAACAGCAGTCAAGTATCGTGGTGCCTCCTGCTGGCGCACAATATAGCTACCTGCAACACCACCTAATCCATTGAAAGCAGTGACAGTAGCCGCGGTGGCAACTCGCTTCCACTGACCAACGATATTGTTAGCCTGGAAAGCATTGAGGGCGGCCCAGTTTGATACGTAGGCACCGGTTGCTAAAAAAGTGCCGATATACCGCACAGCTACTTGTGTGGATGCGGGTAGGCCAAACATCAGGAATCCAGCTATGAGCACCAGAGCATTGAAGATGATCAGTGGCCCGCGAGTGCGGTATCGATCTCCAATGAATGAGGTCAGAACGACAGGGAGTACGGCGTAATAGTATGGCTGGCGAACCGTCAGAAACTGCAACGAATGTACAGTTTTCACAATCAACTTACAGGTGTGGCGAGGATTATGGATGTATTTGAATCGAACCCCATTCCGGATTGCAGGATTATGGGCAGGAAATACGCCAGGGCGGTCGTTATGAGATTGAGCAAGAAGAACATGCATGCGAATCCGTAGATCTTCAGATCTTTAAAGTTAGCCAACAGAACCCCCCAAGAGAACGGCTCAGGAATAAGATCGGCACGATCATCTTGGATTCGGCGTGCCGCGATACGAGCCTCCCGATCCGATAGAAAGCGGAAACTGCGCTGTGCATTTTCTGGAAAATCGACCATCCACCAATAAGTGATGATTCCCAAGAAGCAGGTAATAAGACCCTGGACAAGGTACATCCAGCGCCATCCTGCCAACCCAGCCTTACCGTCCAAATGATTTAGACCGAAATTGACGATGTTCCCCGTTGCGAATACGAGGACCTCCCCAGATTGCAGGAGCGCAAATCGGAGCTGCTGCTCTTGTCGCGGATACCAGATACTGATCAGGTATGTCAGGCCGGGATAAATTCCGGACATTGAAATGCCCAGTAGCACACGCAGGGCAATCATTTGGCGCCAGCTGTGAATGAAAGCGGTGCACATTGTCAGCAGCCCGAAGAGAAATGTTATCGTGGCGAACCAGACGCGTGGTCCGACGAAGCGCACGGCTAGTGTGCACGGTAGCTGAAATGCTACATTGGCGATCGTGAAAATGAATATAGAGACTGAGTATCGGTTGCCCTGATTCAGATCGAGATCGGAGAGCATGCTTGTTACAGATGCGGAGGATAAAATCCCGGAATCTAGTAGATTGAGACTGCATAGGAGTCCTGCAATGCTGCATAGGCGCAGATCGACTTTCCATCGTACTCGTTTCTCTTGGGCGGTTCTCTCATTTCGCTGCTCATCGCTTTCTGGGCCAGTCTCAAGTGGTTTTTGGTCAGACGTTAAATTTTGCGGTATTTCTTGTTTTTCCCCTGAGCCCTGGACTGGATCTGTGAGAGAAAAACAATCTTTCTCTCTCATTATGAAGAAGCTGAGGCCAAGATCTGATTTTGAGCTTTGGTGTCACAGCTTTGGAGATTTGAGGGGTCAATGGTTTGTTTTGTTTTTTCTCGATAAGAATGCGATAGAACGCGATCGAGTAATATGGGCTTACCCATGATTGACGTTGCATGCCTCGGTTGGATTATCCAGCCAATTTCGATGCCCGCGTGAATCCCTCCGTAAATTATATATATACTCGGAGGGTTTTGAGGTTATTCACGAAGTACTGAATTTTCCGCCTATGGGCACCACCTATGAGCACCCTTGTCCTTCCATCGAGCATTGGATTGAGTCTGTTTTAGAAAGCTGTATGTTTTTACTTTCATACTCGGTGATGCCGCGCACATGTAGTGAACCTCGGAGGCATCAAGAGGATACTAGCCAACCTCTTACAATGAAACCCTAAATTAAAAGCATTCCTACACGACAGTTAGCCAATTAGACTAGGGCTTCACGGCCAACCTACAGAATGGTAACACCGATGTACTATGAATCAGACTTGACTGTACAACGTAAGCCAAATCCTTCTCAAATGTTCTTAACCAATAGACTGGTGGTGTCTTCAACTTCCACGCCGATAGAATCAATAGAAGTTGGGGTTGTGAGGTTCATCCCATACTCGAATCTTGTGAGTGAAGCGACCGCGCAGAGAACAAATGTCTATGATCTGCTATGCTTCGGATGCATCAAATCCCTTGAATGCCGGTCACGCATGGTACCTAGGTATGGATTCATTGTTTCTCTCGGGCACAAACAGAGATCATATTGATCAGCAAAGGGGCAGATAGAGGCGCCCAGGGATCTTAAGGACATTGAACAGTTGAATTCGTTATTCACTTATCTTTAACCCACTTGAAGCTGTCCAAGAACCATTGGGTAATCTGTTAGGATACTTCTCTGCGTGATTGTATCAGTTGTGGCTCCTTAGGGTGATGTTTCTATCGGTACAGAGTACAAGTGTGGATTTTAGTATGGAGCCTATGCTTTTTGAGAGACAATAAATTAGAATATACTATCTTCCACCAGTTGTTCCCTAAGCTATCTATTTTGATCCTGATCTATCTCATTCTCGCATTTTGATTTTTATTTCTCTCGTATTTATATATGCTAATCTGTGGTGCAGATTCAATAGCACCTAAGTTATTGCTGACCGGTCGGAGACTGAATTCTACTCCGAAGGTGTATCGGCCTGTCGGTCAATGTTGACGTGGATAATATCTACAAGTAGATAAATAGGCAAGTAGGGAGAACAGATAGACTCGTAAATCCATTTCACCGGGCTTTTTACATTTCGTCAAGTACCGAACAACCAATAGGAGCTGTCAGATTTGCAGAGATTAGGTTCAAGGCTGTCAGCAAAAAAGAATATACCTGAAGAAGAAAAACCAAAACAATGGACAATGAAAAGTACAGGGATAGTAACATACAAATATAGTTATGTACATATGTAGTAGTTAATATCAGTAGTTAAGCCCTAACATACAAGTAGAGAACCATAGAAACCACCCGGGGACAGAAGCCACCGAAACTAAGCCGTCGGGTGATTGTTCTGTTTGTTGCCCCCACGTTCGGGCGAATGGAGAGAAAGAGCTTAAACACAAATGTCCACTCCCCATTCTCTTCTCTCTCCGCATTTTTATTTTTAGTCTTGGATAACTCACATCATGGTCGAACTCATTAATCCCCCAGAGACTCGTGAACTCCTCCCTCCCCTCCTCGCATGTCTCCCACTAGCCTTCGTCTCGCCCCGCGCACCTCCAGCTCTGCTTCCCCTCCTCTCTCCCATCCTCCGCCAAAGAGTCGGTGTCCTCAGCTCACTCTCCACATCTGCAACTGAGTCATGGCTACAACTACTCTGCTGGGACGCCGACAAAGCAGAGCGTCTACGGGCGATCATCGACGGCGCCACATTCGAGCCCCACCCTGTCTCAGGCGAGATCGAGCTCCCAGATCAGCTGCCCGTGACATACAAGCGCGTTGACGACGAAACCCTCAAGGCGCAGGTTCCTATCACCGATTACAGCATCACTGTAGTCTACCTGTGGTGCCCGACGGATGCGGAGGGAGGCGGTCGTGGCTGGCGAGTTGCAGAGCTTCTGCCGCTGGAAGGTCCTGCCGATGAAGACCAAACCTGGGCTGTCTCTATTGGCGAGGCAAATTCTCTATCCAAGGCTCAGCTCATGGCCGATGCGCTGGATGAGACGCCCCAGGACAATACCGTGGAGAATGACGACGACGACGACGATTATTGGGCTCAATATGATGCCACGCCCGGGTCCAAGACCCCGGCGCAGCGTGCTGGCTCATCAAAGCTGGGTCCATCAGGTCTCTCTGAGCAGTCGTATTTCTCGCAATACGGCGATGTCCAGCCGGCTATGGATAATCATGACCCCAATGAGGAGCAACCGGAGGTCGGTCCGTCATCTCTCAACGGGGACATGCTTGCCAACTTGTTGCGCCGGCAGGTGAACGGGGATTCAGTGGACGAGCCCCGCACCAATGGATACTCTCCCGGTCAGGCTCCCAGCGACAGTGCTGCACAGGCCTTGAACCACCCTCGGCCGGCCTCTATCTCTTCTGGTAGCTCTGTGGCCAGACTGGAAAAGGAAGCTGAAAGCCAGTCTACCTACGAGGTTGGAGTAAAGCAACATATCAGTACCAGTATCAAGAGCTTGTTCCGTCTGGCTAGGGCTACTGGAATGCCTCGTGCAGAGTTCCAGTCGCTGGTCTCGACGGAATTAGAGTTTTTGCATATGACGGATGACGAGTAGGACTATGTACTTGATACCCATGAGCCTGTAGGATCTGACTAGGTTCATACTTTGGCGCGAGTTTTGCATATGAGAGCATTTTGGGGGTGTATTGGCAAATTTGGACATGTGATGTTATTATCACTGCAGAATCAATAAACACAATAAAAAATCACATCAAATGCAAACGTTGGAAGAAATATCCGGATCTCGCACTGGATACCTGATAAGGCATAGTGCCAATCCACGGATCTTGGCATCACCACTCTAACTACAGGGCTGAGCATTTTAATTTCCAAGGTTTAGGTATTGTACGGAGTATAAGAAATGTGGCTAAGTCGATGCTTATTTTCTTGACCAGAACGAGCCACCACTGCGAAGATCTGCGGCTGAGCTCACCCCACTTCCATCTGGAAGCTTAAAAGCCCTTTGGCCCCCATGTAAGACGAGAGAAGGGGGGAAAAAGAAAAGTCTACAGAGCTTCACTCCTACACATCATGGCCGATGAAAAGAAACAGAATCCCTTCGAGGGCATGGGGCCCTCGGAAGAAGCAGACCACCCACCAGCATACACAGCAGGGCCATCAACGTCATCCCCAGGCCCAGCCCCAGGCCCAGCCCCAGACCTCCCTCAAGGCCGGAAACCAGTCGCTCTCCCAGCGATATCCTCCTCATTTGACTCTCCCTTTATCCGTGCCTACCCTCCAATTCTCCAATCACACAACCTCCCCAAAGAATCCTTCCTCTTCTTCCTCGACCAGTTGAACAAAGACATCTCCAGCAGCCCGCCCCTCCAAGTCCTAGACGTAACAGGCGGCATCCTCAACTCGGTACCGATTCTCTTCCCGCTGCACTGGATCGGCAATGTCGTAAGCGGGCTCGCAACCCTAGGCAGCCAGGGCGTGTCGAAGAGCCGCACGGACTCATTCCTCAAGACAGCCAACAAAGACATCTTCGGGCCGCGGGGCTTGAAGGTCGAGATTACGAAGCTGGATGCGTTAGCTCATCTTGCTAAGATTCCCATTCTGGATGCCCAGGGCAAAATTAATAGACAGGCGCCGCTTTTCTTGCAACTACGGGATGAGGCGGTTGTTGGTGATGAGCGGCAGGTGGAAATGGAGTTACAGCGCAGGATTAGGACTTTAGGGCCTTGGATTGAGGACTTGGAGGTGGAGGTTTTGCCTTGGTCTTCGAAGTCGAAGTTGACCAGGTTAAATGCTGCGTTGAAGAAGAGGAATGCACCTAGGGATACTAGAGATGGGGAAAGGAGGGGAAGGGATGGTTCGTATGACGCGGAGGTTAGACAGGAGGAGAATGAGTCTTTTCGGAAGGCTTTGTGGCTTGTTATTAGGGAGATTGAGGAGGGAAGGCGCTGATTCGGAGGTTTATCGCATGCTTGGGCGTTGTTAATTTGGTTTTTGTGAAGCTTGAAGTTGAATATACAATACTGTCTAGGTGTTCTATAATAGAAATGGTTGAAGTTATTTAGGGATATACCAGTTATGATACTACAAAGGATCTTTGAAACTCTTCGCAGGTTGTCAGTATAAATAATCATCTTGGTAGCGGCATAACTCATAAGCATACGATCGTAGAGCATATTACTAGCTCTTTCATTGAAGCGCCATCACATTGCATAACCAGGAATGTGGGAAGTATATATGTTGTCCAATGAGATTCCAGAAAAGCCACCGAAAAGGCTATCATTGAGATATCACTTGTGCCCTGGTCGTACTCGTAATCTGTTGTAATATATCAAGATGTGAAGAGTCTGACGAGTCAAACATAGAAAAAATCTTAGTGCTTGATCCACAAATTTTCAAACAAGGAGGTGTAGGGCTGTTTCAGAGGTTATACAATTTTGTAGACTCCTTTGGTATACGTAGATCCGCTTTGGCCACCGCCCGGAAAGAAGACACGCAACTGTTCTCCCCTCCACAACTGTCTTCCTTTTCTTTCCTTACATTTCTTGGCTTCAATTCGGTGCCATGCTCCTTTGGTGAATCTGGTAAATTGGCCTTCTTATCTATCTAATTTCCTCTTTGTTGACATACTAATTCGCGACTTCAACAGTCTATTTAGCTATAGGTAGTTTCTCGGTCGCTCTCTTTATTTCATTTCTTACAAACATGTCGTCTCCTTCGTCCACTCTGCGGAAGAGAGGTGGAAAGAAGGAGGCTTACACTGCATTGCCCTCTGATGATGGCTCGTTGACTCCCGTCGCGCCGGTCAAGAAGTCGGAATGGGACTATTGGCTGGCCATAGTCATTCTTACCGTTCTGGCTTTCGCGACGCGATTCTATCGCATTGATTACCCTAATGAGGTCGTCTTTGATGAAGTCCATTTCGGAAAGGTATGAGGTTCAATGCTTTGTGGCATAATTGCCTCGAAAAAGGGGCCGTCCGACTAACATGTGTTTCTTTGTTAGTTCGCTTCTTACTATCTTCAACGTACCTATTTCTTCGATGTGCACCCGCCCTTTGGAAAGCTGTTGTTCGCCCTCATGGGCTGGCTAGTAGGCTTCGATGGAAGTTTCCTCTTCGAGAACATTGGCGACTCCTACATCGAGAACAATGTCCCCTACCTCGCTCTGCGCGCCCTACCAGCTACCCTCGGTACTTTGACTATTCCCGTAGTTTTTCTCATCATGTGGGAGTCCGGCTACTCTTTGCCTGCCTGTGTCCTTTCTGCCGGTCTGATGGTGTTTGACAACGCTCACGTGGGCGAGGACCGACTGATCCTCTTGGATGCCACCCTTGTGCTGTCAATGGCGCTTAGCATTCTGTGCTACGTCCGGTTCTACAAGTTGCGTCACGAACCATTTGGTCGGAAGTGGTGGAAGTGGCTTCTGTTGACCGGCTTCTGTCTGAGCTGTGTTATCTCCACCAAGTACGTTGGTTTCTTCACCTTCGTGACCATCGGTGCGGCTGTTCTCATTGATTTGTGGAACCTGCTTGATATCAACCGCCAGCAGGGAGCCCTCAGCATGATCAACTGGGGCAAGCACTTTGTTGCTCGTGCTGTTGGCCTCGTTATCATTCCATTCCTTTTCTACCTGTTCTGGTTCCAGGTCCACTTTGCTATTCTCACTCGGTCTGGCCCTGGTGATGATTTCATGACCCCTGAGTTCCAGGAGACTCTGAGTGACAACCAGATGTCTGCGCAGTCCGTTGGTATCCAATACTTCGACACTATTACCATGCGCCACAAGGACACCAAGGTCTTCCTCCATAGCCACTGGGACAAGTACCCCCTGCGTTATGACGATGGCCGAATCTCTAGCCAGGGCCAGCAGGTCACTGGTTACCCCCACAATGATACCAACAACCAGTGGCAGATTATGCCCAGCAACCCACTGGTTGACCCCTCTCAGCCTCAGAGCGTGCGGAACGGCGATATCATCCAGCTCCGCCACCTTGGAACTGAGAGCTACCTCCTGACTCATGATGTTGCCTCTCCCTTCTTCCCCACAAACCAGGAGTTCACCACCGTGTCTCAAGAGCTGGCTGATGGCGAGCGCCACAACGACACCCTGTTTGAGCTCAAGATTGAGGGGGGCAAACCCAACCAAGAATTCCGTACCCTTGCCAGCTTGTTCAAGCTGATTCACGTTCCCACCCGGGTGGCTTTGTGGACTCACACAACTCCGCTTCCCGAGTGGGGTTACAAGCAGGCCGAGATCAACGGTAACAAGAACATCCTTCAGTCCAGCAACGCGTGGTACGTTGAGAACATCGAGAACTTGGCAGAGGATAGCCCTCGTCTGGTCAAGGAGGAGCGCAAGGTCAAGACACTGCCCTTCCTGCGCAAGTACTTCGAGCTGCAAGGTGCCATGTTCCACCACAACAACGCCCTGACTAGCAGCCACCCTTACGCCACCGAGCCCTTCCAATGGCCGTTCCTGCTCCGCGGTGTTAGCTTCTGGACCAAGAACGACACCCGCGAGCAGATCTACTTCCTGGGTAACCCCATCGGATGGTGGATTGCTAGTAGTATCTTGGCCGTGTTCGCTGGTATTGTCGGCGCCGACCAGCTCTCTCTTCGCCGTGGTGTTGATGCATTGGAAGAAAGTAAGTCGAAACAAACCGTTCACTCCCCCCATTCGTCACAGGTCACTAACCCATCTTTCCAGTCTGGGGTCCCGGTACTCGCTCCCGCCTGTACAACAGTACTGGGTTCTTGTTCCTCTGCTGGGCCGCCCACTTCTTCCCCTTCTGGCTCATGGGCCGCCAGCGCTTCCTGCACCACTACCTGCCGTCGCACCTGGCCTCAACCATGGTCTGTGGAGCCCTGATTGAATTTATTTTCAACCTGCAGCCCCTCGATCCCCGCACTGCCCTACCCCCCACCGACGACCCCTCTGGCAAGTCCAAGGCCCGCTCCATCAGCAGCCTGGGCCGCTTCATCACTGCCAAGGATCGTATGGGCTCCAAGTCTCTCATTGCCGGTTGGGCGGCGACTCTCATCATTCTGTCCGCTACCATCTGGGGTTTCATTTTCTATGCGCCGCTTACTTACGGTACCCCTGGCCTCGATGTCGCCGGAGTCACCGCCCGCAAGTGGCTGAACTATGATCTGCACTTCGCCAAATAAGCTCTCTGGGCCCTTGGTTAGTATATCAGGTCCAAGTCCTTTTTGGACTGAAATGAAATGGAAATTGCTTGGCAATGTGTAAGATAAATTATAATCGTGATAGATGGAGGAATTGTGTTGAAATCATGTGGTCAAACAATTTTCTTTTTTTTTTGTTCTGTTTCCGATTGTGGTACATGAGGAATTTCTCAGACTTTCGAGTCCTGTGTTACTTATCGGTCAGCTGACGAAGTACTTGATATGTAGGTATGTCTGTATTTAATAGGTGTAGGTACATATGTAGTGTTGAACGCTCGGGTCTTGATCGGGGTAACTTTGAATTGATTTCAATTCTCACTAGTTGAGTGCATAGATACAGGGTCAGGTGGTTTCCTATTAACTGTTTACTATTTACAATTTAGATATGTAGGTTATTCAATGGTTAATTCTATTACTTTTCTGTGGCTTTGTATATGACTCTCTTTCACGTTTCTTTTTTTTACATTCCAATTAGTGGAGTTATTTTTAGACGTATACCTAAAGAGCCACTTACTATGTATAGTAAGAGGTTTCACATTCTTAATGCAGCGAAAGGGCAGTCTAGATTGTAAGAAGATCTTCTGTGGGATGAGATCATATAATTCTTATGTACATATATGTACAATATAATATTGTCTTGTCAGTAATAAAAATACCAAAATGGACATATGTACGGAGTCACTAAGTGCTCTAGTGCTAGTTATATGGGCGCATGTATATATAGAATACTAAGGGTATTATTGCCAACCTTGGAATACACTAGACCTCTCACCACTTGAACAAAAATTCCTTCTCTTCTTCCATTCTCTCCTGGAGATAAACATTCTTTCTCTCAATTCTTTACTCTTGGCAGCAGGGTCCCAAACAGCCTCTCCACTCCCCGCAGGTCTCCATTTTTTTTCTCATGTGCTTTTTCCTTTGAAAATCCTAGCGGAGCCTAAACCGAAACAAGTCCATTTCTTTTTTTGCGCTGGTTTCACTTGAGAGCTCATGGTGGGTTCAATTTCTCTGTTTATTTTTTCTTACTCTACTTCCTTTTCTTGTCTTTCTTTTCTTTAAAGGGGGAAAAGAAGAGAAAAGAAGAGATAAACCCCTAAAACATCTTAGCTGCAAGGAATTTGGGACTTGTTTTCCAATTTGTTGTCAAGTGCCATCGATCGAAACGGACGCAAGTCAACCCACTCTGTGGATTCCTGGGCTCTGATCGGCCGCTAAACCATTGCTTTTCGCCTTTGCGTTTTTCGCCTTTGGTCTCTCCTCTCGCCTTAACTAACTCGATTTCAATTCTTCCAGAACATCCCCCTGGATCAATCCTATTGAACTCTTACTCCCGAATAACCTGTCTGTTTGGACTTGTCGCTTATTCCCCCGAATTGCTTATATTCGACACGTCAACATAAGTCAATACAAGTCAACAAATACCCTCCAAAACCTTAATGGGAGTTGACTCGCTTCCAAGAGGTCGATAACAACTCCTCTCGATCTAACTGCTAGCCTCATACCACCATGAAATTGCCAAAGAGCTTTGCCCGACGAAAGTCGTCTGGCAACGTTCTTGAAGACGTGGAAGCCCCCCAATCCTCCTTTCGAGTCTTCGAGCGCCCGGGGCCCCAACGATCCATGACGGACGGTGCAGCATTGTCCAAACATCACAGTGAGGGCAATGCGGTGCCGTCGGCGCTGGAAGACTCCGAGAACATATTTGCCGAACCCGGGCGACCCCTGGACAAGCGGTATGAACGTCCCTCAACCATGGATTCTCTCAGGAGACGGCTGACGGGGAACCGTGACAGTGGCAATTACGAAAGTTCTACGTCAACCAGGCTAAGCTCTTCCTCCACCCTTCCATCCTCCACAGAGGTACCTCCACCCGACGACACCCAATCCCCACATTCTAGGATCCACGATGTGCCCGCTCCACCACAGCTCTCGAGTGCCCTGCGCGCTGCCGGCCGGACGTTCTCTTTTGGTGGACGTTTCGGCAAGTCTGCACCCCCTCGTCAACAAACCCCAGACGCGGCCAAGAACCGTCCTGTGACGGGTAGCACTGATAGCACAGCGACGCCGCCTAAGTTGCCAGACACAAACTTCACGATGGAGTCTCAGGACGACTTCAACAAGATGTTTGACAACATGGGTTCCTCTGTGCGTGGGAAATCCCCTCAGCCAAACAAGGTAAGATTTGCCAACATGTGTTTTCTCCCCTGTAGGTTGCGGTTCTGACAGTATCACAGTACTCTTCGTCTCCCCCGACCCATGTTCTTCCCGAGTTCCAAGTTAGCAGGGCAGGGGCACCTGCTCCCATCAACACCGACCGCTCAACCGCCGTTGAATCTCCTCCTTACTCTTGGGCTAGTCGCCCGTCCGAAGAGGGTCTGCTACATGACCGTGATACCATACCCGAAGAACAGTCCCTGGGTACAATTGCTGGGTTCCGCAGGCCATCGCCAGGTCCGAATCACCTCTCGGAAACCGCCACAACTTCCCATCGTTCTTTGGAGCGTCCTTCGAGAGGCCGATCAGATCGGGGAGGACTTCGTAGGAGTGGGGTATACTCACAAAACCGAGAGTCCATGCCCTTTGACGATGAAGATGCCAAAATGGTTCGTCAATCTCTCATGTGGAGCAAGGACACATCGCCCTTGGCCGAGGGTGCCACCTCGAGCTCATACATGGACAAGGGCAAAGCGCCTGTATACGGAAACGCGAACTCCGAACCCGAAAATATGTTCCAGTATCGTCGGTCGCCCCCTCCCGCGGACAGGCTGGACCCTGCCATTGCGGATAACGCGCGTTTGGCCGCCCGGTTCGCGGAAAGCATGCCTAAGTCGACGTCCCCGGGCAACAAGGTGATGACTCCATCTCAGTTCGAGCATTATCGTCAGCAGCAGGAACTTCGACGGTCTAATAGTGACGCGTCGAAGAGTGACGCAGAGTCCGATCATGATGAGTTCGACGACGAAGAAGACGAGGTGGAGAAGCAGCGCGAGACAGAACGGCAACGGCGAAAGCAGGAGGCCCACCTCTCTGTGTATCGTCAACAGATGATGAAGATCACTGGCCAGCAAGCACCCATGCACTCGCTACGTCCACCCATGAGCGGGGCTAGCAACAGCACGCCCAATCTGCTCCCGAGTCGCTTGTCTGTCATGGGTGATAAATCCAACAGTGGCAAGAGCAGCGAGGAAGAAGACGATGACGTCCCATTGGGTATCCTAGCAGCGCATGGATTCCCAGGCCAAAACCGCCCTCCTACCCGCCTGAATAACGTCAGCTCCAACCCCAACCTCCGTGCATCCATGCAACCACCCTATATATCGTCCTCTAGCTCGGTCTCCGGAGCTGAAAACAGCGGAAGCCGAGGTAGCTTGCCTCCATTTGCAAGAAACCTGCCGCGGGACCCTTACTACGGCGCCGGTATCGTGAACAACGCCAACCGCGAATCGCTCGCACTTGGAGGCGGTTCCGGCTCGGTATATGGAGGATCTTCGTCTCCAGCGCCTCCCCCAGGAGGACTGGTCGGTGTTATCGCGAATGAGGAGCGACAACGGGCAATGCGCCGAGGAAGCCCGAACACACAAGCCATACGCGACATGGGAAATGTACCACGGCCATACTCCATGATGCCGGGAATGCAGGGGATGCCGGGGATGCCGCAACCCGTATCACCTGGCGAGCAAGCATCGATCCAGCTCTCCCAGCAAATGACAGACATGATGCAGATGCAGATGCAGTGGATGCAGCAAATGATGCAAATGCAAGGCGGCCAGATGGTGCCGAACATGCCAATGCCCCCGATGATGATGCCCCCGATGTCCATGAATGGTTCCCCCTCAGGAACCCCCTCCATGTCCGGTCCGAACATGCGCCCGATGTCTATGCCCGCTGGATCCATGCTCAATGTTCCCTTCCAAAACACCGACCCGCGCACCCTCAACATGCTAGATCCCAACATCTCCACCCGCCGCACCGGCTCGCCAATGCCCAATCTCTCCGGCAATGCATTCCGCCCCCAGACAGGATACGCGCCCTCCATTGCGCCCTCCGAACGCAGCACCGCGGGAATGGCATCCCGGTACCGCCCCGTCTCCGTCATGCCTGATTCCAGCTCCAACAAATGGGGCGACGAAAATACTGCTCCCTCTATGATGAACTCGCAATCGCATCCGAAATCACACCTCGCCACGGTGACTGTTCGCCCTGTCTCGCAAAATAGTCATGCGCACGCCGGTGCCAAGAAAGCTGGCTCGGACGAGGAAGACGACGACGACGAGGCGTGGGCTGAGATGATGAAGAAGCGCGAGAAAAAGAAGAGTAGCTGGAAGTTGAAGCGGGGTACATCGTCGTTCGGTGATCTGCTCAGCGCTGTTCACTGAGCTATGTCTCGCTTGGAGCTTTGCTTGCTTTTGAACAGGATGTCCGCCTCGTATTGTATAGTTTCCTTTCCTTTTTTTTGCATCCGCGTTTTAATATTTGCACGACATATCACGCACATACCATCACTGGGGCAGCCGTACTGATCGGTTGTATCGGCTCGACGAATCCCCATCTTGTTGCCCTCCCTATCCAGCCAAGGATTGGCTATATGATCTGGAATCTGGACAGAGAGGGGTCTGGTCCTGCCACCGACAAGTATGAATACATATGCTTTCTTTAGTTTGGGTTCCTCTTTGTTTCTATTCCGTTTTTATCTTTCGTTTTGGCATCGGCGCAGGAAGAGATGGCTCTTTTATTTATTTATGTGTTTCATTTTTGTTCTCGTCTTCTGAGTTTTGCATCTTGCCTGAGCGCTAATCGACTCTTTTAATACATTTCGGGCCTTGGGGCCGTTATATCGGCTTTTTTTCCTTTTCTTTTCTTTCTTTCCTAGCCTGCTTTTTTCATGGTCTATAGAAAGTATTCGTTGTTAGAGATGGGATCAGCTTGATCTGTCAATGTATGCTTTAAGGTCTTCGACGAGGTCTTTACTATTTCGTACAAAATCGAGCTGCAGATGCTGAGTATACTTCCAGGGTTGTTTGGCTTGCTTCTATCTAGTGCGTAGCCTTGTAATGATACCTAGGTAAGGGGCTCTCTTTGTAAATTAGACTTATACTACACGCTTCAAAGACCTCGGGAGTTAGTGTGAATTTGTAGCTGAAGTCAGCAATATATATCTACAGAACCAGCTATAGAAATATGTTTATTGGCTATCTACGATTCACTCAAAAACCAAAAGTAAGTGATTCTGGCATATGCAAATAAAGTATCTGAAACAATCAAAACACCAAAATAAACAGAAGCGAACCGTGGTTCATACCTCCCAGAACCAAGGACGGCCAATGTCCCAATTAGTACAAGTACAGTCACGTGCAACCCAAAGATATCAAGTCACATGACCGATATCAGATCTGCGTCGGCAATACATCACGGAGTGCTTTTCATCGAAGGAACCAACGGGCAGAATTGGCATCAAGACTCATTTATTAATTTAAAGTGGGCTGCCTGATCGGGTATTTGTGTTTTGGTTAATTTGGTCTCACTTGAACATCAGAGGCGATCTGGAAAGTGATACGTGACGCCAACGCTGCGCTTCATTGTGTCCTCAACTTAAGTCTCAAAAGGCAGACTCGTTGGACTTGAGAGTATAAACTGCGATTGGAGGATTGTTTTCATTTGTCTATTTCCTCTCTTTCTCGACCCTGCGGTTCTGAACACCCTATACCAAAACCGCAAACTTTTTTTGGATATCTCACAAAATGAACGCCCCCGATAGGTAAGTGAATCCGCAGTCTTGGATTATGTTGTCATTTGTGCATTGTTCCGGTCAAATTTTCTGTGCGAATGAGATGCCCGGATTCGCCTTCGACTTTGCTCCTGGGCCCAGTACTCCGCCATGAGGTTCTAGGAGCGAGGTTCGGTGTGGCCCAATGAGCTGTAAGAATCTGCAAGTTGAATGCACTGGATAAGCTTGAAATTCAAGTTCAAGTCTTGTAGGCTGCTTTTTTGTCGTTGCAGAATCTGGGGCAGAATCCGGGGTTATTTTCATCTGACCACTGGTTCCTTCCTTTCTTGGATTGCATCATGTTGGGAAGGCACGATGCGATGGATTTGCATCATTTTTGTTTTGATTATGGAAGTGCTCTCAGTCGACTCTCCATTGCATTTTCACTGCGTCTCTTTCCATCCCGTTGCGTCTCAATTGATTCCAACTTCCTTTCATACCGTCGTCATTGTTCCTGGTCTATGAAAGTCCATCATGCCTCAATCTCCTGGTATCGTTACCGCCACTGCAGCCTTCGCCAAGGACCGCGCTGGTCAGCGTGGCTCCGGAGGTCCTGCTCCTCGCCAGGAACGTTCTTTAGTTCCTGACGATGTTCCTGACGTGTCAGTTGGAATGAATGACTATCCTGGCGATGGTCCTGCCTCTCCCATACATACCGCTTCGAGCACTCCATTTTCGGCACGATCCGAAGCTAACCCGGACACCGCAAACAGATATGAGGCCATTCTGCTAGGTCCCGGCGAGAACAAGATCGACGTGGAGGTCGACACTCGTGAGTCTCTGGTTTGACATGACATAGTTTGAATTGGTTCCACTAACCATTTACCCAGGCCTGCCCTCTGCTTGCATTTTCACCTTCCACAAGGAAGACCACACTCTTGGAAACATGCTCCGCACCCGTCTCCTGAAGACTGCTCACGTCACTTTCGCCGCCTACCGAGTAAGCAAGCTGGTTAACTCCACATTCTTAAAATAGACTAACAATTCTTTGAGGTTCCTCACCCTCTCACTCCCAACTTCCAGCTGCGTGTTCAGACCGATGGGGAGGTCACTCCCCGCCAGGCTGTTATCAACGCCTCCGAGGCTCTGATCAAGGATCTTGGTACTCTGTCTCGTGAATTCACCAAGGAATATGAGCTCCGCAAGATGGCGAACGCCGCCAACCAGCAGCAGAATGCCGACTAAGCGGCCGTGGCTATTCAGTCACCACCCGTCTTAGTTTCGTGGGTCTAAAGCTCTGGCGCATGGAGCAGTGATGACTTTATGCTTTGCGTTTGTTTTCATTTTCGATCTGGGGATCTATGGATGGCCTATTCTTTGCGGCGTGCTATCTTTCCCTTTTTTTTTGTGCTTATTTACAACATTTCAAGGCCTGGAAAGAACCGGCTAATGCTCGCTTTGAACGAGCATGATAGCAATGAATGAAAAGTCTCATTGCCATTGGTGTGCTCAGTTCTATCGGTAAATGTAGTTCATAGTTCTAAAAATATACCTAGTCCTAGTATATACAGGGACCCCAGGGCTCGGGGCTATACTGACTAAGCAACCAATTGAGGTTAGCGTGTCCCTGGGGCCGCGTCCATCGGCGTCATTCGCATCCTCCTGAGACCCTCACTGACCACTTTGCATTTGTTTCTCTCTCATATATTTCTCATTGGTTTTCTTGCATCTGTTCTGCTCATGCGAGTGTGACTTACTAATGTACTCCTCGTCGAATAATTTCCTCGGGGGTGGTGCCACTGGCCGTCCCGGCCAGGCACCATTCATGCAGCAGCAGCAACAACCCCCCTACTCGCAATTCCCCCAGGGCCAGCAATCATCAATTCAGCAGCCTCAGCCGACGGGATTCGCTCAGCAACCAACTGGACTTGCTCCCCAACCTACCGGTTTCGCCGGCCAGCCGTCGCCATTCGGTAACTCGCAGCTTCAGCCTCAGGCCACCGGGTTCCCCGCGCCACAACTCCAGCAGCAATACACTGGCTTCCCTGGAGCTGCGCCCCAGCAGCCCCAGCAGCAGCAACAACAACAATCCCAGAGCTTCCAATCACAATATACCGGGTATCCTCCCCAGAATCAGGCGCAACAGGCACCCCCGGTGCCACAGATCCCAACTCGATTCAAGACCTCGAGCGACATTGCGAACTCCTTCCACGATGTTGGTTCCGGGCAGCCTCCCCAGGTGCCACCGAAATCTGGGTCGAAGATTCCGAGCATTCGGCTGTCATTCATCACGGCGCAAGATCAGGCGAGGTTCGAGCAGCTCTTTAAATCTGCCGTTGGCGATAGCAAGACAATGGATGGTGGGTTTCCGTGACTTCAGTCCTAATTGAAACATGTGTACTGATTTTGCAAAATAGGCGATAAAGCGAGAGATCTCTTGATGCGCTCGAAGCTAGGAGGAGAGGATCTTTCTAAGATTTGGGTCTTGTCTGATTCAACTAAGTCTGGACAGTTGTTCTTCCCCGAATTCGCATTGGCCATGTACCTTTGCAATATTCGTATCACCGGTCGCGATCTTCCTTCATCCTTGCCTGAAAAAATCAAGAACGAGGTTTCCAGCATGGTTGACATCATTTCTTTCGATGTTCCCGACACAGCCCCGGCCCCCCAGCAGCGAACCAACGTCCCCAACTTCGATGCGCCTCTCATGGAAAACAGTGCAACTCCGCCAGTTGTTCAACAGCCTGTTCCGCAGCAACCGAACAATGCCCAGCTCCTGTCTCAGTTGACCGCACAGCCCACCGGGTTCTTCCCCCAGCAGACAGGCATTCAACCGCCAAGTATCCAGCAGCCCCAAGCGACAGGCTTCCCAGGACAGAACCAGTCCCAATTCCTCCAACCTCAGCAAACTGGATTCATGGCCAACCCTCAGGCGACTGGATACACTGGTCCTCGTCCTCCAATGCCGCCAATGCCTACTGGCTTCGGTTCAAACCTCAGCCCTGCGCAGACCGGTGGGATGCAAGGCCTGGGGGTACAGCCCACGGGCCTGACCGCGCAGCCTACCGGTATGCCAGGCCAATGGGGCTTCATCAACACACCCGCGCAGGGCTTGCCTAACATCGATGCGATGAAGCAGCAGCTCATGCCGCAGCCTGGTCGCGAAGGTGGTTTCAGTGCTGCTGGTCTTTCAGGAAATGCTACTGTCGCTTGGGCCATCACCAAGGAAGAAAAGAAGATTTACGATGATCTCTTCCGTGCATGGGATGGTCTGCGCAAGGGCTTTGTCAGTGGCGAGACTGCCATCGAGATCATGGGTCAGAGTGGTTTGAACCGACTTGATCTGGAGCGCATCTGGACTCTAGCGGATCCGCACAACCGCGGCCGTCTCAATATGGATGAGTTTGCCGTGGCTATGCACATGATCTATCGTGCTTTGAACGGATACCCGGTTCCCAACCGCCTGCCACCAGAGCTTGTTCCTCCTTCCACAAGGTACTTGAACGATTCCATTGGCACAGTTAAATCGCTGCTTTCTCAGGATGCCGAGAACCGCAAGGCTACTGGCGCATTTTTGCAGCCGCAGAAGACTGGTGTCAGTTATTTGAAGGACCACTCTTTCCGCGGTGGTGCAGGTGGCTCGTCTGCTGCTAGCCGCAAGGATGCGACTATGTTCAAGAACAACGACGCTGCTGGTGGTTACCGCTCGAGCGCACGCCGTCGCGTTGGTAATGACCCTCGTACCCCGTCTCCTGCTGCATCTGGTGCTTCAGAGGACGAGTTCTCCGTCGAGCAACTCCACAAGAAGATCCGCGAGGCAAAGATCATGCTGGACGCTGTCGATTTCCAGGACGAGAACCGGGCTGAAGATGATGATGCATTAGACCGTCAGGACCGCCGCGAGGCAGAGAGTCTTATGGACCGTATTCGTCGTGTCCAGGATGATCTTGATACCCACCCCAATGCCTCGTTCCGTCAAGTCGACAGTGGCGCAGACCGCCGAGCTCTTCGTCGTCAACTGCAGGCCTATGAAGACCAAGTTCCCCAAGTTGCTTCTGATGTGCGTCGCCTTGAGCGCGATATCGCCGACGCAAGGCTTGAGTTGTTCCGTCTCAAAGATGCCAAGGCACACCCAGGAGGTGCCTCTAACATCATTGGCACTGGACCTGGTGGCATTGTGACCGAGGCGGACCGAATTAAGGCCCGTGCCCGCGCTCGCATGCAAGCACGCGCTGCTGAGCTTGCTGGCCGCCCCGCGCCCGCGACAGAAGATGATGACGGCCAAGCCGCTCGTCGTCTGGAAACTGAGAGCAACAACGTCAAGGCGGAGCGTGAGCGCAACGACACTATGACTCGCGATGTCGAGGAAAGCGTTCGCGATTTCGCTCGTAGTCTAGAAGATAGTCTTCGGGACCAAGGGCAAAATTCCACGCGTGAACATGAGAGACGTCGTTGGGAAGATGCTTTAGGCGTCGAAGATGTGATCCGTGACTTTATCTATGATCTTAGCCGCAATAGCCGGACTGCAAATGTTCGCAAGGAAGAGTATGTATTTTTTGCCAATGTTGAAAACGAACCAATGCTTACAGAAAATAGGCGAGAGAGATCTTCACCAGAAGTGCATTCTCGTGCGTCCCCAGCGGCCGAATCTCCCGCGGCGCGCCCTGCGATGCCTGCGCCTGTGAGCTCGTCCAGTTCAATTGCTGGCAACACGCATGAAGATCGTGTGGCTGCTGCCCGTGAGCGTGCTCAGAAGCGTATTGCCGAGCGCATGGCTGCTGCAGGTTTAAAGCCAAATGACGCTACTGAGACTCTTGCGCAACGACAGGAGCGTGAGAAGAAGGAGCGCGAAGATCGTGTTCGCCGCGCCGAAGAAGAGGATCACAAGCGTGAGGATGAGAGACAGCGTCGGTTGGCCGAAGAGCGCGGTGGTCCTAGTGCTGCTGCTGCTGCTCCTAAGCCGGCAGGCAAGAAGCCACCACCGGCGCCGCCGACTCGCAGAGCCCGGACAGATAGCGCTGGCCAGGCTGATCTCAAGAAGGGAGATGAGTCTGCTAAGTTGGAGCAAGCTGCTCGAGAGCAGGCCATCAAGGAAGAGCAGGAGGCTCAAGAGGTGGAGACTAAGCGTCTTGAGTACGTATATATATTGTTGCCGACGACACAATCATTTGCAATTGGCTAATCTATTTATAGGGACGAGGCAGGCCGACGCGAATTGGAATTCCAAAGAGAGAAGGACGCCCAAGCAGCTCGCCTTCAGGCTCTTGAGGAACAGGTCCGCCAGGGCAAGATCAAGAAGCAGGAGGAGAAGCGCCGCAGAGAAGAGGCCAGCCGACAATCCAAGGAACAGGAAGCCAGTCTTGCCGCTCAGCGCGCAGAGTTGGAGGCTGCCAAGGAGCGCGAGCGACAGCTTCAGCGTGAACTTGAGGGCCTTGACGAAGAGACCTCATCTGATGACGAGGGTCCTGCTGATGCCACTCCCCAGTACAGCACTCCTGCGCAGAGTCAGGTCTTGCCTGGCCCGCCCCCAATTCCTACGATAGCTATGCCTGAGCCCCCATCCTTCGCACCCGAGCCCGAAAGCGTGCCCAGCGAGGTTAGTTCACCCGAGAGCAGCCGCACTATCCCTGCCGCTACCCAGGATGCCGAGTCCAAGAACCCTTACTTCAAGACCATGGGTCAATCGTCTGAGCAGGTGGCCTCGCCCCCAGCCACAGCCCAGTCCACGAATCCCTTCCACCGCTTGACGCAGCAAGAACCCATCAAGCCGACCTTCACCGGTGCCGCTCCCCTGGAGCGCAAGACCCGTGCGCGCCCCGAGGCGGATGACGACTGGTCCGCCGCAGGCTCCGATGCCGGTTCATCAGATGATGAAGACGATCGACCAACCGGTGGCAGCGCCAAGCAGCTCGCCAGCATCCTCTTCGGTACCATGGCCCCTCCACGTCCTCTAAGCGCCATGGACGACGACAAGCCTGCCTCTAAATCTGCCAGCCCAGTTCACGACAGCCCTGTTGCACCCCCGCCTCCCCCACCAGCAGCTCTGCCTCCCCTCCCTGCCATCTCAAGCCCCGACGGTGCTACTCCTGCCCCGCCATCAGCAGTTCCTCCTCCACCACCACCACCTCCCCCTCCCCCGGGAGCCGCTGCCCCGTCCATTCCCCCACCCCCACCGCCTCCAGGCGGAGCCCCAGCTCCTCCCCCACCACCTCCCCCCGCCGGTGCGCCTCCCCCTCCTGCGGCCGCAGGTGGGGCTGGCGGCCGCGGCGCCCTACTCGCGTCCATTCAGCAAGGCATGACCTTGAAGAAGACCCAGGTCAACGATCGTAGCACGAGCTCGTCTGCCGGACGGGTCCTGTGAAGTGGAATCTTTTGCTTCGGTTTGGATTAAGAGCACATACTGTACAGATGCGAGATGCGAGAATGATACATCATGGATGATCAGAGGTCAATTGATAATCGAACGGGTCGAGTAGTTAGCTGTTTCTGTACCTTTCTTGGAATACTCATTGGTTTTGTTTAGTATAATTATATTCTCATTGATTTGCCTTGCCAGTGAGTATATCGTCGAGTAGTGAAAGATTGTGGGTTGATCGAACCAAACTAGATAGAACACTGCATTTATGGAACAATATAGAAAAATGGAAATCCAGAAAAATGGAAATCCCAAATGCAGTTCATATATCATGATTATGCTGCTACTCGCACATGCAGATGAGACTGTACAGTCTTAACTGTCATGCGACAAACTATACATTACAAACAATAATGCAAAGAACGCCAATGCATCAAAACACCAAAAATTCAAATCCAACCCGCCAATTTCGATTTGTTTTCGAGATTATAACCAACTTAAGTGAGAACCTCGGCAATCACATTGCCCAATGTACTCACGCACCAAACAGCAACAAGTCCCCAACCGATCCTCCGGTCCATTCTCCAATTGTTCATGGGAACAACAACCAGAAGACCAACAAGAATAACCAGCAGAGTCGCGCCGCTGATGACAAGGACTTTAGAAATGGCAATTTCATAGGGAACCTGCACAGAGCCGACGGGGCCCGGCACTGCCTGATCTTGTCTTGCATTGCCGTTCAAAGTCATGTATAGACCGCCCAGCCCGATACCGAGTAGGATGTTGAGCATGGGGCCGCCAAAGCAGGCGCTCAAGGCCATAACTGGGTATCCAAGGCGGGCGACGGTGATGTCGGCAACTAGGTCGCCGAGGGAGTTGCCAACTGCGAAGACGGTCAAGCCTAGGAGGGAGTCTGAGATGTTGAGGATTACACCGAGGGTTTTGAGGAGGGAGACAACTTCTGTGGCTATTGTCGCGATCCAGGAGATTGCGACCAGGAAGCCGAGGAGAGCGAGGAAGGGGCGCCATTGCGGTGGAAGAGTTGGGGGGTGAGGTTGGAATTCGGGTTCGGGGAGAAGAGGGAGGGAAATTTCTGTTGGATAGCGGGTTTGGTGGTGGCGACGGGTGCTTATAATTAAGACTGTGAGGCAGATGGAGGAAAAGAGTAAGGAGACCATAGTTGGGAGGAAAAGGTTGCGGAGTTGAAGATCGTCGTCCATTGTTGTCCAGGCGATGAGCACAACGAAGAAAGGGCCCGTGAAAAGCTGGATTGAGACTAACCAGCGATTCCAGTCCTTTGTTGCTACGGCATCTACAGAGCCTGCCACCGTTACAGGTGGCAGCTCAGAGTCCCAGCGCGGGCGCTCGGTGGGTTCATATGAGGACTTGCGATGAGGATGCGTCGGTGGCACATTGGGAGCAGACCCGTTATAGTCCTGAGCCTGGGGCATTATGACTGGACTATCTGCTGGAAGCCTGACCCTGGGAGAAGGATCATTTCCATTGCTGAGGTCCTGGACAATCACAGATGGTATTGGGTCTGGTTCTTCGGATTCCGGTGCCTGTGGCTCGATTACTGGGACTGTTATGGTAAGAAGCAGCACGCTGGGGGCTGCTATTATACCAAGAAGTCGCTCCCAGACGTTCTTGGACTTCCAGCCGGCCAGGGTTGGGAAGAGTGTGCAACAAATCTGTTGGGGGGAAGATATCGAGTCAGGCCACCAATTCCTCAGATAAGTTCGGAAAGGAGAGCCTACATGAGCAAAATGATCATAGTCGTCATGGATGTGAAGTCGCTCTAACGGCGTGGATGGATTTGGGAGTCGAAGGCTAGGTGGTCGCGAAGACGTGGAGGATGGCAAATCTGTGTATGATGGGAAGGGCACAGAAGGGCTTTCTAGACCATACCCTGAATGTCGACGGTTTGTAGTACCTCTAGGCGAGACCGACATAGGGGAGCGCTCATGTGCTCCTAGACTTTGGTAATTCGGTGAGATGAAAGCATCTGATGGCGAAAGCCGATCTGGAATTTGAGGCTCTGCAGCCACCGGGCTTATACTCGGCGACTGGTCCGCAGAAGATGACTGGGACACAGCAAGTGCCTTTGCAGTATCGATTGGAGGGAGCTGACGCGCCTGCATTGCGTCTTGGCCTGAGGTATCCTCAAATGATGGCTTGCTCACAGTGAGAAGTGGACCTTGCGTTGGCCGAGGCTCTAAAACACTTGCGTCTAATTTCAAGCCAGCGGCATCGTTTGCAGAGACAGCTCGAATACGAGAAGAGCCTGCTGCACTGGACGGAGAGAGACGATCGTTGGAGCCGGATGGTCGGTTAGCACGAGGATGTGACGCTACGGAGCGCGTATCGAAATCACTCTCGCCATCGTCTGAATAGCTGTTCAAACTTATTGTCGGGTTGTGATGGGTGTTTCTAGATTTCTGCAGTGAGTGAAGCACAGATTGAAACTCCAATGCGCCAACAAGACTAGGTCTGATAGGGTTCATGGTATTGCGCCTCGATCGCGTAGGCCGGTGAAGATGCATGTTATCGCGAATCCCGGCCAAGTACCGATTGCGAGTTTCGTCATCTTCGTCATCTTCTTCTTCTTTCCAGATAGGAACAGCCTCGGCACGTTCCAAAAGATCGAAGTCTTCAGTTGAGGCGCCGCGAATGAGACTTCGTGACTCTGATGCTACACCAGGATCATCATCCTCCGCTGTCTCTTCAATCTCCAACTCCTGATTTTCTGGTATGTGGAAATGAGCTCGCGCTGCGAGCTCTCTCGCATTCTTTCGCCGGCGTTGTACCAAGTACCAGTGCCAGGTTACCACCATGACGACATAGAAGGCATAAAAGCCTACCATCGTCGCGGACTCCCATACATGAAGTTTTCCATCGGCCAGCATAAACATGCTGAAAACCACGGCAACTATGAAGAAACCCACGTCTCGAACAAAACTTCTCCGCGCAACCTTGAATGGCCGAACGAGGGCCATGGACCCCGCCACAACCGAGGTGATGAAAGTGGCAGCACCGATCAACTCACCAATCGCCAAACTTCCACTATTTGACCGCATGGCGGCAAATGTGGAAAATACGTCAGGACTCCCGTTACCAAATGCCAGAAACGTGACGCCTGTGAGACTCTCGCTCATTCCCAAAATGCTGGCCAATGTGCTTAGATCGATACACAAGAAGTCACTTGCAGCGATTCCAATCGTACTGAAGAGAAGTGACAGCCATAAAATCAAGATTATGAATGCTACCGGTTTCGCGCCGGCCAGCCCGCAGTAATAAAATTGGAGGTAGGAGATCAAACCATCCTCGTGATCGGGACAGTTGGCACGGATGAATGCACATTGATTCTTGACATTGCGAACTAATCGGCACTATAACAAGGTAGGACAGAATATCAATTAGCCTTTGCGCATCTCACAAGGGAGGGGGAGGGAGCGATACCTCTGGTTCGGCCTCTCGTTTCAACAGACTTATGCCTGCTGCTGTACCCGTTTGTATATGTTCGCCATGTTCACTTTCGGTAGTACTCAGCCACCAACTCGCAGTGGCAAGGACTGTGAACACAAACAACGTGGTATAAAATGGTCGGGTTGAATATCGAGGTTGCTTGCGCGCGGCAGGCTGCAGGAAAGATAACAGCTGGTTCATGATGACGAAATTTTTGGCGGCATCGTGGATCGAACGGATGATTTTAAAGACCAATCTGTATCAGGAAGGTCGATACCTAAAGAATGAAAAGACTCAAACTAGAACTAGAGGTCTAGTGCCTTGTACATTGGTCCCGTGCGGTGAGGACGATGATGTCAGCCACGGGGGAGTGTCTAGGTGGGCCAATGCACGTCCCGAGATCCGTTAGATTATGAAGAGATCGGCTAGGCAATAGAGGGGCGATGAAGAAGTGCTACGTTGTATACTCGATAGATTGAAATAGAAAGTATAGATACAAAGATAGGAACTGATGTGAAGGTCATAAGAGACCTAATATTCTATAGGTATAACTATTTGCACGCACATAGTGGTAATAATTAACCTGGATTTTAACCTGTGATATCGGGCATCGAAGAAATATTACATAATACACTGCATCGTTGGCACATATGGACAACCGTATGTTTGTTGACTTCCCCATTTGTTTTGCTTCATCGCCCCTCTCCCATCAGACCTTCCTTAAGCTGTTATCGTCATCCCCTATCGGGGGAAATCGCAACCATGCCCCGTGTCGCAAATAAGGTGCATCGCCGTTCCAACGGCAATTCGACCCCTCACAAGAACTCTCCAGTCAAGTATGTATCCCAGAGGTATCTTTTGCTGATGTGCAACTGACTCGATTAGGATACCCCTCAACGATGATGAAGGAGAAAAGGCAGCGCGCATGGAAGCTCGTCAAGCGCTCCATGATCGTCAAATGAGTCAGATTAAAGCCGCAGTCAAGACGCCTATGCCACCCCGTCGATTTACTACATACGACCGTGAAGGAAGTGACAGCCCTGCGACTCCACGAGGATCCGGTCATCGTGGTCGGACTAGTGGCCGTACTAGCGATGTGAACGGCCGTGCAGTGGATGCCAACGGTCGCGCAGTGACGCCCATGAAGCGTGTGCCAATTTTGGCGAACTTCGAAGAGTGGATGAAGATGGCGACTGATAACAAGATTAATGCGAACAACTCCTGGAACTTTGCGCTTATTGATTACTTTCACGATATGTCTTTACTTAAGGAAGGAGATGGTGTGAACTTTCAGAAAGCTAGTTGCACCCTTGATGGCTGTGTTAAGATCTACACCAGTCGAGTGGACAGTGTCGCAACAGAGACAGGAAAACTTTTGAGTGGTTTGGCTGATAGCCGCGATAAGAGAGGCCGCGGAGAAGAGGAGGCAGAAGACGGTGAAGATGACGAGGAAGGCGAAGATGGGCAGCCCCGAAAGTCGCGCAAGAAGGTATGTTATGATCTGTGAAAGGTATGGAATTGAACTGACAAAATCGCGGCTAGAATCGTTCCCACGAGGCCACTCTCGCCCCATCATTTGCATCCCTACAATTGAAGAAGTTCGAACTCGAGTTTGCTGTAGACCCATTGTTCAAGAAGGCGTCGGCAGACTTTGATGAAGGAGGCGCGAAAGGATTGCTTCTGAATCACCTCGCCATCGATGGCCATGGACGGATTGTGTTTGATAGCAGTGACGATGCTGTGGATGATAGCGCCAAGACAGCCGAAGATGACCGTCAAGATTCCGCAGATCCCGACCAAAAACATGAAGACCAATCGAAATCAACCCAGCAGCCCGCGAGCGATACATTTGAAGATAACAAGGAGATTGATCTCGGTTCACTGGCAAGCCAGTTCTTCCCAGATTTGGATCGCCTCGACGAACAAGACATCTGTCCTTCGCTCAAGAACCTCGACCTGGGTGATCCTAGCGGATCGCTGGATCTTCCTCTCCTCAAAGCGCCAGAGGACTGGCGTCAAGACAAGCTGAATGAAGAGGGACGAGCACCTGACGACCCGTCTGGCATCATGCTTGATGACGATAATGCGGTCGGATTTGACGACGATGATGATGGTCTGGCTGGCTTCGATCTCAGTGACGACGCTGGGTTCGGTGGTGGAGGAGAGGCCTGGGCCCGAGAAGCTGCCTTGGAGCCAATGCTGAATGTTCACCGCGTTGCTCACGCCGCAGGCGATGATGGAGAGGGCGAGGATGGCGATGAAGATTCATATGCCGTCTCCATGTCCCATCAACCTAACAACCATGACCACGAGAACATTCTCAGCTACTTTGATAATGCGCTACAGAAGAATTGGGCTGGCCCAGAACACTGGAAGATTCGGAGAATCAAAGACCACGCAACAGCTGCTACTTCGGCCCCCAAGCCGCGCAAGGAGAAGGAGCCATTCGAGATTGATTTCGCGGCGCCTCTGGACCCTGCCATCGCTGAATTGATTTACACCCCTGCAAGTTCCAATTCCGCTGTTTCATTACCAAAGACACAATGGAAGACCAAGGGACGCAACCTGCTTCCCGATGATAAGCACTTCAATTCCCGCAATCTTCTTACCTTGTTCCTCAAACCAAAGGCCAAGCTTGGCTCAAAGAAAATTCTCGGCAAACGCCGTCGGCAAGATTTAACAGCTGGAAACGGCGACATGGACGAGGCATTCTGGGCTAACCATAAGCCGGAAGAAAATACCGGCGAGGAAGGTGCCGCTGGTGCCTATGATGCCAACTTCTTCGCTGATGACGATGGCCTTGCTTTCCCCAATGGCATGGATCTCGATGACGATGATGACAATCTGCCATTTGCGGATGCCCGGGAGATGTTGTCTCCACCAGCAGACGGTGCCACAGGCCCTTCATCCGGCGAAGCAGGTGGACAAACTGGGCTCAGTGCGCTCCTGAACATGGTCGGCGCCACACCCAGCAAAGGAGGTTACGGCTCACAATTAGTAACACAAGGTGGCCGTCGCGCAAGACCCGACTATGTGGCATACGCACGCGTGGCGAAGAAGGTTGACGTCCGACGCCTCAAAACAGAGATGTGGAAGAGCATGGGCGAGCGCTTAGTCGATGCCGTTGAGTTCGCCTCAGCTTCCCAGCCGGGCGCTGTGTCTAGCGAGGCCCCAACAGAGCCTGAGAGTGAAGTGGATCCCGATGTGCCATCAACACCCAAGGCCCATAGCCCTCAGCAGTCTGCCGATAGCAAGGACTCTGGCCGGCTTAGGTTCACCCAGATCATGAACTCCCTCAAGGGTGCCTATCCCGCTGAGACATTACGGGACATCAGTACCTCGTTCGGGTTCATCTGTCTCCTCCATCTTGCCAACGAGCAAGGTCTTGTCCTTGAAAGTGATCTCAGTAAGGTGGGTGCTGATGCAGCTACCCTGGAAGAGATCTTCGTTTCTAGGGATGTGCACGCTATCCTCGAAGAAGGTGGTGGAATGTAAGCCTTGTTTGAATTCATGTACAGTTGTAACAGGTAGAAACACTACGATATGCATGTAGGTCACGAAGGATGGACAGGACAGCGTGACTTGGATAGATCCTCGCGGCGTTGTGGTTTTGCTTTTTCCTATTCGCAGTGAATGGCGCTATATGGTCTTTCTTCTTCAGGGGGTCTTTTTTTTTCTTTTTCTTTTTGATGAATCCAACCCATTTCACGTGTGACTCTGGTGCCATTGCGTTGTATAAATTTGTAGTATAGCCCTGGAATGATATAAACCGTTGTCACCAATACCTAGGTACAGCTGATTTGTTGGCAGCTGCCATGTACTTGGGATTCACTCAAGTAATCAATGACGAGTAAGCAAAACTGTACTTTCATGTAGATCGTAGTTGCAATATATTTATTTATTGGACTGATATCAAAACTGAAAGAAATAGCAAATCCATGAAGGTAAGCACAAATTGGTATATGTATCTCCAAACGCCCCAGTGTGTACATTAAATCCATAGGGAAGGTAAAAAAAGAATAGTTGGACCAATATCCGATTTTCAAACAGGTTCACCAAAACGACCAGAGCTTCAGATTTTCCAAGATTTTCAACTGTTTTTCGGCTTTTGTGTTTTGTTTTTCGTCTTTCGTTTCGCATAGGAAAATAAAACTCGGTCCAGAACACCAAGTCGCAAAATTCAGACCATCAATTCAGTCATCGTCATTATCTGTGTACAGGAGCCGGGAAAGAAACCATAGGATTCACATAGGCACCGGGAATCGGCACCGCGTCGTAAACGATCTCTCCCGGAGGGCTGATTGCATGCATAGGCGGACTAGCTCGGTGACTCGGAGGAGGCGACGGAGTTTTCGCGTGATACGGAGCGAATTCCTCCTGTGCAGTTTGCGGAGTCGGCTGCTGGATTTTGATAGGCGGGGCCTGGAGCTGGAAAGAGGGTTTGGGACGTGTAGGCGAGGCAGGCGAGGCGTACTGAGTTGTCGGACATTGGCCCTTCTCGGCGGATGAGTAGGGGTCTACCGGACCGGCGGCGTAGAAGGGAGATTTGGGCGGGTAAGAGTTGAAGGTAGCGAAGCCCGGGGTGTTCGGGGCGGATTGGAGGCGCAGTTGGGCGAGGTAGAGATCTGAGCGGGCGTTGTCGCGGGTGTCCATTGATTTCATGAGCTTGCGCTTGCTCCAGACGCGGTAGAAGACTACAGCGTAAATTGCGATGACGAAAACCTCGATGACGACTTCGATGATGGCGCAGACGAGACCCCAGTCTTGAAGGCGGCAGAGAAGGGCGTAGTCGACGGTGTCGTGGTATAGTTGTTCGCGAGTGTTCTGGGCGCAGGACCATCCCCACATGTCTTTGCTGTTGCCTGTTGCCTTGGAGTGCTGGTAGACTGCTGCGCCGACTATCCACATTATTAGGTTGAAGGCGAAGAAGGCGATTGAGAAACCTGTGTAGTAGACTGCGGCTTTCTCAGCGCGTCTGTGTCCGCCTTTGCGGTAGGCCCAGAATACTATTAGACAGGCAAATAGGGAGACACAGGCCATGCTTAGAAGGAGATACTGGGCCCATGGGTTGGTTCCCTCTGCCCAGGCGGGAAGACTGTTGCGAGTGGGTAGGTTCTTGGTTGCGTTGAACACAGTCAATGTGACTGCAAGGAGAGACAGGACAATGAGACTGCAGCCGAAGTTGACGAAACGCAGGAAAACCTTGGCGATACGGACGCGGAGTTTAATTCTCTGGTGATAATTAGTAATTGTATGGGTCGGTATCTGGGGACTTCTTACCATGTCTCGGGCATTTTCAACTCCAGCCTTCTTTTCTTGCTTCTCGAGCAGGTATTCCTCACGAAAAGTCGGGCTGAGCGGGTTCAACGACTTGGCCGTCTGTGGCACCTTCAAATCAGGTCTGAATGGGGACATGGGGACTTGATCATCCACACGATTGTTGTTCGCTGCTACATAGCCAAAGCCAACGTCGCCAACGTCTCCCGGTGATCGGTTCTTAGGAGGGTCGGCAAAAGGTGACTGTTGCGCTCTTGACTGTTCAATGGGCGAATGAATTGATGTAGCTTCGGCGAATCGGGCAGTCCGCGGGCTTCTGAGAGACGAGTTGCTTTCGTCAGACGAGCTGTGAGTCTCTCGCACCGTATGATCTGGCATGGGACCCATTGCGCTGTGATAAGATCCTCGGGTGAGATCCGTAGGAACGACGGGCTCGTAGGTCATAGGGGAATAATTGTGAGGATCGTCGTGCGTCGACATCGATGCGATGAGCAAGGCAATTTACTTGTACACACAATATCAAGAGCCAGCTCTTGACTTGAAGCCCTTGAGACTAATTGGCAAAAACAAGCCTGCGAATCAAGTCGACTGCCAGAACCAAGATTGAGACAGCGAACTATTTTTTTGTTGTGAATCACCAACACCGTATGCGAAGCCTGCGTACACGGATAAAATGAAGTAGGAGGTGACCAGAAGACAGAAAAATTGAAAGTCAGAAAATTGTAATTGGAAACTAGGCCTGGATATCAATCATGTTTGCTGGCGGAGGCGGGGACTCCAAATGCAGGCTTTTGGCTCTCATCACTTTAAGTCGGGTTAGAGCAAGCGCCGGGGGCGATTTGCAGCAGCAACCAGGGTCATGATTGGGAGATCCCGAGTCTGCCAATAAGCCCCCTCAAGTGCACTGTACCTCGAGGCGTTGAGAGGGAAGTGTGACTGGACGGTGGAAGTGATCAGCCAAGCTTGTCACAGTGGAGTAGCTGACCAGTTAGATCGTCGAAAGGCCATGCTTGCTCCTCACGATGCACCTCTTGTCACCCCAACCGGCGCTAATCCGCCGATCGTCTGACCAACCACAACCATTGCAGAACCGCCGGAGAGGGTGAGATGGTACAGACTGGGAAGATTAAGAACGACTGGACGACAGTATGTATCCACCGATGTTCAAGGTCCAGTCATATAATTCGAGTAAGCACCGTTGAACCTACGAAGGTTTGAGATTGAAGCCAGTACACAGGCTATTTTTACAGGATTCCATCTCCGTCTGTGGGAATCATGTGTGAAGAGAGCCGATCACAGTGATAGGCGGTATCTCACGCATTTGAAGCTCATTGCCAAGGCGACCACATACATTGCACACTGCACACTGCACACTGCGTATTTTTAGTATTTTTAGAATTTTTGAACTAATTAATTGAAAACATAAGGACTCAATCGCCTTCAGTTACCATTTCCAACTTCTGCTCTAGAATTAGGAGCTACAATATCCCGAAGGCGCATAGATGTCAGGACTCCACATTGCACATAGCAGGTCAATATTAAGACAGCAATGTATATCAACCAACTTTCGTTGAACTTGGTTTTTTCTTCTCTTGCTTGTTTTATCAGGTAAGTCATTAAGCCAAAATTTCAAATTCTGCGAACTAAAAAAACACTTTCATGTGATATGTGATGGACCTGACAAAATTGAAGGTAGACGTTAAAGAAGGATCTAAATAGCCCAAAGACAACTCGGATACTTAAATGTTGGGTATTTTTTCTTCCTAACAATCGTTCCTCTACCATAGTGAAGCCTACTTAAAAAGATGGAACGGCGTGGAATGGCCTGGCAACGAGATCATCGTGCAAATAGAGCAACTGGCGAGTTTCCGGTGACCTACTTGATAAAGATATCATCAAAATTGTTGTGAAATCTTGCTTGATTAAATGGTAATAAAGTTCTCATTTTCAAACACTCCCCCTTTCATTACTAAAGTAGATCAGCTTGGTATAGTCTTAGAAGCTTCAAACAACGTCCTCCCATATACTTAAGTATATCCAACTGTCGATTCTACAAACTAGGCTAGGAGCATCTTTCCCTTATCTCTGAGCCTGGAACTATAGGCCCAAAAGGTTAAAGGCACCTGCAACGGCGTGCCAGAGCCAGCCATATTAAATGCTAAAGACGCTTAGCAGGATTTGATAAGAGGCTTTTGCTGACGGTACTTGCGTCCTATAAGATTCCATGATATACTGCTACATGACCTAAGTACCGAGCATTTAGGTGAATATTACCAATATGAATCTCTAAGTACATAAATATGTATCTTAGTATTGAAGGTCATTTACAAACCTTTGACTACAATTGTCTGCACCGTCCGGCCCCAAAAAGCACAAGCTTTGTCAACATTGGAACCAATCCTTGTGATAACTTAAAAAGTTGATATGAAACAATACGAAGATTCATGTTGCAACCACGAATGAAATCTGTACCGCAATCGTCTCTGCCAACTTCGTAGACTGAAAAGTCGCATCGACCGGCAGAATTCCATTACGTTTCATCTACTGCATCAAAATTCCGCTTCTCTGCACCGAGAAGAAAATCTGTACCTTTCAGTGCCATATTTTGGCATTCGAGGATTGAGACTGAGTGTCGGTCCCTTCCTCGGAACCTTCCTGACGCAGTGGTTCTTCCACTCCGATGGCTCCATAGCTGAGGGCCCTTCTTCATGGACACCAGCTGATGCCAGTGCTGATCGTGAAACTGCCTCATACGAGAACACTTATATTAGGAAGCAGGATCACCCGCTTGGGTTACATACCGCTGTATGTCTTCGCCGGCCGGTGACAGTCGGTTGGGAAACTGGATCAAGCCCTCTTTTTAAAAGCTCTGTCCTCAGAGTAATTGATCTATGATCCATTCGCTACCTTCAGGTTGAGGGCCCCCCAACCATTCCTGGCCTAGTGAAAGATCGTAATTTATCCCCGGGATGGCGGCGAATTCCCCCAGCTCATTGGGAAAAGACGAGAAAAACCCATCAAAAGAAGGAAGAGAGTTGGGAGAGCGCTGGTCAAATGGCACGTCCAAATTTGGCGAGACGACATCGCTACCATCCAGCGGATCACCTTGCCAAAGTTTCGCCCACTCTTTGAATTGATGATAGCCTGTGGCATCCTCTCCCGTGCCTCTCTGCTCTGCCACGGTGTGACTATGCAGCCGTTGCCTTGCCCGTTCAAGTGCTTCAATGACAGCCACTTCAGATCGCGCGGATTCCAGCCCGGCGCAGCTCTGGCGGATAAGCCCCATACCTTGAGCCAATGCACTGGATATCTCACTTGTTGGTTCGTTGATGCTGTGGGCAATAAGGGCCAATAAAGCAACGCGGCACCCACTGAATTCGGTGTATGAGACACGCGCAAGGCCGACAGAGTCTTGTAGGAGCTGACACAGCTCGATAACTCTAAGTGCCGCATCAAGTGAGTCGCGGCGGAGAGTGTTTACAATATCTGGGAGTTCTCGAATAGTTGAACCTGAGTTCGTGTTGAGTGACTCAGATGATGCTGGAGATATGATGAAAGGGCGGCCCATGTAGATCAAAGTTGTTGTGTAATAGATTTCAAGGTGCACATTACAACGAAAGAATGATCCGTCAGGGGAGAGATCTCGACAGTGGGTCTCAGTGGGAAGACTGTCCCACCATGAGCTTAGTCGATCGCGCATGGCGGCAAGTTGCCGAAGATACTTCCTTTTTTTGTCCCTCTGGCAACGCCTCAAAGATCTCATCGTCTCCGAAGCTTTTGTCAAATGATTTGTCAGGATGATTGCAGCGGTGAAGTTGGGTAGATTGGTAGTTTGGTCAATCGGTCGTAGAGCCGGCAGGTCGAGTGGCATGGGAGTATCGATTTCGGCGGGAGGGATAGTTATGGGGCGGCCATGAAGAATACCGATGCGACTGTCCGACAAAGTAAGGATGCTTTAAACTTGATATTTGGAAATGCTGGAATAGCCGAAGCATTCTTACCTTTCCAGTGAATATGCAGACCACCAAAGGCGATTTCGCACCTCAATAATGCCTGGGGCAACGTTGCTGTCAAATAGCTTGCGGTGCATGCCATTTTGGATTGCCGCTTTAATTGCCAGGCCGTAGTATGTGTACGCCAAACCTGCTGTGTCGATTGGTAAAGTATACACACCCAGAAGTAAAAATGCCTGGACAGACTCCACACTTGCAACTGTAATAAGATCCGGGATGAGTCGACATGAAAACCGATAAAGTTGTAACCCGATTTCGTCATCGGGAGTACTTTCAGCAGCAGAAGCACTGCTACTGGGTGTTGATTTGGTCTGCAAATGGGCAAACTGTGTACCAATTGCAAAAGTCATGAGAAGAGTGCATATCCAACCAGCGTCATTGATCGACAGTGGCTGATCAGTGGCATAGTAGAAATCCAGTTTCTCGCGAAAGGTTGCTTCGTGGAAGTAAAAGTAATTCGTCTGACTGAATTTCAAAAACGCACTTGTCAAGAATTCTGCGATGTGTTTTGGGGGGAAATATGACTGTGCAAGGGCGACGCAGGAGCCAGATGATTGCAGAGCAGTGGCCCGAAAGAAACCCTCGGCGTGGTCAAGACTCTAGATTTCCTTCATTAGCAGCGTACATCATAAATTCCACCATATACCATTACAAGTCGGTGGCATAGTTTTCTCGTCGAACCTTGGTTTGCCCTGTCCTGTCTCCAAGACTTCGCAGTCGCCGTTCGAGCATTCTGGAGAAGTTCCAATGCGACAACTCCCCGGAATAATCTTTGGTATCACGTCAACTTGCCAGAAATCAAAGTCAAGATAGCGAACGTACGCATTGTGCTGGTTGAAAGAGGATCTATAGAGTAGTCATTGGTCGAAGTGGCATCGTATGATTCAATTGAATCACTATCCGACCGTTCCTGACCTTGGCCGTGATTTAGAGAGTCTGCAATTTCCCGGAGGTTGCTAGTCTCAAAAGAGATATCACCCAAATAGTGAGTGATAATTCGCTTCATTTGAAGTACGTTGGCATGCCGTTCTAAAGGCTCCCCGTCGCTTTTACAACAATGAGTTGTCGGTACCAGCAATATTCTTGATGGAAGCTCACCCTGATGGGGCACTCCTGGCTCCTGTTAATAGTCGGTTGTCGGCACTCTCAAAACGACATGTCCTTTGATGCTTTTCGCAACGAGTACAGGGGTTGCCGCCTCCGCCTTTCAAGTTAAACGAGTCAGCCGGGTTTTAAAAATGGCAACTAGCTCCATTTATGGCAATGAAATGGGTATAAAATTACATTTCTCCTTTTGCTGGCGACAAGGCAAACATCTGAGGTGCAAAGAGTTAGCACTCTTAGAACTATGGTGTTCCTACCAGCATATGGCGTTACTTACGCTTGTACCGCCCTCTTTCGCAGCGAGTCCGGTACACGGGGTCGCCTTTGTCTACCCTTATGTATCTTGGTGCTTGGCTCGGTCATTGTAACACAGGTCGAGAATCTCTATGTTCCCGGCGGTCAAAGATTAAGAACGCGGAGAACAACGGCTGGCTTTGCGGGTTGAAGCATTTGTGCGACAAATGACGTAAGCGACTTTTTGGTAACTACGGAGTAAAAGAAAGACAATACGGCCATAGCAGATAATAGATAACGCATAGCGACGAAAGAAATGTACTACTTGATGGACTAAAAGGAGCCTTCATCAGAGAAATTATCTTCTTGGAGAGAATTACCCCCAAGGCTATAATTTAGGGTGGATTCGTTTGCATCTGATAGTATGCTGACATGGCTTGGAACTCATGTCGGCCAGGGTTTGCCCAGCACGTATGCAAGATCAATATACCTCTTCTTTGTCAGCTCACGGCCCTAGAAAATGTAGAAAGATAAACCAATAGTATTGTAATACTATCAGGTAATTTTCTATCGCGTCCCAGCTATAGGAACTCAAAAATTATGTGAAATAAGTGTGTAAGCGGGTACGCGTACCCGGACCGGAAGTCTGAAAAGAGGTGATGTCTCGCTAGGTATTGCGAATAAATAGGCTGGAAGCTAGCGACAGCACCTGGCCTAGGAAAGCAGCAACATATATTCCTGGTTAGATCTCAATACCTAGCTCTTTTTCAGTCCCCATGAAGGACGTGTCCCGTGAAGCAAGGTTTACGTCATTGCGGCCGTTAGGTTATGATGTCTACTTTCTTTGAATCTTACAATTGCTGATAGTCATTAGGACACGCGGAGAAGTATTCGACGACACGGAGTCACTTGGGGATCTATCTCAATGTGGGTCTGACAGCCCGGTACAAGCGGCGAAGCGGAGTACCCGTGAAACCGGCACTCTTTCACGCTCTCTCGGTGCTCATCTCGAAGCATCCTATACTGTCGGCTATTCCACTTGCCATTGAAACACCGGATCCGTGTTTTGTCCGTCTTCCCAAGATTTCACTGAGTGAGGTCGTGACTTTCGTGGAAGAAGATGCGAATCCTCCGAGCCCTGATTGGAAAACAATTATTGACAGAGTCCTTGAGGAGCAACACAATTGCCCCTTCGAGGCTCAGTCCAACGGGACGCTTCCATTCTGGAGAATATGCGTTCTGGAGAGCAACAATGTCCCCGAGAGCTTTACGCTTGTGTTCATATTTCACCATTCACTCATGGACACCCAAAGTGCTCTTTCGTTCCATGATGAAATGGAATGGCACATGGCGCAATATGCTGGTGTTGAGCCAAGTGAAATGGTCTATAGCTTTCCTGATGACCTTGTCCCCCCAATAGAGGAGTTATATACTCTCCCTGTATCGCAAGATTTCTTACGGTCACAAGAGAAGTATAGCGAGCCATCTCCCGATAGCTGGACGGCTGCTCCCCAGTTTACGCCTGTGAAGACTCGCTTCTCTACTTTATGGCTCTCTGAAGTTGACACAAAAATGCTCATGACACTGAGTAAGAAGGAGCGGACCTCGGTCACGGCGGCGCTTCAAGTCCTCATTGCTACCTGCATTTTCTCTGTTCTTCCTTCAATATATCTCACACTCCAGGGTGACTGTGCAGTATCACTACGAAGATTCCTTCCCGAGCCAGTAACTGCTACCACTTTGGGCTGCTACGTCGGATCGTCATCCATCACGTACCGCAGGATGCCATCTTTTGATTGGGATGAAGCCCGCCGCACCAAGATTGCCATTGAACATACCATGGCACAGAAAGGGGGTGACATGCCGGTTGGATACTTGGCATTTATCCAAAACCAGCATCACTGGATGTCACAAAAGCTAGGCCGAAAGAGAATGAGTGCCTTTGAGTTATCTAACGTCGGGGCAAGTTCTTCTTCACGAGGAGCCTCGAACTTCGAGATTGAGAGTATGTTGTTCAGCCAGAGCTCTAGTGCTTGCAGTGCCGCAATCAAGGTCAGTGCTGTGACAGGGCGGGATGGAAGGTTGGCATTGGGATTTACATGGCAAGAAGGGGTTATTGAAGCCGACATGATTGAACGAATCAAAAGGGCTCTCGAGGGCGAGGTAAAAAGATTAGCAGCATGAAGGTAGATCTACTGGGTAGCAATACCGAATAGCTATTGCCAATATCATTTCAGACTCGGACTCCGATTGAGTAGAATTTTACCAATATCATTTGACAGGATGTGCTATGTCTATGAAAAGTAATGAGTCACATGAAGGAGAGCCCGACTTATGAGATTTCAGTAGTATACACAGAAGGAAATATGCCGAAAAGAGTTCGGACCTGATTTCCAACAAAGTTTAAGTGACAATAAGAGTACTGTCATTGTAGTTTGATAGCCCTACATCCAATGGAGTTCGTTATCTCGGGTCTCAGTACCCGGACCGGTGCGATTAAAAGCCAACGACGCCCATATTCGATCTTCAATCTGTTCATTTATCGTGCCATTGACTTTATCACAATTAAAATCAGCTATTCGCAATGACTCAACTTTCCGACTACCGTGTGCTATCCTTTGATGTCTATGGCACCCTTGTGGACTGGGAGGGAGGCATCCTGGCTGCTGTTCAACCCACTCTGGACAAGAACAATGCCCAATTCCCGCGCGAACACCTCCTTACTATCTATCACGAGCTAGAGCGAGAGCAGCAGACTAAGACACCCGAGATGCCCTACCACCAGTTGTTGACCACTTTGCTCCCGCAGTTCGCCAACCGCCTGGGCTTGGCGGCTCCCTCTGAGGAAGAATGCAACCAGTTCGGGGAGTCAATCGGCAGCTGGCCCGCCTTCCCGGACACTGTTGATGCTCTCAAGCGCCTCTCAAAGCACTACAAGCTGGTTGTTCTATCGAATGTTGATCGTGCATCTTTCGCCAAGACCAACGCAGGCAGCCTCGAGGGCTTCCCCTTCGATTTGATCATCACTGCTCAAGACGTGGGCTCCTATAAGCCTGATCTCCGCAACTTCGAATACATGCTCAAAAAGGTGAAGTCGACCTTCGATATCGAACCCGCACAGGTCCTGCAAACCGCCCAGAGCCAGTTCCATGACCATCACCCTGCCCGCAAGATTGGAATCAAGTCCGCCTGGATCGAGCGACCCGGCGCCACTATGGGAAATTTGTCGGATAATATTTATGATTGGCGATTTGACACCATGGGCGAAATGGCCAGATCATTTGAGGCAGGACAATAGATGTTGGTGAATGGATTAATGTATCTCTAGCTACGCGGCATTCTATCACGGCCATATCCCTGTCTTCATTCAAATGCAAATGATTGAGCTATCAAAAGTTGAATTTCACATTGATCAAGCTCGCCTGGAAGAGTCTATATATAGGGGCTGCTTTTCCAGTCTATCTTCACCAAATTGCTCGTAAGATTCTTATTTATCGACCAGAGAGCTTGATCTTGTAGATTTAATGATGGTCTACCTACACCCTGTTACATTGGTGTCTCATTCCGTATGCTTCTAAACCTCCATAGATATTATGTTCATACCTAAAGGTTTGTTCACCCAGCCAATACAATGCTTGTACTACTGTGCGAGATTGCTTGCTCTAATTATTTATTTCAGATAGCACTGAGTGTTCTACTGAAGAGGTTGTGAGTCCGAAAGCTTCTCGTAAACTCCTGCGCGGCAACTGTGAGTTACGAATTCAAACGGAAGAGTACCTTGCTAAAATAATAATTCATACTAGACTAAAAGCACGCGAATAGTTCTTCTACTTCGGCAATGTATTTTACTAGCCGACAATTATAAAGAACAATTTATATCAGCGAGGTATCTGGTCCGGTGACATCGACACCCAGAGCTCGGGTACATGCACCCGAGCTGCAGGACATCGCCACTCGAGCCGGTTGCATAAACCCGAGGACATCGCATTATGGACCGTTGGGCAAAAGTGTGCGGGTATTACCGGGCTCTGGGGTGCCTTTACCCAGCTTGAAATGTTCAACTAGTGTCCCACCTTACGCTAGTGTATCGCGCCAAATGTACGCGAACAATATGCGAGTAGATAGGGGAGTATATCGCCGTCACTGCTCTGTATCTAACCCCGGCCCGAGTCCACCGGTATCGCCAATCAAGCCGGCGGGTAGGAATAGACCGAATAAATATGGTGTATAGTAAGATAATAAATACAAACCAACCATACATGCCCATCTGTCGCAATCAAGGCAACACGCACATTCGTTGATATTCCATGTGTCTCATCGGCTTTGGCTGTCTACGAATTTCACTTCGCCAAACAAGAATACGAGCATTCAGCATGACTCATGCGGTGCCACAAGTAAGTCTACGGATGCGTTTTCTATTAGTATGAACCGAGATTCCGAGGTTGACGCGTGGCTTTAGTTAAAAGACAAGTCTTTGTTCATTGAAAAATGCCAGGTCAACGGTGAATGGGTTGGGGCACAATCGGGCAAAACATTTGAGGTCACTGGTAAGGAAATTTCCAACAGTCTGTCGCTACGCTGCTAACGACGAATGAATAGATCCAGCCACCAATAAAGTCATTGGAACATGCCCAGAGTTCAGCGCAAAAGACACCGAGAGAGCCATCAAGGCAGCTTCGGATGCATTCCCAGTCTTTCGCAAGACGCTGGTACGCGAAAGGTCTCGACTGCTGAGACGTTGGAATGACCTCATCCTGCAAAACGTGGATGACTTGGCGACCCTAATAACATGGGAGAACGGAAAACCATTTGCCGAGGGCCAAGGCGAGGTCAAATATGCTGCAGCCTTCATTGAATGGTTCAGCGAAGAAGCCCCCGGCTATACGCCGATACGATTCCGGTATCCATTCCGGGGAACCGAGTCCTAACTGTCAAAGAGCCTGTGGGTGTCTGCGGCTTGATCACTCCTTGGAACTTCCCTGCCGCTATGATCACCCGTAAGATTGGCCCGGCATTGGCGGCTGGCTGTACAGTTGTCGCAAAAAGCCCTGGGGAGACTCCATTTACTGCCAATGCTCTCGCAGAACTAGCCCTTCGAGCGGGTATTCCTAAAGGCGTGGTGAACATCGTCACTGCTCTGGAAAATACCGCTGAGGTCGGCCAAACCCTTACCACTCATTCGGATATCAAGAAGATCTCGTTTACTGGCTCGACTCGTGTGGGCAAGCTCCTTATGAGCCAAGCCTCTTCTAGCGTCAAAAGAGTTTCTTGGGAGCTTGGTGGTAATGCTCCGTTCATTGTCTTTGATGACGTGGAGGATATCGATGCCGCGGTAACTGGTGTTCTTGCGTCGAAGTTTCGAGGTACTGGACAGACCTGTGTCTGCGCCAATAGGATCTACATTCATCGAATCCACTATGAAGCTTTCGCGGAGCGACTTGTCAAGCGCATTAGGGACTTGAAAGTCGGACCTGGATTCGCGCAAGGTGTCACCCACGGGCCGCTCATCCATCCCGCAGCTGCACAAAAGGTTAATGACCACGTTGCTGACGCCAAATCCAAAGGTGCTCGTGTGCTTCTGGGAGGAAGCCCTATCCAAGAGCTAGGACCTACATTCTTTCAACTTACAGTCTTGGCTGATATGACTCACGATATGCGCATTGCCTCTGAAGAAACCTTCGGACCCGTGGCAGCCCTATTTCCCTTCGACACTGAGGACGAGGTGATCCAGCTTGCCAACCGCTGCGAGGTTGGCCTGGCGGCGTATATCTTCAGTGATAACATCAGAAGAGTCTTCCGTGTAGCGGAAGCTCTCGAGGTCGGTATGGTCGGTGCCAACACCGGCTCTGTCAGTGACGTTGCTGCCCCGTAAGTATCATCTCCCCTCCAATACACAATCTTGAATTGCTGTCTGATATAACAATTGATCCTGCAGATTTGGTGGAGTAAAAGAGAGTGGATTTGGCCGCGAGGGAAGCAAATATGGAATCGACGAGTTCGTGCATGTCAAGAGTATCACCCTGGGTGGAATATTTTAAGTTAACTAGAAGTGGCTTTTGACATGGGGTGTATGGAGGATCGATTGAAAGGGCGGGTTAAACCTATATTCTGTTGAAAATTTAAGGCGAATTCGCATGAAAATAGGCCTTCTCCCCCGAAAAACATGCCATTCTCTGCACTCAGACTATATTTCTTTGTCGGCTAGATTCATGTGGAAACTTCTTCGAGAAAAGTCGGCGCCTTCTACTCTGATGTTTCGGCGCGTAGAAGCACTTAGCTGCGTCTGCTTGGCCACGTAGCAAAAATAACACCACTTCCAACCGAAAGAACCCGGGCCTTCGACGACATTGATAGGAAAAACCAATAGATTTAGAGAGCATGTAAGATTTCGATTTGTACCACGGAAAATACAACATTTCGGGTATGATATTGCGGAACAAAAAATCAAGTTCCCGGGTACCGTCACCCGGCCTTCTATATACACTCGATCTATTTAGAAAAAGTTAGATCGGTAAGTTTCGCCCGTCAGCAAGCATTTAATTGCCTGGACTTTGTGAATCCCTGTACGGTCTTTTGTTCCAAAACATTTTCTCTCGTTTTCATCCGGGTCTCAAGTTGCCTACCCGGTCCGAGTCGGCTAGCTATGTGCCTGGAGTCTCATATAAGTGCACCGAGTCACTGCCTTTGGGGGTTTTCTTTCCAGGCAATATCGATAACGGATCTCTGTTATCTTTTTGTGATTTTTTCGCTTCTTTCTTTTTCTGTTTCATCATGTCTTCTGTATCTGAACCCTCCGAGCCCTCCATCCGCACAGCGGTCCCTGGACCTGAGACGCACAGAATCAAAGAAGATTTAGATGCTGTCATTGATGCCCGTACTGTGCAAATGGTCATTGATTATGACCAAAGCTTCGGAAACTAGTGAGTCATCAAACTTATTTAGGCCTCCTGGCTCATTTCCTGACGGTCCACCCTAGCATCATTGACGTTGACGGTAACACCTACCTTGACGTATATGCGCAAATCGCCTCTATTCCTGTCGGATATAACAACCCCGCTTTGATAAAGGCCGCAAAATCACCAGAGATTGTCTCTGCCCTAGTCAACCGCCCGGCTGCTGGAAATTTCCCTTCCCGTCAATGGCTTGCCCTATTGCGCGATGGTCTGATGCGGGCAGCGCCTCCTGGATGCACACAGTTGTTCCCAGCGCAATCCGGGTCTGAGGCCAATGATCTCGCTTTCAAAGCGGCTTTCATGGCCTATCGTCGGCAGCAACGAGCCGGCAGCCCTTGGACCGAGGATGAGCAGGCCACAGCAATGAAAAACCAGGCGCCTGGCTCCCCAGATCTGGCTATTCTCAGCTTCCGTAACTCCTTCCATGGCCGCAGCTTTGGCAGTTTGTCCACCACCCGCTCTAAGCCCATCCACAAGGTAGATATTCCTGCTTTCAAGTGGCCCCAGGCCACTTTCCCCCAGATCAAATATCCTTTGGAAACCTACGTTCACGAGAACGCACTGGAAGAGGAGCGCTGCCTGCAAGAGATTGAAAACATCATTTCTTCCTGGCACTGCCCTGTGGCTGGTATCATTGTTGAGCCCATTCAAAGCGAAGGAGGCGACAACCATGCCTCCCCAGACTTTTTCCAGAAGCTTCAGGCTATCACCAAGAAACATGGTATCACCCTGATAGTTGACGAGGTCCAGACCGGCTTCGGAGCAACAGGCAGATTCTGGGCGCATGAGCACTGGGAGCTGCCTGCACCAGTGGATATTGTTACATTCTCCAAGAAGGCCCAAACTGCTGGATACTTCTTCAGCGATGAGAACCTTCGCCCCGACAAGACCTATCGGCAATTCAATACGTGAGAAATCCTGAAATCGGAAAATGAATGATCATTCTGTTGAATAAAATGAACTAACCACATTAATCAGATGGATGGGAGATGCCGCCCGAATCATCATCTGCAATGCCATCATTGACGAGATTCTGAGCAATAAGCTGGTTGAAAAATCGGTAAGCCTCACCTTATCATCCGATGAAAGCCAATCGCTAAGAATATCTCTTTCATGACAGGCTCAAGTTGGCGCAGTCCTCTACGATAGCCTGGCTACTCTGGCAGCCAAGTATCCCAACAAAATGCACAGTCTCCGTGGCAAGAACAAGGGCACTTATATTGCCTTTGACACGCCTGACTCAAGCAGTCTGCTGAAGAAGATGCGCGAGTTGGGCATCAACATCGGTAGCTGCGGTGTGCAAACCATTCGGTTGCGCCCTATGCTGATCTTCGAGGAATCTCATATTGCTCCTCTATTGGCAGCATTTGAGACTGCTTTTTCACAGTTATCATAGATCTAGCCAAAGAAGGATAAATCTTGGTTTTTGTGTCTATAGTAGAATCTATGGCACCACAGTCTGGGAGGACGAGATTGTAACACGGTTACGATAATACACCCATTGGTCTTAATTTTACTGGTCTGTCTTCACATGTTTTCCGGCGGAGTTACAACTTGACAAGAACTCCTAAGAAGGTGCATATTTTCAGTCCTTGCTTTTCTCTGTCCCATGAGGCAACTGTTGGTATGACTGATCTCTGGTAGCCTTACAGTGATGGTTCTTATCCAAAATTGGCATATTTATTTTGGCATGATCTTTCCAAGATTTTCATTCACGTGATTTGTTTACGTTGCTATAATAAATTATACGTATGACTTCAACTGTATAAATATGATCAAGATATGTTGTTTGAGAACCCAGCTACCTTGGAAGAACCGGGCATATGTGCCAAGCTCTTTCGCCAGTGCCTGCCCACGCTCCACGACTCATTGTCCTGCCAAGTGCGCAGCTTTGTCTCCCTCGGGGTAAAGCTAGCTATTTGCCATTGTAAACACTGCAGCCATATTAGCTAATCTTAGGTGACATTTTCTACATGGGGAGTGTAACTAACGGATGACCGGGCCACCACCCTTAAAACCAGGCACATTCCCGCCATGGGCCACACCTTGTGCAATCGCATTCTCAGTAACGATCTGCCACTCTATCACTCCAGAGAAACCAGCAATCTCCTTGGATATCGGTGCAAATTCTTCGTCGAAGATCTGTTTGATCCGTTTCAGCATTGTCGAGCTGCTATAGAAGGCAAACGTCCTCAAATCATAGCGCAGGCCCGAGGGGGATGAGCCCCCAGAAGCAAGCTTGCTCATCGTTCCCTTACTTTCCTCGACATGTGTATATGATAGGTTGTTAAATTCCGCCAGTGGTGGGGGAAGAGCAAGTCCGCCAGATTGGTCCTGCTTGGTCCAAGTCACGTTGTTCCCAGATGATGAGAGCATAACAAGCTGGAGATACGGCTCGCCGGTAGAAGGGACATATAAGCTCGTCAGTGATACTTCGAGATTCTGGGCGCCTGGATTGCCCGAGTAGATTCTCACGTAATTGTCGTACACGTCGGCCAATTGGTCTAATTCAGACATTTTAACTTGGTGGAGACCGAGTATAATTGCGGCGAGGGATATGTAAAAAGGTCAAGTCGCGTGATGACGCCAAACTTGTTTTGGCCTCCTTTCAAGGCTTGGAATAGCTGACAGTGAGAGTTTGCGGTTATTTCTAGGATTTTGCCACCAGCAACCACGATCTGGGGCAGGATGGTTAACAATATTTTACAAGCCAAAACTTCGTCTATGGTGTTTGTCATACCTGAAAACTTTTGACATTGTCGCAGGCAAATCCTCGCTTTGGCGTAAACTGCGATATACCGCCTCCCAAAACAAGGCCGCCAACACCAACTGAACCATCGCGACCACCCAGGACGACCAGTTCGTGAGGATCGAGGTAGTCATAGACTGTCCCCCACCTCAACCAGGGATCAACAGAGACGTAGCCGTCGTGAATGGTCATGTTTGACAACTTCGTTGTTGCGAGCAGGATACCATCGTCGATATTGGGCCGCAGTGCTTCAAATGCGTATCCAACCAATAGTAATCATACTGGTGAGGATCCCATGGATCAGAATAATTGCACGAGCACGAGCGACGAAACGAGCCTGCAGTTGAATTTTGAATTGCGATAGAGCGGAGAAGTTACTTGCACATCGACTGAGCCTTCCCAGCAAACAATTTGGAAAGATATAACCTTAGACTTTCTGGTGGTAGGCTCTTGCCTTGCTCATTTTATTGAGTGTCAATTCGCTTGGGGAGTTGCTTATCAGATCTGCGGGCGTGCTCCAACGGGGCCGCGACAAGGCAGGAGCGACGCTGGCTCCGTTTGTCAAAGGGGAAAAGGAAAATGGACCATTCTGCCTCATCAGGAGAGTGAAATGTGCCTCTTTAGCAAGCAGGGGAGACGCGGCGGAACAGGCGACCTTTGATCGCTCACCCGCATCGACAGAAATTTGTAGAATCATGACCCTGATGAAGTTGCGATTGATGTCTTGGATCCCATTCAAGGTATAATGCTATTGATTTCTTATCAAAGACAGACGAACTAACTCTATTGGATGTCGTTCAACATACAACTACGTTAACACTTAACCAGTCATCTGATGGCATCGCCGAACTGGGATCAAACACGAAGTCGAGTCTTTCCGTTAGCAAATGCTCGCAGAAATCAGGCGCTTGTTTGCCTTGATTGAAGAAAAGGATGCACGATCAATTCGCCTGCCGTTTTTCTTGCATCTGGATGCCAGACAAGCATTGCCTTGGCGAAGTCCAAAAACGCTTCCCTCTCCTCTTCCTCAAGAAAGGAAGCTGTGTCGCCTAATTTGCGGTCGGGGATGTGGTCTTCGATGTTCCGTGAGTCTGAGAATAATTCGTTCGAGATAGGAACCCAGTGATACCATTGTTGTCAAAGAATGGCCCGCAGAAGTACTCCTCCGCGGTCTGGCTTACTCTACCGTCTTCTTGTCTGACAGGTTTCGGCCACGAGCACTCTCGCATGTATTGATACCTTTGTATGACCCCTGGAGGGGGTGAACCGATTAAGGCGATCATCTCAGCGACGTGTAATTTGGCATCGTAGCGACCTTTTTGATCATGAATGTGCCGAAATAGCTCTTTGCCTTCCACCATATCCGACAACTGGACCGGAATTAGTGGATGCAACAACTCCAGAGAAGAACGGGACGCACCAGAACACCAAGATTCCAAATATCGGCAGGCATTTGCCATCCATTACCCAAAATTACCTCTGGCGCCCGGTAGTGGTCTGGCTGATGGGCCAAACGCCCCAGTCGTCGTCTTCCTCGAGTGTGGTTGCCAAGCCAAAGTCGACAAGCTGTGGTATACTTCGTAGGCTTTTGAGTGGCCCGAAGTCATTACGGGACTGATACACTGGTCGTCCCGCGGTATCAATTTTGAAAGCCATCGGGTTTTCAAGCTGAGAATCCAAGAAATCAGCAAGCACAGTTGGATCTTCAAATGAGATCATGATATTCTCGAGCTTTAGATCTATACCGTCTGGCTATTCGAATCTTTTCGTCACTTTATCATATCTCGCTAATTAGCTAATCACTATATAACTTTATAATACCTATGAGCTGTAGCCTAGGCGTACAGTAAGAAATGATGGCTATCAAAAATTAGTTGCAAGATAAACTGTATTGTAGGGCAAAGAGCTACTTTAGATATGGGCTGGGTGTGAACTGAGTGCTTAATAACAGCTAATCAGAGTCACTGAGCACTCACTACATAAGCGCTTATTAGGACCACACTGGTTATCACGTGATGGCACTGAGCAGCTCACTGAGCCTGAGCCCGGACTGAAATTTACTCAGTGAGCCTGACTCTGAGCGCCCTCACAAACCGGCGGCAGCTAAAATAGGAAAGCCCCACCCAGCAGAGGCAATATATTATGTATGTACTCCGTAGACTCACCTATATAGCATGGAAAGGATATGTCAGCCGCATAGTCCTCGCGCCCCGACAGCCACTCAGCGTTTAGCGGTCTACACAGCCTCAATCTTAACCAAGTACCGGATACCTCGTAATACACACATAGTTACATACTACAAATAAGTATCGAGTACTTGTCTGCCTCAGGGTTCATTTTTCCTAGAGCCTCGACTTCTTCCTAGTCCCCACCAATTCCCGCCTGTTTCTCTTATTTTCTTTGGTTGATCTGTTGTTGTTTGAGTAGTGTACTTCGAATAATGAAGTGAATGTTCATTACCTTGATTACAAGGCAACATTGTATCCACAACTCAGCTACTCTCTCACTTTTCATCGCCTTCACTCTACTCCGGTTCCCAAACTTCTTCACGATTGATTCTGATCCACTCGGTCTTCGATTGCTATTTTAACGCGAGGCCAAAGCCCCTGGGTGCATCCCGGTGGATCGTCTTTGCCTGGACAAGTTCGAAAGCTGAAACTACTCGTCAGCTTGCGCCACACTCCTCTTGGTGAGAAACGCCCCACACGCCCTGGTCTTCGTTCTCTCTCTCTCTCTCTCTGTCTTCATTATTTCCCCCTCAAACCTCGTCTGCCTTCATATTTGTGAATTCTGGATGAACGTTAGTCGAATTCCTTTCCTCTAATTCCACAATTTCCTAACATGACATCAAGAGTAGCTGTCGCCTACACCCGTCCACCCTTTGAGGCTGGCGCGAAACCTTCTTTCTCCATGGCGACGTTGATGTCGAATGAGCCCGTCGCTGTGTCCAACCCGCTATCTGCAAATTCCATTACCAGTTCCGAACCACTCTCTTTATTCAAACCTCAACCCAAACCCGACAGCCTGAGCTCCATTGCCAGTGCCGGTCTACACGTTTCGCGATCAAGTGATCAACTACAACTGCCTCCAATGACGAGCCCTACATCAGTACCGGCGGATCGCCCGGAGCACGAGAAGGATGCTGAACGAAACAGCTCACAGGTGGCCCGAGAGGCTTTAGGCGCAAGCGAAAAGTCGCCGGGTGCTACAATCCATGAACCCTCCGTCCATACGTCTCCGGAACAAATGCATATCGACTCAAACGCGAACGGCTCGCCCCTGGACCCATACGGATCGAATGATCATCACGGATCACTGATGCATAACTCAACGGTCGCGAGCCCGGGTCCTATCGAAGAATCAACTTCCCAAGATGGAGATCGACGGCCTCGTGATGACTCCGAGATCGACCACGACGGGAAGGCATTCTCATATCCCATGCCTACCATGAATGACCCCCGGCGCGGACTAAGTCTACCAAACGCAGGCTACAATCGAGGCGGCCCGCGTTCTCCATCATCGAAAAAACACCGATGCCCTTACTGCGCCACAGAGTTCACGCGCCAACATAATCTCAAGAGCCATTTGCTCACCCATAGCCAAGAAAAGCCTTTCGTGTGTCAAACTTGCCAGTCGCGTTTCCGAAGACTACACGACTTAAAGCGTCACACAAAGCTGCATACGGGCGAGCGACCACATATCTGTCCCAAATGTGGACGCCGCTTTGCCCGGGGCGATGCGCTCGCCCGACACAACAAAGGACAAGGGGGCTGTGCGGGTCGACGCTCCAGTATGGGCAGCTTTGCCGCAGATGATGAATATGGTGATGGCGCGACCGGAGGACCGGACGATATGGATGGATTGATGTACACAGCGGAGCCAGAGCGCATGGATGAAGAAGACGAGCGACGTCTCATGCCTAGCATTCGCAAGCATGATTCTGATACAGTCGCTCGGTCTGATTCGCTCAATTCGCGCCAGTCCAGCACTTACCCACCTATCGCAACTAGTCGTCCTAGTCATCTCTACCCGCCTCCGGCTAATCATGGAGGAAACCAATCATCAGTTTCGCAGCCTGGAAATATGACTTTCCCACCCGCAGGACTCACCTCCGGATCATCCATCTTCCCACCCAACAATCTCAGCGATAGTCCCAAACCACTATCTCCGAGTGCCCTTTCATCGCAACATGACAGTGCACCGCCACATCGCGCCCATTCTCCCGGTATGGGACAATCCCTGCCACACCCGCAGTCCTCATTCGGGCGAGCAAATCCATCCTCGAATCACGCGCCGCCCACCCTCGGCTTACCCCTTCCTCAACCAGGCGTACCTCAACTGCCCCTGCCCCCGGGTATGACCTCACCCGATGCTCGATTCGGCATGCAGGCTGCAACCAAGCACACTCCTTCGCACAGCCACTCTAGCACCCACAGTTTATCTACCTACAAGGGACCCGATGGGCCAGACCCAAACTCGAGTGACGCCAGTCAAATTGATAAGCTATGGGCACACGTACGAACCATGCACGAAGAAATGAATGGCCTGCGCACTGAAGTCGCCGCTTTACGCGCGCACATCGCATCAACTAATTCATCCGTGCCCCCGGCCCCAGTGGAAGTAAACCTGAACAACGCTGGACGGTAGTCAGAAGTTGTTGTGTGTACGATACGTCCCAACCTGAAGAGCTAGCTCCCTCCTTGTCCACTTTGTCGATACGTCTTGATTGTCCCATTCACTTTTGGGGCCCAAGCTTGATGCCCTTCATGATCACCAATTGCGGAATTGGTGTTTCCTATTCTACATTCCCTCTATTTGTTCCTATTTTCTTTTTCTCTTTTGTCTCATGTACCGGGGCATATTCTCGTTCTAGCCTACTTTATACTCATACCGGGGCGAGCAGCAACGCGCGTCGTATTTTCTTCTCTCTTTTGCTTCTAGTTGAATGGCCGAGGAGTTTGGCGCACTAAAATTGGTCTCATATCGCGATGGAACGGAGAATATTGCTTCTGAACAATTGACACCTGAACCTGTGTCTTTGGGGCTTCCATGGAGAGATGGTGTCTGAAGAATATGTGGATGGATTACGCTGGATTTGGAGTTGATTCTTACGCTATTTCCGACTTAGGTAGTGATAATATACCCTTAACTAAGAGTAAGCTCTTTATTTAACACATATAATTATATAGAAAATACTACGTAAGCAAAAGAATCAATAGGATAGGATAATGTGATGATCCCTTTCAATTGCGTTCATAGGAAAATCGCTGAAACCTCGGACTCTCCACCTCTCCACGCCCAAAAATTGTACCGAGGCATTCCATAAATATTCCTCTTCGCTTCATTATTCTTTAATATCTGGGAACATCCATCCCTGAATTGAACCATTTAGTATACCAAAATCATGTCTCCCTCCCTCTTGCAGGTATCTGCCGGATCATTCGTGTTTCTCTCCGTGGCGCACACGGTATCACACAGCCCAACCCCTATTACAAATCTTGCGTATTAACCATTCCCAGATCATGGGTAAGCAGTGGACATCCGACCCCAGATTCAAGGCTATCGCAGGCACAAAGCCATGGGCTAGTGGGACTGTGGGGTGGTACCAGGTGCGTCAACTAACGATACCTTCAATGTCTTGAATTATGCAATCTGGTTTCAAGCTAACAAACACTTATCACTATCAGGGTAGTGGATTTCTACTTTTGACTGGTATTTATTTCCATCTCATATAGCTTGTCCAGTTTTCTAATGCGAACAGGTCTTCTTCACTGGCAATGGTCGCGCGACCCTAGTCTTCTCCAAGACCCGTTGAACAAAGCCATTGCTGGTCTGGTTAATGTTGTGCTTTGGGCTAGCTCAGCATGGTATGCTAAGTATGGGATTAATGACACTGCCTCGGTTGTCGGATTATGCGCTGCGTTGCAGGCCTGGGGTGTTCTAGTGGCTTGATTTCTTATTTCAGTTGATAAAGAGTTATATCTCGACGTTATGATGATATATATACACACGTAACAACGGGATATTCTGTATGTATGCCATCATCTCAACATTATTCTACACGCCAATAGTAGACATGGTCAATATCAAAGCCTGAGTTTACTCTTCTTCCAACCTCCCCTTCCTCCTCTTCATAACCCACCCAATAAACAACCCCACATCAGCAACAACAGCCTTGGGCACCCCGCCCAGCGTCCAATTCCGCTGAACCCACTGCGGTATCTTCCCACCAGCCTCTGACGTCGTCGCCATAGTCCACTGAATAAGACGACCAGAAGAAGTCTCAAGAGTGGTGGGGGCGACTAGTTCCACCCGCTCAATACTGGCATAATGACCGAAGATTGTCCGCGGCGGAACAGACTCTCTGATTTCCGCACAGAGCTGCCCATACTCTGATGCCTCGGTGGGATTGGGGAGACGGAATGGAACCTGCACTGTGATGAAGCCTGTTTGCGCTTCCGTGCTCTGCTCACCATTCTCTGACTTGGTCTCGAAGCTTGCAGACACAGTCCAAGATATAAACGCCCGAGGCCGGATTAGGGCTTGCGGGTGGAAAGTGTGGACTATTAGGTTGACTGGAGATTTGTCAGTTGGTTTTCCGGCTATACACCAAGCTATTTGGTTTATAGATTGACTCACGCTCAACGATGAAATCTTTATATCCGGTATTTAAAACCTCAATTCGTTTACTGGAGTCAAAGTGGGAGTCTTTATCCCAATTGAGGAGCTGCTTGACCTTTGTCACGCTGGGCGTATACTCCATTTCATGTTCGGCGTGGTTATGACGCAAGCCTGCCTCAAATTCGCGCCAGGACCCTGTGCCATCTATGGCGGAGTCTTGATGGTCACTTTGGCGACATACCCAGAATTCATTGTCGTGGAGACCCTGTGAGAGTTCTACTTTTGCTTTTGAGGGTGGGGATGGGCGGCCTTTGGAGTCTGTTTGGAGGTTTGACCGGAGCTTGGTTAGAAGTGGGTCGGCTTCGAGGAGAATTGTTTGGATGAGTGAGGCCACATCCTGGGATGAGGGGCTATCGATATCGGGGTGATTTGGGAGATCTCCTAGTGGGTGAGGGTTTAGTTTGATGAATGGCATTGTTGAGCATGTATTTGAAGAAAGGAGGTCCAGGGTCGAGCTGCGTGTGGAGTTGATCGGCAAAGCTTATATGGAACAGGTGGGCAGTATTTTGTGGATATATTTCCTCGCTTTTAATATTTCACAAATATCGAAAGTACTCAAGTATTTAGAGTAATGCATAAAAGACTAAAGATGTGTGTATGATAAATCTTGATGTATTTATTAGGTTGAGCGAATAAGAAGTGTATAATATACAAGCTCTACATAAACACCTTAGACTGGAATCCTGATAAGGCACTATTTGCACTACACAGAACTCGATCATTCCCCAGTAGGACACTGGACCATCCACGATAATTGGAACAGGGATAATGGGCCTGTCAACAAAGAACTGCGTGCAATGTAGGAGACGAAGAGGCTATAGACAGCGGATCCCAGGTCCCACGCTGCCAGTCTCAAACATCTCCACGAGTCCTGCGCCAAGGGCTTCTTCCAACACCCATCGGAAATGCATACCATTTAGCTCTTTCCACTTTTTGGTTTTGCCGGGAAGTACCCCTGCAAACTCTCCCCGGGCTCGCTTGGCCAAATGGAAACTCTTCTCGGTTTCAACGGCTCCATCCCATCGGTCTTTCAACAAACCCAGTGGAGCTTCGCCAGATGCAGACCGCCGCAGCAGAGCAAGCAGATGCGCGCGACCCGACCCTAGTAAGCGGAGATATGATCCCGTGTTAGGAAGAGACAGAAAAAGGGTGGCAGCACGAGCTTGAGCATCTGATTGCACAGGGCGCTCGGATGGAGATACAGAGTGAGCTGATTCGATTCGACTAGCCGACGTCGCTGCCATTGTAGGTAAATTGGGAAGCGATGCGATACTTAGTGAGCCTTGCGTGAAAGATGACGAAGAGACGATAAAGCCAGCACGGAGCAGAGCTCTGTACTCATCTGTAGTAAAGACCCCCTGCGATATCGCCGAGGAGGTCCCCATGCGCTTGAGGATATCGAGAAATTTCTCTGCAGACTTGTTAATCATATAAGTTTTGTTTTTCAGGTTGCGCACTGCACCACTCACCTTTCACTGGTGTTTCCAATGCAGTGCTTGCCTGCACTAGTTTCTCCCAGTCCTCTGCTAGAACCAAACAATCGCCGAGCCCCGCCGCATCATTACCTCGACCCGGAATGATGAGCCGTCGAATATGACCACTCTGCACCATTTCGGCAATCTCCCTTTCCACCTGCGTTGGTGCCTCCAACAGAGTGTGAACATGGGCCACCGAAGCTAGTGGAGGTAACGATCGGCGGAAGTTGAGGAGTTCGGCGATTCGGGTACTGTTCATTCCGACTCGCGCGGGAAGTTCTTCGAACATGCCATCGCGGATATATTGAATGGCTTGGCGCACATTCTGTACTGGCGTAGATTGCGATATGAAATGCGACCCACCTACATCTGGAAGCGGATCATGGAAGTCTTCGGTCGGCTTCAAGTTGCGGGCGCTACATGTAGGTTTTCGGCGTGCATGTCCGGTAAATGGTGAGGCGCGGGGTCTGGGAGCAGAGGGCTTTCGTTTCTTGACGCCAGATACCGGAGCGGATGTAAGACGCAGGGTCATGGCATGAGTGGATGAGCTTCAAGGAACATGTCGAGTTCAGCAGCAAATATTATCTTATGTCAGATGATTTGATGTGTAAGAGTTTCCACCAATGACAGGTTGGGAGCCATAGTTCTGTAATCACGTTACCATACAGTAACCTACAAATGACTAATGACTGCGTGTAGATGTGGGGTAAAAGTGGTATCAATCAGTATCAATCAGTAACGCTTTTAGATGATGATCGAGGCAATGGCGTCGTCTATTCTTGATTTTGTAGATATTTTTTGATAGTGGAAAAAGAAACAAAATGCCTCACTAAAACATATTATCATTATCCTGGTTATATCGCATTGGCAAACTTGTGAAGAAACTTGCTTCTTCCAGCCCACATTTCAGCTTTCACATGACGTAGTCATGAGAAAACGCATCGTGTAACTGGCCTATTTTTTTTCTCTTCACGCTGCAGTTGTTAGCATTTCAGACTGCCACTTTTGTTCTCATCGCATTTGAATATTAGCGACCTTAGAGCTTAAAGCTCTCTCTCTCGCTTGCATTTGAAATCTCTCTGCCTGTTCGTCTGGGTAATCTGGACTCCGTCGATCACCATGACGGTCTTCATCGCATCTCTGTATGTGATCGCTAAACACTATTCGCTAAGAATTAGTCCTTAATTTTCCTTTTTACTAACTTAAAGCATAGATTTTTACCTTATACAGTTAATTTTCATGTCGAAGACCCACGCAGTCGCTCTCCAGTTGGGCCCCCATCCGCAAACCCTACTGTGGAGGGAATCACCCCCCTCCCCAATGCAACTGCCAGCTTATTTGAGAATACCAACCCGGCAAAACCACCTGCTCTTACACCCGGAGCTACCACAGACCATGAGCGTATATTCACTGCTAGTGTAGCCCCGGCGAAGCAAGAGAACAACGAGTATCCGTTCCCTTCCTCCGCTGATGATAACCGGCTGCTCACTGAGAGTGAGGGACATTCTCCTGCATGGGGTTCTACAACCTTGTTGAATCAACCGAAGCCACAGACGAGTTTGTCACCCGATCCCTCCATTCTCAAACATCAAGACCCCCTCACTGCCAAGAAGCTCGTGCCTCAGCGGGTTCTCCCCGCTCAACCCGCACCCCCGTACAAGGGACTACGAAAAGGCAGTGTAGCAAACCGCAAGGTATCGTTTTCCAAGGCGGAATGGAGTATCCAGACTGCGGAACAGGGCAATGGTGGTCTGCGCAATGCTGTTCGGTCAGCGACAGACGCTGGTGTTTTGGAAGAAATTATGTGGGTAGGCACCTTAGGGATGCCGACTGACGCTCTTGCAAAATGGACTCGGCGAGACATATCGGAGAAGTTGGAAGATGAGTACGAGTCATTGACTGTGTTTGTGAATGATGGTGATTTCGACGGTCACTACACGCACTTCTGCAAGACAATCCTCTGGCCGGTATTCCATTACCAAATCCCGGATAATCCCAAGAGCAAAGCCTATGAAGACCATTCGTGGATCTACTATGTCAAACTCAACCAGGCATTTGCGGAGCGTATTGCCAAGCACTGGAAACGGGGTGATTCGATATGGGTCCAGGACTACCATCTACTGCTTGTTCCAGCTATGCTCCGTAAGCTGGTCCCGGATGCCCAGATCGGCTTCTTCTTGCACATTGCTTTCCCATCGTCGGAGGTATTCAAATGCTTAGCACCACGCAAGGAGCTCCTCGAGGGTATTCTTGGTGCCAACTTGATCGGATTCCAGACTGATGAATACTGCCGACACTTTTTGCAGACATGCAGTCGCATCCTTTGTGTGGAAGCAACGCCTGAAGGAATACAGTTGGAAGATCGTTTTGTCAACGTTGGTACGTTCCCTATCGGTATTGACCCCACTTCCTGGGACAAGCGCCGCCAATTGACAGACGTGGAGCGATGGGTTGATACAATTTCGGAGCGCTATCAAGGAAAGCGTCTTATTGTCTCGCGCGACAAGATTGACTCCGTTCGTGGTATTCGCCAGAAGCTTCTTAGCTACGAGCTTTTCTTAAACAGCAATCCAGAATGGGCTGATAAGGTTGTCTTGATCCAAGTCGCAACAAGTACCACGGAGCAACCTGAACTGGAAGCGACTCTCTCTGACATTGCCATGCGGATCAACTCCACTCATTCTACCCTTGCCCACCAGCCCTTGGTCTTCCTCAAGCAGGATTTGGCTTTCCCACAGTATCTCGCCCTTATCACTGTGGCGGATGCTTTGATGATTACCAGCCTCCGTGAGGGGATGAACTTGACCAGTCACGAGTTTGTCTATTGCCAGGATGGTCTCTATGGTGACAAAGCTTATGGATCATTGATTCTAAGTGAGTTTACTGGCAGCGCATCCGTTTTCGGAAATCATGCCCTTTTGGTCAACCCTTGGGACTACCGCCAGTGTGCCGAGGCCATTCACACTGCATTGACGCGCGATGAGAAGCAAAGGAAAGAGGTCTGGGAGCAGATGCTCAGCGCAGTCTTGCAAAATTCGACCGCAAACTGGGTCAAATCATTCCAGCAGACGCTGACGCGGGTTTGGAATGAGCAATCGTCGCGTGAGATCATGGCTGTCCCCCGGCTGTCTGTATCACGGCTCATTGAGCGGTACCGGCAGTCAAAGCAACGTCTCATGATCCTCGATTATGAAGGAACGCTGGCTTCGTGGGGCTCACCCCGTAGCATCATCCTGACCACACCGCAGCGCGCAATCACAACATTGACTGATTTGACCGATGATCCGGCCAATGTTGTTTATGTGATGAGCTCGCGCATGCCAGAAGAGATGGAGCGGTTGTTCCGGCAGGTACCCAACCTGGGACTGATTGCCGAGAACGGTTGTTTTGTCCGCGAACCGCATGCCGATTCGTGGACCCACCTTGCAGATAAAGTCCATGTCAAAGCGTGGAAGTCGTCCGTATCTCAAATTTTGGCTTACTTCCATGCGCGTGTGGAAGGTAGCTGGATCGAGGAGCGTCACTGCTCCCTCGTTTTCCACCACGGGTCCGCTGAAGACCGTCACATCGCTGCTCGACTTGCTGCCGAGTGTGCAGGCAACATCAATGATGCATGTGCTAACCAGGGCGTGCATGCCATTCCGGTTGAGGGTGCCTTGGTCGTGGAGACTACCCATACCAACAAGGCATCTGCTGCCGAGCTAGTGTGGAAATGGTTCCTGGCGGGCGTCGAAAAGGGAGAAGGTGCTCTCAAGCCCGACTTTTTGTTTGTTGCTGGTGACAACCGGGAGGACGAGCCTGTTTTCCGCTGGGCGAACAAGCTGCAGACAGCTAAGGCCGTTGACTATGCCATGACTGTCACTCTGGGTTCACGCAGTACTGAGGCCAAGGCAACGCTAACTCAGGGAGTAACTGGTAAGTTGTTGCAAGTATTGTTCGTTCATCCAATCGACTAACTTTCTTTCTCTAGGTGTGCTTTCTTGCCTACAGCAATTGGCTGCTCCCCAAGACCAAACAAAACTGCCCTTGCGGCAGTGATCACACCATACGAATCAATATATTACAGCATTGAAGATGCGAATACGCGAAGACGAATACAAAAGATATCCAAAAGGACTGGAGTTCTCTTTTTGGAAACTATGATTTGATGGCATACATTTCTCGCTGTCTATTTTCGACCATATTTAGATGGTAAATACTCTGCATAAAAGACATATGCATTGTATCTTAATAACTACGTACAATTCATGGTCAATAAATCACATTTCCACTCTGTTCAAACGCACGGCAAGCGTAATAGCAGTAACACTCCCAATCACTGTGCCTGCAACCTGCACCTTTTGACAGCCTTGAGCGTTCGCGTTGTGCACCATTACAATGTATTTAAAAGATGGTTGGGCCTTAACCTCATGTTGTTAGTATGAAGGACTCGACTTTACTTAATGTTGACAGTGTACGGAGTACTCCGCACATATGTAGACAAGGGGCCTCGGCCCCAGCCCCATCCCCGGAGCCCTGGGGTGATAAGATGCTGACTGATCTCGGTTGTGGGGGAAATCACAGCCGAGGTTCGCCGATAGTACATACAATAGGGGAGTCAAAAGGAATCTGTATACATTTGAATCCTTGAAACAACTTCTCTCGAACGAGGCTGTCACATTCTGTACATATAATTTGACTATGCCCACTGTCAATCCCTCCTTCGAGGAGGCTATCAAGGTCACTCCCCAAGGCGCAAACAAATACAGCGCCTTTCTCCGACCAGAATGGTGCATTGGAACCGGTAAAGCACACCCAAGCAAAGAAACCAAAACAAAACTAACAACCAAACCAGTCCCCCACGGTGGTTATACAACGGCCGTAATCTACAAGCTGGCCCTCACACATTTCGCCCACGCCCACCCAAAGCAATACAAAAGCCCAGCCTCGCCAATCTCCCTCCAGCTTTCCTTCCTGCGACGCACAGCCTCAGGCCCTGCAACCTTTGAAGTAGAAGACATCAAGATCGGAGCCCGCACAAGCACCATCCACATCAAGCTCCTGCAACCTTCTGAAAAGAAATCCGGCACCCTAGAAACAATGGTAGCCGGCTACATCACTGTCAGCCCCCCGGATGCCGAAGTAGGCATCAGCGCAAAAACAGGCTGGAAGCCTTACCCGTCTCCGCCGGCCGGCTCCCGCCCCGACGGCTCAATAGATTTTGCATCCCTGGCGCGCACCGGTTCCGACGGCGCATGGCAGAAACTCGAGACGCCGTTCCCGGAATTCCGCAAAGCATCCTCGCAGATCGAGCTGTACGGGCCTGGTGATGGGGCTACGCAGCAGAAGCGCAATGGCGGGATGGGGATCGATCAGTGGGCGCGGTTCCGGCCTCATGGGGATGTGAATGGGCGGTGGACGGATGCCGCCGTTACCTATTTGATTGATATGTTTCCCATGGCACTGGACGGGTTCGATACCATGTCTGCTACTGCGGCGGCGAGGGAGAACGGAGGCTCTGTTGAGGCGCAGCGGGCGAAGTTTTGGTATCCTACTGTTACGTTGAATGTGGATATGAAGAAACATCTTCCTGCTGGTGGGGTGGAGTGGCTTTATAGTCGGGTTGTTACTAAGGTTGTGAGGGATGGGAGGACGGATTTGGAGGTTACGGTTCTTGATGAAGCTGGGGAGGTTATTGCACTTAGTACGCAGGTCGGGTTGGCTGTCAGTGCTAGTCGGAATGTTGGGACGAGGAAGTTGGAGAAGTTGTAGAATTCATGCTTGATAGATAGTATAAATTTCTTTTTGGTCATATGGTGAAGCTTTTAGATTGAGTCAATGCATATATGGGTGACTTCCGAGCGATCAACCGGTACCATTTGTATACAATTCTCGTATATGCAGAAATTCTGATATATACATCAGGGAATCTAACCCAGTCTATCAATATGTGCAAAGCTATGTATAAGAAAAGCTCACAACTTCGACTCAGACGTGACAATCCAAAACGCCATAGCATCGGCCTTGACAACCTTCCTACTCACCCACTCCAAATGCCCCCCACTACTGTCCTCATCCTCCTGCAATGCCTGAGCCCTGACCCAAAACTTCTTCCCAACCCTCCCTACAACCCTGGCCTTGATAACCAACAGAGCAGGCGTCACCACCCGCTTCCGATACCTTACATCCAATTGCGCCGTGAATATCGCTCCACGCGGGTTATCATCCACACCCGCATTTGCAGTCGGTGTGTTCGTATGCGCCGCAACAGCCAGCGACATTGCCTCGTCAATGAGTGTTGCCACAATCCCGCCGTGCACTGTGAAAGGATGTCCCGATAGACCGGGGCTGCGCAGATCGAAGATCATGACGATATCTGCTGGGTTGGGGCCTGGGGTGGGATTTGAAGCATCTTGTTTTGCGGGGAGCCAGGGTGGGGGTGTGCTTGGAGCGGGTTGGATATTCTGCCGTTGGAGTGTTAGGCAGTGTGGTATTGTGGAGGGTGTGTTGAGGGTTTGGGCGAAGTAGCCATCCTCGCCAGTTGAAGGCTTTAGGCGGCGCGAGTCGGTGGGGATGGCTTTGTAGTCTGGGGAGGTGATGAGGTTATTTGCCCATTTGTTTGTGCGGAGGTGGGCGATGGCAGGGCCTGGTTCTGCCATTGTTTTTTTTTGGCTGCTGGTGCTGTTGGTTTGTAGGGAGGATGTTAAGCAAGTGGTAACTATCAAAGTGGACAAACGGATCAATCAACACTATAGATTAACCTCGGCACCGGTTAACTATCACCGATATCTGGCACCAAGGCACCAAGGCATCAATCTATCGAGGCATTAGTGGTCACGTGTTGGGTCATATCTACTTGCCAAGTGAGACAGTGGAACTGCGACCTTGGAACTGCGACCTTGGAACAGAAGCTTTTCACAGTTCACCATTTTCCCATGTGTCCTTGAATTGAGAGTCCAATGGGCACAGACACAGTGTCTCACTCCCCGGCATGTTTGAAGTTTGCAAGGGACATGCGAGAATTCGAGGATGGAATGTGGAAGTAAACAAGACTTTTCTGCACCAGCGCATTATCATACGTTTCCGTACTTCGTACCACGTAAAAACTGTAAGCGATAAGTTCTACCACTCTAGTGCAAGGGTAGTCACTTCAACAATCTCCATAGAAACCCATAAGAAGAACTCTGATTTGTGCGGATTGAAGCGGCAGGGGCAAGTTCTCTATTATTGGTTTAGTGCAATGCAAGCCAAGGACCCTGAATCATCTTGGCTCATTCAAATGTTGGGTATCTTTTGGCTCTTCCAAGGTTTGAGAAATATTGTCCAATTTGTGACAAAAAAAAACAAGGCCTGTGCAGAACAATAATGTTGATAATTGCCGAGTAATTGCCCAGCTAATCGTAATTCGTATATGAAAATCCCATCAAATAACATAGTGATAGTAATATACTAAGATACTAGGAGAATTATCCACCTTGGTATGCTCAAAGAATCTCCCCTAGCTCATTTTAAATAGTGAGAACCAGGTTGTTACCCTGGCAAAAAATAATAAATAATATAATTGCATGAATGGCTCCTACCCCGGTTGAGATTAGAAAGAAAAAATAATAATAATAAACCTTTCGACTGCCCAGGTGTTAAGTAGCTTCTCCCATTCCTTTGCTTCTTTCTCCAACCTCCTCCACCTCACACTCTTACCAACTTCTTAATATCCCCAACACTATTAATCACTTTTAATCATGCGTTCCGCAATTCTTGTCGTCTCATCCCTGGCCACTGTTGCCCTGGGTGCCAATTCCACTTACACTTACACCTTCCCCGCCGGTTTCAACATCGGTCAGGTGGATAGCAGCGAGCGCAGTGAGTACATGCGCGATTTTCTCACATCTGAGTATCACTGACAAAATAGGCGCCTGGTGTTCTGCCCAGCGTAACACTTGCCCCGAGGTCTGCCAGCAGGGTACCAAGCTCAACTCCTGCGATGCGGTAAGTGATTGTTGAACAGCAAGTCTCTTGTGCAACACAACTAACAACTGGATCAGACTACCCTGCAATTCAGCTGTGTGTGCACTGATGACTCCACTCCCGACGTGTCCCAGTATTTGCAGACCGTTCCATTCTACGTCTGCCAGGATACCTACCGCCAGTGCATCGCGTCGCACCCCGACGATGCCACAGGCCAGCGCGCCTGCAAGGCAAGCATGAACTGCGGCACCAAGAACGCCACCGAGACCACCACCACCTCTTCTTCTTCGTCGTCTTCCGTCTCATCGACCACCATGGCTGTGGCCACTTCGACTGACTCTTCCGCCACCTCGACTTCCTCCGTCGCGGCGGCTAGCACCACCACTGCCAACGCCGCTGTCGCGCTCGGTGATCTGACCCAGTACTCCACTGGTCTCATGGCTGGCCTCATGTTCGTGGCTGCCCGCATGGTCCTGTAAAGGAATCGACGCATCGAATATCGTTCGGTCAATTATCCCTCTGTTGTGGGTCGCATAGCGTCCTCTTTGTTGTATTGTTTATCGCATTGCGATACCATTTTTGCGTTGATTTGCTTTGATCAAGACTTTCGATTCCCTTTTACGAATGTTCTTGACTTATGATGTTTTATTCACCTGTCTATGAACGTGGCGCCTGTCCTTTCTTGAGTTGATTTGGGGTCGGAGTTATCTTCAAGTATGCGCAGATTGATTCTGCGTTTAATTCCATTAACCAAAAAAATGTAATGAGACCAAAATTTGGTGAATAACTGAACAGTAAAACTCCAGTAAATCGAAGTGTCAAAATTGGAATAATTGAGATGAAAAGAAAGTGAAGCCAAAAGAAAAAACAATTGCTGTCGAGATGTTGGTGTTCCCATTCGCCAAGACTTTTTTTGGCACACACTGAAATTTCTCATATCGATAGACTCCACCACCAAGAACTTCACGGTCTCTCCTCCTTTCCTTTTACCACACCACCCGACATCATGCCCGCCCCCTCTAACACCCTTCTCATTGAGGGTTCTTTCTCAGAGCTCGCCGACGAGTTTGCCCAGTACATCGATGCCCTCCGCAAAGAGGGTAGCCTTCAAACCGAGATCGCCCCGCTCCTCGAGCCTCTCCGCCAGCAGGAACAATCTGAGGGCGAAGCCGACCTCAAGCAGCGCGATGAAGTCCTGAAGAAGCTTGTCTCTTCTGCTACCGCCTTGAACAGTGCCCCCGAGAAGGGTGAGTAGATTGAAGCAACAAAGAAACGATCTACATAATCGGGAATTTGCTGCACCTATTTGAAGAGCCAAAAATAAAAACTGACCTTGTCTTTGAACATGCAGAGATCACCTCGGCCTACAACCTGCTGGTCCACCTTGTTCACCAGTCTTCCGACGCCGATGTCTTCCTTCCTCGCATCTGCACCTATCTCGCTAAGCCCATCTCCTCCTCCCCTCAGTTCGGCCCTACTCTCGCCATCTCCATCCTCACCACCATCTTCAACACCCTCTCCTCCGCCGACTCCAGCCGCTACCACGTTCTCTTGGCTATCGTCGCTGTGATCCGCCAGTCCGGTTCCGGAATCGCTTTTGAAGCCCTCAAGCCCCAGCTGGCCTCCCAGCTACCCACATGGCTCTCATCTTGGGAATTGGAGAGCGTCGACGCCCGCAAGCTGCATGTCGCCATCGCCGAGGCCGCCACCGCCGCCGGTGACGAGGATCTCGCCCAGTCGCACATCCTGCAGGCCTTGGAGACCATCGACGCTGCGGACGTCAGCAAGCCCGAATCCCGCGACCTGGCCGTTCGTGCTCTCGCCACCGCTCTGCGCCGCTCCACCGTCTTCGACTTCACTCCCCTGACTGCCTCCGATGCCGTGCAGGCCCTCCGCACCAGCGACAGTGCTCTTTTCGAGCTCCTTGAGATCTTCACCTCGGACACCCTCGAGGCCTACGAGACCTTTGTCGCCGCCACTCCTCTCTCCTCCATCTCCGGTGGTGTCCTCGCCGAGTCCGCCGATGCCCTGCAGAGCAAGATTCGTCTGCTCACCCTCACCTCGCTGGCCTCTTCCACTCCTTCTCGCTCGCTTCCTTACGCCACGATCGCCTCTGCGCTGCGCGTTTCTGACTCCGAAGTCGAAATGTGGGTTATCGACACTATCCGTGCCGGTCTCGTTGAGGGCAAGCTGTCCCAGCTGAAGTCCGAGTTCCTCGTCCACCGCGCCACCTACCGTGTCTTCGGTGAGAAGCAATGGTCTGAAGTTCAGGGTCGTCTGATGGTCTGGCGCCGATCCCTCGAGAGCGTTCTGAGCGTCATCCGCTCTGAGCGTGAGCGTTTCGCTCGCGAGGGTATCCAGGCTGCTGCTGACCAGGAGACTAACAAGAACCGTAACGGTAACGGTGACCGTCGACGGATCCAGCCTCGCGAGGTGGAGGCCAGTGCTGAGTAAATGTGCGTTTTGTTTTGTGAGCAAAGCTCACTCAAAATTCTTGCAGTTAATAGAGGGGAATTCTTTGCTTTTTTCCTCAAGCATTTCTTTACCATTTTTGTAGGGTTGGATTCTCTAGCCCCGTTGGTTGTTTGGGAACGAATCATGTCATGTCAATCTTCTTGTTTATGTTTTCCGGATGGATGACTTTTCTTTTGTTCAATTTTTTTTACCCTATAAAGAAAGTTCATACTTCTTTAGATTGGCCGGTTGTCGAGTATGGCTGTAGCACAAGCATCTATAGATATCCTGGGGATTTATGGAGTAGGTGCTTGTTTCGTAGGTGTTTTGATAGGGGTCCTCGACACAACATTCACTCTACATGATCACAGGCAATGCTTAAATTCTCTAATGCTCTATTTGCAATCTCCGTTCTCCATCAACAATCCAAAGTAAACGCATCAAAAGCCACCCAAACATGTTTGTACAAGCCTAAGGCTTAACGAGCCTCGATGCCCCTCTTCTCAATACCAGCCTTGATCTTGGCATAAACCTCCTTGACAGAGGTATCAGCCTTAACCTCAACGACCTTATCCTTCGCCCTGAAATCCTCAACAACAGGCATAGAAGTCTCGACAAAAGTCTTGAACCGCTTGCGAATAGACTCAGCATTATCGTCCGCGCGGCCACTGGTCTCGCCGCGCTTCAACAGCCGACTCTCCATCACATCCTCGGGGCAATCAAGGAAAAGCACCAACTCCGAAGGGCAAACGGTTGCCTCGAAGAACACAGCCTGGTCCAGTTTCCGCGGGAAGCCATCGATCAGGAAGCGCGCTTTCGTGCCGGCGGGCGGGGGCGCCGAGGCCAGCGAATCGGCCATCGCGTTGGACAGCAGAGCGACGGTAACTTCCATCGGCACGATCTTGCCTTCCCGGATGTACTCTCGGATCATGTCGCCGTATTGGCTGCCGGCGCGCTCTTGCTCGGCGCGCAGGAGGTCGCCGGCGGAGAGGTGCACGAAGCCATAGGATTCGACTAGGTTGGCGGATTGGGTGCCTTTGCCGCTGCCTGGGCCGCCGAGGAAGAAAACGACTGTTACGTCTTCGGTTGAGAAGCGGGGGGTGGTCATTTTGGTGGGAGGGTTTGTGGGGTTGAGGGGTTCTGAGTTTGTTAGTTGGGTTTAAGCTGTTGGTGGTGGGATACCTAGGTAGTGTAGTGTGCTTACGTCTTATGTTCTTAGTTGGGGCGAGAATTTGGCAGACCGGTTCGTTGTTTGACGAGGAGTGCGTAGGAGCCGGAGCTGATGGCGACCAAGATGACGATTGGGATGATTGGGAAATTGGATTTGGATTGAGGGGCTGGAGGTGGGGATCGACGAGGCGTTGAGTACTGGCGGGTCGATCGGACCAATTGAGGGATTCGATTGGAGATGGCTCCGGAGAATTGACGTGTAGTTGTAGAGAACATAGAGGAGACTTTGTGGTGTTTGGGGAGAGGGAAAAGAAAAAGGAGTTGCAACTCGCCGAAACGGGATTAGCTGCTGATCCCGTATATTGACGTCTTCGGTCAAGAGGCGACGAGGTATGTCCGATTTGATCATTCAAGAAATTGTTTCTGTATTTCATTCATTACAGTCTCTTAAATAAAAAGTGAAGTCTGTACTTTGTTACACATTACACGGAACTAAATACTCCTTACTGCTAAATGTGACCTAAACTTAGGACCTGGGGCATTTCTTCCTTTGTGAGATCTCAAACATATATAGTTCTAATGTTGTAGGGTTTGCTGGCAGTCCGGTCGAGCGGCTGGGCCTGTCCAGACTCAATAAATATGCCGAAGTACTCATAGAGCACGAAGAGTACTTTCGGTACCTAATGAGGGTTCGCTAATACCTACATGTAGGTATCAGGAATATATTTGGCACTGTCGATCAATTACCAGAACAACGGTAACTAGGCCTAAGCGCTATGGACAACAACATGCCAAGACATGCTCAACATTATCATCGATTGATACTGAGAAAACCCCAGTCAAAGGTGAATACTATTCTCCCAGACCTCGGGAATAGATCCACATCTATCAGGGTCTATTCTCCACCCAAACCTAATTGCGTGCGTGTGATTGCGCTCCAACTATAGCAAGACGTTTTTTAATGAAAGCCACCACATCTTGATTGTATTTTTTCACGTAGCCGTGGTGGGCAGCGTTACCATCCTCTGGATAGGGCGAACAGCACTGGTTATCACCATAGTCACAGTAGCTATGGATCGAGTCACCATATGGCGCACACATTGCCGAATTCATTCGAGGGGTAAGCTGGCCAATTTGAAGTCAGATGGTTATTCTATCTTTGAATGGAAGTTTGTATAGACTCACTCCTATACCAAGTATGCAGTTTCCCACATTCCAAGGCATTCCAGGGTCATATGTCTCATCTCCATATGCGATCACAGATACAACTAGATTTTTGATCAACTGGGAGTAATTATGGCACCTGCTATTGCAATCGCGTACTCGTCTTGGTGTAAAATGGCTCAAGCGGGGCAACATCAATGAATCCAATCTCGCTTGTTCCACATATAGCATCCATCATGGCAACTGCACCCTAGATGAGGATGAACTTTAGCAACTTGCATGCTACAGTGCCATTCGAGAGTTAGGTGGCATATGTGAATTGACACACACCATGGAATATCCCACCACGACAATCTTGGCTTTGGGGCAGCTGGCGACGTACTCCCGCACAAACTCCTGCATCAAAACAGCACAGTCATGAACGGTAAGACGCTTTGCTTCATCTGTTAATACATTTTCGTGATCGTAAGGTAAGCCAAGAGTGGTGGAACCGGGGATCTGCTCTAGAATGAGGTCCGAAAGCGTGCTCATCACATTGAGATCATCGCCCCCGCCCTGACCCCTGGCTATGATAGCGTGCACACTCGTTGCACATTCATTTTTTTCTACTAGCTGTGCATGAGACCGGAGCCACAGGTTTGAGATGAAAGCTAGTAACCAAATGATCTTCATGATCACGTAAATCTTGAGTTGGATTCTGTGAATGTTCTAAGGGTGAGAGTTGATTTGCCAAAAAGATATAGCGCCACCGTTTTGAGGGTGTTTCATTTGTTTTTACTTACAACCTCCGTGTTGAACATGGAGGGAGTGACTCTGTTGATCGTGGCTACACTAACTCCCCGAGGCTTGGGCATGTACCACCGTCACTTCAGGAGGTTGGATCACAGCTTCCTAGTTCATTTTGCGATTGGTATTGCTTCTAATTTAATTCAGTAGAGTTCATGCGAAGAACATACCTATATAGTAGATAAATAGATACCTACCTATATGAAGGTATATTCTTTCCTCGTGCTACAACTATATGTGGAGTGTATGGAGAAATACAAATAAAGCATTAAAAATATACGAGAGGTCCAAGATTAAGACCCAAAATCTTGTACTTAGCTTATGTTAATCGCGGTCTCCTTTTGAAGCCTATCAGCTTGGCTGACTTTTGGAGCTCAAATTTAGCCCTGGAGATCTATGCGCCGAGCCAGAGTTTCCAGAATTTCCAGAACGGTAGTACACCCGTACCAATTCAGTGCGAAGAGCTGCAGTACGCAAAACTGTAACAAAGGAAATGTGAGCTGTTTCATAGAGAGTGCTATTAGGGTTATCGCTCGGACGAACCTCAGTTGCTGGTGGGTATCACACTATCGCAATTGGATGGTACAACGTAATCTGGTTGGGCTTCACCCCAAGATCAGACACTTTGATAACAATTGAATAGTATACTATGTATAGAAACGCCAAATCTAACTATCTTCCAACATAGCCGTTGGACAGTCTGAACTCCCCCGGCATCGGGCGTGTGTATTGCGCAACGGACTTTAGATTGTCACACCGCGCACAGAGGCAATGGGTTGGTGTTTCCCCCCTTATCAGTTACACTTCGTACGCTTTGTCGACTAAGTCCCGCACGGCATTGCCCAGCTCCCGAATAATCTGGCCTGACCGAGGAATGGTGTGGCCTCGCCCGGTATCGAACATGGCTGCAGTATCAGGGTCACAAACGTTGAACAGGGCCAGTGCACCATATCGATAAGGATCTGCTTCAAAATATGATAAGAAAATGATTGATATGAGGCAAATAGATATCAACATTACCATTCGCACCGACCACATGAAGGGTCGGAACGTCCACGATATAATCACTCTCATCTGCTAAAACCACATTCTCCTCGGGCGAGAGAGGAGGCCAACCGGTGAAAAAAACTGCACACTTGATGCGGCGGAAACGCCCGGTCTCCTGAGCTTTTCTTTCTTCGTCCATAATGAGACTAGCAGCCATGGTTGCACCCTCACTATACCCAATGATACCCTCGATGTCGGGGTGCTTCTCCAGCGTGTCATAGAGATAATCCATGACTTGGTGGTGATTGTTCCAGCTGCCATCCCAGTCTTTGCCTAAAGTTCGCATCACGCCTTCGGGGCTTGAGCCATGCGGAGCCTTTCGAACACGAGAGATCATTGAGTCTTCCGCTGCTCCACCATCCTCCAACCAGCGGTAATGCGGTCCAATTCCAAAATACGCCGCGAAGCCTATAGTCTGAAATGAGTATTTGATCTAAGTGTTTGGCTTGGTGTAAACGTCACCATCCGGAGGCAATACAGGAACAGGGCCGTTGATATAGTAGAATGAGGCGGAGCTATCAAAAGCCATCTCCTTAACCAAGGGATCTTCATCATAGTCAGTGAGAGCTCTTATCGAATGGTTCAAAATTATATAACAACCAAGCTGGATGCTGATATTCTGCGAAAAAGAAAAGTCAGTATTTCATGTTTGCTCCAGAGTTATAGTTATTCCTGTCTATCACCTACGTCAATATTGCCAATGGCACCGTGAAGACAAAGGAATTTCATTATATATCTCTAAAAATCCTAATCCTGGGGAAGGAAGGTATGATATGTGCAATGAGGAAGCAATTGAAGAAGAGGAACAGAGTACAGAAATAGGGAAAACGATCAGAGTATGAAGTATAAATTACTGCTCGGGCTGTACAACAATCGTAATGAAAATACCACCAAAAACAAAGAAAAACCAAGGGAATTTACAGATATTCTGCGACAATCAACATCGTCTCAACAACGCCAAATCTACCCAAATCTACATGTTTCTACATGTTTCTACAAAATTAGCTGCAACTCAAGCCCTGGCCCCAAATACTTACAGAATTCCTATTATTTTCCACGTGTGGAGGTATATGAAATAGATCCCGAAATTGGTGTTCAAAGATGTGGGACAGCACATTTCAGTCAAAGTCGCGAATAACCACCGATCACCCAATGTTAGTCGTGCACCCTTATCGTTCTACAGTGATGGGAATGGATGGTGATGATTCCTTCTTGTTCTCGCCTGGCCGATAGACCCGAAATAGAGACAGCTTCATGGAGCTGTGTTTCCCCAAAATATCCGCAGGAGATGAGCCGAGGGGATTGAGGCATTTGCAACGCTATATAACCCTCCATATCCAGCTAGTTTCTCCAATATCTATGCGACCCTCCCAGAACGAAGTTATCCAGACTGTCTTTCCATAGCACCTATAACTATCTACCATGACCAATTTGAACGGTGCTGGTTCTGTAGATGCGCCTCACGCCGAACAAGATGCTCCCCAGCCCATTGCCATTATTGGATATGCCTGTCGGCTGCCTGGACAAGTTACATCGCCCAACGATCTATGGGAGTTATGTACTCGAGCCCGAAGTGGCTGGTCACTTATCCCCAAGGACCGATTCTCAGTCGACGCGTTCCATCACCCCAATCCATCCAAGGTTGGCTCGTTCAACCCCAAGGGAGGCTACTTCCTAGATGAGGATATCGCCCTCTTTGATGCGCCCTTTTTCAATGTTTCTGACCAGGAAGCTACTTCCATGGATCCCCAACAGCGCTTGCTGTTGGAGTGCTCGTATGAAGCTTTGGAGAGTGCTGGCATTCCCAAAGAGAACATTGCGCGCCGGAAGGTAGGTGTATTTGCTGGTGGAAATTTCTCTGATTACGAACTAAGAAATGTTCGCGATATTGAGACTATTCCCATGTACCAAGCTACCGGCTGTGCGGCCTCTCTCCAATCCAACCGGATCTCGTACTTCTTCGATTTACAGGGGCCTAGTATCACCGTGGATACAGCGTGCTCTTCTTCCCTTGTTGCTCTCCATTATGCAGTACAGAGCTTGCGAAGTGGAGAATCCGAGGAAGCCCTCGTCGCTGGCTGCCGCCTCAATATTATACCAGACCTTTTTATCTCTATGTCCATGTCTCAGTAAGTACTTATCTATCTTATCATCAATCCTCGGTCCGCTGGATCTAATTATCTGAATTTTTTAGGTTGTTACATGACGAGGGTAAAACCTTTTCTTTTGAAGAAAGAGGCACATCTGGGTTTGCACGAGGCGAAGGCGCCGGCGTTGTGATCCTTAAGCCTCTCGATTCTGCTATGCGTGACCGAGACCCAATCCGAGCCGTCATTGCCCATTCAGGAGTCAACCAAGATGGTCGAACAAAGGGTATCACTTTGCCAAATGGGCAGGCTCAGGAGGAGCTTATCCGTCGTGTCTATAAAGAGGCCAACCTCAACCCAGAAGAATGCGGTTTTGCTGAAATGCACGGCACTGGAACCAAAGCCGGTGACCCAATCGAAGCCGCTGCAGTCCATGCGGCTCTTGGAAAAGGCCGGACCCCGAAAAACCCACTTTATATTGGATCGGTCAAATCCAATATTGGGCATCTGGAAGGCACTAGTGGTATTATTTCTATTATTAAAGCAGCCATGATGCTTGATAGAGAATTCATGCTTCCAAATGCTGAATTCAAGAAGCCAAATCCTGATATTCCAATGAGCGAGTGGAATATGAAAATTTTGACAACAACACGACCCTGGCCTCCTCGCAAGAAGTACCTGAGCGTTTCCAACTACGGGTTTGGAGGAACTAATGCACATGTCATCCTTGAAAAGGCGCCCCTCGCCTCCAAAGCACCCGATAACGCCGTGGAGGATGTTGGGGTTGATCCAAAGACAAAGTTATTCCTGATCTCCGCCAACGACAAGGAGTCACTCCGTACGAGGATCAAAGACTTTGGCATTTACTTTGAGCAACACCCAGAGGTCTTTGAAAAGTCGCTCTTCGCAAATTTTGCCTACACTCTTGGAAACAAGATGTCTCAACTGTCTTACCGTGTCGGGGTCCCTGCCACTTCCCTTGACGAGCTCGGAATCCGTCTTGCGCAGCTCAAGATAAACCCCTCACGTGTACTCGGTGCTCCCATCTGCTCGTTTGTCTTCACTGGACAAGGAGCTCAGTGGGCACAGATGGGCATCCCCCTTATGCACGACTATCCTGTTTTCAAGTCCGCAATCACACGAGCCGATGAGTGCCTACGAGACCTCGGCGCTGAATTCTCCCTTATCAAAGAGCTAGAGAAGGACGCCTCCATCTCTGACATCAATTCACCTCATCTGAGTCAGCCTGCCTGCACAGCACTTCAAATCGCATTGGTGGACCTTTTGAAGTCATGGGGACTCCGTCCGGCTTCGGTGGTGGGTCACAGCTCTGGAGAAATCAGCGCAGCCTATGCTGCAGGCGTTTATGATTTAGAAGGAGCCATGGCTCTGGCATACCGCCGTGGGCAGATGACTTCTTTGCTCAAGGACACATTCCCAACCTTGAAAGGCACTATGATTGCTGTCGGCGCTAGTCGCGAGAGTGTCCAACCGATGCTCAATACTCTGTCTGCATATGCCATCGTCGCTTGTGTAAACAGTCCTTCTAGTGTGACCGTCTCAGGAGAAGTAGCAGCCATTGACGAACTTGAAAAGATTCTTCAAGACAAACATCTCTTCAACCTTCGGTTGAAGATTGATGTTGCTTACCATTCCGACCACATGAAGAACGTTGCCGGTGCGTATCTTGTGGCGATTCAGTCTATTCAGCCCTCTTCATCAGGAACAGCTGCCTTTTATTCCTCTGTGTATGGCCAACTGGCAGAGCCTTCTGAGCTTGGACCAGCATATTGGGTCGCAAACTTGACATCCCCAGTTCTGTTCTCCGATGCTTTCAGCAAGATTGCGTCGGACGACGAAACAAGGCCCAACCTTCTTGTTGAGATTGGTCCGCACTCTGCAATGAAGGGCCCTATCATGGATATCCTCAAGAGCCTGGGCCCCACCGTCTCTAAGATAGGATATACACCTACCATTCTCCGAAATGTGGACGTAGCTCAATCGGTCTTGGAAACCGCCACCGCTGCTTATGTGCGTGGTGCCACGCTTAACATGACAGAAGTGAATTTCCCTAAGACTGGTGCATCAAACCGCTGGTTCTTGAGCAATCTGCCTCGTTATCCTTGGCAGCATGGTACCCGATATTGGCATGATGCCCGAATTGCGCAGAAGCATATGATCAGAGATCGTGCCAGGAACGATATTCTGGGAGTTCTTGCAAACTACTCAAATGACCTTGAGCCAACATGGCGCAACATTGTCCGCTTAGATGAGCTTCCATATCTCCGAGATCATAAAATGCAGGGAGTGGATGTTTATCCACTGGCAGGCTACGTAAGTTTGGTTTGTTCTATTTTTTCTTGAATTATCTTGATCAGACTCAAGTTTATTGACTTATCTTAAAAGTTGGTCATGGCCATTGAAGCAGCTCGAAGACGCGCAGAACAACTTGAGATCCAGATCGCTCAATTTGAGCTTCGGGAGGTCATTGTTGGCGCGGCGCTTGTGCTCACTGATGATACTGATTCGGAAACTACGATCACGCTTCGTCCCTACGCTGAAGGCACCCGTGGATCATCTGATGTTTGGGATGAGTTCCGCGTTTGTTCCTGGACAACCAAGCGAGGATGGACGGAGCACTGTACTGGTCAAGTGCGAGTTCATTCCGGCTTCAAGCAGCAAGGGACTGCAATTACACGTCCCTTCCAAACTCAAATCAATTACACAAAAGCTCAAATTGCCAAAATCGAAGCAGCTGCCACAAATCACACTGATCTGACCCATATGTATCAAGTGCTCAGTGACCTAGGGGCCGGCTACGGTCCTATTTTCCAAGGTCTTGAGAATTGTTACGCCAGTCCTCATCATTCGCTCGCCGATTTACATGTCAGGGATACAGCTAGCGTCATGCCCAAGAATTTCGAGCCTTCCTTGACCGTCCATCCATCATTCCTCGATGGACTACTCCATCTCAGCTGGCCCATCCTTGGCCAGGGTATGGGTCGAATGGATCTGGACACGCTTTACCTGCCAACTATGATCAAGCGTGTAACACTTGATCTCAATGTCCCGACTAAGGTTGGTGAATATGTCAAGACTTACTGCAATGGCAGCCCCAGCTTACCTTCTCCTGAACCAACCAAATTCGATCTCTTCGCTACCCGGGAGGGATCTGCAGAACCTTTGATCACTATGGAGGGTTTGATAATGACGCCCCTTCGGAAAGCCGATCCTCACCACGAGGATGTCCGAAGGGTGTGCTACAAATTTGAGTGGCATTCCTTGGCCGAGGTAAGCTCTAGTGGAGCAGATAATCAAGACTCTAACGACCAAGCGCAAACCAATGGTAATGGAGAGACACATGAAAATGCGCATGCAGATAAGGATGGCACCAAACCCAAGCGTAATATATTCCTGTCGAGCTTCGGAACATCCGAGGGCATTGCCGAGAAACTGAGCAATATGCTATCCGGAACAGCAGACTGGGAGCCTTCTGTTGATACCTTTGGCAAAGCGGATTACTCCCGTAAGCATATTGTTTTGCTCCAGACCGGTGCTCAATCTCTTCGAGATCTCACCGAGGAAGATTTTGAGTGTCTCAAGAAAGCCCTGCTCAGCGCACAAACCGTACTGTGGGTTTATCGGACCGATTTACCTGATGCTCAAATGACAGTCGGTCTGACCCGTACTTTGCGCTCGGAAACATTGGCCAAGATTGCTACGCTTGGATTGGCCCCTGAAGACATCGAATCCCCGGAGAAGCCAATTCAGGCAGCGATCAACGCTCTATGGCCTACAGATGGAACTGAGCCTTCCAAGGACTTTGAATTCACCGCCAAGGACTCGGAACTCTTTGTCCAGCGCATCGTGGAAGATGATGCAGCTAATAGTTTTGTTCACAATGAGACACACGACATGGCAATCTCAAGTCAGCCTTTCAATCAACCTGGGCGACGTTTCAAGGTTCAAATCGGTAACCCTGGTGCTCTGGATTCCGTTTACTTTGTTGATGACAGTCCACCACCCCTGGGCGAGAACCAGATCGAGCTAGTGGTGAAGGCAACCGGTCTTAATTTCAAAGACATTGTGGTTGCTATGGGCCAGCTTGCTCAGCCTTATATTGGGATTGAATGTAGTGGCATTGTTTCCAGTGTAGGCTCAAATGTGAATGATATCAAGGTTGGACAGAAAGTCATGGCCTTACCAGAAGGCAGCTTCTCAACATACGCGCGCTGCCTTGCCACCAGTGCTGCGAAAATTCCAGCCGAAATGTCGTTTGAGGTCGCAGCCACTATCCCTGTCGTGTTCTGCACTGCATACTACGCACTATTTGACCAGGGCCGGCTGCAACCCGGTGAGCGCGTGCTGATTCACGCCGGTGCCGGTGGTGTCGGCCAAGCTGCCATTATGATAGCGCAGATGGTCGGGGCGGATATTTTCGTCACGGTCGGAAGCCTTGATAAAAAGCGACTCTTGATGACTCAATACGGAATTTCCGAAGATCGCATCTTCTACAGCCGTGACTCTTCCTTTGCCCGTGGTATCCGCAGGGCTACTGGCGAGGCTGGTGTGGATGTTATAGTCAATTCCCTGGCAGGGGATCTTCTGTGTGAGACCTGGGAGTGTTTGGCGCCATTTGGTCGTTTCGTCGAGATTGGCAAGGCTGATATCACTAAGAATACTCGCCTTGACATGCAACCGTTCGAGTATAACACCACTTTCTCGTCGGTCGATTTGACCAAGATTGCCAAGTTCAGACCGCAGCTCATGAAGCGTCTGATGGGAGAGGTTTCTCAGTTGATTGCCAAGGGATCTGTACATCCCATAGTGCCAATTACGACTTATGGTATCTCCGATATTGAGAAAGCGTTCCGTACTCTGCAAATGGGTAAGGGTATGGGTAAGATTGTCGTTGTCCCTCGCGATGGTGATCTAGTCAAGGTAAATAGTTTTTTTATACTTGGAAATTGATACACAAGTCTAATGCAAACTCTTTTTTTCGCAGGCCGTGGCGCCCAAGACCAGCTCGACTTTGCTTCGCGCAGATGCATCATACATCTTGATTGGGGGTACGGGTGGTCTGGGTCGAAGCATGGCCAAGTGGATGTCCTCTAAGGGGGCTAAGAATATCGTTCTTGTGTCGCGCCGGGCAGCGATAGACCACAAGGTGCAAGCATTGATTGATAACTTGGCTCCCTTGGGAGTACGAATCGTCGTCAAGGCTTGTGATGTCAGTAGTCTGCAGTCTGTCGAGGCCCTGGTCAATGAAGAGATGAAAGACCTTCCCGCTGTGAGAGGTGTCATCCATGGTGCAATGGTGCTTCGAGTAAGTCTTTCGCCACGCTAAATATCGGTTCAGCTTTGAATAAATTCCGATGCTGATTTGTACCCAGGACATGCTGTTTGAAAATATGTCTCTTGACGACTTCAACGCCGTGGCATTCAGCAAGGTTGAAGGAGCCTGGAATCTGCACAACACGTTGATCGATTCACCGCTAGACTTCTTTATTGCGCTTTCATCTGTTGCCGGTATAGTCGGCAATCGCGGGCAGGCGGCATACTCCGCCGCGAATGTATTTCTAGATGGATTCATGGAATACCGCCGGTCCCTAGGTCTCCCAGGAACATCTATTGATCTTGCTGCGGTCAGCGACGTCGGTTATTTGGCCGACAGCGATGCCCAGCGACGTCAAGAAATATTGAAGAACATTGGCGGTCAAACTATCGACGAATCAGAAGTTTTAGCTCTTGTGGCAGCCGCACTGACCGGTGCTCTTGATCAATCCTGCTCTGGTCAGTGCATCACAGGATTGGTACTGGACTCCCTGGAAAACAATTTCTGGGTTCAAGATCCCAAATTCATTGTTCTGTACGAGGCAGCCAAGGAGACGCTAGGAAACAACTCTCAGCGCAATGGCCCCTCTGTTTCATTGCAGGTGACATTGCAGGGTGCTTCTTCCAAGCAGGAGGCATTGCAAGTGTGCTACGAGGCGCTGGCCGCCAAGTTGGCACAAGTACTTGTTCTTTCTTTGGAGGATATGGACCCCTCGATTACGATTTCTTCATTGGGTCTTGACTCGCTGGTGGCTATTGAGATCCGAAACTGGATTGCCCGTGAAGCCAATGCCAATGTGCAAGTTCTAGAGCTTTTGTCCAGTGGCAGTTTGATGGCTTTGGCAGAGATTATCTTAAATAAGTCTCAGGCGTATACTCGTACCGAGTAGAAATTGGGCCACGGCAATATACGGGCCGTTAGATCTGTATATTTACTATGTTATGTCATTATGTGCAAAAAGTTTTTGACTGAAAACTTTGCTTTCAGAACTTCACCGTGTAAAATAAAGATCCCAAGACCGAACCCAAACCCGATGATTTTTTTGGAAGTCCTCAAGCCAACATCCCGAAGTCGATGTCATTCAATCAAATCCAAATCACAAGGTACATTATGTGGGAGATTTGCGAGATTTGCCAAGCAAGCCAAGCAAGCCACGCAACCAAACTTCCACCCGCTGCCAATCGGGTTTGAACTGAAACGCAGCAACTCCATGATCGGCGCTCACCCACACTCCGTCTGAATCTTGAAGAGATCAGTCAGCGGATATAGAGCCCCGAATTGTTCATTCTAACCCTGTTTTGATACTGCGGCCTTATAGTCTTGCAGATTCACTCATATCTCGACCAATGACATGCCATGTATTCTATATATGTGGGAATTCCAAGGAACGCCCTTTGTTAAAGCCTGCAGATTAAATGCTTCAAACCTGATTGCTTCTAGAGCCAAAGCCGTTCTATAGACCTCGACTCTGAATGACCCAATGAGCTTGATACTGTTACGCTTGGATCTTTCTGATTGATTACTAGCCTCTGTGTGGGCTTATTCATGGCCTTGCAGACTCTCCACAGCCCCTTAGTTATTCCCAGATAACCACCCCGAAGATGGGACTATTGAGCCAGAGAACAGTCTAAGCATTGCCAAGGCCTTAATAACCCGCAGCTTACGCAAAAGACCACGACGGGAGACACATACGACACAAGCAATGGAGTCTCTTGGCCCTTTTCAAAGACATATAAAGCCAATGTAAAATCCCAATTATCAATCACTCTGCAAATAAAAATTCATCATTTCTGAAGGGCCATGCAAATTACCAAGCTTCTTACAGCCGCAGGGCTAATCGGCCTAGCAGCAGCCCACCCTGGCCCTCACCACCAACCCAGCAAACGCGAGATAATTAGACGCCATGAGCTCTCATCCCGCTGTGCCTCCAACGTGGCAACCTTCAACTCCAAGCGCATAAAGCGCAATCTCTCAAAGCGCTTCCCAGGCTCCGCAAACACAACCTACCAAATCCAGTCCGAAGCTCCATACTATCAGACCATCCAAAACGACACCTGCGTGCTCACCCCCGAGGTGACTGAAGGTCCGTACATCTGGCCGCAGTCACAGACTCTCCGCCAGGACATGACCGAAGACCAGCCCGGCATCCCGCTGTGGTTGGACGTCGGTGTGCTGGATATGGAGACCTGCGAGCCACTTGAGGGTGTGCTTGTTGATTTCTGGCACTGTAATGCTACGGGCTCATATTCTTCTTTCACCGGGTTGTCGCCTAACACGCCTTTTGCGGAGTTGCTTGAAGATCTGAATGTTACTATGACTGGTGATTTGGACTTGCACACCGATGACACTACTTGGTTACGTGGAATGTGGCCTACTGATAAGCACGGTATGATGGAGATGAAGACAATTTTCCCTGGTAAGTAGCTCTTTTTCCTATCTTTACCTATGAGCGGTAAATCCAAGTACTACATAGGAGCAACGCTGATAATATCAGGCTTCTACGTTGAAAGAGCAATCCACATCCACGTTCAGGTGCACACTGACTGGACTGTCCGTGGAAACGGCACGATGGCTTACGGCAACACTGTCAGCACTGGCCAGATCTACTTCGATGAACCATTATCGAAGAAAATCATGGCCCAGGAGCCTTATGCCTCGCACACACAGATCAATCGTACTACCAATGCTGTGGATAGTGTCTTTGAAGGTGATACAGATAACGGATATAACCCTGTCGTTTCAGTTATTCCGGTTGATGGCAATGATGTTACCAAGGGGATGGTTGGATATATCACTATTGGTGTTGATAAGTCTAAGGTTGAGTAGATGTGACATTATTGTGATGAGATGGAGATATACGTGCCTGGACTGTATAGTTTGTTTTTTTGTTTGAAGTCACGACATGGAAACTCTTGGGATGTGATGTGATTGATGAGCGTAAGAGAGCCATCATAAGATACAAAGTACGAATTCAAACATGTATAGATGAATTGCAAATGTAAATCATAAGAGATTTTGGACTTCACAACTTATATAGGTAGCACGAACTGCACTGATCTGAAGCACAGTCATCATGCAGACCAATGACTTCAGTATAAGCACTCTATACCTAAGGGCTAACCAATAGCATTTACAAAGCATACTGTATACATATGTAATTACAATTTACCAAGCAATACAACACCTACCCACCTCGCCCTCAATCTCAGGAAGACTCACCTAGGCACTTCTAGTCAATGTTAGGCAATGTAAATATGTTGAGAAAGATCATGAACAGGATCAAATGAACGAATACTTCAAGAAATCTACAACAAGCTGCATGCCGTAAGTTCAAAGAGAAAAAAATTATATGAAAGCCATTAAAATAAACGGCCATAGACACAAAACCGGATTCCATCCATCCGGAATGAATAAACCTGCAGACAACATTGGTAGACCCATGAGATTCCAGACCCCAAACTCCATGTAAATGCTAACAAAAGTCAAATAAAAGCGAAAAGATGGCAGAGTAAGCAAGAGAGATACCCTCGCAACTCCCATCCGGGAATGCCCATGCAGAAAAAGCCCATACGGACCCATCACACATCATGCGCCGATCAAAGGACAGTAAAAAGATAATCACAAGAAGGCAGCTCGAGATCTATGCTCGTAGATTTATGCATCACTCATATCGGAAACCAAATTACTGCTCAGCAGCTTTTTCGGCCATCGCCACAGCAACCGCAACAGCGGCACCGAGGATGGCGCTCTCAGGTGCGGGGTTGAGGCGAATGGCCGCTCCCATGCCGGGGTGCGTCACCTCGGTCAATTGGTTCAGGTAGTTCTGGCAGGTGTCGCGGAAACCGGGGTATTTGTTGATGACTGTGCCGTCGCAGGCGATAGACAGGTTCTTGGAGGAGTCTCCGCTTTCAACGACGGTGATTTCGGGTGACTCTTTATCGAGGGAGTCGGTCATTGGTGTCGTGGGGAATTCTACCTCGTTGCGTAGACACCACATGCTGTGAATGGCGGTTGCCAAGTAGCCTGCTGCGCGGCGGGATACCGTTTGGCAGACACGGCGTAGGAACCGGAGGTCTTCAACGGAGGGGAGGTTGGCGAAGTTGTGTTGCTTTTGCAAGAGGGCGGCAGATGCGGAAAGAGATGCAGAGGAGTCCTCCTCGATGAAGGCGACAATGCTTGTGTCGAAGGAGTAGGCTTCACGCATGGAGCGCGGTAGCTCGCCGTTGAATAGACGGGTTGTTTCAACGGCCTCGACGACAATAAGACGTACAATCTCGCCCAAGTAACGACCTGTGATCATGTACTCAAGTGGCTGGTAGTCTGGGCGTAGGTGGGTGCGATTCAATAGATCGTCCCAGCGGGTCATGGGCAATACGCCTCCGCCGAACATGCTCATCTCGCTGTTGATGATGACGTGCTTGGCGTAGTCGAACCAGCCCTCTGGACGGACTCCGAACTTGGCCTTTCCAATCTCTTGTACCGGGAAGTGGATTGCCATGTTGGTTCCGGTGCCCAGAATGAGAGACATGCGGGTGTCGGGGTCGACATAGGCACGCGACAGGAGAGCCGCAGACCCATCATTCACAATAGCCGCAACTTCTACGTTCAAATTGCGCTTGCGGCATGACTGGATAATAAGATCTCCCAGCTCCATGCCTACCGTTCCGACGGAGGCCTTGAAACCCTTGCCCATGTGAATCACCAATCCGCTGCCGTGCGAGGTCTGTTCGATTGGGAAGGACCAGGACAGACCCATTGCTAGCGGCACCTCGCCACGTCCATAATCGGCTCCAACTTCCTTCAGAACGATCTCAATTTGACCTGCCATCCAATCAAAGAACTTCGTTCCTTCGAGCATTTTAACGCTATTATCGATGTACGCAGAGGACACCTTCAGGATGCGCACTTCCTTATCTCGGCCGTTCAACTCGATCAGCGACACGCGGAATGTCGACCCACCCACGTCCAATGCGAGATATGTACCCTTTTCCGTGCCAGCGGGAAGTGTAGTATCGTAGGAAGGGAGCATGCAGCAGGGGCTGTTCTGTAGGCAATCACGGAACTGGGCGCGGATCTGCTCCGACATATCGATCATGTTGCGAGTTGAGAGGGGTGTTGAGCAGGCGGTTTCCACTTCATCGGCGAAGTCATCGAGGGAGCGGCGTTTCCAATGGGCACCGAGGAAGGGCTTGCGGCGGCGTCGCGAGAATCCGCGGAAGAGGGACGGGAAGAGGATCATGTTTTCGAGTGCGGCGACCACGTTATGGAAGAGTTCTTGCAATCGGTGTAGGACCTTGACCAGGGTCGACATGGTAAGGCGATAGATCTGTTTATGGGATCATGGGCAGGGTTATAAGGGGAGTTGAAGGTCGATGTGACACTGCCACTGTGGTGAGTGGATCGGAGTGTTGCAGAAGCTTGCAGGAGCAGTAAATCCCCACTGGGAAGAGAATAGAGAAGAGAAGAGAAAATAATAGGGTCAACACCCAAAGCATGGATCAGCATTGGCCCATTCTTGAGTTGACAGTGTCACCGCAAGTGCAACTCTTTTGGAAGCCCTTGCGGTGATGTATTGTATTGTAATTGTAATTTATTAGTTTCACTTCTAGGTTACGTATGTAGTAGTAGAGCATCAAACAATATTTTCGCAACATTTAACTACCCATATGTGCAACATATATATCACTAGTTATATAAATAGTTAATTCAAGCTATAATTGTAGTAATACTTTTACTACCATTTTTGTCCATTTAAGAGTCGCAGTCAAATAATGTCCACTCTTTGCGGATAGATCATTGACAAGTAGCTAATTAGATTACCATGTCACCAGTATATCTATCAAGAAGTAAATAGAGTGAATAGACTCATCAGAATTAGAGTAGAATTAGATAGATTACATATGTAGCTAGAAACAAAAAAAGAAACCCAAAAAAACAAATCTACAAACAGTAGTTCCAAGCTCTATATAAATAATACCAATACAGACATTCTTGTATACATACCCAATGACCCCCTTGAGTGCAACGGTGGTAGTCGGCCTGGGACCGTTACACCGATGTGGAACTACTTAACTAACCATTAGTTACAATACTTGGAGGAAGGTTTTTATTCCTTGAGTTAATATTTAATTCCACCTAACATATAGTCAGAACATTATCCATACATATGTGGCAATCTACTCGTGAATCTGAAACATCTGCCCCGGTCTAATACCCCAATCTGTATACTATGCACTGTAACCACGGAGTATCCTGTGTGGACTTGTTTCTCCTTTCTTCCACCTGAGCATCATCGCTCCTAAATTCGACAAAGTAACCGGGGCATGAGGTACCTACGTACCATGATACCTTGATTCATGTAGACTCTTTACCCGACTACGGGGTGCAAGGTCTCCTGTTGAGCCTCATTAACCGCGGGCGGGTAGCCGAATACCGCCGTGTCAACTAATACCCAGGGCTTTAATTATCTGATTCTTGACTTGGTTTCATCATATACAACCTGATTGTGATCTCCACAAATCTCATAAATTTCGCAAATGGAAATAAACCATGACATCATTTGCGTGCAAGTATCGCATCATATGGGCCAAACTATACACAATAGGGATCAGAGGCACATTCCCAGAGGCATCTCAGAGCCCCATTAGTACTAAATGAGGATGTTCGTCGAACAGGTACATGACAAAGGTGACGATATCCACAGAGGTGAGCTCATCTTCACAAAATTGCGAGCAGGGTCGCATGAAGGCAAGGTAGGATTTCTATGGCAAATCCTTCTGTAAGACTGTTAGAAGGCTACAATGATCGTTCAGGATGAAGCCAGTGATCATCTAGCTGCCTAAAGGCAAGTCTAACACAATTGATGCAATGCTACTATAGACTAGGGATCCCATTCCAGTTTCAATCCTCCGAGAGCAAAGGTTTCTGAGTGATCCACGCCACTCCATATGGGTGATTCACGCGGACCAGCATGGTCATCGAGTTGCTCGGAATACGAGCACATTAGAGAAGTATTCCAAGACGATTTGTTCATCCTGGTCTTCGATGCATGTGGTGTATTGAAGTTAAAGTTCAAGACGCTCGAGAAAATAAAGCAAGGGTCATCGCACTTGGATTCCTTCGGTCCACCAGGATACTACATGTCCAGTTGTCTGAGGTTCTGTCAAATACCGTTTCTTGAGAAATGTCATAATCTCCAAGTCACAGGCGTGTCCGGATGACATCTGAAACAACATTCTTCAAAAAACACAGGTAGACATCAAACCCGGCTATACGCCGAGCAAATCGGTGAGGTGGCTGGTAAAGCTAGAAAAGCATAATTTTAACCTACACTCGGCAATTGATCCTGGTCAATTAAGCTAGAGGGAAGATCCAAGCTTCCAGTGGTGACCTGGCATTTTGGATATGGTTCCATGTCAGCTCCTCATACTCTCGTTCCCACAAGCTAACCTTATCGATAGATTTGCCATTTCTACAAGACAACTTCATAGTTCCGTAGCCATTCCTCTTACCATTTCTACTACTACATTGTGCGTTACTTACATTGTTTTCATTCTCTTAATGGGTAGAAAAAAGGAAGTGGAGAAAAACAAGGGGGAGTGAAAGGGGGGGGGTTTATTCACGCTAACCCCATCGGATCTTCTTCAGAAATGCTTTCCACCTAACACTAATTGAATATGACACCCTGTAGAATGGTAAAGTCTGAATAGGACGAGGATGTGAAAGCATATTCAGTGGTAGGCGGTTGGTTCGGCGCGAGGATGGAACAGTCCCTCTGTCGGAGACTAAGCTAGAAGATGCATTTGTGCCTGGCCATAGTAGAGTTTGTGGGACACTGCAAAGAAGAAGATGGGGGAAAGAGTACAACTTCAAACATGAAAGGGTCGGGATTGGTACAAATGCTCTTCACGGGACTCTAACAATGTTTAACTAGATTAAGTTGCTTGGCCTCAAATCTGCAGGTAGTTTTCTCCTTTTCTCCCTTTTTCGCTTAGCGAGACTCAATTCGACACTGATGGAGAACAATATATAGGTTCACAATGTCATGCGGAGGGCCATGAATGTGACTAATGTGCTAATAGCAATCCTGAAACAAACAAAGATTTAGTTTACGTTGTAGCATATCCCTATCTAGGTATCGATTTCTATAGCTGACATCATCGATATTGGTACTGCATTCCAAGGTTGGTGGTGCACATACTTTATGTTTCAGGATACCCAGGTAGCCTTCTATTATAAATGAAGCACTGACAATACTTACGTCTAAATATGTATAACCAACAAGTTCATGTCCATGAAGGCCCACGTGACCAGGCTTTATCAAGCCATGAGGTTATAAAGAGAAACAACAGATTAGTGCAATAGACACCACCAGCACGTTGAATCAGACAAGAAAAATGCATAAATGCATGCTTCACACAAGCTGCGTGATCTCAAAAACCCTGGAACCTTCAAAGACCTCGGGAATGGCTCACCGTTAGTCATGTTGTGTGGACTTCCCAATCAAGAATCACCTCGAAAAAAGAATCGCGACCTCGGGACAACTGCAGGATTCACTTGTGCTCCCGAGGAAACGGGCTTAGCAGGCTTTTAACCACTCTGCCGAAGCGCGAATGCAAAGTTCATCGACAGGATGATGCTTGTAGTAAGAGTGTACATTCCGAGCTTTCGTTGAAGGAATCCATGCATTCTATGTCTATGCACGCTAACCAAACTTGCGAAACACCATGTGTGTTTCCTAATAGCTACATATATCAGTTCTGGGGTGACTCAGAGGCCGTATAAATCTGGACTGAATTGCCCAGATAGGTGAAGTCATAGTTATTGCGGGTTTGAGCGATGGGTGTCGATATATATGTGTATATGTATTTGCTGCGAGGAATGTCCAATGGACCAAGTTAGCAAAGTACCTAGTATAGCAGACCAAATTTGGATCAAATCAGATAACTTTTCACTTTTGAGTCCAGAAGCATTCTGGGATGGCTCAAGTGAGTCAATCAATGAAGCGGTGTTGAAGTCACTTTGTCGAGGTTGGACTCCAAGTAGGCATGAAGAAGTATCATAGCGAACGAAGAAACTCCAACCAGAATTAGAACCAGTTTAGAATAACCCTACAGCTAGAAGAAATCCATCGAGCAAACCACATCCAATACTTTATAAAACAAAAAAATCACATGTAAACAGCCGCCAACGCCAAAGCCCAGGGTATCAGATGCAGATGAAAAATGCGCAAAGAATACCAACCCAAAAGAACAAAAGAGAGAGCTAAATATAAACAAGAACAAGACCGGGGCAGGGGGGGGGGGCGCAAGGCCTAATAAGAACAAGAGTGCAAGTTTATCCAGGAAAGAAAGGAGGGAGCTAGGCAAGTTCAAAGAATCAACGAATCATGCTCCTCATCTGACAGATTTCTCAAAAACCTCAGATCGCGCTCCTTCTTACTCAAGACACACCTCGGATCCCCCTCCAGGCGATCCTCAGACATCCACTCACTGGGAAAATCCGTCAGCCCAACACGCTGACCCCACTGCCTTCGCTGATACTGCATGAAACCACCGAAATGACGATCAGTGTTCGCAACCCAGATCTCACTACCACAAGGGGAGTAATCCGCGCCGCCGATTTCACCAAAAAAGTCATGGACCTGGCGAGAGCGAAAGAGCTGTGCATCGATGATGGAGATGCGATCTGCAGGCTCGGTGCAGAGGAGGGTTCTGGGACCGCCGCCGACAGGCGAGAACCGTAGAGAGCGGTATCCGGCGATGTCGGAATCAATTGTTTCGAGGGGCCGCCAGGTTCGCGCGTCCCATATAATGACTGTTTTGTCTTGGTTTGCGGTTGCGATGTGCCGCATGTCGGGGGACCAGGCGCAGGCAAAGCCGAAGTCGCGGTGTCCGCGGAGGGGATGAACCGGTCGGCCTGTGTCAGATTCGATGACCCATGCGTCTGGGGAATCGCCTATTACGACGCGCAGACGGGAGTCTGGGGAAGTGGCGGTGCAGTTTATTGGTTGGGAGAGTTCCTGATCGGAGAGGAAGACGTTGGTTTCTGTGTCGAGGATTCGAAGGTGTTTGTCGTTTGAGGCAAAGACGCCAATGGGCGAGGGACCGGTGCGATTAGGAATGATGTCGACGTGATTTGTTATGCCGTCGTTGAAGTCGGGGGTTACGAGGCCCCTGGTGCCGGCGCCGCCCATCGAGCTGCGTAGAGCGTATTCGCCACAGAAACCGCCTGCGATTGTGAGGCCGTGTGCTGTTTTCACCGTGGAGATCTTGACTGGGCCAAGGAAGCCCGAGTCTGGGTCTGCCTTGCTTAGGTCAATGAGACAGGATGCGTCGCCGGTGGTCGGGCTCCATGAATACACCTTCGAGCGGCAGGCGAAATGGACTGTGTTATATGCAGGGGCCGACATCAGGTTGCGAAGCTGGAAATGCTCAATGGACGCCTTGTGGGATGTGTGCATAGAACCTTCCCGGAAAAAAGATTCATGTCGTGAAAGACGTTTGGCATGATTGAGGTGCGAGTAGTCCAAGTTGTGATACGAGGTGTACCAGGCGTCGCGTATCGCTCTTGCATCGGCCCGTTTGACCCGTAGGGTTTCTGTCCACGGGATCTGTTGTAGATCATAAAACTCCCGTCTCCATTCATGGGGGCGCACAATTTCCCGTGGGGGCTTCCAGCTGATCATTTTTGACAACGGACGGAGCTGAGGGGGAATTCGACTTTCGGAATGGAATCCTTGAGGAATGATGTTTGTTTGAACCATCCATCGCTGAATAAATTCGTCAACAGTAAGGTTCCGCTCATAAGCTAGAGAGAATATCAGCTTTCAAGTCCTTGCTGCATGAGAGTGTGTTATCTTACTGGAAGTGTGTATTATAGATGCCGGATGAGGTCCGGGTTCTGTTTGCTCGGCCACGTGGTTCTCAGTCAGATCGTGGACAGATCCCCCAAGGGACTGGGGGAGATCTACATCAATGTCCTCGTAGTTGATGGTGTTGTAGAAATCGTCCAAGTCAAAGTCTACCATTTCAGAATCGTGCATCGGGCGTTGCTTACGCAGGTTGTAGTGTTCTTCCTCATCCGGGTAGAATCGGATGAAATCTTCAAGCTCATCATCTGATTCGGAAGGAGAGGGGTTGGCTTCCATAGTCGTGGACTCGTAATCCATGACCATGTCCTTCTGAGATTCGATATCACTGTCTTGCGCAATAGCGATATTGTGCAGGCCTGTGGTGCGGTGGATCAAAGTCTGAATAGATCCTTCCATATTCACATCGCCACCCGGATACAACCCGTGACCAAACACAAAATCCGGTCTAGCCAGAAGGGTGGGATCATAGCTTCGGTCTGGCAGCAAAGAGCCTCCCGAATCCAAAAGTCTAAATTCCGGCAGACTGCCGGAGGCAGAGGTCGCTACAGCGTTCACAACCTCCGACACAAGAAATGAACCACCTTGCTCATTCACAACATGCGGGAACTGTGACACAGCAGCAAGCGCAGGAACATCAACATCATGTGAATGGCGGTCGATATCGGAAGCCAAGTTCGTTGAAGCCGAAGTCGAGCGATCGTCGTTGGAAAATATATCCGAACGGGGGGTCGAATGTAGGGTCGACGCATCGTCTTCCCGGGTGGATAAACTATCCCCGGAAGAGTGAGCTAAATTCATGACTCTCGGTTGACGTGACTGAGCGTCGATGCTATTTGACACATGGCGCGGCGATGCGGGATCTCGAAAGCGGGCCGCGAAGTCGAGGCGATTCGAAGCGGATTGACAGTTACTGAAATGAAGCATCGCCCGCCATGGACAGTTGATCCAAGCTATTAAAAAAAGTCCACCGAGTCGCCGACCCAAAGGTACGTTATTTCGGTTCAATTATCCTGCTTCAGGTACCGTGCAGCCAGTGGACGGATGATCAAGTCCTAAAATGGTAGACGGCAGGGATGGCAGGGATGGCAGGCAGCGGTGGTTGCGCAAGCTGAGGAACGGTCCAGTAATCAGTAGTAACGCTGTATCTCAACCTATGGCCGCGTCAATCACAGATCCTGGCTCCTTGTTTCGTCGAGTATTCAGTCGCCTTGCAGCTGAATGCTGACTCGCAGTGTGGGGGGTAACCACACTGCACGACTGCGTGGCGCACTGGCTCCCGCCTATAGAGGGACAGTATGCGGAATGCGGAATGCAGAATGCGGGCGAGACAGTAATGTCGAGTCAACCGTGGTTAGGGAAGTCGGGGAGAAGGCGGAGTTGAGGATCAAAAATTCCAGGGATAATTTAGCGTCCAGCGGCCTTAGATATGAAACATCAAAAAGGTGGCTGATTGTTAATCCAAAATGGGGGGTAATGTCCAGTGAGAAAAGCGGACAGTGCACGGTACAGTTTTCCGAATGGCGCCTGTCAATGAATGTGACTCGGACGCAAGGAATGACCGAAGTGGAAGGGATTAGTATTTCTCGGAAGAACGTGGGTAAGAACGTGGAGAAAGGACGTCAGTTGATTCTCGATAAGCAAATGAGATAAGTATGTGAGATGACGATTTAGTGTAGTGCACTGCCTCCATTTGATTTGATAGAAATCAGGTCAGATCAGAAATGGCAACCTGCATAATCAGAAAAGACGATGGTCAGATCAAAATCATCAGAACGAGGGGAAAGGCGTGCAGCTTGGACTTTTAGTCAGCAGTTCTGACTTCCAGGGCTCTGAATCTACATGTAGGTAGGGCCTAGCTCCTTATGTAGATAACTACAACTACATCTAGTTAGTTATAAGAAGTTGTGTAATAACTGGTTAAGTGTTGGTATAAAAATGAATCAAACAGATATGTCAGTAATTTCTATCCTACTAGTTGATCTCTCTATACTGTATATACTGTAGATGAGCCTCGCATATGTAAATAATAATGCAGGGAGCGACGCACTGCAGATCCAACCAGGACAAGCCAGGTGACCTGCGCTTTGATCCTGTTGGGCACATTTTGGGCTGAACACCTCGAATCAGCAATAAGGGGCTTAATTTGAGTAAAAAGTCTGCCTGGCACAGCGTATGGATCATGCTACTTACTTTATTCTAGCAACTATTCTATGCTTCTTGCTTATAATATTATATTTTCAATCACTATCAATGGTCAATACTTTGTTCAATCGCTGTACAGTTTGAGATGGCAAAAGTGCTCATTGAAGACAGAAATAGAAAAAAAACAAAGGCAGCAATGATCAACTTGTCAATCAATTGTGTAATGCGTTAAGCCCGCTCCGAACTGTATTATAAAGTATTTCTGAACGCCGGTATGTAGATAGTACAATAAATCACATCGAACTTAAATATCTTCCGGAGAGAAAAAATAGGTTTCAGGTAAAGGATGATAAAAGTAACAGCGAAAGCAAAGAGAAAAAAACAGCGCTAGATGGCTTTCGTCTCTCGTTAATAATGGGAGTAAGTCTCGTAGTGCGATGGATAGGGATCCGCTTGTTGAGCCCATGCAGTATTGCGCAGGCGGCGTTCTGGAATGAGTTAGAAAACAAAAGTCTTCAAACGGCCGGGAGACAAAGCTTACCTTTTTCGAAATCCCGCCACCTCTTCATCGTGATCTTGGTACTATCAAACTCGCCTTCGGCATCACCGTGGCCCTTGTCTTTCTCGCCGGCAGTCTTCCGCGTATCGCCCCAACTGAAATCATCGAATTTCCAGAACGCATAGGTTGGTAGAACGAAGTTCCAGATTGGGAGGGAGATGAGATAAATCAGCATCCAGAGTACGTAGACAAGTCTGTGCGCAGTCACAACAATCAATACACCAGGCAGACCTAGGATCAGAGCCAGAAGAACTAGCGGGATGACCTGTACGGGTTTTCTGACAATGGAGGAGATGACGACGTAGATGGTGAAGGAGATAGCGGCAGGGAGGACAAGAGTTCCGACCAACTCGATGAAGATAACAAATTGCATGCTGAAGCAGAAGGTTCCGCAGAGATCGCGCACGAGAACGAGTTCAAAGAGATTGTGGACAGTACTGTTGATCCAGCGACGACGCTGGGAGAGCAGGACCATGAAGGCGTCTGGGACGACGGTTTTGCAGACAGCTTGGGGGACGAAGATTTGTTTGCGCTTGGGGAAAGTTTTGAGCATCAGAGTTGTGAGGTAGCGATCCTCGCCCAGAAGGAGCAGGTTCTTTTTGTGCAGTGTGTCGACGACATTTTCGGAGTAGTGCTCGACGATATCTGGATTGGCGAGGATCGGCACCCAGTAGTTCTGGCCGCCTTTCGGTGCTTTGATTCGGTACATGGTGAAACATCCTGGCAGACAGGTCACACCACCGAAGATGGATTCGAAGGATTTGGCTTGGTGGTGAGAAATAAAGTACCTGTTGTGGGATTAGCTTTACCTTTAAGAAACACAGTAGATGGTGGAGCTTACTCGAAAACCTGGATCATGGTTACCCAGCTGTCAGTCTTGTTGGCGATCTTGGTTTCTCCGCAGAGACCCATGATTTCTGGATCTTTCACCATGGCCGAAACCATGTGTGTAAGACTATCGGGGAAGACTTTCGTGTCGGCGTCAACCATAAGAACGACTTCATAGAAATCTGGTGGGATGCCTGTGACGTTCCACATGCCATTGAACATCTCGAATTCGAGCTCTGTCATACGTTCATCGAACATGACCTTCTGAAGGAAAGACATGAGGATGATCTGACTATCTCGCTTGCCTCGGTTACCGGGTTTCGACTGGGTGGATTCCTGGGGAGTTCCACATTTAACAATGACCATCATGGGAACACGCTGTTGCTTTTCCGTAGGAATGATCGACGTATCACCGTAGTCGTAGAATCCAGTGTAAACTTTGGCCATATTGTGTCGCTTGGAACCAGTAGCCACGGCCACGTAGGAATAAGGCTGGACTTCATCCATAGGAACGACAGGGTCTTTCATCATACCGAGCACAATATCTGGCGTGGAGAATTCCTCTCCTTTACCCTTGATGATACCATCACAGATGACAAGAATCGTCTTGTGGCTGTTCGGATAGTCGGTCATGGCAAGGGAATCCAAAGTTGACCGGATACCTTCCTCGCCCTCGGAGTAACAAGTGACCAGACAAAGAGAATGCGCGAGAGGATAACCAAATGGCTGCCATTCAGGTGGAGGTTGGGGGACGACTGCCTCGTGGATGAAACCAGCAGGTCCGGGACCATCATGATCCGCCATGAGTGTCGCGTAGCCTGGGTCTTGACCTGGGGGAAGTAAGCTGGTTCGGCTGGCTGCATGATTATTCCGGGAGTTCTCAGCACTCAGTGTACCACCACTGCCATTGTGGCTCAACTTGTACATTGTGTCGGGATTCGAGTTCGGCATGAGTCGAGAAGTCGAGTTCTGACTGGCCATAGTGACGTACATGGGCCTTTGCTTGCTGCCTGTGCTGCTGCTCACATTGTAAGGACTGGAGAAGCGGGAGGTAGTGGGCAAGAAACTGGCGCGTTTGCTCATGCGATCGGGAGCAACAGGCTCCGTGATTCGGGGAGCAGGTCGGTAGATATCGTTGGACCAGTCTTCAATCTGCTGGTTACGAGTTCTGGCATCAGAGGCCATACTCGTGCTTTGAGCGGCAAATCTGGGTGCTAGGAACCACTGGAACAGCAACGCGAAAGCGAATTTAACCACCACAATAGAGAGAATGAAGATCAGGGACACGTAGAGCACGACCTTGGAGGCGATGCAGCCAACAGTATCAGTGTCGATGCTGCCGACTTTGATGATCTGTGTCAAGCACTTGCCGACCTTCTTGTCTTCCCCACTTTGAAGATAGTAGGTAAGGTCAACACCGCGAACATCGGGATTCTTGCGGAGATGGTCGAATTGAGCCGGGTACGAAACCTGGCTGCTGTTGAACCAGGCCAGTAGATCGAGGTCAAGCACGTTACCGGAATACACCGCCAGGTTTCGGCTCTTGTTTTTAGTATCTTCCCATGTGTAGTACACATCTCCATCACTGGACAGGGTGTAGAACGGGTTGCGTGCTGATTTGCTGGTGTGGCAGGCCCAGCCCAGGTAGTAGTCAACAGTCAAGTTTGGCGAAGATGAACCGTCCTGGTTGAAGGGCGCGCATGGGAAATACCAGCCCAAATCTCCATCAGAGTTTGTCGGCACACCTCCGTCAGACTTGGCAGTAATCAATCCCTTGCACGCACCATTGACCTGCTGGAAGAAGAAACTGCCGTCCTGGCCACCGTACTTGTGTGGCAGATCGTAAAGAACATTCGTGCCTGAGGGAATGCCCTCCGCGGCTCCGTGGGTTGATCCAGTCAAGTCATAAGCTTTTCCATGGAAGATCATGTAATTGGAGTTGACTTCGTTGACCTTCAAACGAACCGGAGGCGAGCCACAAACCGTAGCAGTGAAGCCAAAAGTCAGGAAACCGACAAACGCAGCGATCATGAGGATAATACTGATCAGACCGATCTTCTCTCGCCAGGCAGTGCGCTGCTCCTTTTCAGGCATGCCGAAGCATTTCAGCACAAAGTCCGGAATGAAGAATGTGAGCACTGCACAGTAGGTAGGCCATAGCTCCGGTGGACCACTCTGCTCAATAGTCTTCTGGCGCCTCTTTTCGTCCGCAGAAGCACCCTTTGATGACCGTCGTGATCCTCTCTTCTTCTTCTTCGAGCGATGTCTGCTGGGTACTCTGTCCATGGGTTTGTTGACATTACCCCGAGCACCGTAGAGACCATCCTTTTTCGATTCCATGCTGCGTGAGCTATTGGTCTCTGCCTCTCCATCTCTGTTGTCTAGTAGCGGGTCATTTCCCGTGGTAGAGGGAAAGGTAGACATATGGTGTGATCGCTGACGGTAGTGATAATTTGGGTGATCAGGATCCTCCCGTCGGCGCTCTGGTTTGACCATGGTCTTTTTGCGTCGCACCTCAGTGCCCCGCTCCAAGCGCTCTTCATCGGTATCCATTGTTCTCCGCTGGCTGTGAGAGTGTCGGCGACGGTGTCGGTGAGATGGAGAAGTCGGGTCGTCGCTGTAGCTGCCAGATTCGGGGTCTCTTCGGCGACGCCGAGACGGTTCACGAAATGCGCGGGCTTCTTCGCGGCGAGGTGAGGCCTTGCCTGGCCTCTGCGGCAAAGACATCTTCTAAAATGTCCGATGCGATGTCAGCCACAGCTTCTTATTTGTTGTTTTAACAAATGCGCACCCACTGTTTAGAAATTACCGATCATCAACGAGGATCGAAGAAATTGGTTAAAATGTTGAGCTGCTTTTTGCTGACTGAAACATGTCAAATGCGCTGATCCGATCCGAACAATGCGACCATGCGACCCAAAGGGGGTTATTTCGGGAAGAAATTTCTCAACACAATGTCTCCGATCTTCAAAATGTGCTCGATTGACCAGCAACTGAAGCGAAAGTGGTCGATCTGAAGTTAACTTGCAGGTGAAAGCGCTACGGTCGGCCTGTGCAACGAGCCCGGGGGTGGAGAATAAACAAAGTCCCACCCAACGTCACTCAGATGAATTGATCGACAAAGGAAACGAGTGCGAATGACACACAATGAAGGTGATCAAGTATTCCAGTGAAGTCAAAAAGCCTTCCAAGTCTTGAAAATTTTAAGAGTTTCAAGGTCCCTTAGAAAGAAGAAAGGACTGGGGCAAGACAGGGTCAACAGTGTACACGGGACTCTAGCGCCTCTAGACCTTGCCTCAAGGCTTGGATAGGTTAGTTCATTTTGATCGATCCTTAATAGTATCCAAGTCAATATCACCCTTAGTGCTTGCTCTGTTATGTGTTTTATTATTTTTATTGTCCAATAATAACTGGGGCTAAGTAATCTATTCCGTTGTCGCTAGGGGCAATATTAATTGCACCAATCATTTCCTTTTATTTCCATGGGTTCAAGTGTTTCTCATCAACAATTGTTCAAGATGACAAAAACCCATGGAACGCTCAGCCGAGGGATGTTACAAAATGTGACCACAATGTCACAGGGGGAAAGACGAGCCGAGATTTTTCGCGATCACGGGGCTTGCTTGATATGGGGCTAGAACTGTTTGGGCTTAGTATTCAATTTACCCTTTTTTTGGTCCATGGTTCCACGCATAGGACCTAACTGCCACGCGCTCCTTAGTTACACAGACTCCGATCCATCGATCCATTTCAAGTTAATAGTCTCCATTTACACGAAAAACAAAAATAACATATTTAGCCTCCTCCCCTAACCCCTGCGGTCAACGGAACCCAACAGAACCCCTTTGTGATACATCTCGAATGTGATCTCTGTATGTAGAGAATACGAGCATGGCTCAGGATATGGCGTGAGCGCGAGTCGGTGTAAACGTGATCTCTCCGGAATATCAAAATAACTAAGCTCTAGGCCATGCGCGCCATATATGGATGACCTTGACAAAACACAGTCTCAGACGTGGCGTGAGGCGGTTTGGGCCACCTGTTGGTTCTAGTCGGTACAGACATCGTTGTGATTACTCGATATACATATAGCTAAAAGTTAAATACTAGAACAAAAGCCAACAAGAAGACCGTGAAGTTCATTTACCGTGAAGAATCTATTCCATTGCAATGAAACCCATAGTTGACTAGTAAGACCTAGCCCTGACATTTAATCCCCAACCCAACCAAAATGATCGACGCCGGGGGGCCGATCATCACGGCAGTCCCCAGAATCCACTCGGGCATACCTAGGTACAGCCCCATAACCTATAGCGTATATGCGTATATTGTATGTGCACCAAACGTATTGCAAAATCCAATTAGCTACGGTGGACAATATTTTTCCATATTTTCAGGCCAATCATGCCACTGCCGACAAGAAAAAGAACGTATCATGTACCAACATCCAATATATCTCCATTTCCATGCGTGCGCTCCCAATTGAAAAAACAACTTAGGCCGGATCTACCTGGAATCAAGCGGACCTAACGGATACATCTCAGGCTCTTACAGAGAATTTGCGGAGTCCCGTATCCTTATCAGGCCACGTTCTTTGGCTCTCACTGGAATGCTGACGTTTTCTTCAGACAGACCATAGTAAGCTCCGAGCCCAGTGTCTTCGTATCAAGTCTACGGAGTCACCACGATTGGCATGTCGCCATTGAGAGGGTCTGACCGATCAGTGCTCACTCGTGTAGAAAGATACATAGTCATATATTTTTTCCCCCGTTCGACATATGTATACACTGACGGTGTGGTTGACCGCACTGTCCGAATGCATGCACCGGCGCAAGGAGCTTGCATTGCGCCATGGCATCGATACGGGCCGTGCGAGACTTCCCCTGGGGCTTTATTGCAAAATCAAGGTACAGTAAACTCAATTGCAGATGTCTGGTGGTTTTTTTTATAAAAGAAAACGATCAGAATAGTGGGGATGGATATAGGGATGACTCGAGATATTAGCTTCGGTTACGCCTTGGCTCAAGCCCCTCCTGTTTTACCTAACAACAAGGAAATTTGTTTTGGCTAAGCAACAGTGATACGATAGAATTCGGGTCAAGATTATTCACATTACAAAGGATTTAGTTGCCACGCACTGAGGCTCGGAAAGACCGGAGTGCTAACATGCTAAATAATATGCTACTGTGAACTAGTACAAAATGTACAAAATGTATATAGAGTTATGCCCCAGCGTCCCGTCTCCACCTATATCAACCCTCCTAGGAGTATCTCAATTATGTTCTCACCGTACATATGTATTTAACAAGTGCCAAATCAGCAGGTGGAGGAAGTTCCCTTTAATTCAGGTCTCATGTGGTAGTGCCAGGTCATCTAGTGGTATTATTCTTAGAATGTCTCGGAAGGGGAGTCCTGTTCGGTCTCCGCATCCAAGGGTAGCGTCTCCCGTCTGTGGAGATGTCAGATTTGTGGGACAAAGCCAATGGACACAAGCGGTTTTATAGGCATCACCTTTGATTATTGGGGCTTTTCCAAGTAGATTGAAGAGGTAATACGAGAAGTAAAAAAACACATCATATAAATACTTCTTATATGTCCACATATGTATGGGGTACCAACAGTATACTTGGGCATATGCGATATAATAATAGATTTCATACGAAGTAGTTCACTCCACATTCCTACATCGGGCAGGGCGCGTAGAGGTATATGTATATATGTAAAAAAAAAAGATTATTAAAAAAAATGCCATGATTTAAAGGAAGAATAGGCACTAATTTATTTTACAGAAGTGAACTAGCGAGCGTATGTGGAACTTTCCCCTCGCTTCCTTTCTTTCTTGAGATGAGATCTTAATCACTCAATAGTTGTCCATTATGGTCCACTCTTTTCACTTTTCTCCACTCGAATGAGAACTTGAGATCATATGATAAGACCCTTGGATTCATATTTTCTCCATTTTTATGACTTGTGATTGAACATCTCTCATCGCATCGTGCTCTGAAGACTTGATTATGACCAGTCCTGCTCCAGGCGTCTACCGCCAGGCGTTGCCAACGCCTCCGCCGGCCTACCTCCGATCATCTCCCCCATTCCCTACAACAAACGAGTCAACGCCGCGAACCATCCCAAATCGCCCCCAAAACTTGAATGTCAACCGAAAACCAGTTCCAAACACAGTGTCGCAGTCCGAAACCTCGCCGATAATTCAAAACTCGCCGCACTCACCGGTCAAAATCGACTATGGCGCAGACATCCCGCAGGCCTCCTCCGTCCCCATCGAACTTGAACACGCTTACAATGAACCCACCACGCCGCAATTGGAGCTCCCCGAGTTCGCTGAAATGTCCCTCAATGGCCCTGTGCAGCCACCCCAGCAAAGTTGGAATCCCTCCTACCCGCCGCGGCGAGATTCATCACACGCCCCGCATTATTCGCACTCGCATCCTTACGGCAGTTCATGGTCGACGGTAGAACCACAGCAGAAGGACGATGGACACGGAAACCCGAAAAAAAGCGGCTCTTCACTAGAGCGCGAGGGTCACAGCTATAACAGTTCTTCTAGAGGTAGCTTGGATAGCGTGGCGCAAGCGTCGGACAGCCACGAGCCGCTGGCCTACCACCATCAGCAAAAAGCGCCAGCTCCAAACTCGGCCGCAAAGCCGCCAGTGAACGCACCAGACACTCCATCCGCCTCGACGGATAAGCTAGCAGTTCGGCGACCAAGGCTATCGCGACCCTTGTCCGCATACTCCTCAGCCTCAGACCTCGGAGGAGCTCACAGACGCAACCTCTCCGGATCACCCTATTTGCACGCCCGATCTTCATCCCGGAATTCGACTGCATCCCCTGACAACCGGTCCTCTTCCTTCCTCGATTTACTCAACACTTCCTACCCCCAACCCGGCCCAACAGCCGCACGATTCGACAATTCGCGCCTGCAAGCCTCCGTTGGTAACAATGCCTCCCTCCTCAGCCACAAAGAGACCTTCGAGATGTACCTAGCAAACGTCAAGAAAACAGACGAACCAACAGTCCTCTACGAGTTCGCTGTGTTCATGATCAATTCCATGCGCGAAATGCCAGCCGTCGACCTGGAAGATGCAAGCCCAATTACCCGCGCGCGGCTGCTCCGCGAATCAAAATCCATTCTCCAACGACTCGCGGACCGCAGCTACCCCTTCGCACAATATTACCTGGGCGATGGGTACGCATCGGGACTGTTCAACAAGGGCGTCGAAGACCACGACCGGGCTTTCCCACTCTTCCTCGCTGCTAGCAAACACGGCCACGTAGAGGCATGCTACCGCACAGCTCTGTGCTACGAGTTCGGCTGGGGCTGTCGTGTTGACGGCGGCCGTGCAGTCCAGTTTTACCGCCAGGCAGCGTCGAAAAACCATCCCGGTGCTATGATGCGCATGGCAAAGGCCTGTATTGCTGGCGATATGGGACTCGGAAAGCGCTACCGCGAGGGTGTCAAGTGGATGAAGCGGGCGACGGAGTCCGCCGATGCACAGTACAACGCTGGACCCTACGAGCTTGGTGTTATGCACGAGCGAGGCTTTGGAGAAGACGTTTTCCCTGATGAAACATACGCAGCACAGCTATTCACCAAGTCTGCAGAACTGGGACATGTTGAGGCATGCTATAGACTTGGCGATGCGTACGAACACGGCAAGTTGAATTGTCCGCGAGACCCGGCGCTGAGTATCCATTTCTACACCAGTGCCGCGCAAAACGGACATCCACTGGCGATGATGGCGCTGTGCGCGTGGTACCTGGTTGGAGCGGAGCCGATCCTGGAGAAAGACGACAATGAGGCGTATGAGTGGGCGTCCCGGGCTGCACATCTCGGTTTAGCGAAGGCTCAGTACGCCGTTGGATACTTTACTGAAATGGGCATTGGATGTCGTCGTGATCCTCTCGAGTCGAATGTTTGGTATGTTAAGGCGGCAGATCAAGGCGATGAGCGTGCCAAGCATCGCATTGCTACTATTCGGGCTGCGGCTGGCGGGGGGACTTCTGCTATGGCTGCCCGTAATGAAGGCAAAACCGGCGGCCGACTCAAGAAAGCCGAACGCAAGGAGCAGAGCCCGAGCCAGGACCAGGGTGAGTTGTCGATGCTACACATTCAGCTCGTGTGTTTTGAGTTGTATCGTTGACTTTATATGCAATCCAGACTTCAAGCCTAAACAGAAGCGATTCGTCATTTTCTAATTCCAAAAAATTCACGACCTGACCAGAAATCCAAAGTGAGTTTGCATCCATACTCCGCCTGGCTTGTCCGCCAACAGCTAAACATTTTGCAAGACCAGACTACGACGTTAATACACTCATAATTCCACCATATTTGCATACGCACAACCTCCCTTATACAAGCGATTGTTCTTTTTTCTTTCTCTGAACTCTGAATCGTGTTTCGACAATTGATCTTCCCTGCCGTTTTTCTCCCCACTCACATTCCAACTTGTTTATACCACTCCTTTCGCACATTTTGCATTCATTCATTGCGGGTCGTTTTGCTAGGAGGGCTTGGTTCTTTCCTTTTTTTTCCCTCCTGTCCGGCTGGCTACAATGGGCGTTCGTCACTTTCACTCATTTTCATTCTCGTTCCCGGTGGCAATCTATTGTGCCAATTGCGATTCTATTAACTAGTGAGGATGTCTGTACCTACATTTGATGAATAATGGGTGCTTATCGTAGCATCCCTTTCTGATTTTGTATTCTAGTTCTTATTAAACTACCAGTTATCGCATTGCTTTTATCTCTCAACATTAGTATATATCAATTGTTTGTAAATTTATGCTGTCGATGAGCATGACGCGACTGAGTCCTCAATTCATTTCGCAAGGAGTCTTTGTTGGCCTTGGAATATGTGTCTGGCCTGAAGAGAAAGCTGTATATATTTCGGACTTTCCGCATTGGGACAGTCGCCGCTCCGGCGGCGAACTTCTTTCTTCCGCAACCCCCAGAGGGAAAAGCCCCGCATACAACTTGTTTGGAAGATTGTTTCGGAAACTACCAAAATCATTCACAATGGAACTGACTTTTCTGGTTAGCTCAGATGGTGCAAATGTCAAGAGAGGACAGACACGACGTGCGTGCAACTCTTGTCGCCACAAAAAGGCATGTCACAATCTACCATCAACTAAGTAGATGGCTCTATGTATAAAGAAGTCTAAGCTGATTTTGTTAGAAACGATGCTATCACAATGAGCCCCAAGAGCACTCAACTATCCAAAGCCGTCCCATAGATGTTTCTGGCTTTTCAAATATTCAAAGTCCTGCATCGCAGGTATCCAGGCGAGATTCAGTAGTTCGAAGTAGATCTGCATCGCCTCGTCGTGGGCCTTCCGGTTCTCCACTTCAAAACATTGCAGAGCAAGAAACTGAATCCAACAACGCCCCTGGTGTAAGCACGGCTACAGACGTCGAGGAAGAGCCTCGTCGTTTTGCGTGTGATTCAAACCCTATGGCGACGCTCATTGAGAAGAACGAGTCGCGATTACAGAAAGGCAAATCTCAAAAAGGTGATGTGGGAGCATGGATGTGTCCAGAAGAATACTCTATTGAGCAGGAAGAAGTTCCAAGCTCACCTTTGCACTCAAGAACGGCGGCAAATCAGCAACCTACCGACCTTCCCCTGGATCGATTGCCTCCAAAGGAGAGCCAAAATGCTTTGATAGACATCTATTTTCGACGAATACACCCAATATTGCCCCTTCTGGATGAGCTCGCAGTGCGAACTCAATTCAAAGCAGGGCATCTACCTCCATGTCTGGCGCAAGTGATCTGCCTTGTTGCCGCGAAAGACCAAAGTGCTGCCTCTTTCTTGTACCTTGGCCAGCCATCAGCATTACTTTCTCTTGAAAGATTTAGCAACATTCTCTATAATGATCTTATGCAAAGCCTCCCCAGACGATCTCAAAGGAAAGTCTTCACAATACAAGTTTTGGCTCTGTTGTCCCTTCACGAATGGGGAACCACCGGGTCTGAAGATTGCTCTTTGAATCTAGCCCAGGCCATTCATCACGCACAAACTATGGGGTTACATTTGATGAGACCCGATCAGCATACCAATCAATCTTCTAGGGCCATGTTCTGGTGTCTGTGGAGTCTAGACCGATGGAACGCTGCCATGAATGGGAGGCCTTTGATCATACACGACGGAGACAGAGGACAGGGAGTGGAAGATGTTGTATCATCGTTTCAGTCCTCCTTTCGGGTCTGGCTTCGAATCGCCGATAAGTTGGGGGAAGTAATTCACTTTTACAGACCGATGATGAAAGACATGGATCAGGCAGAACTCGATCTTCCTTCGTTTGATGAGCTTGTGGAGCAGTGTGACGCTTGGGATATGGCACCGGATCAACTGGGTATGAAATCGAGAATATCCCTGGGTTCGATATTTATTATGTGTTATGTAACTAACTTACTAAATCGACAGAATCCCTTGAATTGGCCTATCATTCTGTTATAATTCTGTCAACATATTCAAATGGCCTACAGGGACGCTCGTGTCCCCGCATGTCAAACATCCGACAAGGCCACTCTATAATGACCATCGCATCGCTCAGTTGCAATCAAGATATCAAAATCTTCTTACCATTCCCGATGATCGGTTACACTATATCGCTCGCTTTCTCGGTGACGTACAAACAGCTACGAGCAAGCAAGTTACCGTCAGCCCGCAACATAGCAATAGCAAATCTTCGCGTTTTTCACAAATGCCTCCAAAGAATAAGCACCACATGGTGGTCGACTGCGGTGATGGCCCGTCTAGGCCAGCGTGTGTTGAACAGCATCCAACCCACCATAGATCAGGAACGTTCCACAGATCATGAAATCGATATCACCCGATCAAACTCTCAGCTTGAATTGCGCCATACCTATTCGCACCCACTCGATGCAAGTGTAAACATACAGTTGCATCCAAGCGAGTTCGCGCAAGCACCTAGAGCTGAAAGCGCACACCCTCCTAATGATCGTCACCTGGGATCAACCCACATTTCTTATTTGAATGAAGCAACCAGTACTTCTTTCTTGTCGACTGATATGGAAGATTTTGACTCATTTTTCGACAATTTCCCTGACCTTAATTTCCCAAGCTGTTCGAACGATCAATTGCTGCTAGACCTTGACATTGCCGACTTTGAACTTGTCCAAGACAGACTTTCTTAAACATTGCACAAAAGGCAGGGAATACTCGGTCGGAGACGTGATACTTCAGACATTGGATGTATCTAATAAGCTTTACTATCCCCATGCCTAATATGGTAGTGCTTGGGAAATTGGTGGTTGTCTAATAACGTGGGGCGCACATGATGTGAGAAATGTTTTTATGGAGATAATGTCTGGAATAATCAATGGAAGTTATTGCACTAGACCAAAGCCTTTTTGAAAAAATTTCAGTCTGAATCTCTGGTATATCATAACGCGTCTAGAAGTAGGTTCTTGAGAGAGAGGCTAAGTTAGGTTAGTTCACAACGGAATGCTCGCAATACAACGCGACCACGATGGCCAAAATAAAACCAGTTGAAGCATTCACAATGTTAGCATATGTATGGAGAGGAACACAAGAATGTCGGTATTTCCTTCCGTGGCGAAGAGCTACAGTCATCAAGTTTTGCTTCCTTGAAATCTGTACCCCGACCCCGTTTAGGAATGTCCGCTCTAACGCGCCCGCGTGAAGTATAAAGGCAAATAATGAGCCATGATTGATTCTTTCAATATTAATTCGCCGATTCAATTGAACAGCTGGATACTTTAATACCTAATATCTCTCTATTCAATTCATCTGTTGAGGGTTTGACGATGTTTCGGAAGCAAATTGCTAGTTCTGATCTGAGGTATAGTTTGTCTTGGCCCTAGGATCCAAAATACAATCTTCAAAATCTAACAAAAAGGCCTAGTGTTGATCAATCATGCATCTTCATTTCAGAAGAGCGACATCCATGCTCTGTTTCGGGAAAATTTAGCCTTTCTCTTGCACAAGACGCGTCGTTCAGGAGCATCAAGGTGAGATTGAGAGGAATCATGACAATGTAGGACTTCACCGTTCTGAGGACTTGTGTATTAAAATTACATTCTCACTCATTCGGCACTTATAGTCCCATCGATGGAATTCTGGGACCAGAAAACCGCGAGCAACTCACATTTGAGCAAGATCAAGCACTTGCTTCATCACAGACGCTCAACGCTTTCCGAATGCCAGCAGGAGACCATGCATTTCTATTCGATATTCCACTTCCATGCAAAATACCAGAAACAGTCACGGGCCCAATGCACCAGTATCACACCTATCGTGTTGAGGTCATTATCGAAAGACGCCTCAAAAGCGACTTTGTCGTCTCACAGCCGATTAGGATTTACCAAATCTCTGATTTTAACGCGAGCTATCTAAGGCCGTACTGTCCACTGGTACGTTTGTTATATCCCAGCATGATTGTCGACTAGAATCTCAATATTTCTAGACTCTCGAAGGCCAGACGGATCAGAATATCCAGTATTGCGTTTCTATAACCGATCGAAATATGCCCTTCGGCTGTACATTTCCTGTGGAATGTTGGTTTGCACCACTGTCTAAAACCACCAAACTCAACAATGTGATAATCAAAGTCATTGAGAAACAGATTGTGCGATTAGAAGCTACAGCTTCCGAATCAGTGCGACACAACATACACTTCCTCACGGCAGCACATAGTCAAACTGTATTCTCTGAAAGTATCTGTTTCACACAAAGCAGTCAGGATCCGAAAGATGACTTGGACATTGAATGGCGCTTCACTAAACAAGTTCGTTTACCACAAAGTTTGGATGCCTGCTCGCAAAGTGTCTCGACCAAGCACATCAAAATCAGCCACGAGTTGGTGATCACGGCACAGTTCGACGATAAGACAGGGCCAAAAGCAACTCAGGTATATATACTCATCCCTCCAACTTCAAATATTGGCTATCATGTGTGTCTTACTCTAATATAGATCAAGTCAATCCTGCCATTCAAGATTCACATGACTCCTCATGTTATCGGAGAGGATGCATCTGTCCATGGCCAACATATCCAGCAGATGCAGGGTACCAGTCGTAGTCCGCCGCCGGCTTATTGTGATCACTTCTCTGACCTCGTGATTCCGACCGCGACCGATGTCGACCTGTTTGAGCATCCAATGCTAACGGAGATCAGTCCTACGCGGTCGGCGAGTGAGCAAAGTACCCCGATTCTGGCTGTACCTCCCGCTCCACGTTATGAGCAGCTCGCCTAGTTTTCCATGATCTGAATCTTTTTTCCCCCTTCTTACTTTTTATTTCTAGTGTTGGCGTTGTATCACTCGAATACAACCACCCGCCGAGGCATAAGAGCCGCGAGGGCTGCGGTTTCTTTCGCCCCAAAGTTGTTCTCATTCTATTTGTGCAATACTTTCAGTCAAATTGTGTTAATGTCTATTCTATTGCATCTTGTAGACCAATCCCTCCTCAGGTCGTACCTCTCCATGGCATAATCGCTCCCAGCCTCCCTCAACTCCATCAGTACCAGACACGCCACTGCCCATTACAATTTCCATTCCTGGTGCATTCAATTGGCGCCGGTCTAACCATTGCTCCCAAAATTTCTTTTGAGTTGTGAAATAAGCCTCTTGATCCATTAATTCCAGCGCCGTATCTTGAACACCGGAAGTATTATACTGGACTTTGCCAAGTTCTGCAATCTTTGCTCTCCCAGCCAGGATCTCCTCCCCTGAGTAGACTTTCTGCTCGTTACCAACCTGAACTATGACAACCTTGCAAGATTGTAAATCAGGTCGGCTCTTGATCAAAGAGAGTAACTCTTGAAGAACACTAGCCCGAGAACCAAAATCAACGATAACAATCTTCGAAGCCTTGCGAGAAGCCAACCACTTTCCAGTCTCATCTGATCCAACATTCTCATACCCAACCGCCTTAGAAGGAACAGAAGTACCGACGTTCTGGCTCGCTTCCGCAATGCGCGACACAGATGAAGTTACCTGCAATAAACCCAGGGGTGCCGAACTATCCGGCTTCCGCGAAACGTGGTACGAGAAGACCCGGGCCGTTTTAGTCGAAGCAGCCAAATTTATAACGACAGCTGACGACAAATCCCCGTCGGACAGGGTCCAGTGTAACCCAGGCTGATTGCCGAGTGGATGAATCGGAGGCCGGGATTCAGGGTCAGACGAGAAGACATACTCGCTGAGAATGAACCCAGCTTTTCCACCAATGAACAGCGCGGTCCAGGCCATGCGATCGCGCTCTTCTCGTGCGGGTTCCGAAAGAGGATTGGCCTCTGTCGTTAGATCGGTGATTGAGTTTGTTGTTGGCGCTACTGTGTAACGGTTGTACAGGGGCATCAACTGTTGGCGATGATCACTTGTTTCGATCCAGTGGCCGCTTGGTGCACCACTCTTGAGTTTGAGATCGGTCAGTGCACTGGATGTAGGCCAAAATCCCCACAGAACTGTGCCTTTGGCTAATTCAGGAATTGTCGTTTCTTCTATCGTTGCGTAGCCCCACGAAGGAACGATTCCCCATGATGATGAGTCGTTGTAGGGTGCGGGATAGTCTTTAGAGACGGGATACGCGTCCCACCTGGTAATAACAGAGATGAGTCCTATTCTATGTCTTTTCGCTGGTACAGAGGTCTGCTTCCGGATAGCCACTTGTACATACCAATGCAGGAACTGACCCATTCGGGCATATGTCAAATTATTCGAAGTTAGACTGATGAGCAGAGTGCGAACTCTGACCGAAGATTCAGATAATTCGCTTTGAGCAGCTGCAGGAACCTTCAAGGCTGCATGCTGGCGATTATCATGCTTTGAGACGATATGGACTGACATTGCGTGAAGTTTATTGAAAAAAAAATTTACAACCTTGGAGTTCGATAGGGTTGAGCGCAGAATCTCCCTTTCAATCTGTTTATATAACCAGTCAGATTCTGGATTACTGATCGATGAGAGCTGTGGACCTAAGATGCTCCGGCGGGGAACCCCCGCCTAGTATTGTCTCACATCATCAAGCCCTAGAGGTTTCATCTATTTATCGGAGCAAATTCTACGGTATATTTATTGCATTGCTAATGAGGTACTCGGCTTTAAAGACCAATGCTTCGAGTTGATCATATTATTCGATCATCTCCCCCCTTTTATCGCCCCATATCGAAGCCTGAGTTCGGATCTTTACCGTCCCCAGAAAAATACATATTGGCTCTATGGCAGAATTTACTGGGTTAAAAGAAGACAAAAGACCGACTAGCTGCCTGGATCAATTCTTGAACAGGTAACCGATTTTCCAAAATATCATCAGCGTTCAAAAAGTCCGAGCTGGAAATCCTATGATCTGCAGTTGCTGCATCAGGCGAGATTCCTGAAGCAACATGACGCGCCACAATAACGATCGACTTCAATAAACCATAATTCATCCATGAGAGGAGCCGCCAAGTTCCAAGGCTTGCGATCAAGACTCAGGTAGAGGCATTCAAATATCACAACTCTCGATTTTGGCGATATGGCAATATCATTTCCCACGAGATCTCTAATTGCATGGTCGAAGCTCGGAACCGTGAGAGTCCCTCAAAATGGTACTATACGATAATATGAACTGATCTACATACCCTTCTGCAGCGCCCTAGGGCTAGTCAATGCGAATAGAAGATCGTTCTTGAGTATATGCCGATCGGTGTAACATTCAGCTAGGGGTTCGTAAGAAGCTCTCCTAATTCTAGCATATTAGTATATAGCTTAGGACATGAATAGCCGAGTAAGAAGCTAGATCCAATCTAGATCGCCGTCTAGCGCCGCCATAAATGCTGTGTTAGAGCACTAGCATAAACCTACTCTATCTATGACCCACAAAATAAGGCAACTTAGGGTGCGACCCGCAGGCCAACTCTCTCTATTTATAATGCAGATTTGAATGCGAGGGATCTAATAGGGATAAGAGATTTGACTAGCGGACCGGACCGCACACTAATTCCCTCAATGATTTTGGTCTAGAAATTCCATATAATAGTTGTGCAGGTACTAGACGGCCACCGAGAAAGTACTTTACCTTATTTCTCGATTATAATAACGCAGAAGCTGCGCATCGACTAGCCGGGTTTCAGTGATCCTTTGCAACCGACAGCTACACATCACATCGATCGGCATCAGCTCCACAGGACATTGCTTTCCCGCTTACTAGGCCCTATACATTATGGAAGTGGTATGCAGATCAGGGTGCATTATTGCATACTGTACAACGTAAAGGGGTAGAAATTATGTCATTGTTCACCTTCAGTATCACATAAAAGGAGGCTTCATGCCTATTCTGAGGACGTCGCTCACAGCATTCTTATCCATTTTGCAGCTTTTCATATCATTCACGCTTTTCGATATCAGACTTACGATGAAGCTTCGTTATCTTTCCTTTCTAGCCACGCTAGTCCCGCTAGGTGCAGCTCAATCGCCCGAGTTTCTCGAATACCACTCTTTGTGCTCCGGGGAAGAGACCGAAGGAACCAGGACCTTCGACAACGGTGTTACTTCCGAATAACCTGTCGAATCAAAGCCTCCGGCAACATCAACCGTCAAGAGACTATGGAGTCGGCAGAGGAATGTGCTGCTAAATGTGGTGAAGGATGCCCTGGTGCTGTATGGGAGTACACTAAGAACAATTGCATTATCTATGACTCTCCTGTCACTCTGACTCCCCATGGGCGGGGCTCTATCTACTTGAAGCCTATCCAAGGGGCTCAAGATAATGGAGAAGAAAGCTCTTCCACTTCGGAATGTCTCCATGAGAAACAGGCCTGTGAGGATGAACTTACGCACCAACTGGGAATATCGAGCAGATGTCAGTCCGAGAAAGAGGCCCTAGCACTCGAAAGTCAACAGTGTCAGGAAAGAAATGATGATCTTGACGCCCAGAGTAAGACCTGTCAGCGTGAGAGAGACGGCATTGGTACCAAACTTCAAGACTGCAATTGGCAGAAGGATGGATTAGAAACGGAGAACAAGTCTTGTAAACGGGAGAAAGATGAGTTGGACACAAAGAGCAAGACTTGCCAACGAGAGAAGGACGAGCTGGACACCAAGAGCAAGACCTGCCAACGAGAGAAAGACGAGCTGGACACCAAGAGCAAGACCTGCCAGCGGGAGAAAGATGAACTAGACTCGAACTGGAAAGCGAAGTATGAAAAGGAAGTCAATGGTAAGTCATTTACCTATTTTCCCCTGGAAGACATCTATATGAACTTGAAGCTCAACATATCACAGGTGTTCCCCTAAAGGGTTCCTATGGAGCAGGTAAGTTTGCTCTGCTCTGTAGTCTCCAGGATCATACTAACTGGGCTCTCAGTTCTTCCCGGGTTTTACTGGGCTCCGAACCCCATAATAATCGGAAAATTCCCCGGAGTTGGAACCGGAATTTGGCAGCTATGCGCCAATGCATGCGAGAAAGATACAAGCTGCAGGGCTTCAGTTGCGGATTATTCTACTGGTACCTGCTACAAAACCAGAATGCCAGCTGGCGGTTTTACGACAAAGCATCTTCAAGACAGTATTGGTGGAAGGTACGGTTCTTACGTCAAATAGACTGGAGCCAGCTCCCGGTCGGAACGAATTAGGCTTCAGTGGACATGACAAGGGATCCAGGATCACTTGCATTTTTTTCGGCTTTTTCTTTTCAGGCTTATTTGAGCAATACTTATAAATAAAATGAAAATAAAAATAATTTCGGTCATCTTATTAGATTCATGAATACAAACTTTATTCTACGGTAGCCTTCATTTCATATAAAAGTCCGCGTACTTGACCAGCTGCGTTCAGTCTTGGAAGTAGAGGCCACAGAAGACTGATTGAGTGTGCATCAGCCACCCTAACTAAGTAAGGAGTAGATGGGAGAGGATATCAAAGCCAAGTTCAAATTCAAAAATAAGCCCAAGTAGACTAAGATATAGGACTGCCTTGCCCCTCCTGGTTTAGCCAGTACAATTATGACCAGACACCAGAATGGAAGACCGAAAAGCAACAACCCCTCTGAACGACCGGCACTGCCGGCGTCTCCGATAGCCGATGGGGAGGTATACACCGCCTTCTAACAGACTCAGTCCACAATTATCATTCACAACTTCTCATACAGTATAGAGCGTCAAGTTGAGAAAAATGGGGCTGACAGGTAGAATTTCAAGATAAGCAGGTTCATAAGTAGTCTGCAGTTACAGAAAGTACTTATAGCAAATCACTATTGCAACGTCAGGTGCTGAGAAAGCCCTTAAGACCGTGGCATGGGGAAGTGACAGTTAGCCACATCCTCAAGGCACTGATGATGTTAGATTTTTTTGCATCGCTATGGAAAAAGTTCTAGACGTCCCTCCTACAGAGATTGTATCGGTACGACTAGGGGTACAAGATCAGGTACCGGTACTACGTATAGTCATGACGCGTAATTTACGCGATTCCTAATTAGGTTCATCTCATCACGTGACTAGGGTTTGAAAGAGCATCTCTCTGTCTCCAGATATGGAAGGCAATAACGGGCGGCACTGTACGGTAGAGGGCATGCGGATGGGATAAGGAATTAAAATGTATAAAGTTCACTATCTTCACGGGCCTCTTGCGCTAGATCAATCTACCACAGTTTCTGACTCTCCGGGGCACGAGAATAATAAATGTCCCAGTGATTGGAATCGGTCATATGGACGAATGATACCTCTACATCACGGTAGCGCACATTCATCCAACCCACATCATGTTTAGTACACCCCTCCAGTGGCTCCTTTTCTGGCTCAGCTCCATTACGTTCCCTTAACTCATCCTCATCCAGCTCCTCCGGCGCCCATCCCGCTTGAACCAGACGAACAAACCCCGTGTCCTTATCATCATCCGGGGCCCTTAATACCGATTCTAAAGTCTCCTGGTCCACCATGACGAAAAATTGGTATCGGCCGGCCCATCCACGGTTAGCGTTCTGGACACCCTGTTCCTCTCGTAGTGCCGTCGTCGCCCACTTATCAAAGTGATCGCGGAGAACGGCAACTATCGCGCCCTCAAAGGAGCGGTCTTCTAAGACTGTTGGGGTAAATTTATCAAGGAGGTCTAGATCATTGTAATACTCGAGAAATTTTAAAACGGGACGGAGCAAGCGTGCCATGAAATTCTCCCAGTCAGAGTCGTTTTAGTACGTGCACCGATAGACCACAAAATCCCAGGTTATGAACCCATCTTTAGCAAGGAGCCTCTCAAGATTGTCGGCCTGATTACCCCTGGTTGTCATAGTGGCATCTCGTTTCGAAGAAGTCATCAAAGGGGTTATTGTTCTTGTGGATATAGCCTGGAAAGGTGGTGGTAAATATAAGGGATGTAAGTGGTCTCATGGAGTCATTTATCAGAATATAAACTAACCAAGATCTCTAGGCATTTGCGGCCTTTGAATATATTCGCGACATCAGGTTTTAACACTGGTTTGACAACGTGATGGAGAATGCATATATCCAACTGAGCAATATTGAGGAGACCAACGCGAACGTATAACCTCCGGAATTGGTGCGGAAATTGGACGGATGCTCATTTCCCCGAGGCCCTGGTTCAGGGACGTGCTTGGGCACGGGAAGCAATTCCTCGGGAAAGGGCCCCATACATTGAAGCATATGAGGCGGGTCGCAACCTCTACACTTAGGATCGTGTTTGGCAAGCATTGGAGGACTTTCAAAATCTTATTGCGGAGATTAAGATGCCGGATCTCAAAAACTACAAGCAGACAAAGCCTTACAACGGGAAGGGGCCAAGTGGATACAACTCATAGATGTCATTTACGGCACATGTACATTGAATGGCAGTCTGAAAATCCTCAAAAATTGGGCTGGCCGATACAGTCTGGATGGATGTATGGATGGCATCATTTGCCCTGACCCCTTGCAAACGAAAACGATATGCAGGCTACCACAACTATATAACCATGTCCAAGCCGTCAACCCTCGATTCGCTCGGGGTGGCTTCTCAGGAAGCTAATAAGCCCCGAAAGGGTGAAAATCAGAAGCATTTTTTGAGCAGGTATTCATATTATGGTAAGCCATTTCTCGCGTTCGTCGTGAACGTCGTGTCACAGTGGGGGTGCGTTCAAGATCATTCGTATCTGGCCATTATATTGAAATCTCATTTTCTTCTAAGATTGCAAGTTCCGTATTGTCACGAGTGACCGGATCGGTGCAAGTGGTAGTAGGGTTATCTTGGCATAAGGGTGGAGATTGTATCATGGAACTGAAACGAGCTGAGTGGCGTGGCAGGGTCAGCTCGTTGCGCCCCTCGGAGTGCTTTGCTCCAACCAAGCAGTTGGTAAAACCGCCCATCGAGATATTCGAGGATACTTGTATTTGCTTGTCTGTGCACTTGCTTGCTATCTATGTTTAGAGTATTTCCCTCGGAGATCACAGAATCCTTCCATCATCTCTATTCATTCTTTTTATCGGAGCATATGCTAACGTTTGTAGTTGAGCTCCATCAGAAACCACAGCAGCTCACGCATGTGTCTCATTTTACATTTAACAAGCTACAGAAATGGCAAGATTCACCATGGGTATTGCTATCCGGCATCAGATAGTGGCAAGAACAATAGAGGCATTCAAACTCACCTCGTTTTCCCAAGTCCAGAATGTGCCACTCTGTTCAATAGTCTTACTCTGAATCACACTGATCATAGCAGAAACGGACTCTTGGGCACTAATTTGGCCTCCATCTAGATCCCATGATATCTCGATCTTTCCCATGTCACTAATTCAGGTCAACCACCGGGCACCATCACGCACCACCAGCAGAGCGAGATACGTACGTCGCAACCTCTCCGGGATGGAGGGCTAGAATGATATTATCGCGCCCCTTGCGCTTGAGCTCCTCAGCCATGTGCTACGAGTGAAGTTCAGCTTAGTTAGCCATTCCTTTAGCAGTCTTTCAAAGGGGGCGCATACACGTAGAGCCTGATTGAGAGCTGCTTTAGATGCTCCGTATGCAGCAAATCTAGCCTCGTCAAATTTGGGTACTCCTTGCTAGGTCTGGGTATGCTCGTACTTACCCGTCTTCAAAGGACAAGAACCGCTGCGTGGAGCCGGAGTCACTTGACATGAATGCGACGGTTCCAATCATAACATCGGCTATCTGCAGCAGCTTCTGGGCTACTATGATGGGTCCGACTGTATTGGCGAGTAAGTGATGGGAGAATTTGTCAAAGGTCCTGCAGCTAGTCAGCATGGGATTGATGTAGATTGCTTCCCGAAGATACTCACATTTCAAGTGCATGCTACAGTGCTGCTTATTAGTTGAATGGCCTGCAAACTGGAGGGATACATCTCACGTTTGGATACTCCAGTATTCCAGCATTAACCACGGCATAGTCGATTCTCCGCTCGCCAGTTTGGACAAATTGGTTGATGAATATCTAGCCATGATCAGCATAGCCACTTGTGTTAGGATCGAATGTTGGTCATACATTGATACCTTGCTCATGGGACACATCGCACATCAAAATGGTTGCTCGGTCGGGGGCATCATGAACAATCGCCTCCAATGCGCTCCCATGGCCGCGCACAGTGGCGATGACTCGGTCACCGCGCGCCAGGATCTGCCGCACGAATTCGAGGCCAATGCCGCGAGACGCACCGACAATAAGCCAGGTTTTGGCTGCCATGATCAATATGCAGTTTATCGTAAATGGAACAGGCGCAAATTCTTCAGTCGAGCACTCAAGTGTGGGATTATCGGGGGTGTTTGCAAGAAATATATAAATAATAACGAAAGTTGAGACTACCAGCGATTGGAACCCAATTGCTTCACTTGCATAAAGGAATTGATCTGTGCATGCCGAGATCCTAGCTGCTTCCGAAGTGCGGGGGCATATTACCTAGGTGAGTAGGTCCATCCATGCATATGTATCGGATAATGCCTGGCACTCGAGACCTTTTCCCTTCCAATTTAGTGCTCACCGCTTGCCGCTGTTTGATTCTAGAGTTAAATTGAGTAGACATCGCCATAAATTTCAAAACCGCAAAACCGCCCCAACCCAAACCGCAGTTGGGACGGGTTTGGGGCGAGGTCTAGAAACCGCAATGGTTTCTTGGGGCCTTAGTGATTTTGAAGTGGGGCGAAACTGTAGAGAGCCCGTGCTCTTCATTACTTAGACATTCTGCTCCTGTACTTTTCCATATCTCATTCACTTGTGAATTTGAATTTGAGTTTGAATTCCAATTTGAATCATATCAATCCATTGCTTTTTGTCCTTGATGATAATCATCTACATCCTTATCGCGTCTAACACTTCTAGATGTCAATGCACTCCCAAAAGCTTTTGCCAGTCCTACTTGATTTTAAATATGTCTTAGCTCGGAGCCGACTGTTGATATAAAGTGCGGGTAGCATCATACCTAACGGCGGCGATCAAAGAAATACAGACACATAAGGTATTTGGAGCTGTGTCGAGTGAGGGCGATAGCAGAAAGGTAGATATATATTGAACGAGGACAAGATGATTATCAATGTGAGTAGAGACGGCATCCGAGAGTTTGCTCTAGGGCTCATAACCTGCTGTAATCCGGATGAATTTGATTGATTGTACTATTTCAGATGGAATACGTCGGGCTGTATATACAGCATGAGCTCCAAATGATGGTGTGGCTTTCTTGCAGATTTGCACCAGCCTCATATCACAACATGATTGAATCCCTTTGAGGATCGATTAGGAATGAGTACAATTTGCTTTCTCTTGCTGGACACCGAGACTAGCACGTATCGGCCGAACAATGCCGCAAATTCACCCTCGGTGATAGCGAACCTCGGTGCGAGGATGAGACTCACCGAGAGCTCTACTGGCTCCCAGTCCAAAAATACCGGGTCATCCCAATGGTAGCACCCCATCAGATCCAGAAATCTGGGATAAGAGAATCAACAGATAGTTTCTGACAGTGGCTTAGCCGGCGAGAACTGCTGCCTCAGAAGGTGAATCATGGCTAGCGCTGCTTTCTTTTTTCTGTGCTGGGCGAGAAAGGCAGGCTGTCCTTGTGAAATCTCTCGGTCACCTCATACGTCAGCCATGGTTCTTGGAATAGCGGTTGAACTGCCAAGCTTGGTCTTGATTCTTCGGGTGCGCTGGACGGGGATGAGCAAAGATAGAAGGGAAAACCAATGGACCGGACTGGGGCCTGGAAGACGGCGCAGAAGGACGAGGTGTTTTTAGAAATGGCAAATCAGATCTTTCATCACAACACACAGTAGGAGGTCGAGAAGGGTGACGCTTAATGGAATCCGTTCTACGTGGAACGTGTCGAGCGTCAGGAGATAACCTTAGCCCGGCAGAACCCGAGCGGCGACGAACTGATTTATACTCATGCTTTTATCCTGAGTAGTGAGTAATATCATAATAAGAGCGACCGATGAACTCAGGCAATAGTTATCGATCTATGGCTGCTACGCTTCGGAACTGGAATGAACAATATAAGTATAACTTGATCACCATAGTAGTGAATAGCTATAACCTTAGATCTGACTTACTCTCATATTGAACGGAGAGTCCGTCAATCGTTGGACGAGCTATTATTGGTCCAATAACAGTCCGAGTCAATAGAGCCCTCGCGCAACTGCTCAAAGACCTCCGCAAGCGGGCAAAATAGCTATGGAATCACGATGGACTCCAGGTACTTTGTAGCTCGGTTTTCCTCTTTCTTCTATTTGGTCACTCGCGCCCTATAGATTTAGGGGTCTTTTCCATTTACCTTGAATCGGAATTCGATACCACCACTCTGGGTTTCAAATAGAACATCTTCCAGTATCCTCAGTTTTTACTCTCAAACTTAAGCCTCTGATAGATACATGTTCAAACCTTCGCCAGGGCCAGGGCATAACTTCAAAAGATGCCGACGAGCCCTTCGCAGCTGGTGTCTTCTAAGAGCATCAACCTTCTCCACAACGCACAATACCCCGTCCTTCACACACCCCCCGCGGTGACTAGAGGCCAAGCTTAGCAAGTCGCTCTTGCCCCTTGTCGGTAAAGAGAAGAAGGCCGTTGTAATAGCCAACTACCCAAATCATAGGGTACCGCCAATGAAACCACATTGGATGCTCTGCTGCACCAAACCAACCGAAGTGTCGGTCAAGGCTATAGCAGAGATAGTTGCAAGTGCTCAGTAAAAGGAGCGAAAGAATAGCTGTGAAATGTGCTGCCTTTTTTCCGTAGTAGTGGTCGACGATGAAGATGTTGATAAGACCTCCCATTGCTCCACCCATGCCCAGGGGACAGAAGACCAGAGTCCACATAACTTTGTAGAAAAGGTCCCGAGTACCGGTCATGATGAGAACTCCAACCGCGAGGAAGATGACTTCAGCAAATAGCGAGTTGAGCCAAAATAACAGAAACGGTCGGAGATAGATGCTGCGCCGCTTCTCAGCAACCTTGATGTCCTGTTCTCCAGTGATCAGAACTTGGTAGTTGGATGCTGTCATCTTGAATGTGGTTTAGAGTAAAATCAAAATTGCAGGAAATTTGCGTGGCGTATGTTTACTCTATCAACCAGAGGGTTTATATTCGAAATTGCGTAGGAGGTGCATGTTGATCAGATTTGCCTCGGTGGCAAGGTATCTTGACTGATCACTAATCTTGCTTTCGAGGAACAGTACATCCTACCGAGGTCAACATGCCTCGGTGTTTAGGCTATATGGTCTCGCGTGGAGCATCGCACAAGTTGAACTAGTACACGGATAAGCTAAGTTCTGCCATGTCCTCCTTTTATTTGAAGAACACACACTCTCATAAGCAAGCTCATTTGGGTCCCCTACCCAAAAGGATTGAAAGGGACTGTAAGCCAACATGATTGAAACAAGCAGCGGAAAACGCTGAAACCTTTGCTTTGTAAAGCTTGGCAAGGCGTAGTTCAACTACCGAGAAAAGATTATTCTTACCTTATCTCATTCCAGATGACCGTTCTTGAGTTCATCACACTTTTAATTACCAGCTAACACCGCGATGAACTCGCTTTGGCATTATAATTAGAATCAATGAATTCATATGACGACCGGTCTCCAGCCTACGAATTAGATTCAGACGCAATGATCTCGAAGAGAATCTTGCGAGCTGTATATTCAAATCCCGAATCGACGGATTTAATTTTTTGCACGGTCCATACTAGGACTGAAAATTGAATCAAACTAGGTGAAGAAAAAAGCAAATTGGAATTACATCACACATCTACATGCTCCGTCCTACATAAAGTCCCATGTAGTATGTATTTGGCAATTTATGCCAGTATCAGTCTAGCTAGAAGTTGAGTCCACCTTCGTCTCAACCCAGCCGCTCAATCAACCAATGCTTTATAGCACTTTCCTGTTCAGTCTCATGAAAGTCACCAAACAGAGGCCAGATAAGGGGGGCAACATGGCATTCATTTCTCCCAACCACAATAGTAGTGTTAGGGTTAGATTTCTATCGATATGTCAGTCACTTCACTCGGAATATCCAGCTCTATTTATTCAACGTACTTCAAATTTGGAAAACCAAGCTTTTATCGGGTCTAGTAAGACCTCGTCGGCGCCAGCGAGTACCAAAGTCTGTTCCACTTGAATACCACTCCACCACTCCTCTGGTGCATTGACTGCCTCGATGTAATTGTTCGAGGGTTTTCCATTAAGATATAGCTGAGACCACCGCGATGTGACCTCTTGCGCATCGATATCTTTATGCTCATTGAGCTTCACACTTGGCCATTGATGACTGAATGATACCCAAGGGGATAAAAGAATAGCACCCTTGATAGGCTCGTTGATGACGAGTTCAGGTATGTTCATTGAAGGATGCTTCAAATGTGAGAGAATCGCCAAGCACAGACTCCCACCAGCTGAGTCTCCTGCAATGAGGATCTCCCCAGGTGCTCGTCCATCTTCTTCCAAGATGTATCGCAGGGTTTCGACTGCTTCGCCAACCTGAACTGGGTACGCCCCATGTGGTGTGAGCGTATATGTACTATGGAACCATGCAGTTTCAATCCCTGCATCAGCAAGTGATTTCTGAATTTTCGACCAGAAATACAGATAAGGCTCTGTTGCGTCCATAGCAAAACCTCCACCTTATACGAAGTGTCAGGTTAACCTAGCTGGACTTCATAGTAGACTGCTCTGCTTACCGTGGAATTGAATGACAACGTATTTGGCCGAAGGATCTCCAATCCAAAATCCATTTACCCCAAGGTTAGTGGAAACAAAATGTGGTTTGTTTCCGTTTATTTGGCAGTATTCCAGATAAATTTCGTCGTAAGATTTGAACAAATATCTAGGTTCTGGTTAAATGTGCCTACCCTAACATTCAGGAAACATACTGCAGTTGAAGCGGACTGAACCTTGTAGTGAGCTATTGAGAGTTAGCGGCTGGTGATAGCGCTTGCAACGCGGTATAATACTTTCTTAACTACTGCTTGGATCATATGATGATGATAGGTGTCGGCTCCTGAGCGGCCGCGAACTGCTCCCGAAATAGCAGCTTTGAATAATTCTGCGGCTGCTGGCTATCAGAAAAGAGATGCACTTTCGCCACGCAGCACTGAGAATCTTACCAATGGACAACCAGCCAACAAAAGCATCTACCCTCTCCCACCAAGAGATTTGGTGTGTCATTGTAGCAATCCTGAGAGTAATACAAGGATTGGTCTCAAGGGATGATACTTACCAATTCTCACTCTAGTTCAAATTGCTTTTGTATAAAACATCCCGAAGCCCAATTAATATTCCATACCGTGGCCGAGGCCGAATCTCGCGGCATCCTCGGCAGATCGTCTCTGATAGGGTGATCGCTACATGGCGGTAGTAAGCTTACTATGGTTAGATCCGACCGAAGCTCCGAAATCAAGTGACTATCTACTATGTAAGGATTAGAATATACAATACTTTCTTCCGAGATTGATTATTCAACACGCCAGTCACCAGGACGGAGGGAAAGATGGTAAGTAGCATCCTCTCTAGAAGCTATTGCTATTGGATCTCTAAAAACCCTTATTGGAAATTCACATATTGATTTTCTTTACTTGATACTATCGCCCATCATGCCTAAATGGGGTTTCTACCACATTTGATGGAGCCTTTCCAATAAAGAAACCGAGTAGGGGTTTTTCAAGGCACTAGACAACATCCTAACGGCTATCATTAAGCCCAAGAACATCGAAGGGGAGCTCGGAATCTATGATGCTTCTCGCGACTTGTGGAGAACCGACGGCTTGCTTGCGCCTGAAACTGAGTCTACCATAGAAAAGGAATGGTTCGATGCCAATCGCGTTCCAAATTAGGAGGAGCTGTTCAAAGACCAGGCCCATGCTTGAAGAGCGACTCATCATTGGTCACTTTCTAGGAATGGGAGGCATCGTTTGGGTAGTGGCAATCTTCTCAGGTGCTACTTTGATAAAGTATTCGAATAATTGCTGTATATAATTTAAATAAACAGCGACAGCATGTCACTTTCTGCGGACAAGTTCCATGAGATTTCAAGGTCTTCCGTAACCGATTTAGTAAGTCAGAGCGGCTTTCAGACCTAGATAGTATGGGAACTAGGCAACTTGACAGACATATACGAATAAATTGGCTTTTTGAACACATGGGTAAGGCTACACCAAACCAAAAAAGCCATATAGCAGCGGTCGGAAGAAGTGGGATGTAGCTTTAAGCTTCCAGGTTCTCTTCTGCTTGTAACGTGCAAGTTGTGTATTTACATCGCCCCAAGTTCTTGCGTTGTATAGAGCCCTGTAGAGACTGCAGAAGGACGAATATCATTCAGTTGAACCCTCAATACTAAAGTCCCACATCAGGTTGAATCACTGCCATTTCTGCAATGGGGCCGGCTGTTCCTCTGTTTCTATCGCATACTCTCCGTATGGCACCGCATTGTCTTCATCAATCCATTCTTGCAAAACCTCGGGCTCGTCAATTGGAGGGATCATGCCGTTGACTCTCCAGTTGTCTCGGGGATGCTCGTAAATGTTGTACTCCCACTTGATTCCTTTAGGCGCCAATATCGGCCTCATTATGGTGTTAATTCGCTGGATGAAGGCCAATCGAACTTCTTCTGAAGGAAACGAGCGAGCGGCATGATCGATAACAAAGAATACCGCATTGGGTGGTGTTTTACCCCCGCTGAAGAAGCAACCAACTCGGTTTTCATGAAAGAATACATTGACAAAGAAGGCAGGAAGACCTAACTCGACATAAATATCGGTAACATGCTGGGCGACGGTCTGTTTTTCGGCAGCAGAGAGAGTGTCCGGGGTGAGTTCGAAAGTCCAACGCGGCATTTTAGAGAAATGTTGCAGGTAATGAATTGGGTATTGGCTCAATGTGTTGATGTTTGTTCCGGTGTCTTGATCTTAAGCACAATAGTAAGTTTTATACCGATAGACACTCTGATTAATCCCCCACCTCGGACAAGTGAATCGATGTTATATCCCCTATACTCATCAATGCACTGTTGATCGCTCATCTTTCCCTAGTACCGAGGCAAGTTTCTCATAGAAACAACATTCAATTATCGACTGAGGCTACGAACTGCGCAGATTATCGATGCGGAGTTAATATTTTCTGTGTGTCATCTTTGAATTGTAAGCCCAGTCACCTCGGCTCGAACGAATCACTAATCATCTTACGTCTAGTAAATTGAATTTGTATTTTTACAGCAGTACCACATATCGCTTTGTTGATTTTCTGTTTTTGTGACACACCACGATTCTCGATCAGTAATTGCGAGAAATATCTGATAGCCGAGGTTAACAAACGTAGCTAAATGAAGCGCATCATTGTCCTGCCCAGGTACAAAAGGCTAGGCTTTGGCTAACAAGTCCCCTTGTACAACTCAGTTAGTGCTGATAAACATCATTATCTCGTTTTCTGTATCTTCTTGCTTAAAGCCTTTATCTCACAATGTCATCCGTTCTTCGAGCCGACGTTTACGTCTCATCTCGTCTTCCAATTGCCATTGAAAGAGCCGGTGGCTCGAGTGCCTTCTCGCCTATCTCATGCACTCTGATTCAGGGCCAATCAGAAGCTGTCTTGGTTGATACCCCAATTTCTGTGTCCCAGACTGAAGACCTAGTTTCATGGATCAAGCAAACAGCCATCGGCAAAGACCTGAAATACGTCTACATCACGCACGGCCACGGTGATCACTGGTTCGGAATATCGATCATTCAAAAGCACTGGCCAAATGTGCGAGCGATTGCTACGCCTGCCACTGTCTCCAGTATGAAAGAGCAGGTTTCTCCGGAGAAGTTTGAGGGGATATGGCTCAAATTTTTCCCGGGCGACCAAATTCCTCAGCCTCTTGTTCTAGCGTCAGCAATGGACTCGGACAACTTTGAGATTGAGGGACACACCTTCCGGGCAATTGAAGTTGGCCACTCTGACACTCATGATACAACCATTCTTCATGTCCCGAGTATAAACCTAGTTGTAGCAGGAGATGTGGTGTACGGGGACGTCCATCAATATTTCGGTGAAGCAAACACCACCGAGAAGAGGAAAGAATGGCTTCGTGCGATCGACATGATCGAAGCTCTGAACCCTCAAACTGTTGTCGCAGGCCACAAGCGGGCCGGCACCGTGGACGGAGTATTCAACTTGAGAACGACAAGACAATACATCGAAGACTTTGAAAGCGCAACCAAAACTACATCAAACTGGCAAGAGCTGTGGGAAAGAATGCAATTATTGTATCCTGGACGCATTAATCCGCATGCAATTCTTGCAGGGGCAATGGCCGCCTTCCCTAGTGAGGCAAAGATATAAGTAATCGAAAATTGAGAAAATATGCCTTCCGGTTATGTGAGCCAGTGGCATAAGCTATGTGTCCAGTTCCACCAAGGACATATAGATATCGTGCTAGTCTTTGACCCTATAGATATAAAACAATTTCATGGGAGGTAAATTTTCCACTCAAGACAAAATTAAGACGAATTAGGAATTCCTATCAAAGTTTGGCACTTTCGACTTAGTGATACAGTATTTGAATAGTCAAAGTTTCTAATCTCGGCCCTGTAATAGTTTTTATGCTGATTACAAACTGCAATAAGGAGAATTCGCTGGTCTTGGACTCAGGCTACAGTATGAAAATCACAAAATTTCGCACCATCTGGCTATACATACTGTCACAGGCAACAGTCTACAGCTTCCTACCACTGTCCCTGCCCTTAATATTCCGGGATGCGTCAACAACCAATGCCACCTGAGTGCTTGTCGCCACTAATTCACCATGCTGATCAAGGACAACAACATCGAGATCTGCACGACCACCCCGTAGCATCCTAGTCACCACGCGAGAGTGAAGCCACTCTACTCCCTCTGGCGGCAGTCTCGTCTTTAAATCAATGTTCAATGAGACAGTTGGAAACCAGAAAGGGCCTTTAGCTGCGACAGAACCTGGAGCCTTTGTTTGGGATGCTTCCTCATCTTGGAGCCGATGCGATTCCATTGCAGCCAAACGATCGAGGGCCGCTGGAAATATATCAACAAGGAACATAACCGCCTCATTAGACCAGCGTGCCACCTTTCCGCCCGGGGCGAATCGTTGCCATTGATCAACAACCTGCTTTTCGCGGGTCTCTAATGATTTTGGCACATGGAGAGCAGGTGTATAAACCTCGAGATTCCTCGTTGCAGCCATTGCAGAGATTGTTTGTTGTTGCGCCCATGGACCATCCCGTTTGTACTTTGCCAGTGCCAAGAGATCAACTGACCCATCGGAGAGGGTCCCTGGCACTGGTGCAGGTCCCAACTCCCAGGTACCATTGTAACTGGGGCCGGCCTCTGTGTCCGGCGGACTAGCGTTGATATATGCGGCAGCTTTTATCTCGAGCTTTCTATCCTTGCCGTTTACATCGGATAGCGTAGCGCCATCTGGTGCCTGCAAAAGGGATACGTGGATGGTGCTGACCCTCGAGCCGATCTTCGTGTTTTCTATCTTCAAGATAGCTGGCCCAATGGTTGTTCGGCGCAAATACGATAATTGGAGGGAGATTGGCTGGGGCGCATATGGAAAGCGGTGACCGAAGTTGTTGGCGAAATGGACTGCCGCAGCTCGGTAAAAGATGCTCGCCGTGTATCCTCCGTGAGGCACTGAGTGATATGTTAGATATGTCTAATTCTCCAAAGTCATTGAACTTGCCTTTCCCAATGCACCACTGGGGATCAAGGTTCGCGGAATACGTAGCCGAGTCGATCGGGGTGACACTGATCGCTTTCTCGAATAACGCAGAGTGAGAAGGCTCATCCATGTTGACTGGCAGATCAGCCTCGTCAGATGACTAGTATGAGGAGCAAATGTCACATAGACCGAGGAAAGATATATTGCTGTGGGAATATTAAAAGCGACCGAACAATTTTCAATGCCGACAACTGCCCATGCTGTCTTTATAGTGAGTGCTGTATTAATATCACAATGGTTCCTAGGCTTCGCCCCCTCGGCTTTGTAGACTCATCACGAAATATAACAAGCACCGAGTTCTTCATCCACAAGTCCATCCATAATATTTCATGGCATGCACGTGAGAGCCTAATATAAGAGAATTGCGGAAGCGTAATTTATTGTTCAAATAATCATCCTTGGTGTGGGGACGAGCCTCGGTAACTCCAAATTTACAACACCAGTGTGTCGAAATCGTCCGCGTAGATCCCCCTCCACACATCTATGTGGCTTCCATTGAGCCGATTTTCTTCTATAATGATACATCAGAACCCGATGTCAAGATGCACGAAGCCACTCCCTTTTGTTGTCAGTGGTGAAAACCGTGCCAAATGGCTGTTACTATTGGAAATGCTTGAAAATGCAGCTAATGATTTTGTTAAGTCAGGCCACAGATTTTGAATGAGCGTACAAGATGGGATGGCACGATACATGAAGGGGTGTCTTTTCGTTGCGTTGGGTCTATATTCAATTCGACTTTGGCCATGGGCCCTCTAAACTACATAGTCACATATATCTGAACCTTATTGTGTCATTTATTGTGTCATTTATTAATCATTTTCAAACCCTCTAAGGCTATAAATTGCCAGAATAGGGAAAATAGAGTGGATAACTAAAAGTCAGGGTGAGTTATTGAAAGAAATATTGCCCCTTTGACAGGTTAGTGGCGGTGGTGGCGGGGTCTTTCATTAATGCCCTATGCGATATTCATGCTGCGTCTTGTGGCCCCATTTACCTATTATATATGTCTTGACTAGTATAGAATATAATTCACGATCAATTGAATATCTCTGGTTAGCTAGGCTGGGTCAAATATGTAGTATATAGTAGGGTTGGTCTGGTGCATTCTTCATAAGATTATTGAGGATTTGATAGTGAGCTGAAACCCCGGATGGCTTCACCACAAATGAACCTAGCACATGGTTGTGGTCGGATCGACATGCGTCATTTGGCGTACCTAAAGTCGACGACCATCCAGTCAATTAGATGGCAAATCATTCAACAGACACTCTGGAGTAATAACTATAGCATCAAAAATAGACCCGGAGTCTAGACTGGTCTCAGGCATCAAATGGAATACGGACTTTATCATAGAAATTGTGTGTTCGTCAAATCGTACAGTTGGCATAACATCATAGCCATGTCACGGCTTATGAGCTTCGACTATAACTACCTGCGCCACCTCCCCATTTAGGTTATCCTCATATAGCAAAGTTCGTTCTCAGTCGTATTCATTCTTAAAAACCTCATAATTCAATACTTCTCTCGGTCTAAATCCTTCAATATGCCACTCAATAAGTACGGTGTTTGGAAGGTAACTCCGGTACACTACGTTTGTGGAACATCGCAACCAAGATAAGAAAAACCCATATTTGACACTGTACTTCCCTGATAAAGAAGGTCTAGGCGAGTACTCTGGCCACAGCTTTCGTCGGACTGGAAACAAAGAAATTCCCGGGCTCTCCAGCGCAGCAATCAACATCAGATCTGGGGACAGGAACGAATCTCGGCTTGCCTACTGCGTGGATCAGAATTTCGACATCACCCTATAACCAACAGTCTCACCGATCTACCTTTAGGGTTTCATTCTCTCGATAAACCGCAGCCAGAACCCGCTAGTTTGAGACTGGACTACATCCGGAGGAACCTTTTCAACCTCAATACCGGTCAAATCCTGCCTCACGACAAAGCATGGCCGAACAGTGACATCACTGATGTCTTGGAGCCTGAAGTGCAACATTCAATCAATCAAAGTGCCAACATTTACCTGTTTGGTGAACAATACTCGGATGGAAAAGGTATTCATAATGTGCATATGGACCAAGGCAGCGTTCCAGAGTACCGACGGGATGTTGGTGTATTCCAAGATGGCGGCCTTTTGATCAATTATCCAGGCTCTAATCGCTGGGTTGGGGTTTTCATCGGCTTTGCGTCACAGGCTGTGCACACAGATGAAGAAACAGGACACGCCGTATCATCAGAGACCTGGAGTGATTATCTAGAACGGGAAACAAGAAATGCCGATCTGATCAAGAACGCCGTGACGATTGATCAAGCTGTGATCAACACTTCGGGGTCAACCCTTCCCCCAGGCAGATGCACATCGATTACTCTCAAAAACTTCACAGGTCATACAATGCCCTTATCTTCCTGGAAAATCCAAAATTCAACAGGCCAATTCCAAGCACTGCCTAACGATGCAGCTTTAGGTGCTATGTCAGCCCAAGATTTCGATCTCAAGAGTTTGCCTCTCTCCAACCTCGGCGATATTATCACACTATTGAATGAAAAGGGATTGAAAGTTAACGGAGTAAGATATCGCCCTCACCAGAACCCAGCGGAAGGGCGATCGCTTGTATTCGCTCATTAGGATTGGCATGGATTGAATACTGCTACCACACTCGTGCGGCAGAGTGAGACAACGTAGCCCAGCTGGCGTGGTAAGCTTGTTCTGCTTGGACTTGTTGTCAACGTTGCTGGGTTTTGTTCGGCGAATTGGGTAACCTCTGGATTTTCTTATGTCCAGGGAAGTGTCAATTGGCGATTTCCACTTGCTTTGCAATTGGTTCTCGGTATTGTCACTTCGTCAACTGCGCCATGGCTTCCTGAGTCACCGAGATGGTTAATTTCGGAAGAGAGAGTTGATGAGGCGGATTTTGTTCTTGCCTATCCAGGGCGAGGGGGTTACCACCATGTCACCCACTGTTGTTGCAGGGAGGAATAAAATCCAGCGGGCTTACCAGGCTGAAATGGAGCATTGTGTTTCCTGGGGCACATTACTGAGTGTTAAGGCGACTGGCGCGGGGATTCTGCGTCGGTTTCTGCTTGGCCTTGGGACGCAGATTATTGTGCAATTGTCTGGGGTCAATGCAAATTCCTACCATCTTCCCACTGTGCTAGTTAGCTTTTTTGGTTTGGATGAAAAGCTTGCCAGGCTGTTAATAGCCGTTGGCTTTGTCCACTACATCTTCTTTTCGTACCTGGGGATGATGTTAATCGATAAGTGGGGTTGTCGTGGACCTATGCTACTTGGTGAGTTTCAAAGGTCATCCCAAGCTTACAATTATTTATCAATATTTCAAATTTCTACAGGTTCATCTGGCTGCTCTCTCTGCTACTTCGCCTTAATGTTCCTCATCCGCGCAAACCAACTCACAGCCAAACACCAGGAAACATACAACTACGGCGCCGCCTCGGTGACAATGATATTCCTCCTCTACGCCTTCTTCGGGGTAGGTTGGCAAGGAACAGCATGGCTCTACAACACAGAGATCGACTCGCAATACATGCGCATGACAGGATCATCAGCAAGTGTGACCGCACAGTAGGCTGTGAACTATATGGTTGTGCAAATTACGCCGATCGGGATCCAAAATATCAGATGGCGGTTCTATCTCATCTGGGTGTCTTTCAGCTATTTCTCTATTCTCATTATTTTATCTCTTTTGTCCCGAGACGGCGAATCGGAGTCTGGAGGATTTTGACATTGTGTTCAAGGAGAATTTGAGGACTTGGGTGGTTCTGAATAATGAGGCTACACATCCTCAACGACCTGCTCGGATATTTATTATGAATTAACAAGAGGTGCCGAATGTTCGAATAGAGGCTAAGGGAGGGCAGGTGCAGAGGATTGAGTGATGGGTGATAGAGGGGATAAAATGGACTAGATGAGCAGAGCAAGTAGTCCATATCTTTTCTTGTACCAATGCAAAAGGAGTTGAATACGTCGAGTCTTTCATAGGCCTTAGATCTCAAGAACCGATATGCAAGAATCAGGTTTTCTCTAGCTTCTGAACTTTTAAAGAGATTGCACAGGGACTTGATCCATGGATCCAAGGACAAATATTCCCAAACTCTTTCGAGTCCTGTTATCCATAGACTCAGCAATAAATGAGCAAAGAACCATTTATTATATATGCTAGCGAAGCAGCTATTCAAAGGACGCCATAGAAACTCCCGCTCAATAACTTCCAGCAATAAGCCATACTCCAATCCAAAGCAGCCCAATCAATTCATCTTAACCTGGAACAAATAGCGCTGCCGAATCTGCGCAACATCATAGACGATGTACTCATTGTAATACAAGCCTCCGCCACGGACATGATCAGTATTAGCGATCGATACATCAGGCATTCGTACGCCTGCCAAAGCAGGGTTAATGCAACCAGCATCCTTCCAGCCACCTGGCACCTGGGAACCTTTTCCAAGGGTAGCAATCTTGCCAGCCTTGATAGCATCCTCGCCAGCATTGTAGTTGCCACGATCGAGCTCTAGCATAGGAGCACCGAGCTCCGCATCACATAATAGAAGCAGGCCCATTCCACCGCTGTTGTAAGGACAGCAGTAGTTGGCGGATTTGCTTGATGTATCGGCCAAGTAGACACCCTTTCCGAACATGTAGCCGTTCACGGGTGCTTCGGGTGGTGCGATGCGCAGACCTTGGCTAAGGATACCACCAAAATTCGTACTGCGGGAGCCGTGCCAGAGGAGACGACGATCGCTGTTTGGAAGGTTGGCGTATTTGGATGTGTTGAAGCGTTCTGTTTCGCCTTGGCGCTCGATGCGGAAGATATTGATTACTTTGTATTCCATGTTGTGAGTGCGGCCACGGGAGTTTTGTAGGTAGCTTTCGAGTTCTTGGAACTCGGTCGATGTGTGCTCCACTGTTTGCTGTTAGCTTGATTCAATATGATAAAATTATGTAAACCTTACGTTCGACCATTTCTCGCATTCCCAAGCCTTGGAACTGGCGGTCCAGCTCGTGGATTTGATCACTATCCTTCGACTCAGTCATGATCTCGTTCGCCACGTCCATGTCGGTAAGTGCCTCCAGGAGTTCGACCTCCTTTTTGATCTGAGCATCCGATCCAAGAACAGGCGGTCGATTGCGGCCGAAAACATGAGGGATCAATGTGAAGTATCGATTGGACAAGTGCTCAATGGCTGTGCCGTAGGGAACATCGTATTTGGCTTGCGCGGAGGTTGGATCGGATATCAACTCAGACAGTTCCTTCAAAACGGAAAATCCGCTTTTCAGAGTCCGAGTGCTAAGCTTGCCCAGAGGGAGCTTGTGGACATCGTAAGACATAGATGCAAGGGCCTCAAGGACATTGTTAAGGTTGAAGATGAAAGAAATCAAATCTTGAAGGGGTTTAGACATGAGACTTTCCACAGGAGGAGTGTCGTCTTCCTTTTTCACCTTTGCAGGTTTTTCCGCTTCTTCTTCGTCTTCCTCGTCTTCTTCATAGTTACGTTCCAGGAAGGTGTACTTCTTGTTCTTTGGTGTATCCAGGCGATTGGCCCAGCTTAAGCCCGACTTGTCTTTGAATTTCTTTTCAAACATCGCCATCGCACTTTTCAAATCGTTGAATCTGAGATCGGCGGATTGGCCATTTTCACCAACTCGGCCCCAGCGCGTCCAGGTCATGAAATTTGAGTTGGCACCCACCAGCAGTTGGATGCGGTAGAACTTGTTGGCATTGTCCGATGCTACTGTTTGGTTCAAAGTCGCATCCCAGATCAACCCCGCGTCATCAATGTAGACAGTGGGGGCTATTAAATTTTGTCAGTCAGCTTTTGATGGTGTTCACGCGTAAGCTAACGGGCAAGCTTACACTGGTAGTAGCTGTCTCGTTGATCGAAGCCTTCGTCAATGGGAATATTAAGCGACTTAGTTGTAGCCTTCTGGCTATCTTTGACCTTCTTCTTGGACTCTGAGCCCTCTTCTTCACTTGCGCCTCGCTTTTTCGTAGGCTTCACGTCTTTAGGCTTTTTTTCCGTGTTTTTCCCATTGCCGTTCTTTTGTGCTGCGGTGTCCACCTGCACTTTCGACTCTTTGTTAAATGCATATTTTGACTCTGGCAATGGCTTTCTGGCCTGTGTTGATTCCAGAAGCCATTCGAGCGAAACGACGTGACAGCCGGGCAGACCAGAAGCTTTTTTGTCTGGTCGATTGTTCAGTAATTTGCTAGGTACGAGTCCTGTCGTGCACTCACATTTGGTGGATTGCTTGTCCACATCAACTTGGGTGGTGATCAAGTGAGTGCATGCTTCCGTAACCGAAGTGCTGAATGTTGCGCCACTTTGTTCGATGTGCGCTCTTACGTCCGCTGCGGGAAGGTCAGCACAATCATGTGGGGCCAACACATATACAGAGGGCGATTGACGGTCAATAAGAGGTTCTTACCTTGTTTTAAATCAGGAAATGTCCCACTCACGGCAATGAGAAAGGTTTTGAAAGATCGAGCTGGCATGGTGGGAAATAATCAGGTGCGGGACCAAGATGGGACGAAACGGTCAACGAGTGGGTAACACAGGCGCAGATTGAGAATGAAGAATTTAATGAAGAAATAAAAGAAACGAAGCACGGAAAGACCAGCAGCTTTTAAATATTGAGCAGATCAAAGCTCTGGAAGGTCTGGCGCATCACAAAAATACTTTGGCCTGAAGAATCCGGCATCAAAGGGGCTGTTGCCTGGCTTAGCGTCAGGCAGCACTCCCCTTTTTGTGGGTAAGTCATTTCAAGTCAAGCTATCATCGCTTCGTGATGTCGTTTTAATCCATTGGTTGCCTATTTAATGTGTCCACTATGTTTCTAGTCTCAAAGTCATTATCATGTGTTACAATTTACAATTACTTGACTAGAATTTGGGAGATGAAATGCATGATCCTCGTACCACCTTGATGAATATGATCAATTGTGAATTTGGCTGGATAATCGTGGTGTGCAATACCATCATATGAAAACTAAAAGAACCCTGCTGGTGCAAAGATTCTAGGATCCATAAGGTGTGGTATCTTCTAAAACCTCAGAGTACCTTGAATTGTTTCAAGACTGCAAGCCAAGTAGAAACAGAAGGTCAGCTTGAAAGACTTCAAAATATGTGTTGTAATCCATACCAGCAGAGTGAGCCAGCTCCCCCACATTATGGGCGTGCACATGAAGACTGATCCCCTCAAGCGCACGGTAGAAATGATCTTTGTTCGAGGTATAGTAGGATTTGTCATGGATATTTGCTCCCTCCGGCACCCTACCATGGAAAATAAACCAATGAGTATCTTCGATCAGAATCCATGGGTCTTTTCAGGGGTGACAACGTACCATGTGATCAAAGCTAGCTTGTGTCGCTGTTCATTACCAGTTGGAGCAGGATACTTGATTTTGACGACCGCATACCGGGGAGTGTCTTCCTTGAATAGAGCAACGAATTCGGTGTAATCCTTGTATGTACCGGACTCAGCGACGGAGATCTTCTTGTCGTGTGCGGAGGCTTCATAGAAAACATAGTCGAGAGTGTCAGTCTCTTTGACCTGGTCAAAGAACTCCTCGCACTGAGGAGCGATAGCTGCGAATCCTCTTGTCATGACTGGTAGTAAAGTAGTAGTTGTAAAGAGAGAGAGAGAGAGAGAGATGTGAAGAGAAGAAGAAAAAGAAGAGGGGGAGACAATGGTTTGATTGTGGAGCCTTTACCCCGACTTTGCGGGGAAGTCACATCATGATCGACTGAGGCGCATGACCTATAACAAACATAAGAATTTCATATTTCTGTACTTCAAAACACAGTCGCTATACCTCAAAGACATATATTTTATGGAAAAGTCAATTATACCAAAACGAGCCAATTGATTCCATATAAACAAACATTGAGCTAACAACCTCCCACACCTATGGACACACCCCTGCATTCCCACAGCAATCTCAAACAACTGTATCAGGTACCTGAGCCCTCGCTCCACAGGCGGTGAATTCGCACAACCGAAGTTCAACCGTTACTACAAAAACATCCACGGTCGATATATAAAGTACATCGAACCAACCAGCTGTAGGATCAGAATCTGTATCTGTTACTAGTAAATAAACGCGTCTCCAATGAAGCATCGCATGTACTCTGGATGGAGAACGTTGTTTTTCATTTGGCTCGTTTCTCTAAAATTACTTTATATAAGAAGAAGAAAAGCAAAGAAAAGGAAGAGTGGCAAAATCCCAAGGTACACACCAAAACAGGAGACTATACACATGATGGCGCTAAACCATATTTGGAACATGATAGTCTAACCAGATTGGGACAGTCGTAGGCTACGGACCCGGATCAGGAAAAATTGGGTGAACTTCTCGGGAATGAAGACACGATGCCGACAAAGATCCCGAGAACATAAGAATCATTTAACAAACTCCCCTTCCAACATTCCTATCGATCCCTAAACCAAAACCAAAAATAAACAATCCCTTCGTCAAAATGAGCACAACCAAACCCCACATCTGCATCATTGGCTCCCTAAACATCGACTTTGTAACAACAACCCCCCGCTGCCCAGCAGCCGGTGAGACCCTTACAGCAACATCTTTAACCGTCTCAGCGGGCGGAAAAGGCGGAAACCAGGCTGTCGCCTGCGGTCGCTCATCCTTCACATCTGCTAAAAGCCAAGATGTCTCCGTGAGCATGATCGGTGCCGTCGGCGCCGAAGATCCCTACTACGCCAGCCTGCTCAAGCCCGCTTTAGAAAATTCTGGCGTCGACACTTCATTCATCCAGCAATCAGATGTTCAGACCGGCTCAGCCAGCATCATTGTTGAAGAAATCAATGGGGAGAATCGCATTCTGGTGGTCCCGGGTGCTAATCATGCCGGGATGATGCAGGATGTGTCGTCTATTACCTCTACGTTGGAGGGTCGTGAGCCAGATGTTGTTGTTTTGCAGGGTGAGATTCCACGCGACACGACGCTGGAATTACTTCAATTTTTCAACAAGCGCACCACCAAAGTCGTGTTCAATCCTGCGCCCGTGTTTCCCGAGGGCGTGCCGCTCTCTGCTTTGGTCGGGACAGCGGTGTTGATTATGAATGAGACGGAGGTTGTGCAGATGGCAAGATCAATCCAGGGATTGCCCGTTGATGATGCTGAGGCTGCTGAGGAATTGAGGCCTGAGGAGATGGCGCCGAGATTCCATAAGGAAGCCGGGGTTGAAATTGTTTTGATTACTCTTGGTGCTAAGGGTGTCTATTTCTCGACGAGATCTGGGGTCACGGGCACTGTGTCTGGTGTTAAGGTTCCAAAGGTCGTGGACACCACTGCTGCGGGGGATACTTTTGTTGGTTATTTCGCGACTGCTGTGGCACGCTTCCTGGCGACTGGGAAAAGTTTAGAGTCGTTCGATTCTATTCAAGGTGCAGTGGAGAAGGCTAATGCTGCTGCTGCTAGATGTGTTCAAAAGCAAGGTGCAATGCAGAGCATTCCCTTTGCCTATGATATGGAATGAAGTATAAGATGTAAATATAGTTGATGAAAAGTATAGATTGGCGTTTGGGGTATATTTATGCAATCATTGAATCAGGCTCATCTTCGAATTCCTCCTCATATCGCGCCAAATTCCACGATGCCTCTAGTGCTTCTGTCTCTCGGTCTAGTTTGATACCAGTTGTGGCGGTGATCTTGGCTAGACGCTCCAGGATGACCGCCTGTTGCGATTCATGTGTCATCTCCCTTGCGATGGTGAGAAGACTGGCCACTAGGATTGGATCCCATTGTTCGGGCGAGTCATTACTAGCCGCTATGCCAGCGATGGATTGCGCGTGCCAGATATGAGATGTGACGGACCTTGGTCCTGGGAGCGATTTCAGAAGGCGTGGTTTATGGGTCAACAATAAGAGAGAGATTATGTGGTAGACGGCGTTGGCGACCAGCGCCATTGGCGTCGTGAAAATGAGAATGGGGAATGAGGAGTCGTGATCTGGATCAATTTGGTCGGCTTCACCTCCGCGTATGTCCACGATCTGCTGCACGTTCACCGGTCGGTCATTGTACCATTTTTGACAATCGGACCAGAGAAATGTCCACTGTGAAAGGAAGTGGGATTGTCGTAGAGAAGGGAATACTGCCAGCTCTGGAGATGAGACTGCGTGCGGGGATATTGTTTCTGGATCTCCGTGGATCAAAGCTAGGCAGTGAGCGAGCAGACACAGAATATGTTTGTATGCACGATGAACGGTCTGAGGTTGTATTTCGAATTGCGGATGGTGGACTGACGAGCCATCACGCTGTAATAATGATCGGAAAGGCATCAGGGGTGGTTTTGATAACGTCATGGAACCTGCGAGATCTGCCCAGTAATATCGATTAGCATTCTCTTTGATGTCCATCTAGACGAACAATGTCTCTTACCGAATCGGAAGTAAAGCCATAACAATGCTTCTCCGACTTCCTCTCCTTGACCGGCGTGTGACGCAAAGTCACAAGCACCCTCAATCTTATGAACAAGCAAACTCCTCCATTGCTGAGGTCCAGCAGGCAGAGCATCCTGAAGCATGAGCAGAGTCTGACCCGCATGTCTGGCTAAATCAGATTCAAACGCAAGGCTTCCTTCCGCTTCTTTTCGGAAGTTCTGACTATGTTCCAGATCACTGCCATTTGATAGTGACATGAGCTGTCTCTGACCGGCAGAGACTGCAAGAACAGCAGCTTGGAGAGCTCGGTTACTTCGACACAGCAGAAGGACTTGCAGTCCGAACGGTAGCTCTGGGTCCCCGGTGTCAATCCAAGGCCCAACGTGGTACCGGAAATGTCGCAACAAATCAGTTTCTGGGTTACTATTTACAAACTGTCCTCGCCGCGCGGATGTCTGGGCACTAGCAGCTGATCTTGGGTATCCAAAACAGGGAGGACTGTTGATGTATCGAGTACCCGGCGTTCTCCGACCACCGACAAAGGGGATCGGAGGGTCAGAGAAGTCGACAGTCGGTACCGCAGCTGATAGTGTGCTTTGGAATTCGAAAGCACGAGGTGCATCTGACGATTCATCATGGCTCTCTGTTGAAGATTGCAGCCCGTCTAGAGAGAAGCCAGCATTGCTTTGAGACTCGTCTGGCCTCTGGTCTTTATTCTCCCTACCAGCGGCGAGCGGCGAGTCATCCACGAACTTCATCCTGTTAGAATTGCATTCACGATACAATGTTTGACATCCACTTACCGTGATAGTGCTATAGCCCTGCCTGGTACCCTCCACAACCCCAGAACGCGGTTGCACGAAGGCCAGATCAGAGCCATATTTACACGTGAACCCCTTGACCTCACAATTGGCACAGTTTGGCTTCTGCTCATCACCTAAATCAACATATTAGTGTCATTGACACAATATCAAAAGGTAAAATGAAAAGTGACACGTGACACGTACATTTTCTCCTCCGTTTTCGACACGTCAAGCAGCCCGTCCTCACGCGCTGCTTGGCTGCCGGCGTGGGTTTTCTGGGCATGGTGATGAGATGGATACTGCATGACCCCAGATGGACGGGATGATAGCTTGAAAAGAAGATTGGAGGCTCCGCAAACCCGATATGTGGTGAAGTGCCGGAGGCGGCCGATAATTCGGGTCCGTCGTGGGGTTCTACTCCAATCGGGAGAGTCGAGCCGAAAGGGCAGTAGGCGATTGCGACCAATTGGTCATTTGTATATAATTTTAAACCGTCGTGTAGAACTTCCCTAGGAAATCATGGAGGCAAGTTCCTATTGGAAGTAATGACTTTGTGAACCTTTGTATGAAATATTTCGTTCTAGAATGCCGGATGAACTCCTTGTCTCTTTCCTTTTCTTGGTAAATCAGAACGATAGCAGTTTGTGTTACAAAGAATTGTAAAGAGCACCTAAGCTTGGAAACTCATCATTTAATTCCCAATGGCCACAAGATTGAAATTATTTTATCCAAGTGTTCAAGTGGACACAGGCGATATGGCATTCTTGCCCCAGCGCTACGAGCCGCCCTCGTTCTATGGAATCTTCATCAGACGCCACCCGAGATTCCGAGATTTAAATAAATGGGGAAATCCATGGCGAAAATAGCTTGAGTATGGGGAAATTAAGTGGATCTAGCGAATTTAAAAAAAAGAAATTGACTTCGTGACATTCCATAATAGATTAAATACGATTTTGTTGACAAAACACCACATCACAGCCTCCCATATATATATCCAACGTAAAAAAACTCGTTCAAAGCTTCTCGATATACTGGGAGCCCTCCAACTTCTCCAGATCCCGACCAGTAGCCGATCTCATACGCTCAAGGAAAGAGGTCAGACCAACGTCTCGCTGTGCTTCGCGGAGGAGTTCCGCATCTTGCTCCCCAGCCTTGCTATTAAACACACGATCCATCTCTTCTAGGGATGCGCCCTTGGTTTCAGGAAGGAAGAACCAGACCCAGGCAATACCGACAGCCAAGAATCCCGCGAAGAAGATGTAAGTTCCCCATTCCCAGGCTTTGAGCATAGGCGGAACGAAGAAAGCAATGGCAAAATTGTTGATCCAGTTGCTAAATGCGCCGATCGAGGCACCCTTGGCGCGGATGGAGAGTGGGAAGATTTCAGAGACGAGGGTCCATGAGACAGGGCCCCAGGTGGCGCCGAAGCCGGCGATGTAGAGCCAGATGAGGGCAACGGCAGTCCAGCCAGCCGCGACATGACCAGGCCAATCGTGTTGGAACTTGGCCACGATCACACCGACGATCACCATGCTAGCGAACATAACGAGGGATCCGCCCAGCAGCATGGGTTTGCGGCCGATTTTGTCGATGACCAACATTCCGGGTACGGTACTGATGATGAAGACGACACCGGTGACACCGGTTGCCAGAAGAGCAATGGTACCGCCAGTCAGACCGAGACTGACAAAGACATTAGAGGCATAGTAGATGACTAAATCAAACTGGTTAGCAGTGAATCAAGTGTAGGTGTTGGTTGAAAGAAAACTCACTGGCATCAATACCACTCCACTGCTGGAAGAACATAACCAACCAAGCGATGCAAACACGCTTGAAGTTATCCATACTCCGGAAGCAGTTGGCATACTGCGCAATCTGGTTCATGAAAACACTCTTCTTCTCGCGATCTGCGAGCTTAGGGGAAGCCTTGGCAAATGCACGCTCTTCAAAGACAGCCTCGGCCTTGATCTCAAGGTACTCCACCTGAACAAGCTCATGCTCAACAGGGAGTTTGCGCATCCAAGCGAGAGTTTCCTGTGCCTCCTGATCACGGCCCTGCTTGACAAGCCATCTAGGCGAGAAAGGCATAAACCAGATTCCACAAGCAAGCGCAACAGCTGGAATACCCTGGATGATAGAAGGTAGACGCCACGCCAGATCTGACTGAGTCTCGCCTGTGCCACCAATGTTGTTGCTTCCGTAACCAACCCAGAAAGAAATCATGATACCGAGAATCGTAGCGAATTGGTAGAAGGAAACCAGCAGACCGCGCATCTCGGGTGCGGCAAGTTCAGCATTGTACAGCGGTCCAACACCGCTAAATAGACCAACGCCTAGACCAGTGAAGAATCGGCCAGCGTACAGAAGAGATGGGTTGCCAGCTGTTGCGCCGACGTACAGGTAACTGCCGAGGATAACCCAGCAGCAGGCGAAAAACATGGTGTACTTGCGCGAGAAGATTTCGCCGAGAATACCGGCTGCGAGAGAGCCAACGATACCGCCCAATTGAAGCACTGAAGTCAACCAACCGGTGGCTGTTGAAGATGCGACTACTGTTGGGAAGTTCTCTGTAAATCGGGTCATGACCAGGGATTGGCCAAGGACACCTTGTTGGTAGCCATATTCAAAACCACCAAATCTGAATAATAAGTCAATACAGCCCTGGAGTGAAGTGGAGAAATGTGACCGAAGGAACATACGAAGCAAAAAAGGCAATTAGAAGAACTTTAGGGTTATCGAAGATAGACTGCCACATGGACTTCTTGGCGATGTGCACACGCGCTTCCACGTCGGGTGTTTGGTCCGTCATAGTCATATCGGGCAAATGATCAATTGAACGAAATCTGGGGAATCAAAAACATGGGGGAGGGTCCCATATATAGACAATTTCACTAACAAGACATGGTTAGTCTATTTAGTTTATTTAGTTCTGTCATGCAGTCCGACGATGGCACCACGTGAGAAAAAAAAACTCAACATCAATCCCCAGTTTTTCGGCGTCCCGACTCGCTACGACCCCCGGGAACCCCAAAATCTTGAAATTTGTGGAGGCAAAACTGTGGAGGAACCCGACCGCTAAACTATATTGAGTGGTTCATAGCCTACGACTCCCCAGAACGGATAGAAACGGCTGCACACGCGGAAAATAGTGGAAATCTCGGAACAAATCAAGATCCACTTTAACATCAGAGGGGAAAATCGTGAGAATTGCTTAGGGACGGGAAAACCTTAAGACGGTTTAGTTGGATTATTAGGGCCTAAATGGGTTTCACTCGGCCCTAAGACATTCTTAGGTCTACAGAGAAAAAGTGTGGAGAGATCTAGGCACTTCGTCCATTTTGGGAAATCGTAGCCACTCGTTTGGCCTTGCTTGGTACAGTCCTTGCTGATCGTTGACTACGGAGAGCGGAGAGACTAGGAAGAGGATTCCAATTGACGTAAAGTTATTGATGGTGTGGTATTCAAGTGGATATGTTCTTGAGGAAGTCTGGGGTTGGAAATGGAATTTAAGGTATAAAGGGTTCGGTGAGTGGGCGGGAATATTTATTCAATTGATTCTATTTTGCATAGTATTTTGTATACTTAGACTATCATTTACTTGCGTTCTGTATTCGGCAAGCTTACCCTTAATCCCTGCAATGCATTGGAAGGTCTCGGTCCCGCTGCTTTGCAGCTCAATGCTTACTTGCGTCACGGGCGCGATTGCGCGGGCGGATAAGCATTATGCCATCATGGACAATGATTGGTATACAGCAGGTTTCGTGCCTTACCTAGTGGCTCTTGATGGCGATGTGGAAATCTTGGGCTTGGCCTCAGGTGGGTATTCACATCATTCTGCAGTGCAATCGAATCACTAAGGAAGTTTTAGACACCGCCAACAGCTGGCAGGCGCAGGGTGCATTGCATGCTGTGGCAACCCTAGAAGCCGGGAATTTAAGCTGCATTCCCGTATACCCAGGTGCCACATGGCCGTTGATCAACACCCCCGCCCGTTTCCAGGCATGGGAGATGGTTCACGGCAAGCTGCCTTGGGAAGGAGCTTTCGCTCCTGAGAACAAGACCCTTGAAGCTCAGGGTAATGATCCTACTTCTGGTGATCCGAACCGGATTGTCAAGGAGGCTTTCAAGGAAGGATTCCCCAAGGGCCGACCGGAAAACACCACCTCAGCCGCCAACTTCATGGTTGAGATGGTGCACAAGTATCCCGGTCAGGTATCCATTTACTCGGCCGGCGCATTGACCAATATTGCGCTTGCTGTCCGTATGGACCCGCAATTTGCGTCGCTTGCGAAGGATCTTGTCATTATGGGTGGATACGTTGATCTCAACATGCTAGAAGCCACTGGAAGTATCATGCTGGCAGATTATCAGTCGGATGTAAGTATCCTTACTCAATCGCTTCATATTTGTTTGATTGCTGACAATGTAGATCAATCTGATGATTGACCCCGAAGCTTCGAAGATCGCCCTCACGGCCGATTTCCCAAATATCACCATCGCTGGCAATGTTGCTAACCAAGTTTTCCCGACCAAAGAATTCATGGAAGAGGTTCACTCCGTCCCTAACCCGTACAGCAAGCTTTTCTATAAGTACTACGACCTGTCTTTCCCCTTCTGGGACGAGACAGCCGCTGCACTGATGGTTGACCCGTCTCTTTCCGTTAACCAGACCTCCGGTAAGTCAATGTGGAATATGCATTTGAATTGCAGTGGTATGAGGCTAACAATTTCAAGTGTACCTGGACGTGGATACATCATATGGTAGTCCCAATTATGGAAACATCCATGTGTATCAGAAGGCTCTTGCGCCTCAAGGTATCCGGGAGGTAAACTATGTGTTCGAGGTGGATGCTGAAAAGCTCAGAAATCGGATCAAGCATGCTCTGCAGTATCCTAAGTCGTGTGCCGACTTGAAGTAGGCTGCGTGGCCGGTCGGTTGGGCTATTCTTGTATATACCCATATTCAATTGAGCTGGAAGATGCTCAAGTCGAGTGAATCATAGACATAGAATGCAATGTTACAAACACTCCCAGTATGCCCGTCACTTTCTTGTTCATTGTAGTGTCCGACCTTGTCGATCTTGGCTGGAGCATCGATTGATAGTGTAAAGTGACATTTAAACCTCAAATCACACCTAGAATCTCTCCCGGCTCATACCCCCAGGCACGCTCAAGATCCTTGAGTCGCCACAAAGCACCCCACCCAGTCGTGCGCTCAATAATCTTGAACAACTTCGCGACTTCGACATGCTCACTGTGATGACTGAGCAACTTCCCTGCAATATAAAGCGGCTGAATAGCATTGATCAAATTTCCAGAATGAGGATTTGTCAGCGAGATCCCACAAACGCGACGAGCATGCCAAATAGCCGAGAAATGCGGCTTAGCAGCCGGCGGCCCCCGCTCCACAGGCCTCATATCCAACATCATTATCGACGCCGCATGATACAACTGATTGCCAGAAATAGCAGCCCAGTGCGCAAACAAAATCTCCGGGAATATTTGCCCACTCCCCATCCCCGTAGTCTTAATTGGCAGCATAGCAGGCGGTCGCGTCTCAATCCAGTACTGCAACTCATCCCAGAGCCGATTCCACTGCTCAGAGAACGGTCGTGAATCACCGGTCGTCTCGCCGAGCTCCAAGTAACGCGTCCGTCGACAAGAGAGGTCGCACGCTTTCGCGCACAGGTAAACAGCCCAGTTCGCATGCATATCCGCAGATGCGCGGCCATTGTCGCAAAACAGATCACGGATCATATCTTCCTCCTTCTCTTTTGACCCAGCGTGCGGCATCGCTGGAACCCATTTCTCCAATGGGAGGACAGTGCTCTCGGCACCGTTAGAGATGATCGCTCCGCACAATTCCATGCGCGCATAGCACCAAAAAACAGCTTGGAGATGCCCCCCAGAGAGCCCGTTTACATTGAAGGAGTCAAAGAGCGCAGCGCAGCCTTCGACGTGTCGTCGCCAGTCGCGCGGGCTTACGGACATTAGTTCCATCACGGCGAGAATGCATACTGTGACGAGAACATTTGGGTCTTTGGCTTGGAGGCACGGTGCTAGGAGTCTAATGGACTCTTGATACAGCTCAAGACTGTCATATGCCTTGTCGAGACAGGCTTTGCGCTCTGTCTGGCGGGCTGAGAATGCGAGAATGGCGTAGAAAAGAGCTGGCGAACCTTGTGCCAGAATGGGAATGTGAACGCCGAAATGGCGCGCTTCATCGAATTTATCGAGATATGGGGCACATTCTGTGATCCAATTCTTGAGGTAGAAAATTAGTCTGATTTTAGGGATTGATATCACTCGCGTAAAATCTAGACTTTGGCGTGAGGCTCTTCTTTGAGGAAGTTCTGGTTCTAGAGGCGCTGGTGATGTGTAGGCTGTTGGCTCGAGACTTGCGACTGCGGAAAAGAGGACGCAACGAAGTTCTTCTTGCAGCTCAAGGAATCTGGGGTTTGCGGCATACTCGTCTGCGCTGGAGAATGTTCCCGGCGATAAGAAGGCTTCTTCCTCGATAAGCGGAGTGAAGGGTTCAATTCTCTCCATTATTGGCACTTCTTCCATTGTGCATTGTGATATTTGGGGTGATATTGAAAATTCTGGAGATTTCTAAAATTCTGGGGTAAAAAGAAGGGAAGAATTGCGGAGACGTTCCGAAGTCCACCTACAAAGACATCCACTTAGTCAGGGAAATTGACCAGTTGGCGACTGAGTTCCAATTTATCATTGTGTCTTTAGTTGTCTATGTTCACACTTATTTGCACGCATATATAGGAAATATTGAAAAGTCTTGAAACAAATTCAAAACATACCAGGCCGCCCAATCACTCAAGGACAATAATCAACAGCACCCACGTCGCCACTCCACTCAAAATGCACAACATCAACAATCTGTCTCAATGTACTGGGTTCGAGCAAACTCCGAGTGGCATCTGCAAGCCAGGCAAGGTGCATCTCCGGAGACCCTTGACACAGAGTATAAGTTTTGTCCATCTCGATCCTCTTCTTTGATGTCAAAGGTCCATCACTTCCGAGAGTGCCATACGGTCTCAATGCTTCCATCAGTCGTGCATATTTTGTAAGATGAGACACCGATTCGTAGTCACAAGCTGAGTGCTTTTGGACTTTCCGAACCCCTTTGAGACATTCATATACTTTGTGATGAGCTGACATGATGGCCCAATTACAGTACCCCATGACGAGCAGAGCACCGACTTCGCCAGATTCAACCACCTCAATCGCTGACTCTAGACACTGTCCAATCGTTTTATCCAGGTATTCACAAAGATTCCCCCGAATGCCGCGAATCAAAACATTCTCTCGCTGTTTGCGCATTGTGTCACCGCGGAAGTCCACCAGATCGTTGATATAAACTGTCGCCTCGACAATCCTCGCGTATTCCTTTTCAGTCAAATGCTGACCCGTTCCTAAAGAGGCAGTCATGACTCCATGGAAAGCGGCAACATCGATGTGCCGATGGATCCCGAGTCCCGTCATGCGACTACCGTAGATCCCATGCGGGAGGCGATGTCGGGCATGATCACGATAATATCCAAGGACTCGGCATTGCACGATATATGCGGCGAGATTGTTGAACTGCCAGTCTGTCACCCGACCCGCCATATTGCATAGTTTCAAGAATGCTACTGCTGCGGCCCCGACCTGCTGGAGGAGTCTCAGCCCTTTTGCGTCAGCGGCCTCGCAGTAATCACCAATCAAGATGTCGTTGCATGAGTCCGCTACGGCACGAGCAAGGCCTTGATCACAGAATCCTCCACCGCAGGCCATGACGCCGAAATACTTTGCATCTGTGCAGATTTTGATTTGCTCGGCGGTTGGGTAGAGTTGGTTGCTGATTCTAGTGTTGCTGTCAACGAAAGGGTTTGGGCGGCGGTCTGGAGCTTTGATTTTTGGGATGGCGGCAGATATTTTGGTTCCCTGGCATGTATGTGGTGGTGGCTGAATATCTGAGCTTGAGTGTATCAGCTCGTCGACAGCGAGTCTAAGTTTTGTAGGTGTGAATAGGCCGGTGCTATGCCATTCGTCTTGTCGTGTGATCACCGTTTCCATGACTATCTTCATACTTTGAATAGCTCGACATGTATGGAGCTTGGAGAATGAGTTGGGTTGTTGGTTCTGGATCGACTCGGCAGCCTCACAGTCACACTCCACTTGAGGGTTATATTGTTCCGAGAAAAGATCAGTCTCCTGACATGAGGGAGGCTTTGTTCCGCCAATATTAACCCTTCCATTCTTTGTGTGTTGTTTGAATGAGTATACAGCCTGCATCAAACTATTATGGTCCATCAACTGGTGCATATTTTCAACCTCAAAGAGGGAAGCCAGTTCGCCCAAACTAAAGAGTCGCTTAGGCGAACTGTCATAGCCATTTGATAAATAAAGCCAACCATCAACCCATGAAAGGTATATTTGTAAAAGGGTCGGTTGGAGCAATGGCGGCAAAACTTTCGAGATCATTGTTTCGATTGTAGCGTGATGTATGACAAGCTATAGAAAATGTGAAAATGTGAATAAAGAACTGAGAAGGGCAGTAATGAATCTGTTTATTTATCTCTGTCTACTTCACTTGTTAAATATCAATAACAGAGGAAAAATAAGAACCTCAGCCATCGCTCGCTATGTTAGTCCTGTTTCCTAGTCCAGCTCCACCTGCCCCCCAACTGAAGGCATTCAACGCGATGCTCCACTTTGTGCTTTACCCGCTGTCAACCACAAACAGTGGCTAAAAATTAGGAAATTACAGAAAAGCTGAAGGATTGTGAGGTTGGTAGCAGCCCTATGGCGTGAATACATCGGCCACTCCGGTGGTAGAGTCCATCGGACCAATCACGTATCTATCGGTTAGGTAAGCCTGGCAGAGTACAGTGTGGATATTTGGTCTGTTTTACCTTTTCTTACATCTTTGCCTTTTTTTTCAAATCCCGACCAGTCTGAATGCCAACTGTGCTAGCTGGAGTGTGGGGTTGTGGCGCAGCTGGCGACCTTGAGAATTGTTCAGCGGACGAAAGGTATGCAATTTACTGCCAAGACAATGTATTTTGTCAGATTTGATAGAGTGCATGAAATGCTTATTTTAAACAAATGCGCTGATGCGATTATCATCATAAGGATGACTAAATCAATCAAATATAGACTGTTTTATCTTTATGCTACTACAACAATAGGGATACGTCAGCCTCGGAATTATCCCTTCAGCGTCGCTTCTTTTTCCTCTTTCTGTTCACCTTGGGTTTCTCGAGGGGGCTTTGTCTGACAGGAGCCACCTCACCATAAGCACAAGCTAGATGAACACTTAGGCCAGTATTATATTCTTTATCAAGGTTTTTTGTGTGTGAAATAATCACACTTTCCTTTATTTAGTTGACGCCTATGTGGTTGTCTTCATTTCTAGATTCTTTCAACGATTCCCTTTGATCGAATTTTTCAATCATCACTTACGCATTTCTTGTCTCCTGAGCTTCGGGTTTTGACCCGATGAATTCTATTCGTTATAAAATATTGGTACAATGTGTATTGTTGGCTGAAAGACGCTTTCAACTGGTTTCTAGCCACCTAGACACACTATTTTTATATCCAAAGATTTAGTTCATCCATCCACCAGTCATGAATATATAAAACGAACTAGCCGCTCATACGTGTTATTTAGCTCAATTGATAATACAGGAACAAATATCACCAACACCAGGATACGGTAGGCTCAACAATATCCCGTCTCACGGAGTCAGACTTTGATAAACCTTGTTGCCCGACGGAGTAGTACTTTTAAGTTTTCCCAGAAGAGCCTTGGCAAGCTTCTCAATTCGAAGTTTGAAAAAGATCTCAGGGTCATGGCCACTAAGAAATAGTCCTAGCGGTCCCGCCATCTGCTTCAAGTGAAGAGATCGCGCGCATTCAATTTTCCAGTCCCGAGCAAATTGTTGGATCATGCTGAAAAATTCAGGAGCAGTAACCTCTCTGTGACCGATCCCGGCCTTTCTAACTTCTTCGACTACCCCATCTGGGGCGTACTGGCGCATACGGTTAAGCAGCTCACCAATGGTTCGTGGTACGTATAAATCGGCGCTGGCATGGACCACACCTGTGGTACCTTTCACAACATGAGCGAGACACGTGCGTGCCACGAGATCAACTGGGATCTCGTTGCATGCTGCGTCCCAAGGGAGTGTTTGCTCAAGTTTGAACGGTCCATATTCCGAGTCTCCTAACAGGATCTGAATGAATGAATGTACGGGTATTGCGCCATCGCTTCCGTAAAATGGGAAAGGATCTTCTATTGCTGGCGAAATAAGGCAAGGTCGCACGACGAGGATCGGATATTTGTGATCGCCGGTTGAAAGTAAACATTCGGCTAGGTGTTTGGTCAGAGCATAAGGAGCAGCAAATTGCTTTGTATAAGATGATTTTCCTGTGGCCTCGATTTCGGCAAGTTCTTCCCAGGGATCCTTGTATAGAGGGTAGAGTTGTTCCTTTACCACGCCATCCGGGAGAAAGCTGGATGCATATGTAGTTGATACATGCAGAAAGTATTTCAACTGTGTGAAGCTGTCTGCCATAGTGGCCAGGGTCAAGTGTGCGGTACAATTAACCGGTAATGTTTCTGCAAGATCCCGAGACAAGGAGATATCCCCAGCCGCATTGATCACTATTGTGGCTTCATTTCTTAGACGCAAGAGATTGACAGAGGATAGGCCGAGATCAGGCTTGGTCATGTCACCCAAGACAAACTGTATCTTTCCAGTGGCAATGATATCGTCCGCCTGCTCTGGCATTGACTGCTCCCATGCCTCAATTGCCCTTTGGACCGATCCTCGCACTAATACGAAGATCTTCGATGTGGGAAGTTGTATGGCTAGTTTATACAACAAGCAACCCCCAAGATTACCTGTTGCCCCTGTGAGAAAGATCACATGCCCATGAAACCATTCGTTGTCCATCTCAAATAGTGCTTTTCCTCGAAGATTGAGTATTGGAATTAGTCAAGTGTCACGATACAAAGTGTGGCATGCTACAAAGAGAGCAGCTCAAGGAATCAATAATATCTTGCGATTGCTAGAATGACAAGTAATATCAGACAAAATTCGTCATTAAGTCACCAAGTCCTCGCCAAGGTTTTTTGTAGTTCTCACATGAAGATACAATTTCAAATTCCTCCAAGGCTCTGCATGAAAGTCTGGATTTCCTTCCAATTCTCAGAAGCAATTTCGCAACCTTAATAGTCGGTGAGTTGCAGCTCAAACGTATGATCAGCCGCGGTAGAGGATGTACGTATGGCAGTCATTTGGGTGGCGGGAAACATCATTGTGTAAAGAACTCCGACATTCGGAATGTAGTTAGTTCCCTAGCATTTCATGATTCTGCGGTCTAGATGGGATTTTGTCATCTTCTGGAAAACAAAGGACTCATCCGTGTGACCCGATGATTGAGCACTGTTGGGTTGCGCTGTACATCCGGGGGGTAGGAGATCTCTCTAAAGACTGTTGGGTTGTGTTAAGAAACTTTCCACGAATATGAAATTCTAATGAGAAATCATAACACCAAATTTGAAGTCCACATCTGCTGCACGCTGGACTTGAAGCTTGAACAGTCGGAAGTCTTTGTATCGCAAAGCCATGATCGTCAATTTCCAGAAAATACGCTGGAACAAGTTGACAAAAAAATCCCGTGCATGTACTTTGGTTGAATGCCCACCAAATAAGTACCGTATCTCTTGACTGTCGTACAATAACACGTCGTGGGTTGGAGTAGTATTGAAGCAAATCTAGCAAAAGACAGCTGATCTATCCACACGACCTGGAGCTACTTTTGTAATGCAGATTTCCGCATTGTCGAGCTGTACAACTGCTAAATTAGTCGGGTACACATGGTAGTAGTTGGATGGAGGATCTCGGTAAGAATATATTCCTTACAGCTGCAGAACCGGGATATGTAAGTACATATTGTGTAGGATTTCACCCAGACACCCAATTTAGCACCACACACACTCACACGCTTGTGAACGCATTGTACACAATAGTATCAGATTTCAAAATCAGACTCGTGTTTCCTCTGCCTATTCTGCAGCCATCTTGATCCAGTACTAGTTCTCTCATCATTCGACCAAAAATGAATTTGACCACTGGACAAGGACAATCAAAATGCAGAGGCCGCGGGGATGACGAGTCAAATCAGCCGATTGCAGTCATTGGATTGGCTATGCGACTGCCAGGAGGTATTCGGAGTGGCGATGAATTCTGGGAAATGCTAGTGGATAAACGTGATGGCTTTTGTGAAGCGCCTATCTCCCGCTGTTCGAGAGAGGCTTCTAGCAAGTCCGATCGTGGAAGTCCAAGCGAAGCGAGGAATGGGTTCTTCCTGCAAGAAGATCCTGCTCTTTTTGACGCTTCTTTCTTTTCTGTGCCTCCCCACGAGGCAGCACGGCTGGATCCCCAGCAACGGCTTTTGCTGGAAGTGGTCTGGGAGTGTCTGGAAAACTCGGGGGAGACCAAATGGCGCGGTAAGAGGATTGGATGCTTCGTCGGTGTATTTGGGGAAGACTGGCTGGAGATGTCTCACAGAGATCCGCAGCATCTGGGTCAAATATACCCCATAGCGACAGGTGGCTTTGCGCTTGCAAACCAAGTGTCATATCGGTTTGATCTAAAGGGCCCAAGGTAAGTGTCGCTGGCTCCATTTAGATTTAAACGCTCTGACCCTTTCAAGCATTACCATTGAGACGGCTTGCTCTTCATCTTTAGTGAGCCTGCATGAAGCCTGCCAAGCTCTCCGGTCTGGGGACTGCTCAACAGCTTTAGTGGGCGGGACAAGTCTTATATGGAGTCCCACAATGACTGATGCTATGACCAAAAACTTGGTTCTGTCACCCAGTGGTATCTCTCATACCTTTGATGCCAATGCAGATGGATATGGTCGGGGCGAGGCAATAAATTGCATCTACCTCAAGCCGTTAAAGTGTGCCCTGCGCGACAACGACACGGTCCGGGCCATCATTCGCTCAACAATAACCAACCATGACGGAAAGACCCCTATATTCAGTAATCCGTGTCCCATATCCCAAGAGAAGTTAATTAGACACGCATATCAGATTGCAGGAATCGAGGGCATTGACGAAACACCTGTTTTTGAATGCCACGGAACTGGGACTGCCGTCGGCGACGTGATTGAAGCATCGGTCGTGGGGAAAGTGACACAAGGAAGAAAAACTTATCTCACCGCAGTGAGTTACAAGCATGTCACTTCGATCTGTCAAATATCCAGCTCACCTCGTGACCGTACAGGTAAAACCGAATGTCGGCCACTCAGAGGGAGCATCTGGCATCACCAGTATTATCAAAGCCATCCTGTCACTTGAACACAAAACAATCCCACCAAACATACACTTCCAAGCTCCAAATCCCAACATTCCATTCGTCGAGGCAAATCTACACGTACCCTTGGAACCTACCCCGTGGCCTGATGGCAGACCTCAAAGGATTAGCGTCAACTCATTTGGTATTGGTGGCTCAAATGCACATGCAATCTTGGAGTCCGCGTCAACAATTGTTTTGGAGCCTAGACTTGTATCCATCGACCCACACAATGATCCCCTGCTGTTGGTCGTATCTGCGCACACGGCCGATGCCCTTCGCAGACGGATTGACCAGATCACCAAATATCATAACAGCCACCCAGAGCGCGTACACAATCTTTCTCACACTCTAGGTACTCGAAGAGACCATCTAGCACACCGTGCCTTCGCAGTTGTACAACCGAGTAAATCTGTCTTAGAAGACGCATCTTTTACTTGTTTCAAAACAACTTCTCCAGATGTTATCTTTGTGTTTACAGGCCAGGGGGCTCAGTGGCCAGAAATGGGAAAGGGGCTTCTTTCAAACTTCCCAGACTTTAGACAGGACGTTAATAGGATGGATGAAGCACTCCAACAATTACCTGACCGGCCAGATTGGCTATTATGTGGTTGGTCAAAGCAGTCCCTGGATTGTGAGATTTAATGTCTGACCTACCTTCTAGATGAAATGAGACAAGAAAGTACGGCTTCTCGTGTACATGAAGCTGAATTCTCTCAGCCTCTTTGTGTCGCGCTCCAGATTGGTCTGGTCAACCTTCTTGCAAGCTGGGGCATTTGCGCGTCCACAGTTGTCGGGCATTCCAGTGGAGAGATTGTGGCCGCATATGCTGCCCGAGCTATCACAATGAGAACAGCGATTATACTAGCATATTACCGAGGCAAAGTGGCCAAGTCACTAGAAGGATTAGGAGCTATGGTGGCGGTCGGCTTGGCTCCCGATGAAGTGCTTCCGTACCTCACCCATGGAGTGGTTGTTGCTTGCCACAACAGTCCACACAGTATTACTCTCTCAGGAGACAAAGACTCGGTAGATCGAGCAGTCCGAAATATCAAGGCGGCAAACTCTGATACGCTTTGTCGGCGATTACCAGTGCGGACTGCTTATCATTCTGGTAATTAAATCCTCTTTTACCCCTGTCTTCGCAACCTTTAACTGACATAAGTTGCAGGTCACATGAAGCATATTGGTCTTGAATATGAGCACTGTATATCTAGTCAGATAGAACATGAGCATTGCATGCTACCGTTTTGCTCCAGTGTTACTGGTCAAATTATTACTGACCCTCACAAGCTCGATGCATCATATTGGCGACAAAATCTAGAGTCACCCGTGCTATTCACAGAGGCCATTCAGAGTCTTCCTACTACTGGAACTCCAATCTTTCTAGAAATTGGACCACACTCGGCACTGGCTGCCCCTCTTCGTCAAACTTTCAGAACGCTGTCCGCGAAGTCTCCAGTCTATATTCCAACCCTGTTTCGGTATGATGACGACGTCAAAGGACAACTTCTCAGAACAGCTGGGCAGAGTTATTCAAGCAGCATTGCCATCGACTTGTCTCGTATCATTAGAATTGGGAAAACCTTGACAGATATTCCTCCTTATCCATGGCAACATGATCGGTCATATTGGAGTGAGAGCCGATTAAGTCGAAACTGGAGGCAACGCAAGTTTCCGCACCATGAGATCCTCGGTTCTCGCGTCATCGATACAACTGATCATGATCCTTCTTGGCGCAACCTTGTGTCTCTAGATGATGTTCCATGGCTTTTGGACCATGTGATTCAAGGGACTGTCACTTTCCCCGGAGCTGGATTTCTTGCCATGGCAGGCGAGGCAATCCAACAATTGCACCCTGACAATGGTAGTTACTCGGTGCGCAATGCAGCGTTTGCTGTGCCGCTACTCTTCCACGAGGAAGACCACGTTGAGATGGTTACTAGCCTCAATCGCGTCGAGGTGGCCGATAGGACTCCTTCTGGTTGGTATACGTTCAAAGTCATGGTCCATGATGGAGAAAGATGGACGATGCATTGCCAGGGTCAAATAAGAGCTGGTGCTGATCACGCCTCTACATCTACCAAAATCGTTTCCTACCCGAGAGCGGTTTCTTCCGAGGCCGTGTACAGAGTACTGCAAAGGAGCGGGATTGAATACGGACCTCAGTTTCAGGGCCTTGGGCAAATCACTGCAGACCCCACCGGACCCAGGGCAACCGGCACCGTCATGGGCAATCGCGGGCTCCCTGGCAGCAGATATCCTTTACATCCAACTGCAATTGACCAATGTCTTCAACTGATGGGCGTTGCTGGTTCTCGGGGTATTTTGCGGCATCTTACGACAATTTATGTCCCGGCAGCGATAGACTTCTTATTCGTTGGACCTGGGGGTCCATCCATGCTAGCAACGGCTAATACCGAAAGCGGTGCAAGGAATGGACATTTGGGCAATACTATGGCTATGCTCGATGGTCGGGTCGTACTCTGCATTGAAAGGGCTTATCTTTTCGCCCTTGAAAATGACAATGTGGAGTCCAGAACTGGACCAGCTGACTCGATAAGTCATCTTGACTGGAAATCGGATATTGATCTGTTGCCCTCATCCTTGCTTTTATCCACTCCAAAGGACTACACACCAGAAGCCATGAATGTCAAGGCACTCGGCCAATTAGCTGCTCTATTTGTTTTAGAGACAGCTGACCAAATTCGAGGTATTGACCCAGCATCTCCACACTTCACAAAGTGGAAAGATTCCATGTTGGTCGCCGCTTCCGATATCAAAACAAAGGGTCAGCAATCTGTGTACCCAAGTGCCCGTGAATGGGCTTTGCTCAGCTCAGCCAAGAGACAAGAAATGATACGAGATGTCGTGGCTGAAACTAAATTAACATTTGATGCTCCACTTGCGCAATGCATGCAAGTTGTCTTCGATGACTGCAAACAGTTCGTTTCTGCGGAAAGCGACCCTCTGGAAATTCTTATGAAGGACAACCTATTGCACCAGTTTCATGCTGCACATACGCAGTATGCAAATTGGAGCCCTTTTTTGCCTCTTCTCTGTCATTCCAATCCCGGTCTGCGTGTACTTGAGATTGGCGCAGGGACTGGCTCTGCAACAGCTATGGCTCTAGGGCATCTCAAATCACAAAACGGGACTCGAATGTATGGGCAGTATATTTTTACAGATATATCTTCAGGTTTTATGGCTGCGGCGAAGGAGAGATTTGGCCAGGAGCAGTGCATAGACTATAAAATTCTTGATATAAGCTTAGATCCAGTGGAGCAAGGGTTTAACGCCCACAGCTTTGACTTAATCATCGCTTCGAATGTGAGTTTTGACATCAATCAGTTAAGGAAGTGAAAGCTGACTCTTCTACTAGGTTCTGCATGCTACTTACGAATTACAATCAACACTCCGTCATGTCCATCTCCTTCTAAAGCCAACTGGGTGGTTCTTGCTTCATGAAATATGTCCAGGTAATATCGTTGTGTTAGGATTTTAAATGGAGAAACTAACAGCAGCATAGAAATTTTAATCGCAGATTTCACTATGGTTGGTACTGGCTTTTCTAATTTGCAAGCCAGGTGTTAACCTCGTCGCTAGGGTGTGTTCTCCGGCTGGTGGCTAGGCGAGAACGATAATCGAGCGAGCAGGCCCTATGTTTCGCCAGAGAGGTGGCATCAAGAGTTACAGTCTGCAGGATTTACTGGAGCGGATGTTACCGCTTTTGATTTGAAGCCCCCATACCATATATCAGCCAGTTATATATCGCGCCCGGTGGACCATACACATATTTCTCAGGAAATCTGGTTACTTACCAGAAATAGCAAACCCTGCCAGTGGGCAAAGTGCATTGAGTCCTTATTCATTGAAAAAGGTTATACAACTCATTGGAGTACTTTGACTCAAGCACCACCAAAAGGCAAATTTATCATTTCCCTGCTGGACCCAGGAAATTCTCCTATACTTGAGCTCCCTGAGGATATTTACCACGATTTTCAGCATTATATCGAGCAAGTACAAGATTGCAAGATTCTCTGGGTCGCCCAATCAACTTCTCTGGCCTGTTCGGACGCGACTTCAGGTCTGATACATGGGTTTGCACGTACTCTGCGCGTGGAACTGTTGCTCGATGTTTCGATTCTTGAAGTACCGACATGGGACATGGATAGCGCGAGAGCATTGATCCAAGTCTGCGAGAAAATAAGAAGATCTCGAATACATTCTGTCCCAGACCCAGAGTATGAGTTCGCATTTGATGAAGGAGAGATTAAAGTGGGCCGATATCACTGGACGCCGCTAGCGGAACAACTCAAAAGTCAGCCTTGCGCCAATATGGCTCGAAAATTAAATCTCACGGCATATGGTCTTCTCGATACGCTTCAGTGGGTCGAGAAGGAACCATGTAGCCTAGGAGCCGAACAGATTGAAGTTAAAATGGAATACATAGGGATTAACTTCAAGGTTCATATGTCGTTCCGACTGGCTGACGTTGCATGCTAACTTTTTTAGGATATGATGGTTGCTATGGGCTTTTTTGGAAGCAAAGAAGACCTTGGACTTGAGGGTAGCGGCGTCGTACTTCAGGTCGGATCTGATGTGACAGAATTTGCGGTAGGAGATCGTGTGGTATTAATGCATTCCGGTGTTCTCGCTTCCAATGTTATGGTGCCCCAAAAGGCTTGTATCAAGCTTCCAGAGGGATTGTCGATGGCCGATGCTGCTACTATGCTAACAGCTTATGTCACTGTTCTCTATTCATTGCTAGAAGTGGGTGCTATGAAAAAGGGCCAGGTGCGTTATAATCTGTCTATTTTCAATTAGTGGCGATAACTAACACAAGAGAAGTCTGTCCTCATTCACTCTGCCTGTGGTGGAGTTGGACTAGCCGCCCTGCAAGTTTGCCAAGCTGCTGGTGCTGAGGTGGGCTTGCCCTTTTTATTTATGGCTGTAATTCAGCAGCTCATTTTGTTCCTTAGATTTATGCCACCGTTGGAAACGACAAAAAGGTCGACTACTTAATGGAGAATTACGACTTACCGCGAGACCACATTTATAACTCGCGGAACACAACCTTCAAAGAGGATTTACTGCGTGCTACCGTGGGCCGCGGTGTTGATATAGTCCTCAATTCATTATCTGGTAACCTTCTACACGCTTCATGGGAATGTGTTGCCAAGTTTGGGCGAATGATTGAATTGGGAAAACGTGACTTCATAAGCCATGGGATCCTCGATATGAGCATCTTCGAGGCCAACCGATCATTCATTGGTGTTGACCTAGCACAGGTTTGCAAAGAGACTCCAGAAGTTCTGAAGAGGTTCGTTCAAAATTTTCTTGTAATTTGAAGATGCTAATCGGCTGCAGTACTCTGTCAACATTTTTAGACTGGTATCGTCGGGGTTCAATTAAACCAATTAGACCAGTCAAAACATTCGAAGCCGCTGATATTATCAGTTCATTCCGGTATATGCAGGCTGGCACGCACTTGGGTAAGATCGTGATCCATATGCCGAGCACATTGGACAGCTTCCCTTCCCCTGTCGTTAAGACATTACCATCTTTCCGATCAGATGCCTCCTATTTACTAGTTGGTGGACTTGGTGGCATTGGGCGCTCTGTATCAACATGGATGGTTGAACGAGGTGCAAAGGAACTCATCTTCCTATCCCGGTCAGCTGGAAAGTCAAGTGATAATCAGGCATTCATTCGCGAGCTTGAAGTGCAGGGATGTCATGTAATTTGCGTGGCAGGCAATGTCACAGACAAAGAGGATGTAAACGAGGCCATTAGAAGACGAACCCGGCCCTTGGCTGGAGTGCTACAAATGGCAGTTGACCTCAAGGTAAATCATTATTTTCATCTAGTTGCCTCTACCAACAATATTGACCCACGTTACCATATCAGGATCGCTTGTTTTTACAGATGAGCTACGATGAATGGACCGCTGCGCTAGCTCCGAAGATAAGCGGCAGCTGGAATCTACATCATGCTACAGCGCAGCACCCGCTTGATTTTTTTGTTGTGTTCGGCTCCATCGCCGGTGTGTGTGGTAACACTGGGCAGGCCAACTATGCAGCAGCAACGACATTCTTGGAATCTTTCACGCACTATCGACGACAAAAAGGCTTCCCATCCTCTGTGCTACACCTTGGGGTGGTTGGAGATGCGGGTGCTGCGAGTCGCAATTCCCGATTTCTCCAGAGAGTACAATCAATTGCGCTACATGTGCTTCACGAGGCCGAGGTCATCGACGGACTAGCAGCAGCAATCAGAATATCCCCGATTACCTCCTCTAGCGCATCCGGGGCGATCGTGATGGGACTTGCTCACACAAGGCGCCGTTCTGATCTACCCAAAGAAATTTTCCTGGGAGGACGCGATGCCAGGTTTTCCCTTTATCCTAACCTGGAGTCAACCAGCAAGGCCATCGGTGGGGACGCATCGAGTCATGCAAGTGCGTTGAAGGCTCTTCTCGGTCAAATCCAGGCAGATACTTCACTTGCCGGGAAAAGAGAGACTGAGATTACATTGATCAAGGAGTTGGGTCGGTTTGTGAGCCAGAATCTCACCGGGCAGACACAGGAGAGCAATCAAGATGAAGTAGATGAAATCGGCGCAATAACAGAGATGGCTGTGGATTCTCTTATGGCCATAGAGGTAAGGAATTGGTTGCGAAGGTCGCTGGGTGTTGAAATTGCAACAGTAGAGATCAATCGAGCGGGTACATTGGGAGGTCTGGTGAGGGTGGTTTTGAAGGGGCTCAAGGAGAAGTATGATCAAAGCCCTACTTCGGACGCTGCTGCTGGTCAGCAGTGATTCCAAGGTTTGGCAACTAGGAAGCAATAGGGTGTTGAACTGCGTGAAATCTTTGAATTACAATTGTGGTAGTGGCTTCTATCTGACTTAGTTTTATATTTCAGCTAGTAGTGTACTTGGTAACACTAGTTGTAAGAGTTTATCTAATTGATTAAATGCACACGCTGATATGACTCTCGTTCTGTGAGAAATTTCGCTCCTTTGACTACCTAGGTATGTAACAACTTAGCGGCGAAAGATCGCGTGTAATAGCTTTGCAGAGTAGTGGTATGTAGACAAATAACCTTGGAACCCAGAATGAATTTTTACTGGGGACAGTAATGTGGTGTTAATCTTCCAAGGTTCAACAATATATATTCACAAATTTTCCAGAATGATATATCTTTCAACTATGCTCAAGCCTCCAGGGCTTGGAACAGCGTTGTTTCAACAGATTCTTTCCAAGATTGTAAGAGCTATACAACTACTCGTAGTTATGTAACCGATATGGGTCTCAGGTTTCCAAGTTTGAGCTGTTCATCCACAAGTCTATTTGAAGATGTACTGATAGAACGCTGACGATGGAGTTTCGTGGTATTAAGCTCATGATTTCTCCGAAGCTAATCAACATAAGGTAATGGATTTGCGAAGCCAAGAATATATACAGGTAATTGTCTCCCGAGTCGAATCCAAGGCAAGTTGCCCCGAAGAACCTTGGAACAAGAACCCGATTATGTAATCATTATCCAGCCCGGGCCGAGAGATGAGTTTCTTGTACAATTTTGTAGCGAGTACTAAATCAGAACTTTGGAAGACCTCCGGGGTTCAAATAGATTACTAAGAATAAGAATGAACAAAAGCATGTTTAGGATAAATTCAAAGCTATAGCATAAAATGAACGCTGCACGGTACTACTGTACTTTATCCACATCGGAATATTCCCGGGGGCTAAACAATCATGCACGGTTAGATGAATCCGAACCCGGGACACTCGGTATCCCACCGGTGTTCTAACCGAGCCGATGTGGAGAGTCTGGTGTTCCTGGTCTGTTCTTTCGAATTTCCTTTCATCATACCCCCAGTTTTTGCGTGGGGGCGACTTCTGGGCTGAGCGTTTAGCCTTGATGTTCTGGATGGAATTGAAGGTTCAAGTTCCAGCGAATTATTCCATCAATATTTGGCCTAGGTCATTGTCGGATTATCCGCGGATAAAATGAGTTGCTCATTTACCCTAGTCAAGTTACGTCGGCAACTGCTCCGCGCCCTGAAGGGTTTAGAGTCAAATGGGGCCAAAAGAACATCTAATCCCGGCCGTCGGGTTTTGATCAAAAAGGTATTGAAAGCCGCCATAGCACTGGGATTTTCTAGGTCATCCCACGCCATTTTAAATGGACCGAATGCCCACACCGGTAATCCGGAGTGCGGCACGGGATGCCCGTTTGATCGGATAATATCACGGAAAAAGGGGCGTCATAAGGGCTCGGGTAGGTTACTGGAAAAAAAAAAAAACAAAAAGATGGGGGCATTTTGGCTGTGGGAATTTCTTTTATTAATGTTGTCAGCTGAGAGGGTTATGGATCCCGAAAGTGGAGGAAGCCAAGGAATGTGTGGAAGAAAGATTCGGGAGGAATGCAGTAGCGAAGCCTACACTATAATATTGTACCAACGTCGTAGCAAACAAGGTTGTATAGCTCCCAGATTAATCGGTACAATATATGTCATAAAAACTACTCCGTAGTGCTGCTTAAATTTCCTTTTTAAGGTTCTCTCTCCACTGTAATATTCTTTTTATCCACCGAAGAAGAAAATAAATGCCAAGATGTGAAGGATTTAGACTGAAATTTTTTTTTTTCAAATGTTGGGCACATGACCATTGGTGCCCTGAGCTGCAATACAAAAGAATGTATTTCCCCATTAAATGCAACCAAGTAAGGAAAAGCAAACCCAGAATGAAAGAATGAAAGAATGAATGAAAGAACGGAATATATACTTCTCTTTACCTAACACAAAAGGAAATGCGGGGTTATCCGGGGTCCAATCGCTGACACCTCGGAGGCTACGGTCCAATCGTCGTATCGGATGGTGCCGAAATGTGACGGGGAGAAATCTCGGTGTATGACTTTTCCGAGCATGTGTATAGTTTGTAGACCTCGGGATTTACTCTGTGCATATTATCCTCCGTACAACACTCTACATCTCTAAGTTGTAACATGTTCAGGCACTACTGCTGGGACACGTATATTCTGTAAGGGATAACCTGCAAAAGCAAAACATCTCGGATCGCCGATGCAGTCGGCCTCGGGTTGTTTGCACTGTATCACCGTGTGGATGCGATGGACCAGTATGAGAGGAGAAGCATAGATGAAAGTACGAGTCAGTCCAATTGCTCATCCCGTGAAAGATGCGTATTCTTCCGAGGCGATGGCGTTTCATTCGACCCTCTGCCGAGCGACATCCCTTTCCCCGATTCTTGTGACGGGTGGCGAGGACGGAGGCTACAGCCCAGTCTAAGAGGGAACGTCACACGGAGACCGCCGTCAAATACGGGGTGTGCAAGGTCACAATCTATCCCCACCAATCACTTTCTCTCGAGTATACCGTGGTAAGCGACAATGTAACTTCCGTGAGAATCTAGGATCTCGCTTCTTTGCGGGGAGCCCCGACCGCTGGCTGGTCTAGGAGACGATTGGGCGCCATAGCCCTCGTTTCCCCCAGATTGATCTCCCATAGGCTGCGCGGATGGCAGGTACATCCATGTTTCTAGGAGACGAGGTTATACCCGAGGAATCCCAATGGCCCGAGATACCCCTCTTGGTAAAAACACCATGTGGAAAAAGCCTTATGGTCCGGTCCACCTTGTGGCTTTTTTCCATCTTTTTTTTTCAAAAAAATAATAATCTTTTTGGCAACTGTGGGGAATTCCGACCTTTTCTTTCCATTCTTCCAGGTGACAATTATCGTTCGCTTTACTCTCCGAGAATGCCTTTTGAACTCATCCCAAGAATATCTCGTGCCGCTTGCCTTTTTTGGCGTTCCCGACGCGGGAAGACACGGTGAATGGCTTGGTTCCAGACAAATGCCGATCCGACATCAGCTGTTAACATGGGGTAACGATATATCCATCTCGACCTATAGGCCTAGGCAGCCAAGTGACCAGGATACTCAAACCCACCGATTCCCCCGGATTTGACTATTTGGTGTATACCAAAAGTAAAGAGTCGGAAAGTGGCCGGACGACAATCGGCCGGCGAAGGACGGGAATTGTTATTCCAGCCAGTCCGGTGCTTTCATATCTGAATTTAGACCAAGTAGAAAAGACATTGTCCTACCCAGATGTTCTTGCTTTTTTCCCTGTATTTTTATTTTTTTTTTTTATTTTTCTTTACTTTTTATTTCATCTGAGCCTGACAATTGATCGGGTAGAGATGCGAGATGACGATCATGAGATCATGGTATAAGTGTAAAAAGAAAAGGTGGTAGGGTTTCCCTATTTAGTGCGCTCTCAAGCCCCGGTCTCTCCCCAGACGGGCCCCGATTCCTCGGCATATGTTCTCGACTTATTTTGGTTTTCATTTGTGCATATGTCAATAGTAATGACTACAAGCTAAAATGAACATGGAGAATATATATATCTGCTTAATTAATTAATTAATTATTTCCTCCATACAAAATTATATAAAAATGTACATATGTAAATAAATACCATGAGGTACCTGATTCATAGTAGTGTTACGGTAACAAAAAAAAGTATTAGCCAGAAACTGGGGGGACTCCACAAAACTCCAGGAAAAAAAAAAAGCGCGACCTTGCATACTTTGGACCTCCGCAATTTCCTTTCCCCAGCGGCTCTGATTCGGCTTTTTCACTTTTTTTTATGTCACTCTTTTCCCGGTCGAGACTTCCCCGTTCTCTCCCGACTAGAGTTTCTTCTTAATTCTCCCGGTCCGGTGCCCCCGACCTATTTCCCCCACACTCCGCCAATTCCGCGTCTTCTTCCTCCCTTGGCCTACTTCTTGCTTCCTGCTTCCTGATCTTCCTACCTCTTACTACCTCTTACTACCTACGTCCTTCCATACCACGCTGCTTCTGGTACACCTACAGCTATTCACATTCCATATGAATTTGTGAATCTCGGTAAGTGTTATTTTCCCGTTCGGCGTATTCAACTATTGACGATCCAAAGCCGAGTCATTTCGCCTATTCCCCCGAATTTTCTCCCCCGCAAAAAGAAAAAGGAACAAAAAAAGGGAAACCGACTACGCTTCCGCGACGGTAAATGGGAGAATCGCGACTGATCCAAATCGAATCGCCGCATTTTCGCAGACCTCGGGTCTGCCCAATACACCATGCGGTCTAGTATCGCTTGCGCTCGATGCCGGCGCAGTAAGATCAAGTGCGTCAATGCCGGAATCGACACCACATGTCGCGCATGCGAATCATCTGGGCGCGAATGTGTTTACCCAACCCCAGCAATCGGAGTGAGCGGCGCAAAACGAGACCTGGCGGCCCTGGCAGATGGAGAGGATCGGAATGGTGATTGGGATGGCCCAAAACGACATCGTTCGCGCAAGGTGGTGGGAGTCTCAGGATCTTCAGCTAGCTCCAAGGTCGGTATGGATGCGCTTGATTCATCAATACTTACCACAAAGGTGTGGGAGGCCGTCTTCGATCTGTTCCAGTCACATTTCGCGACCCTTCTACCATTCCTACATCCTGCGACCTTCCTCGCCCAAATCCGACAGCTTTCCAGCCCTGCTCCACCCGCGACTCTTGATGGGCAAGATCCTCGGAATTCAATACCTAAAGACCCTTCTTCCTCGCTGATTCCTCTGGGTGTTCTCGCCCTGACCGCTCGCTTTCACCCCCCTCTAGCTGCGGCTCACTCGCCAGCCTCGCCCGGTCATTCTTCAAACCCTCTTGCTGCATCTGAATACTATGCGGCTGCTCTCCGTAGCCGGCTGGCCGGCTTGGATGGTATTAGCCTCGCTCAGCCCGATCTTGCGCGCGTGCAAGCGCTCTTGATGCTCGCTTTGCACGAGTGGGGAATGTGCCGTGGCAAGAGCGCCTGGGTCTACGTGGGTATGGCTATTAGATTAGCACAGGCTATGGGATTACCCTTCGAGCTTGAGAATGAGTTCCCAGCCCGTGATCCTTCTCGCTTGTCCCCGGGGTTGAAGACCGAGGCCGATCACTTTGGTTTGCCGAAGCGGCTAGAAGCCAGGGAGTCGACATCTGATGATATCATCGCGCAAGAGACCAAGCGCCGGACGTTCTGGGCTTGTTTCATTCTTGATAGATGCCTCAGTAGTGGAAAATATCGACCCCGAATGGTCCGAGTCAAGGATCTCGGAATTCAGCTTCCGAGCGACAACGCTTTTGCGTTCGGCGAGCGGGTACGCACGGCCCGACTCACTGAGCCAGCCATCCGTCGGCCTCAGAGCTTCGGGTCCCAAAGCATGCAGATTCCTAGCATTCGTCAAAGCATTGGAGGTTTTGGTGACGAGAAGCTACCCCCACCCAACGGTACTCCCGATGGCAATTCCTGGTCGCCCATTTCACGGCGCAAAGATTCAAGTGAGGAGGAGGTTGATCGATGGGAAGTTGGAGCGGAGGAGTCTGTACTCAGCCGAGTTATTCGAATCACCCGCATCTGGGGAAGCATCGCCAAGTGGTCTTGCGCTGGTGGCCGCCGGACTGAGCAATATCCTCCATGGCACCCGGAATCTCGCTTCTCCTCGCTTCGTATGCAGCTGAACGAGTTCCAAGAAAGCCTTTCTCGCAATCTGCAATATTCATTGCGAAATACTGACACGCATATCATGTACAAGACCATATTGGTTTCATATACTGTGATGCATGTTGTCTACTTCCTCTCCGTCATTGTTCTTCACCGTGCCTATATACCCTTCCTACCTCTTCGCTGCAATGAGCCTGTCGGTCCCTTGGATGAGCCATTATTCCCGAATGACAAAACTAGCGGCCCACCAGACGGTTTCTGGCGCGATAGTGCCCGTGAGCTCTTCAAGGCTGCGCGACAGATGATCGACCTTGTAGCTACTTGCCAATCCCGCGGTGCTCTGGTTGAAAACCCCTTGGTCGGTTTTGCTATCTACAATGCCGCTTTCATTGGAGTCTATGGAAATCATTTCTCGCATATGGATCCTGACGGGTTGATGGGTGCCAAGCCCCCTCCTGCTAGTCACGATAGCCACCAGCTTGGTGTTGCACAAACACGCAAGGCTTTGGATATTATGCGGGAAATGCGCCCTCGCTTGAGGATGGCCGTCGGTTGGTTCCGTACTCTGAACCGCCTTCACAGTTACTTCGCCAAAGTCAAGCGCGACTTCCGCCGGCTTTCTCGAAATCGATTGGACAGCATGTCAGATGCGTCCGACCACCCTCCGAATGGAATTCGCCCTCTTCGCGAAGGTGGAGCTGGCGGTGGCCTCGAAGAATTCAAGTTGCTTGAGAAGCTTTTCCTTGACTTCGGAAGCATCGAGGATCAGTTGCCGGAATCGGGAATGGACGACGAGAGCATCGCAGTGCCCGCAGCAGGCGAGTCGATTTACGAGCGCACGAATCTCAGCGACGCTGGCAGCAATGCTGTCCGCAGTGAGACTGGTGACCCTGGTGATCAGATGCTCGATGGTGCTGGTGGCCGTCGCGAGTCATGGGTGCCGGTCAACAGCCCCGGTCTGCCACTGCCCGGACGTGACGGCGATCGTCGACCCAGCCTGCCACTCCCCAACAGTCGCCCGATGCCCTCTGGGTCTCCTTACTCCCTTCCATCTTTACAACAACACCATCCAGACGGTCCCATATACACCACCACATCTCCCGGCCTCCTCTCTCTCTCCGCGACCACTCAATCACCCTCTCAGTATTTGACGGCAACAAGCAACCGCCTCAATCCTATCAACTCCTGGCTTCCCGCCCGCACACAAGCTCCTCCCCCTCCATACTCGCAATCCCTTCCTCCCATCAACGCAGCCACCTCACACAACATCCCTGTCCTCCCTCCACCAGGGTCTGTCACTCAGCTTGCCCCCTCTCCGCCTCTGACCTCCACCGAAGGCCCAGACTCAAGCATGCTTTCAACTAGCCTCGGTGGGGACGATGTCCTCGCCTTCCTCGATGGGTGCGAATGGGGTCAACTTTCCATGCTCGCACCCTCTGAGATCGGCATTCCTGCTGGCTGGCTGAGCGCAGTTTGGAGCCAATTCGGCCGCTAGAGTTCACATTTGCTCTGAACTCCGTCCAAAGCGATGGCACCAACCTACTCCTCTTTGTATTATTACTTTTACGACCTCGTCACTTACGTCTTTCACGTACTGTACGATATCTCTTACTCTGTTTCCCTGTGATCCTCGGCACCTGAAAAACAAAAGGACTTGCACACTTGGTAAGAAACCCGAGCGCCAAAGTCAGACGGATTGAACTCCACATCCAACCATTTCATATCCGGTTCACTCGCAAATCGAACCATGTTGAAAACGGGATCACGAAAATTGATTATCACCGATACCCAGCACGCGCAACCTTGTCTTTGTTCTTGTTTGTTTATTGTTACTTGTTACTTGGCTTTTCCCAGTTATCCTTTCTCTTTTTTGTATCTTCTGATTTCCCTTTCACTTGGCGCGCAAGGCGTTACTTGTGGTTTCTACCCAATGTGTGGGACTTGGTTCTTTTTGGATTTTTCTTATTGTTTGAAGCGTGTTTTGGGGGAACCAAAGCTTAGCAGCATGGCCAGGCTTCTCTTTTTGTTTCTGGTACTTTGTTATTATCTTGATGATATCATGACCTGAAAGGTCGAGGGGTGTGTTTTTTATATGCGTTTACGATAGCCTAAGCGATGCACTTACAATCTGCAATTGCAATTATCAGTCAATTATGCCCTCGCGGCTAATTTTCTTCTCTTCAATCTGTGCAATTTTCTTTCCAATCAATAGGACTACATGATTCATGTCCAGTTGGTCGTTGATGGAAAGCATCCGATATCCATCGGTTTTCCCAATTCCGGCTCAACCCTCGCCCGACCTTCTCTTAGTAGGGAAATAAAACTGGTCAAATGCCTGATATCTAGAATCTCGCTCGCAAGCATCAACGATATTAATTCAAAATGGATCAGCAAAGCTCTCTCTTCCAATATCCTTGAACTTTCATAATCTTCTCCACAACATCCAACCCCGTCAACTTCTTCAGCATTCCATCAAACGTTTCAAATGAAAATACTAATCAATCTCGCGACCCAAGCCTGCTCCCCCCCTCCAGATAACCATGGGTGGCTTCTTCTTCAGCAGATCACCCACCACCGCCATTCCCCACTCCAAAGTCTGCATTCCCCCTTCAGCGAGCCCATCCTGACTCAAGCCTTCTCCACCACCTCGCGGGCCGGATAACAGACCGAATTTTCCGAGAGAGTGAAGACCGGCCGCGTGGAAGGCGAGGGCGAGGGATGCTCCCAAGGCCGCCATCGGAGCAGCCGTTGATCAGGACGGTGCGGGGGAATATTTTGGGAATTCTCGTTTTGGGGACCTTTTTGAAAGGCAAGTGAGTTTCAATACAGAGTATAATTTATATATGGAAGATTGGCAAGGCTGATATACACATGCATAATGCAGCATGCATCCAAATCCAACTCTTATTCCTTTCTTGCTTGACTTTTGTCCTCAGAATCTCTGGAAATAATAATTATTACACTAGTCCGTTCTCCCGGCTCCAATCCTGAAGCCGGTCGACAGGGTTGAAATCATGCCCCGGGGACCTGATTACCCGTAAGATCGGGCCAATTGTCTGCCCGGCAGTACTTCTACATTTTCAGGCTTATGATGGATGGAATTTGGTATTACAACATCCTGAGGTCGGGGGTTTGAATCAGTAATTGTTGGTCATTGCCCAGGTGGTTCTTTGGTGATTCATTTACTGAATAGTGTTGATGAGTTGGTATGTCTATTTAAAGTGGAAGCTTATGACCAATGACTACTCCATAGATATATATAACGTAGTCTCCGGTGACAATGAATTACGATATGTGGTTTAGCCTCCCTATTTCGGCTTAGCATGCTCTTGCCCTTTACCATCCCCGTGCGTGTTTCTTTGGTCCTCTCCCACACCAGTTGAGTCAACTGACCATACTCCTCCTCCTTAGGCTTACACATCCTCGAGTAAATATACATAACACTCTCCTCGAATGTCGCGAAATTAGTCATGGTATAGAGGATCTGTCTCGCCCAGAGCGGATACAGACCCTCATACAAACCACCGAAGCCCTCCTTGCCTTCTATCTATTACTCTTAGTTCGAGATGAGCCGTTACAACTAAAAAAATCTCATGTTATAAGCGCATATTGAGTGGGATCTTCGCTGGCTTATCTACATGGGCGACACCCTAAGAACGTCGTTCAAGAAGGCCCAAGGTTCTTAATAAGTTATGCAAATACTTAGGGATTTTGTATGAGATAATTGGTTTTATCGTAGAATCTGAAATCGTGTTGTCGTCAGCCCAATGCATACTGTCTTGATCTCACGAGCGCTTTCTTTGCTTCCATGAAACGAACTTCGTGTAGTCCGCGGAGCGATCCTTTCATTCGCCACGGATATGCTCATCAGATTCCCATGAGACAATGCTGGACGTGTACTCAATATTCACAAGAGCCGAAAGCTTTTCCTTAAACTCTGGTTTGTTGCGATCTAGAGCATATCCCCATGAATAAGGATCATCAAAATTTGCGATCAGGTGATTAATGAGATTAGCCCCAATAGTGTTTGGCGACAATCGATCCATGATCTCGAATAAAAAAAATGACAACCGTCGAATATATTCGTCGATTCCTAGTGGAATCGGAGTTTTGCCGTTGAAAATCGCCAGGGTTTGGGATTCTCCAAATGCCGGCCTCAAAAACTTATGTTCGCGGCCCTCTTTCCAACTGTTCATGGCTTGGCAGGTAACAAATTTGACCAGTGCGCTCTTTGGGGCGAATTCCCAACATAGATATTCATCTGCAGTTGCTGCCCAACGCCTCGCCCAATAGCCAATGGCAGAGTCTTTTGATCCAAGCTTCTTGTCAAGAAAGAGAAGCAAATCGCTAACCCTCCATACTTGAGCTTCCGATATTGATAGCATTGTGGTATCAAATATTGCAAGGCCACTTTCTTGTTCACACTTGTGATCTTTGTACTTTTGATCTTTGTACTTTTGATCTTTGTACTTCTGATCTTTGTACTTCTGGAAAGATTTGTGTAGCGTCCATCTCATGTTCCCGCTAAGAGACAGGAAGTGAGAGACATGATACTTTTCGTGGTTAAAAGTTTTTCCTTTGTTGACCTGCGTCTTTGTAAGGTGTAATGCCACCTGGTCTGCCAATTCCGCAACGGTATCGAATATTTCTTCCATTTCAGACATGCATAACGTGATTTCAGATTCACTTTCCCATTCGTGCCAAAGATGAAAATCTGATGAAAAAGTATCACCAAATTTGTCTGTGCAACAATCTATAAAACGAGGCAATGATTCGCCATGCATATGCGCCCTATACAGATACAGGGGATATGGATTTTCGCGTCGTTTAGTTTCCATGAATTTATGCACTTGAGAACCATGTTAGCGGGGGAATTCCCATTCTAATCCATGCTTCTTACTCTCTATCCAGTCAATCGCATGTCTCAGTTGCTCCATTCTTTCGCGGCCGCAGAATGGTTCCGGGGATGGAAATAGCATAGTCTTGTTCAGCGCTGACAACAAAGTGTGGACAGTGTTGGAGGCAGCCTGTGTCGATTGAATTGATGCTCCGTTCAAGTCAAGAAACTGGTCAATGGCTCCAAGAATGGAATCTCGAAGGTGCTTGTCATCGATGTCCGCCATGTAGCCAGGTAGTTCGGAATGACCATAAAGCGAATTGGAGATCCGGGAAAAGCCCTCTGGTGGTATCTATCTCGTTTAGAACAAGTTTGTTGTCCTTGCAATACAGATGTTGTCGGCCACAGATACTAGCAAGGAATGGGCATTAACTCCAGTTGAAGTGACAATCCAGAAATTCAGGTGATGGGATCTGGAGTGAGAAATCAGATTCAAATGCCTTTTAACGGATGGACACGTCATCCGATGGCTGTGTGCAGATGCCAAGCTACTGAGAGCCTCAAGTGAATCAAAGAGACCCAATAACATTTGACTAAATTTCAGCTGGAAGGGTCAGTGCGATGGTCGTGCGACGAGGGTGATGCTCACCTAATTTCTCACCCTTTCTCTAGCGCGCTTGCCCATTATCACCCAAGCGACACCCACCGAGCCATTGGCCGCACATTAGTAGTTGGGTGGGTGACCACCAGCGAATCCTTTGTATGTATTTGGTTTCTCTTTTTTTCTGATATTCAATACAAGACCAGGTGATAGATATTATCGGGATCCGTTTATGCTTATAAGTTGGGATGCCATGAACTTCACACGATATCCTTGTGATCCATGCCGTATGACCGCCAAGTGAAAACAAATAAATTCGAGGAGAAGCGGTATCTAAGTATTCTCTTATTATTGAAGCTCAATCGAGGCGGAGCAAGACTGTCCGAACAGCTACTGAGGTATCAAGAACAGGCTCTGTAGATCGCTCGTTTTCAGAACTCGCGGTCATTTTCAATCTTTGAAAGAAATGCAAATGTGCTCTGGTCCCAATTTAGTGTCTGCTTCATGTTCGTCGATTCATTTCTAGGCGCTTGACGATAGGTACCTTGACAATTGTGCCACGGGGCGTAGCCCCTCAGTCACATGCGCGAGAGTGTGGCACAAGTTCGGATCTAGCAAATATACTGAACCATACTTGAGCCTAATCTGATGGTACTAAAGCACATCGAAGGTTAGTAGTATGTAGATGACTATGGACCTCTCCAGTCAGAAATACTAGAAGCGCCGAAATGTAAAATTGAGCCAAAAATTGCTGCCCAATGATATGTACTTTGGGCTTTAGATATTTAAGTTGTTCAAACAGTTTCCGAAATTCAGTCAAGGCCGCTGCGTTTTGGCAAATGACTGCATCTCCTGCCAGGTATTCCATGTTTCTGCTTGTTTCAAATCATCCCAGTTCTTTCGTTGGAAATGTCGGTCAATAAGATTCAGCTGTTGTAGAGACAGATCTTGCGCTTCTTCTTTTTCTTTTGATGAAATATATACTTCGGAAGAGAAAATAAATCAAAGTCGCACTTACGATAATCACCTACACGGCCCTCTATGAAGGTCTTTAGCAACCCGTAGGTCCTAAAATGTCGCTATAGCGCGTCCTTTCGACAGGATTGATCACCCCCGCATGTTTGGATAGATATTTAAGCGTCCTAAGCACACTAGACACTCAGGACTAGTACCACTTTTAGTAGAGTCGCAAAAGCTCTCCTTAAATTTCTACACGAAATCATTAAACTGTATTCGCTCTCTTGATAACTTAGGCGGACTTTTTACTGGAGTCTCTACAGATCCGGACGAGGATGATACACCCTTTATAGGATGTATTCCCTTCTCACTCTGCCAGTCACTTACAAATTGCTCGACAATCTACTTCTCTCAGCTTCAAGAGCTTGATTGCTTTAGACCATCTATCGATCTTGTATTGTATTATGATAAACAGCAGGTCGCATTCAAGTACAACATTTGGGAGCAACAGTTAAGACTGAATATGTCCTCGAATGAGATGAGTGTGCTAAGCAAACTACCGTTGCATCCTGATGTCTTACCTCATGATCGGGTTGTTCTCGAAGACGTGTCAAAGTTCCGCAATTTTTTATTTTTTTTAATGAATAGGTGGCAGCGAGAGCCGACAGAGCCATGTCCTTTTGCTCTCGGTTTCGATCTTGCGGATCGGTTCTATCTGAGAAGGAATCAAAGTAACTCACCCTCGTACGCCTCGTTTTTGAGAAGTATTTCCCTCACCAATTGTATATAGCTTTTCCGAACGTCTTAGCACTCGTACGATAGATTTCAAGCTTCTAGCTTACCGTTCGGTGCACCAGCTGTCTATAAATTCGAAAACCAATCTTTCAAGCTTCGTAGTCATTCTGTTATCTCATCTCGTTATGGTAATAGCAGAATGGAACAAGCAACCTCTACCATCTAGCCTCTAATCTAAACATCATACTCAACCTGCTGAACAGTCGGCACCTTATGAAGCTTAACATCGAAAAACTTTGCAACAAGCTGCACACAATCCCAAACAACCTCAACGTCCTCCTTAGAAACCCCAATCCGCCTAGTGCCCCGGATATGCCAATGCGTCTCCTTGGGCAAATTTTGACTCATAATCGCGGGAAAAACAACCATCTGCGTATCCAGGTCGTCAAGCACCTGACGATCCGACAAGAACAACCCATAAGTAATCTCCTGGGACAACCACGAGAAATCCTTATGCGCATCAAACAAATCCAGCGTTCCGGTCGTATTACGCGCATACAGCTTCTGCAACCACCCAGTGCCCCGCTCATGGTTAGCCTGGTCGCACTGCCAGCCCTCACGCGTGAACGAGTAATCTTTATCCTCGTCGCGCTCGACCTCGCTAATCGCAAGAATCGCCTCAATGGGCTTGCACACGCCGATAATCGGCACGGACTTGACGAGTGCTTCGCGCAGCCGCCGGATTAGGGCCTGGCGCGCTGCAGAGGTCGCGTAGTCGGCTTGCTTGGTGAGGTGTAGGTAGAGCTGGTCTGCACGCTCTGGGTCCGGGGATGCGACTAATGTGGAAATGGCCAGAATGTACCATTTGTCGGTGCCCAGCGTGGTTGTCTTGAAGCGGTTCTCTAGCTCGGTGAAGAGCTGCGAGAAGCGGGGTTCGACTTCCGGAATGCTCATTGTTGCGATGGTTCTGGGTTTGCAGGGTGCAATTGGGATGGTCGGTCTGAGTAACAGCTTGCTAACTCGGATTGTTCGAGTCAACATGGTGTGCGGTTTAGTTTTTTGTTGCACAGTGCGCTCCGATGTCCGGAGTGGGGTTGCTGCATATCCATCCGAGTTCGAAGTATGAAGTACAGGCTAAGTCCGTACACAACTCGGACCCTTTTCCTATTTTTTTTGTACTACCTTGTAATATTATAAGACAGCAATGCAATGAGAGAAGTATTAAACATGAGGTCAAATGTCGAATTTTCAACTTACGTCAGATGGCCGATTGCGGCTATACACATCCACATATGTAGTAAGGACGATTTAATACTACATGCCTATATATGCCTATAATGTTGATTTAAGCCAATTTGAAACAAATCAATTTGAAACAACAACAGCGAGATAAACCAGATTACTGTATTGAATAGATAATAACTCCGAAGTATGCCCTCTAATTCAACAATATAAGAACTTATAGTGGAGTGCACATTAACTAGTGGGGTCCCGAAAAGCCACACTTTGCATCAACGATGTCACAAAACCACCTCTGCCTTGTTTGCAAAAAGATCACAGATGACAACGAATCCCAAAGAAGGGTCCAGAGCACACAATATGAAAAACCAGAGCAGAATCTTTGGTCGATTGCCCTCAAACTGGGCTACGGCTCCACTATGATCTCAGTGACTCCAGCATGACATCACTTGTAGTATCGCAAGTATAAGATCAAGCTCTTCCAACAGACAAGAGTCAATCATTCCAAAGTCATCTCAACAACTCTCATACTTTAAACAACTTCTTTTCCTCTCTCCATCTTTCCCAATCCAAACATTCACACATCATAAAAATGTCGGGCCAATCCAGCGTCGGAAACCGTGCCGTCTACGAGGCAGGCGACCAGCGCAACCCCCCGTCTCCGAGCTTCAGGAGCGTGCCCGCTACGCCGAGGGCCAATCTGGCAGCCACAAGAACCTTGACTCCAAGGACGAACGCTCCATCGCCAACAAGCTTGCTTCCCAGTCCAACAAGTCCGACCCCTCCCACCACCACAACAACGAGGCCGACAAGGAGGCCGAGCTCAGCAAGCAGGATCCGACCAAGCCCGTGAGTTACAGCAATCTTGTCTTACCCTGACTTTTCACTGTCCATATACTAACCCGCTTCGATCCTAGGCTAAGCTGCACGGCAACACTCCCTCCAAGGGCGCCCAGATTGATGCCGAGCTCCAGGCTGAGGATGAACAGCGCCTTCGCGAGAAGGGTATCAAGAAATAAATCTTTTGATGCTATTATGACTTAAAATACCCCTCTGGGACTCTTTTCGTGGAGATGGAATGATGTACGATAATAATGATATTTGGTCGGAGTTCTCTGAGTACTGAGATCATAGAATGCATTCATTGATACATATGTGGTCCATGAAAGAACCTCGTAGTCGGAGTACTATCCGAATAGGATACCAAGCATGGAAGGGACTTATCTTTTCGCATCCTCTGTGGTGGAGGTTGTGGTGCAACGCTCCCAGCCTCGAGCCCACTGACCCCTGTTTGTGGTTTCGAGTAGCAAGCACATAGAGCAAAAAAACGATAATCCATTAAAGAACTTGCAAAGGACTCCAAAATGGTGGGGAATATTTCGTCATTAAATGCAATAATATGTATCTGACCCATGATTGGTCCAATTATCTGTACAAAGCCAAAGTGGCACCTATCTTCCGTAAATTCGTGCGACTCCAAAAGGGACTGAGTTCTCACTCGAAAAATGCTCCGGCAATCGGAGCGGGACCCTCGGAAATCAAACGTGGAAATCATATCCCGCAGGTCCCAAGACGGACTACAAAAGCCGTAGTCACAGACTAGCTGGTCTTGTTAGTCGTCAATGAAGCCGAGCCCGAGGCTTGATGTGAGGGATGCCATCAGAGGGCATTTGGATCCAAGCCAAAATGCCAACTCATAGGCTGTGAGGGAGGCTATAAGCCAGGAGCGACCAGTGGAGCAATAAAGCGACCACAGGCAAGATCAGCCATCGAGCGTAAACTTGGGATCGTCGTCATGCGGCTCAACGAAGACATGTCCCCAATACTTTTGGACTTTGTCGCAGAGTCCCACTTTGTTCTCCCAGGTCTTGAATGCCGTTTCGAGATTACAGCTCACCCATTTGATCTCTTCCCAATAAGCTTTCTCAACGTCGTAACCAAATCTTCCAATCGTCTGCGGAGGTGCCGTCCAGGCACGTCCGTCTGAGCCATCGTCCTTCAAGGTAGGAGTGGTTTCCCAGCCCAAGCCGAAGATCCGGTCACCCGGGTTGAATTTAGGGTAGTTGGCGTGGATAAAGAAGATGCGCGGCGCAGGAGCCACAGACTCATCCTTGACACGCCACTTGTTTTGCTGCGTCAGAGCGTAGTCCTCACGTGGATCCGACTGTGCCATTGCAGACCCAGACAAGCCACCCGGCTTGGCATGGCCAATGGCTTGCACTCTTTCACTGACAGTGTAGAAGGGTGCGCCCACGGCAGAAGCAGCATGGATGAATGTTTCCTTGTCGCCCTCGCCAGGACCGCCTTGTGTCAACAGGCGGAAATAGTGAGAAGGGCCATAGAAATTATAATATGCCGCCAGCAAAAGAGCCAACGAGTGCGTTTTCTTGTTCACCAAGAATGCACCAGTTTCCGATGACTGGCGCGCAGCCATGGAAGGCGGCTCCTGGCGTGAGATTCTGTAATACAGTGGGGACGCAGAGGAAGCCCAGAAGTCGGGCCAGGTCACCAAGCCGTTGGATTTGAATGGCTCCGAGTCGAGCAGATCCTCGGGTTTGCCAAGGGGGAAACAGTCGGCGTCCATCCACACGATCTCCTCGAAAGACGAGAACAGCACCGCGAAGATCTTCAGCTGATAGTGCTCGATTATGTTTTTGCCCACCACATCCGCCAGCACTAAGCAGCGTGCATCAAGCTGCGGCAGAACTTCGTTGCAAACGTGCTTTTCATGTTCCGTGGCGTCCTTCATATAGATTTCAACTGGCAATGTCGATCCAGCGCGACGGAGCATCCGCAGCGACGAAACAAACACGGGGAGATATGTCGAGCCTGCGGTGGACACCAGACCTCGTTTTCCGGGGGTATGAATGGGCTTCAGCACCTTGGCGGAGTTTTTGACATCCTCGATGAAAGCCGCATGGGCCTCTTCCATTTTGCGCTCATCCTCGTCGCTCAGCACAGACAGGTCGGGTCTCGGCGACTCTTTCGTGGGGTCAAAGTGCTGCGCTGCAACATCGCCTCGTTTCTCGGGAGCCGGACAGTTGGGATTATGCCGTTCGATGATGGGTCGCAGGACTTTCCAGAAATCCCTTTGGCGTTCCGTGAGGGGGACTTCGAATGCAGTGTTGGGGACTAAGGAGACAGTTGAAGAGGCGGTAGTCGGAGACCAGTAAAAGTAGACGGTGCAGACCAGAATCAAAGCTAACATGGCCAGGACGAGTGACCTCGCCCTTCCTGGTCTAAACACACCCGTCTTGGACATGACGCCCAATTTTGATTTGGCGCCTTTTTGGTTTCCAGGGGGTTTGGGGGGCGCACAGCCACGCCGATCTAGTTTAGAAGTCAAAAGAAGGCTAGATAACCCAATGGAGTGTAGCTCTCAATATTCATATTGTTTGAACTGCGAGGTTGGCGGAAACAAGATTGGCCGGGCTTGGCACCGGTCATTTCGTTTCTTAATCTGCAGGGATTATCACTATGTGCTTAGGAACAATGCATATTATAGCTCAGTACATGTAATATATGTGAAAACTTTACATGAAGTTATTCTATGCATTGTCATGTATATTATAGTTATATATTGATTCTATCAAATTTTTGATCGGAAATTACCTAGGTATTCATCCATTCAATATACAATATTCTACAATATTCTAATCCGAGACAAATCTTTCCCCTTTTTCCCCTCCACCAAATGAAACAAATAAAGAACTAGATACTTACATCGCAGACAAAAGTGAGCGATATTCCTCCAATGAATTCATGATCATCGAGGGTGGAACCGACCATTGCCTTCTTCTCCTAACGCTCGAAGGCAACGAACAGCCCCAGTTCTTCCCGACTAGAGGACTAAAGCGCGGATCAGCCTCCACCGGGAAGATCCCAATCCACCCCCCAAAAGCATCTTCGGGTTTTCATCTTCTTCTTTTTCAGTCAGGAGTCTGGTCATCTTTCTTAATTTTTTTTTGGTTTCTGTACCCTATTTATATCATATTGCCCCAAATTCACACTCGGTCGATCCAATAATTCCTGGATCCGATTCGATTCTTCTACAATTACAAATTTCCTCCATTCTTGACCCGCAGATACCCTACGTGAAAGCTCGTGCCTCCAGTCGACCCTCTCTCACAGGCTATAACGAATGGACTCCGTGCGGGCATTGCCCACGCCTGTCCACGATGACCTCCGATACTGCAGACCGTCAATCTCGAGACCCCGCGCCGAAAGGTAAATCCCGCAAAACCGACCCGAACGCTCCGATTAGAAAGCGCCGCAAGAGAACGGTGGTCAGCGGGGCCCCTGATGACTGTTTCGCCTGTTCCAATCGAGGAGCGCGATGTGACCGCCGTCGACCATATTGTTCCCAGTGTCTCGACCTGGGCCGCGAATGTTCCGGATACAAGACGACGTTAACATGGGGCGTTGGGGTCGCAAGTCGAGGGAAGCTTCGGGGTCAGAAACTCCCCGTCATGGAAACGGACGACCAGGTGCGGACCAAGGCAGCGAAATCACCACCGAAACCCTCAAATAGTGTCCCGTCTTCGTCACGGCTTCCCTCAAATGCTGCGGTCCCGGCGCCCCCGGTTACCGGCCCAACAATGTCGTCCTTCGGTGCTGGAATCCCAAATGTGAAACTTGAAGGCAGTCCGCCGATGATGATGGATTCATTCGATATGTCTTCAAATTTGGCTTGGGCGATGGATATGCCAGACCCGCAGTCGTGGAGTACCCCTGCGCCTGCACCCAAGATTTCAGGCCTTCCATTACCAACACGACCTTTGATTCCGAATAATACTCAAGCTCAGGCGCCAGAGACACCTTTGCTCTATGCTCCAATTCTAAGCCCCACGGCTAGTTTCAGTTCTCCGGTTTGGCCTACGGGAATGCCATTTTCATGCCAGCCTGCTACTCCGCCTTCATCACATGATATAGATGAAGAGGAAGTCAAACAAGATCCTAATTACAATATGCTTTGGAATGCCGCTCACTCTCCATCCCTCTCACAGCTTCTTCTGGCAAGATCCGTCGGGCGCACTCCACGTATACGATATCTCATCAGCTATTACGCTGAAGTCATTGCACCTATGATTGTCGCATTTGATACCCCCACAAACCCCTTCAGAACCCATGTCATCCGCCTGGCCATGGAGAGTGAGGCTCTGCAGGAGGCAATTGCGACATTAGCTACGAGTAATTTGCGTCAGAGGCGAGAACACAACCATCTCTCTACCGAAAGAACCTTGCCGGCTCGCATGTCTTCGATGGCTCACCGTGCCCTCACAGACGAGGACTTTCAAGATCGATATGGCATTTCAATGACGGAGGGGTATAGGAGAGAAGAAAACCACCATCGGGGAATGGCTGTCAAAGCGTTGAATGCAGATCTGGCTGATCCACGCCGACGATTGTCGGATTCAGTACTGGCGACCCTGTTAATGCTCTGTCTGTTCCATGGGTGTGATACTGGTGTTGCTGGGTTTAGAGCACAGTTTGCTGGAGTCACTAGACTTCTTGCGATCCGAATGCGCCATTCCCGCGTCATAACAGATGATCTCAAATGGTTCATTCGCATGTTCTCATGGTTTGATACATTGACAGCAACCACGAATGACCGGGACGTACAACTCCGCGGAACATGTCTGGATATCAGCTCAACGACCGATGGAGAATGGGGATTGGAGAACTTGGCTGGCTGTGATGGTCGTTTGTTCAAGCTGATCTCTCAACTGGGACGATTGAACCTCCTCAGCCAAGACCAAGAACCCAATCTGTCACGGCCTCAAGATGCCGGTGTCGCTACGACCTCCCTTCCACCTAACATGCTATTCCCGGGATGGGAAACAGTCACTCCAGATCCAGCAATGGGCTCTATGCCACTTCCTGGATACGGCTTTTCCCTTCCTACCCCACCACCAAGTAGCGACTCGAGCCGTCGGCCTTCGTCTCCAGCCTTCTGGACAGAGTGGTATTCGCTCAGGCAGCGACTTGAATCCTGGCGATTCGACCCTCCTACTGCACCAGCTACGCAACCCGAGTCTTTCCCCTCTCCTCCCTTATCCACAATGTCCTGGAACTCTACGACATACGTGACGCCGCCGACTTCCACGTCAGCCTACCAAGTGGCACCCGAGAACCTGCAGGACGTCTTCCAGATCTCGGAATGTTTCCGGCACGCCGCCCTTCTATACTGCGAGCGTCTAGCCGAGCCGATGCTCCCCTCCCGACACGGACGTATCCAGCACCTCGTCCAGCTGGCCATGCATTGCATCATCACCGTGCAGTCAGATGTGTACCTCCTCTGGCCGCTCTTCATCGTCGGCTCGGAGTGTGTCCAGGAAGATCACCGCTCGATCATTCGAAACCGCTGCAGGGATATCTCCAAGGACTCGGGCTTCATCAACAATCTTTCCTGTCTCGAGCTCCTGGAAAGGATTTGGGCAGAGCAATCCGACGATTCCTCTTTCCCGATATATCCTAGCGAGTTTGCTCCCCCGCCTCCGCTGGCTGGTGGCAAGGCCCCAATTACCTCGCAGGCCTTCCGGTGGTCCCGAGTCATGCAAGCCAAGCGGGGCGATGGTGAGTATATGGTTGCATAAACGTTGTTATCTTTTTGTTATCTTCTGGCTTCGGCCCGGTATTCTGCTTTTCAGCATCGGGGGCACTCTCTTATTTTGTTTGTTGGAGGATCAGCGACTCGCCTTGGACTTTTTGATATGATACCATTCTATGCACATATTTCTGTTGGTTGCGGTCGTCCGCTGGCTTTGTACATGTTGCTTGGGTTTTTTTTAGTACATAGACATAGACCAATTGCATGCATACATATATATATATCAGTGCGACTACCAGTACAGCTTAGAATTTTCGACGCTCTTGGGCGCCGCTTTATCACGATTTTCACCTGCGCCTGGTATCGATTTTTATAAACAAGCTTGATTGATATGTGTTTAGACATTTCTTTAAAGTCTTTTGGCCATCCCCATCCAGCTGAATTACGAATTATGTATATAGTGGCTGTATGGCTGACTAGCCATTAATATCGACGGGGCAGGACCTCGGGATGGTTCAATACCAACTACACCACGCTTTGACACGTTATACCTGGATCATACTATATTTAAAATATATAGCACGGCACCGATTTTGCTGTTTGCCTGGCTACCAACCTTGGAACATCCTCAATCTAAAAGTATCTCCACAATATATCCATCCACCGTCAGGGGCTGGCCCAAGCCACTCGGAGATAACCCCCAAGCACAATAAACAAAAAGCAAAGCCCCAATCAAACAAAAGTCCTCCTTCCCAGCTCGGCATTTAGCCAAAACGAGATATGTAGGCCCGTACAATGTAGGGCACAGGGCAAGGGCAGCCATGAAAGCCCTATAGATCAGCACGCACACAATCCACGCACACAATCCCGCGTACTCCGTACATACAGCTCGCAATAATGGATATTAATAAAACAATAACAAGTATCGCTATGACCAAGGCAGTCTCGCCGAGCTCCCCGACCGCTAGTATCCCACGGACCAGAATGCCAATAGGACGCACCAATTAGCACGAATTTATTTTGATTCCACGGTGTGCTCGGCGCTCGTGCAAGGGGTAGCAGATAGATAGGATCTTGCCGCAGGCCGTGCTTTAATTGGGGGGCTTTTCTTATTACCCTGTCCAAACGTGAGTGCGTGCGAGATTAATATCAACTAGGGGGTGTGTACACCGGTTGTTGCGAGTGTAGGTGAAGAATTAATGTTCCAGGTGACTATCGTAGGTACATAGCTTGGCTGTATATCAAAACAAGCTAGCCAATCCACATTGAAATCTAGATTCGCGGCATGCTGGGGCTTGATTATTAGGCCCCTATTCATTAGTTCGATATTAAATTGAGACATCTGGTCAACGTGCGAAATGCTACATCATACCCGGCTCATATAAGCCTCACTACAGTACAACGTAAGCCTAGCTTACTATTGGGTCGCTCGTCTATCGTCCGGAATTTATAGAGATCCATGATGCAATGTACGGTGTACAAGAGTAAGCATATCTGTGAGCCCGTTCAAGGTTATGTTCCTACATTGTGCTCCGGGCAGCCGAGGCGACTCTGCCGGTTCCCAGCCCGTTGGCCCCCTGCAGCCTTGCTCGGCGGGCTCATAGTGGATTTTTTTTAATCTTTAAACCTTGTTCCAGAAATTCCATGGCCCGCTTTTAGCGAGTTGGCATTACGCATTACGCACTACGCACTATATTTAAATATTTGAATTGTTGTCTCTGGCGTTGCCTGTGAAGGAAAAGAGGGGAGGTTCGGATGTGAAGCATCAAGGCAGATACATCTAACATTTTTTCAATCAGCTGCCTGCATGTGAGATCTATCGTGCAGATATTTGTGGGAAAAAATAAATATAAGCCATGTGCGACCCTAACTGATCGGCGGTGCAGGGTGTGCTTTGTCCCATGAATGGCTGGTTGCTTGGACAGGGGGCATTTTCTCGAAGGGTTGACTCATTCAAGAAAAACAAGACCCTCCAATCAGGGGTCGCCCTGAGATTCTTTGTGTGGGCAGCAAGGCGCGTAGGAGATTCCGCTGTTTTTCATCCCTTTACTCGGTGCGTGAGCGTAAAGACCATGTCGGTATTGTCGGTATTGATGGCTTTTCTTTACATTTACGGTATCCATGGGTGTCCTTTTGAATAATGCGAAATGGCAGGACCATTGTAAGTTGAAGACGTTGTTGTAATATAGTTAGTACAATGTATAATGTAATTAGTTAACTAGCAGTCATGCATACTGTCGTATGTTGGCTGGCGCTGGACCAATCCCGTACCCGACAGATTAGGGCTTGAACTCGATCGGTCACAGTGAGTCGCCTATTGTTCGGCCCCACGCTAAATCATCGATCTGTAAACAGCCAATGTGAAGAATGGATGACATCTGGTGATCCAGAAAGTCTGCCTCACTTTGTTTTATGGTTGGAGGAACACTGCCATATCCATTATGCAGCTTCGATCTTAACGCATTACGTTGTATACCTACACAGTCACCATGCCAGCTCATATCGGACATCAAAGTCAGATTACGACAATTTTTGCTACTAGGCTGAAGCCTTTTTGACGCTTAGAGTCATGGTCATGGCGAGCAAGTTGCGGTCTGCTAATTTTGTATGTTTTTGCCCAAAACGGCGGTTGCTGCCCAGCGACACGGCGGTAAAGCCCCATGGTCCGTAGTGTTGCCTAACACGGCGGTGCAAAGTGGATGTGTGTATAAGAGGGACCCTGATGGGGCTCGTTAGTTCGCCATGGCAACGTGTGCGTATAAGTTACCGATAATTAAATGTCCGCTTGTCTGGGGGTGGAGTCCTGAACCGCTGGACGAGACGGGATGGCCCGTTTTGAGATCAGAGATCCCGCCAAGTGAACCATGGAACCGTTTGCCTTGGTATCTATAATTGTGAGTAACTATCTTCTTCTTCTCACGAGTAGAGGGCAGAGGTGGTGCTGGTCTAGATGCAATATGTTTTTTTCAGCTACTGTGTGACTGATAGGCTGATATAGCCACAATGCCGTATCCAGTATTCTCCGTGCTGCAACTAAGACCGGCATCCATGCAGATGAACTGTCTAGGGCATGGAAAACTTACCCTAGGTGTGAACGTCGAGCACATGGCTTTGCGCCCATCCAACCCAACTGTGACACGCCAGCTGATAGAGGGGGGATCTAAATTAACTCCAATGGCATACATCTGTAAGGCAGCCAGGGAGATCCTTCAGCATTACACTACATCTATGTGGCGACATCAGCACGCCTTGGTTTGCCTTGTGCTCAGAGTGAGTCACTAAAAGTCCAGAAAAGCCTTTGATACATCGGCGATATCTAACATGAAAGAAAGTCGGCCCAATTGAACTGAGGGGGTGTTTTCAGCCAAGTTAGAATATGGCGTAGGAAAAGTCTCTCCATCTGGACTAGTCTGAGGGGTAGAAAGACATTGGTACGAAGTACTTTCGATATGGGATACATCAGGTACCTAAGTACCATATTTTCTTTATAATATTGTAGAAAGTACTAGTGACTTCGATCTTTTATTAGCCAGTGCTAGTTGAGTCAAGAGTTATATATTTGCCACTGTTAATCATTATTGAACTTTTTGTAATAATTAATATAGGGTATAAAATCAAGAAATTAAATTAAATAGAATACGATCAGTATCATTTGAAATTCAATACCTGTAATCAGATTATCGCCACAGCCTTTCACCTCAAAACCACACGCGCCGACCACTAGCGGACGCAGTGATTGGCGCAAACTAAATATCACCAGCGCTGACATTTAATTAGGATCCATCTTTCTTTTTCCTTTTCATCGGGTTGAAATTTTTCTCCTCCACCTCTCTCCACTCATTCCTAAGCCATTACATCTTGTGGGAGATCCTCTTGCTCTTTGTTTTTTATTTTTATTTTATTTTCCCACTAACTGGATCAAATACCCAGTTGAGGATTTCCCCCCTAACGCTTTCTTCTCTCTTTTCCTCGGATTGGCCGAAGAACGTTCAAATGCTCTCTCAGAAAATTCAGTCTCAACCCTCTTCTCTTCGATCGGAAACCGTACCACGGTGACGGTGTTAAAAACAAAAAAAAAAACCCTATCTGACCTGCTTGTCGGCGTCGATTTCTGTTGTTTGGGGTGCACGATATCCTGTATAATATACTCGGTGTTTTTGATATCTTTTTCTTCTTTCTTTTTACTGTTGATTCCCATTTAATCGTTTGATTGTTCGCATTTCTCTTGCATCTCTCTCATCAACCGGTGCTTTCATATGCTGCTTTGATAATGTATCACTACGCCAGCCCACAGCCCGGGTGGTCCACCTACGACTACACACAATCACCTCCTACCTCACCTCAATACGCCTACTACGCCTCTCAGTTCGCCAACTCCTACACATCTCCTCGGGGCCCACGGCGACACAACCGCAAGGCCAGCTATACTGCCACCAAAGAAACGCCAGGATGGTATTCGACCTATCAATCCGGTTTCTACGAACCCACAGACTATGGCATTCCACCGCGAAAGCACGATCATGTAAGTGCTACTTTTGGAAAGCCCAAACACCAATATCCCTCCACGGCAGGCCATGAAGGCCACCGCAACTACGGATTCGATCCGTCGCAAACCCGACCCATCTTCGTAGATGTGGTCGACGACGCATACGACCGCCCCCGCGAACGCCATCGCCAACAAAAAGACGCCCACACCCGTCGCGCCTCGACGTCCTATCGCAAATCCACACCCGCTGATTCTCACTTTTACTTCACCCAGGCTCCTAATACCGAGGATACCGAGGCCGCCCGCCGCTCTCGTACAAGACGCCAATCCACATCCACCCGCACGCCAAAACCCAAACCGCCTGCCCCAGCAGCTAAACCGCCACCAGTCGCCACCGAAGATGACGCCGAGCGTGCAGGCATCCCGGCCGGCTACTCGATCAAAAACTGGGACCCGACCGAGGCACCGATTATATTACTCGGCAGCGTCTTCGACGCCAACTCTCTGGGCAAGTGGATATACGACTGGACCGTTTTCCACCACGGGGCCTCGACGCCCATGGCTGATGTCGCAGGCGACCTTTGGCTATTGCTGATCAAGCTGGCGGGAAAAGTCAAGCGTGCGGACGAGTGTCTGCCCCGCATCCAACGCATCGAGGCACAGGAAGTCGTGGAAGATTTCCTTGAAAGTGGCGAGCGCCTCTGGAGCCGCTTCAAGAAGCTACTGAAAGGGTGCGAGCTTTACATGTGGAAGGCTGCTAAGCGGGAAGGTGGCAAAGGGCCTGTCTCGATGGGCCGCAATGCCGGCTGCGAATTTGTGGAGTCGATTTTCGGTCGCGACCGAGAACTTGAAAATACGGAGAAGCTCATGAACAGCATTCGGCTGTGGAATATGCGCTTCGATGCAAACTGTGAAGATATCCTGCGCCGGCCGACGGCTGCTTAGGATGGTCTTCTCCCCCACGTCCTATTTTGTTTTACCGAGAGTGATACCCAGAGAGAGACTTTCGTGTTGTTTTCTTCTTATCTACGGAGTACACTGTTCGCATTTGGAGCGCGTTGGTTTGGCTTCGGCTAGCTTTGCTCGTTGCATTTACTTTACTCTCGGCAACTGTCGTCCAGGGTTCGGACGACACAAATATCTTTTTTGCCCGGCGCCTCTTTTGATCTCGTTTCTTTCATGAGGCGGCGTCCTTAACATTTATGGTGTCATTGTTTAATCCTTTTTTTTGGCCGTCCAATCTGTTTCTTGCCGTTGAAGTCCGTGTCACTCTGCTTCGATGATACCATCTTGCGATTTCCAGTATACAAGCTTGCTGCTTTATTTTCCTTTGTCACTCTCGCATTATACTGTTTGCTTCTTATTTTTGTGCCGCTATTTCGGAGGAACCGGGTTGTACATAGAAGACGACCCTCCGATAGAAAATTCGTTATGCTTTCCTCAACTTCCTGAATACCTCCCGACTGTACTCGGTAATTCATACTAAAATCCTTTATTTCCACGTAGATACTCCCGAGGAGATGTGTGATGTGATAGCTACCCCTCTCTTGTCTGCGCGCTACGCGCTGCTAGGCGCTGCGCCCTGCGCATCAGTGTGGATCACAACTACTACCCCGCGTTAAACCGTAGAGGCAACCAATCTCGGCATTTGGTTGCCTAGCTTCGCTTCATATTGTGACTTTAATCTGTCGAAGCAAGTACTGCTATATCCCATGACGGCGGCTGATGTCACTTTATTTGACTATCCCACTTTCCCAGCAATGCAGATCCCAGTGCTTAGCTTTTCATGCAGGTGACGGCAGCTTCTATTGGTCTAGGTTTCAAACCGATGCACCATGCACGTTGGTTGGGGATACCCGAGAGGCTGGGCGTGGCGACCCTATCATTGGTGAGGGGACTGGTGAGGGGGTGGGCTGCCTACCTGCATTCCTTGTCTTAGGTTGCATGTTTCTTTATTTATTGATCAATGAGAGCTGACGGTACATGTGATAGATCTGATAGGCTGCTGGTTAGGTATTTGCCGTGAAGCTTTGGAAACTTTGTAGGGCTTATGGAAAGATGGATTCTCTCTCTTGTTGTCAAATTAGGTGGATATGCACACCTGGCGCTAATGCAAGGTCAAGTTTGACTTCAAATATATCGAAAAATAAACTCATCTATAGCCAAATCGACCTCCATAGTACATCGCAGGTTGTGTATCTTTAGGCTCCTGTTGAATTCTAATTTAGGAATTTCACAGCGCCAATCCGCGTCGAATATGTCCGCAACTCCTTAAATGCATTATATAGACCAATAGCAAACATTAAGAGCCGTAAGGTATATTTTTGGAAACCCGTGAGTAGGATTGTCAATTAAATATTGCGTTGAAGTAGCATCTATCTCATACCCGGATCCCGTCTGAGAGCTCATTGGTGTTGTTTCGACTTTCTTGGTGACTTCGACATTGTTGTTTGGGTCCAAAATCACTCTAATTTCTGGTTAGAAATTTTTTCGATTCAATATAATAAGCTGTAGGAGGAGGAGGCGAAGGAGGAGGAGGCGAAGGAGGAGGAGGCGAAGGAGGAGGAGGCGAAGGAGGAGGAGGCGAAGGAGGAGGAGGAGGCGCTGTGGATGAAGAGATAATGGACACCCTGTAGACTCCAGATGCCAAGCCAGGTACCAGAGGAAAGGGCTATAGCTTCCGAGCCAAGATTGCAGTTTTACCCAGTCTCCTTCTTCATTTGGAGAGAAAGCGGACTTGTGAGACGTGAAGATACAAGACCCGAGCTTCGTTGGAATGTCTCATACAATGCTGCACTAGTCTATTGTGGAAACTCTACATGGTAAAGATCAGAAAGATACTAATATCTAGATAACTCAAATCTACATGGTATATTATATACAAAGTACATAGTAGTTAAGCTGTAGCTGTGACGAATTTGGAGCATACAAGATTAGGGTGTAGCCATGTGGTTATGCAACCCTTGTCAAACATCGTTGTACATCAACTGATTTATTATTTCAGACGTCATCTCTGATGATTTTACAATATTGTAGAATTAACTATATTCAAACTGTGTGAAGTGGAGGCGTAGAGCATTGCCCAGGTGAAGATTATAATTACAATGATGACACATGGGTCACGGGATCTTTAAATTGACATCATCAACGCTTTGAACTGACCCTTGAATGGTTGCTTGGATATTACTGAAGCCATCTCAAAGCTACAGCTACGTGGGCGTGGAAGATAAGAGAATCAAGATCTAAAAATCTTTTCGTGTGCAATCTTGTACACCCTGCTCCCGTTTGATGCCATATCGCCCTATCATCAGAGGATGCGCCTTGATATTCCCCACAAGGCTCTAACTCAAATTTGCTGTTTACTGCAAGCAACTTGATATTTCAAGATACCTCAAACACTCAGTCTTACGTCTACAAGGACAAGCCAGTCTTCCGGCTCCTCCCGGTCTAGGCTTAATGTCATGCTAGAGCAATGCAGCATGAATCTCCGGACGAGCCGTCCCCGGACGAGATACTCCCGGAAGAGACGCTCCGAGACGAAAGAGCTGATGAAGGCCCCGAAAGGCGATCAAGATGGGAGAAAATTGGCATTCACTTTAACCTGAGACCGTTTGAAGACGAAGAGCCGCAATCTTGGTGGATCGCGTCGACGGCCATTCCACTCGTTGCGGCTGCCACGGGACCGCTGGCTAATGTCATGTCCGTTGTCGCTTTGGTCATGCCTTGGCGGAGTGATATTATTTCGAGACAGATTGGGCCTGCTGGAAATTATATCCAAGAGGGATATCCGGACCCCCACTGGTGAGTGCGGAATAACATGCGTCGAGCTTCGCTAACAATAGCAGGGTCACTGCCCTCAATGCGCTGTCGCTGGTCTGTGGAATTGTCGGGAACTTCTTTCTTCTGTGCAACTTCACGCGGGTCATACGCTATATCGTGGCGTTGCCGGTGACGATCATTTCGTGGTTCCTCGCTACAGGTATTGTGAGTAGCGTGTCTGATTTGTCCCATCTTGTCTAATATATCTTTATAGCTATGTGGAATCACCATAGCACTACATGTCTATGCCCCACCGATAGGCCCTGATCGAGTCTTCTCCCAGGCATATTGGAGTGCCGTGATAGCGGCCTGTCTCTATTTTGTCTTGAGCATCATCTTGATGATCAACATGCTGGGCTATTTTTTGGGGAAATACCCACAGCGTTTTTCGCTGACTGACGAGCAAAGAACCTTGATTTTGCAAATGACCGCGTTTGTGGTCTGGCTTTTGATCGGCGCTGCGATCTTTCAGAAAGTCCTAGGGATCTCTTTTGCCGATGCATTGTACTTCTGCGACGTGACCGTTTTGACTTTAGGATTTGGTGACATCACAGCCTCGACTACCGTTGGCCGTGGTCTTGTTTGGCCTTATGCAGTTATTGGAATCATCATTCTGGGTTTGGTAGTAGGAAGCATTCACAAGTTCGCTCGCGAGGTTCATTACGACAATGTCATCCGCAAGCATATCGAACAAAAGCGACAAACGACATTTGACCGAGCAGTCCGTTCCGAGGAATTCTGTGCCTCTAAAGGAAAATCCTCTGCTCAAGAAGCTATTGTTCCGCCGGCCGTCGCCCTACAAAGTCCAAAGTCTCATCATCATCGCCGGCCAATCCGCAACACCCTGAACGCCATCGCCTCAGCCCATCGACCTCAACCCAGACTCAATATCATGCGTGAAGAGAAAGACCGATTCATTGCCATGCGCCGGATCCAGTATGAAACTATACGATTCCGCCGCTGGAACGATCTGGTCATCAGCGTCATCGCTTTCGGAATAGTGTGGTCCTGTGGAGCACTCGTCTTCTGGAAACTAGAGAAATTGTCATACTTCGACTCCCTCTACTTCTGCTTCGCCTCCCTCTTGACAATCGGCTATGGCGATTTCACCCCGCAGTCAAACGCAGGCCGGCCATTCTTCGTGATGTGGTCTCTCATCGCGATCCCTACGATGACAATGCTAATTTCCCAAATGAGCGACACAGTCGTCGCCAGCTTCAAGCGCGGTACAAACGTAGTCGCCGACTATATCGTTCTCCCCCAATCCCACGTCTACAAAACATTTCTCAGCCACATTCCCTGCATTGCAAACTTGATAATTTCCCACCAAGAGAAAAAGCTCCTAGAGCGTGGATTTCCCCTCGAAGGCGCCGGCAAAGCCGAAGAAGGAATAGCCACAAAAACGGATGAATCTACCGACGACATAGCAACAGCCCATCCCCACCGAACCCTCGAAGAACTCGCCCGCGATCCATCGCCCTTAGAGCTCGCGCAGCAACTTGCCTTTGCTATTCGCCGCGCGACGAAACATGCTCGCGAGGGCAAGCGCAAGATATACTGCTACGAGGAATGGGTCGAGTTTACCCGCCTCATCCAGTTCACTGACCCGCGCTCTCGGCCGCCCTCGCAGAACAAGCGGTCGGCAGATTCGGAGGTCGCTTTTGATATTCACGAAGATGAATATGGCTTGCTGAATTGGGATTGGATTGGCGAGAATAGTCCCATGCTGGCGAAGCAGACAGAGCCGGAGTGGGTTTTGGATCGTTTATGTGAGAGCTTGATTCGATATGTGTCGACTCAGGAGGATAATCGGGCTGCTGAGTATACCAACTCGGAGGAGCCGACGCTTAGGAAAGAGAGGGATATTGGGTTGGATGAATGAGATTCATTTGTTACTGTAGTTTGGACATCGAGTATTTGTAAATTATGTATGTAGCTATCGTGATCGCTATTTTCAATTGAAGCGCCCATGGATTTGAGGTTCACATGTCAAAGCAATGATCATAGAAAGAATGACAGAAGAGCATGTAAAGTTCCAAAAGAGGAAAGAGCCTCAGCCCCACATACGTGGCTGTGTAGCTGTATATATTGATGCCTGGACCATTTACTTCAATCTCGCCAAGTCTACTTAAATCCACCTAAATCACCATCCTCACGCCCAAATTTGCCAAACTCAATCCCCAAACACTCCCCAACCAAAAATGACTACCAACATCCCCGAAATCCTCCTGCTCTGCATGGACAGCGACTTCATAACCGCCTTCAACGCAGCAATGACAGCAACCTGGCCAGACCACACTTCATCCCAAATAAAGATTACCCCAATAAATGAGCGTCTCAACTCCCTCCCGCAGGACACAACGTTTGACCTAATAGTCTCCCCAGCAAACTCCTACGGCCGCCTCGACGGCGCCTTCGACCACGCCATCTCAACAATTTTTAGCCCGCGCCGTGACTACCACGCACTCACGAGCGCCGCGCAGTCAGTCCTGTACGAGAAATGGCGCGGCTTTGCGCCGCCCGGCTCGTGCACGCTTGTTCCGTTCCCGGATGCGCTGAAGGCTAACAAGCACCAATGTGCTTGGGTGGCGATTTGTCCGACGATGCGCTCGCCCGGGAGTGCAACCTGGGACCGGGAGGTTGTTTATGAGTGTGTGTGGAGCTTGCTTTGTCAGATTGAGGGGTTTAATCGGGGACTTGGAGATGGGGAGGGGAGGATTGGGAGGATTCTTATGGCGCCATTGGCTGCGGGCATTGGAAAGGTTAGTAAGGAGAGGTGGGCGATGCAGACTGTGCTTGCACTGAAGCATTTTGTTGATGCGCTTGAGAGGCCTGGGAGGTGGGGGGCGCTGCAGTGGGATGATATTGAGGTAGATTGTGTTGAGATTGAGAAGACTTGGGAGCTTTAGGCGTTGTTTGGGTTATGGAGGAGAGGTAATGTCCGCGAAGATATGAGATGCATAATTGTATGTACTCATATATCCAGCATTTGAGAGTCGCTTCTCCCTTGTGGATCTGGGATCTGAGCAAAGAGGCACTGGATACGATATTGTATAGTTCTTTTGGATCTCCTTCACGCATCAAGGCTCGAGGCTCAGTTGCGTGGATCTCAATGCAAGGCAAGAGAAGCAGACTTCTGATTATATGCAAACCAAAATTGAACGCGAAGCTGCCCCAAGCCTTACTTTGGGATGTGTACAAACGACCAGACAAGCGGTGTACAACTGACCTCCAAGTTCATTTGCCTTCCCTCGGTCAGACAGGATGTTTTGGCTCCTCCCTGGTCACTGATTACGCCCAAAGGATAGAAACCGGAGCTCTTGGGAGGCCGACCTGCAGCTCTCAGGGGTGGACAGTATAGGTCCTAGAAATGAGAAATGGGCAAAGATACATCAAATTGACTCAGAGGGAGCGGTGTTTTCTATATGGGCGGAGCACCTTGAGACTATCGATATTCATTTGGTCAGCTTTATCGCCATTACGATACACAAATAGTCTAAAACGTACGTGTACTGTGGATATTCTTGACTACCTAGGTGTTCAACCCCTATGACCGATGTTTGTGTTGATCTACAGAACACTGAAAGTATGAAATGAAGACCTGAATATATTCACAATTTCGCAAGTCCACTCTACCTAGCAAACGACTTTTCCCTACTATCTCTAATGAGAAATCGGTGAGCACCGCCCTAGGGTTGTGCGATGTCGAGTGGAGTGCACAATAGACAGAGTATCAACCGCGGGGGGGGGGTCAGGATCACCAACCACACACTGTTCCTTTAGCTAAACCCCCGAGATCATGCTACGTCTTATTAGTATTAGTGTTTTGTCTCGATCTCTTTGCATCTGTATCTGCATCTGCATATCGTAAATTTCTTGTTTCCTACCAATTATATCTCGGGGACAGGTGCCGGGCCGTACGCTTCACCATAGTTGAACTTCCCAACTAGACCAAAATACGAATCCGTACCCAGCTTAGTGGGTTGTGGTTTAGAATCCAATCTCCCTCGTAATCTATAAACACTTGGTTGGGGCGCGTATGAAGCTCTGCTGCCTGGCTATACGACTAAATGTAGGTTATCTTCTAGTGGCTCTAGGTGCTTAAGAGTGCAAACCGTGAGGATCGAACCGGCGCGCTCAAAGGTCGCGTAATTCGGGCTCATAGCCAGTTTAAACACCTCAATGCAAAGATTCAACTACCATAGATGTTGATAGATCATGGATTAAGATTGGCTAGGACGGGTACGAGTAAATCCGAATCCGAACCGCAACCCCGCACTAGAGAAGTATCATTTCGCCACTAACTCCGAAAGGCCAAAGTGGATTCCGTTCCCACTACTTCGAAGCATAAGGCGCCTTGACACCAGCAAAATGAAAATATATAGTGCATATCTTGTACTGTTGATATCTGGGGCTTACGGGGTAGATACGAGAGGTAGTTCCCTACCGAGGTCGCAATCTACCTTTGGCTCCAACATTAATACTGTGGAAGCACTCCATACCGCTACCGTTAAGTATAATGGAGAGGACCATATCTTGTTACCCCAAAACAACTATAATGGATGGGTCAATCCTGAAGACTTGGCTCCTATGCCACAGTGCATCGCTCAGCAAGATCACTCCACCTGGCTGAGTACCATGACAAAATGCACCGGCAAACGATGTACCTCCCATTTTGGAGTCATCTGCACCCATCACCAGTGGCTGACTGAGCTCAGCTGTCTCAACGTTGCATTCCCCTCCTCCATTATCGAAAGTTATCTTCCGTACTGTAGTAGATCAGTTCTCGCCAAAGCGCAGTTGTATCTATGGATTCGTAAAGTCACCTCTCGAACGTGGCTTGTCGATGTCGGCGACGCGAATGGGCTACAAAATCTCTCACCAGCCTCCCTAGCTAAAGGGTACGCAGCCGTTGACGTGATTAACAATGCACCAACATGTCTGACCGACTCGGTTTCTGCTTTATCGATGGAACCGTTTCAACATGTAATGGCCTCCTGTAGTTTCGCAAGCACTAGCCAGCACACCGGAAATGCTGCTCGACCTTGGGAATATAGTGAAGGTCTGCGGTCCATGATCGCTCTGGATTTTGAAACTGTTGGTTACAACCTCGTCAGGGGTCGCATCGGAGATGGCGACTATTTTGATAAAGATTGCTTCTGCAACGCCTTCACTATAGATCTTGAAAAGGAACCTTGTTTAGGATCAGGACAATTGGACTTCACAAAGGAGCGTCTCTGGATTAATGCCACCTGTGGATCGGCATACTTACCCGATGATTGGACAAAATCACTCAAAACCACACAGTTCGCGTACATTCCCATCGACGATTGGCACTGGCCTAAGTGTGTCACTGATATGCCGAAGCAGGTGATTGAGCTTACTGATCAGTGTGCAACCGATGCTTGTGAGCTCGGTGGCTACTGTAAAGTCAAGCGCGCAGTTGACAGGGCCTGCTTTTGTCGCGAAATCAGGTACGATATCTGCGGAGGTTCGTGCCAGATATTCGAGACCCGAATAGATTATATTAAGTGGCTCCATGATCTTTGTGGTAATGTGCAGGACTGGCACGGTCTGCCAGATAACTGGCGTCAACTAGCTGCCCCTACACCTCTCGACATGATTCCATGGCGATGGGCATTGAAGCCATCCAACGATTCAGACATTCCCTATGTCACCCGTTCGGGACACATCAAGGCAACGGAAACATGTGCCTCGAATGAGTCGAAGCTTGTAAGCTTTGCTCTAGTCAATATAGCTACTTTCCTTGTGGCATCTCTCGGCCAGAAAACAGGCATACATCGAATCACACGCGGCTTTCTATGGCACTCGCACCCGTGGTGTTGGATTTTCAAGGGGACTTTAATCGCTGGTCTGCAACTCCTTGCAAACTGGCTCAATGTTCTTCTTGTTCAGAAAACCCCTGGTTATAAGGACGTTCCTGTTATTCAATTAATGCTTCTCTGGTGCTCAATGCCTCGGCCTGCTTGGCTGACGATTCTGTTAATCGGTGTACAACCTTTTGGCGAGACGAAATTCTTCGCTGCCGTGTCTTCGCTATTTGCGGAAATGATCCTCCAGCTTATATCCTTATATCCCATGGTTATGACCGTTAATTATGGTCGAGAACACAATTTCTACCTTGGAGGTATGGAAGGAGCGGAGAGAATGACACCGGCAATATTCATGTATGCTGGAGCACTCATATGGCTTATTATCTTTAGCGTGGTGTTCGCTCAGTACATGCGGGCCACGCGTAGGATGAATCGGTTGACTAGACCTGGTAGACTTGACCTGCCAAAGTGCCAGAGAGACAAGCAGACGACATCGAAAATTGCAGAGCTGATGGCCCACTTGGATGTGATGGACAAGAGTGGGGTTTCGGAAGAAAAACCGTTGACAAGGAGCGAAGGAAGAGATCACACGGTCTATGGCACTTTTACTGACAAAGGCCAAGTTTACTGGGTTTCCCCCAAGGAAGGTTCGAGATTGTATGCGGCTACGGTAATAAGCATGCTGTTTCTCTGGGTTGCGCAGTGGTCCTTTTGGGCTGGATTTATTGGTCTTAGTTCGGAAGAGTACGTATTCATGCACATCCCTACTTGGTCCATACTAGCTAACCGGACATAGGTTCTGTCCCCCTCAGCTGAAGGTTCTCACGGCTGTCTGGACCGTGTTCTCATCAGTAGGCGCCATTGTCATGATGATTTGATCTAGTCTATTGTCCACTTCGAGCCCTGCAGTTATGAAAGACCGTTCAAGGCTCGTAGCTATTCTATTGGCTCCTATCCCTATGAGCTCCCGAGGTAGTTTCGGGGGTGCAGGGTCAGGTATAGATATATATCAGGAGTTGACAGACAATATAAGCTACAGGTCAGGCTACTTAAAGATACTAGACAAACGCAGCGCGAAGAGCTGCAACATAATTAGCGTCGCATTGATTACCCACGTTTGTACCGGATGCCCCAAATCTTAGCCCTACAGATCTCTTCTTTGCAACTTACAATGTAATCCATGACATGGCGGGAATCGGCCAAGGTGATATCCGTGCAGCAAAGTGGGTCAATATCAAGCCCTCGCGCTCGCAGAACGACTAACGGTCCTCGCCAGTCATAAGGAACTACCTAACAGACACATCAAACGTGGACGCGTACACAGAATTGTTTCTATTCGAACTATCGATCGAAAATGCGTCTCGAACAGAAAGCTCAATGGAACATGAACTGCATGAATTACATCTCAGCCAAAGCGTGGAACCCATGCTAGATTGAAACGAAAACAGGGGAGCATTTAGTGCATCCAAATTCTTATTGGCTGATGCTTTATTACCTAGGTACTGGTCATTAAGCATACAGCATATGCCTCAGCTGCATATTCATAGTTCGAGCGCAGGTCAGATGTTGAAACTATAATCATGGGGCTGACAGTCTACATGAATGCCTAGTTATCATGTTATATTAAGGGCTGAAGCGAGTGCATTTCGTGTAAGGGCATTTGAATGGGGTTTTCTGTCGGACGTTGACCGAGCTTATGTTCAGTGCATTCCAGTATCTCGGTGTTCATATTTATAATGCCAACGATAGAGAATTGAACACAAATATCCCGTTCTGCCGTTTCATATCTAAACCTGCACACAAAGCCATATGGTCCTTAAAGCCAATGCAAAACCGGGAATCTCTGACGCATGCCCCTCCACGATTATACATAACCTGGTGTTTATCAATCGTTGATCAACCAGGCCAAAATAGTCACTCAACGGGGCGGACCGGCACTGGAATGTGGCAACAAGAAATGAGCATCTCCATGGCCCATCCGGCCCCTCTTTAACCATTTATCAGACAACTATGATATATTATTGGTATGCACTCGAGTGCCAGGAGTATCTGATACATTGCAGAGTGCCGCGACTGGGGCATCAACAGCCTTTCCGAAGCAAGGATCCCTTCCTGTCACAAAAAGAATAGACTTCACTGGACGAATCATATGGAAACAAGAGTCAGAAACGGCGCCTAAAAAGGCAAACTGACATGATCCGCGCAGATGGCATACTCGAGTATTTTCTCTTAAGCGCTCGACACGCGGGTCTTTTCGCAATGCATTCTACGAACTCATGATATGAGCACTACATGCCCACCGCATGATGGCCACCTATATACAGCCACCTGTGCAGCGACTAGATTCAAAATATGCGCCTTAGGTCTATCGGAGCAACAATCTCTCGGAGGAACTGTTTCTCGGAGCAAAAGTCTCGCCAAGACACCATGACAATCCAACCCCAATCATGTCCTGGGATTACTTCCAGCCAAGCCCAGCCAAGCAATTCATCACCCTCATCAAGTACCGAGTCACCAGCGACCGAATCAGCTCTCTGTTTCACGAACTCAAGCCCATCCAACCAGACGACTTGATCGGCGAGTGGGATGGCTATATCCTTGCCACGGACCATCCATTTGAAGACGAACTTGAGGCTCTAGAATGGGCCGAGAATACGTTTAATGCGACGGAAGATGTAGCTCCGCTGATTGTTGCACGGACCGGGGAGCGGGTGTGTTACGAGGATTGAGGTCGTGCGTCGGTATGGTCTAGATGGAAATGCACACCGCTAGTGCGGTTTTGATATATCTGATAGTTATCTGACTTTTTTAGTTATGTGAGATCAGATATCACGGGGCTGTCTCTGCGGCTCTGGTATAAGACAAGGGGCTGATCATCGTTTATTACTGAGCTGTGGAACGTAATATGCTGGCTGCTTGTATGGAGAGTAAGGAGTGACCCGGGAAGGTTTATTTTTACTTGACGAAGTGATGGGTGTTTGGAGTAAGGACTGGGTTGAGATGCATTATCTGGACTATCTCGTGTTTAACCACTGGGTGTAAATTTCAGCTTATTAAAGCAACATTGAAGAGTTTGAAGTATAAATGCTTCGAAGTATTCGTATATATATATTTAAGTAGTTACTACACTCTCTCTTCTGCAAAGGGATAACTGCCCATAATCTGCTTTGCTATGTGGGAATCAAAAGCGTCTCTCACACTTGTGCTTTCTAGGCCGGTTACACAGTGCACGTTTAACTATTAAAAGGGACTTTGTATAACGGTCATATCCATGTTCGGTGGACCTCGGGGTGATTGAGCATATTACATTTCCTCCTTCTCCCTGTAAAAGAGTAAACGACTCTGTGTGATGTAAGCGATTAAAGAGTCCATCTATAGTCTATAATTTATACCTCTCTACAATACTACCCATATTGTATGTATACAAGAACAACCACATTGGCTCGTCCTTAATTCAGCCCTATCCGTTATATTTCTCCACTATTGCGTGATAGTCTTTAGGCAGCAGTATTTCAAGAGCTCAGAGTAATGGTTAGCGAGCCAAATCAAATGATATTATGTTATTATATTGTATATTATTATGTTATTGTTGTCAAAAAAATTGTCAAAGTACCAAGACTGTAGAAAATCGTTTTGTAGGGCTGACCGCAATCGGCGACTAAGCCGAGGACTAACTTTTCCATCGGAAGTCGCCTCGTGCCGCCGGGAACACCGAATTTGCTTTTGTCACACCTCACTCACTATTTATTAGACCCTTCCACAAGGCGCTGTCGTTGTTGACTCGCAAATCACACAATGGAGAAGACGCAAACTCCAACTGCGCCCGTCGCGCAAGATCTCGAAGCCCCCAATGCCCCCATCAAACAATCCAGCATCGTCCACAAATGGCAGCAAAACCTCTCAACCACCCACGCAGATCTAGTCTGTCTCCTCCTCTGCTTCCTTACCGGCCTATGCGATAGCAGCGCCTACAACGCCTGGTCCTGCTTCCTGGGAATGCAAACTGGTACGAAACCCGCGAAAGGGGCGAACCCGAAGCGCAAACACAAACCCCAAACTAACAAACAAAAACAGGAAATACCATCTTCCTCGGCCTCGGCGCGTCAAACCAACCAGCCAGTAAGCCATGGGGCTGGCTCAAATCTCTCGTGTCCATCCTCTCCTTCTTCTTCGGCGCAATGATCTTCTCAATCGCAATGCGCAGCGTCGGCGCTCTCCGCCGCGGAACTCTCTTCGTCTCTTTCTTCATCCAAATGCTTCTTATCATCATCGCCGTCGCTCTCATCGAAGCCGATCTCATCCCCCACACTTCCAAAGACTCCAGTCTAGACGGAGGCCCCTTGTTCCTCGAGCTGATCCCCATCGGCCTGCTTGCTTTCCAGTCCGCTGGTGGAATGACCTGTAGCCGGGCACTTGGGTACAATGAGATTCCGACCGTGGTGCTGACGAGCGTCTACTTTGATGTTGCCTCTGATCCGAAGATCTTGGATAAGCCCACTGCGAATGTTAAGCGCAATCGTCGCGTTGGGGGTGTCGTCGCGCTGCTTATTGGCGCTATTGTGGGTGGTTGGTTGAGTCGTAGTAGTGGGGGCATGGAGTCGGCACTTTGGATGGCTGCTGGCTTGAAGTTCGTTGCTGCTTTCGGGTGGTTGTTCTGGAAGGCTGCACCAGCGAAATAAACGGGTGCATACCTACACTTGCAAGGTTGGGTACTGGGGTTGTAGATGCTTTTGATTAGATAAAACTTAGAGTCATTTAGATTTGCCTACATATCAATGTTAATAATTTCCATTTATATGCTTTGTTTGTTTGTGACGGTGATTGTGTGTGATTAACATGATGCAGCTCGATTTATATATACAATATAGTACACGTTGAGGGACTAGCTCCCAGGACCAGTCCAAGAGATGAGAACAAAAGAAAGGGCGTCAGCCGTCAGCCCGCAAATAATGCAAAAGTACACCAGGTGCGGTGCTGAGATGGGAGAGACTTCAGAAATGGCGAATATCAAAGTTTAGCCCGACTGCTCAATCAAATTAGCTTGTTTTCACCATCATACAGAACAAGGTCCACTCACATAGGCTGGTCAGCTCGATACTCATCAATCGACGAAGGTTTCTTCGCCGGGCGCTGGAAACGAGGATATTTCCCAAAGCCACTGGGACATTGCCACTCATCATCACTAACCATCCCCATAATCCAAGTACCACCTCCAAACTCCCCAATAACAGCCCACCGATCCCGCTGGCTACCAGCCATGGCCATGTGAGTATGAATGCCACTAGTAGCGACAGGCTTCTGAGTCCCGTCCAACCGAGCAGGCGTCAAATTGAACCCAGACAGCGGCATAGTCCGCCAATCAGTCAACCCAGACCAGCAGTGATTCGGCGGACTCCAAAACGCCAATTTGCCGGTAGGCTCCTTCCACAGACCGTTGTGCAGCCCGAAGGAGAATATCTGCTGCGCGCTTTCAGGCGTCGACCCCGCCGCCGTGCCCTCACGTACATGCAGCGCCAACTCACCCAACGGCATAGCCATCAAATCGCCGACCCGGAGGCCACCCAGCGCCGCAAGGTACGACCCGTTATAAAAGTTGTGCGGGGGAAAATTGTCGCCGTTGGGCACCGTCCCGGCAGGAGGGCGGCCGCGAGCACTAATGACAGTAAGGGGCGTGGTCATGTCGTTGGGATTCAACGCGGCGTGATTATGCTTCAAGAGCCAAGCGTATATGACATTCGAGCGGCTGAGCTTGGGGGCGCGCTCGAGTTCGACGCCACTCCTTGCTGCCGCCGACGCTCTTCCAGCGCGATCAGATCCCGCTTCGCTTCCTCGACTAGGCGGTCGACTTCCGCGTTCGGGAGGAACACGTATTTCTGCGATATCGTCTTCTCCGGCCGCTTATAGTGCATGTCCCAGAGGACACGTGAGACGAGTCGCGCTTTGTCGATGACCCCGAGCATGCGCCAGCCCGGTGGCAGGGCGGGATTGCTCGACTCGACATCTTTGCTTGCGAGTTTTCCGCCCGGCCCGTATTCGGCGAAGGGGTCGACCTCCAGCTTTTCCCATGGCTCGGTAGGTCTTCCGTTCAGAGCGTCCTCCCAGCCGTTTAAGATATCTGGGATTGTGAAGAGATCGCCCATGAGGTGGTTGAACGAGAAAGTGATGAGGGTCGCGTCGCTGAACCGGGTCACTTGAATTGTCATGACAGGGCGATCAGAGGTGAGAAGTGTGTCCATGGTTTCAACACCATTGAATGTCGTGCAGCGCTGTTGGTCCTCTGGGTCTGGAGCATCGGCGACGAAGATGCCCCGCTCGCTGGGCGGGCTGGTGCTAATGGCGGGAGAGTATTCAGTGATGGATCGCTTCGACTGGTCCAGGCAGAAGAAATCCTTTAGGTGATCTGGGGCGGTGCTTTGCTTCTGTAGGTAGCGCGCTAGGCCCTCGGGAGTGTAGACGTGGTACTCGAGACCGGAAGCCGCAGTCTTGGAGCGACGCACGCGCGCTTGCATGATAGGTCTTGCCTGTAGCATTTGGATCCATGTTTGATGTAGCTTTTCGAAGGATAGTTGCGCATTGAAGATGAAAGTGGCTCGGGCCTGGCATTGTTAGTATAGTTCGCGGATTGGCAACATAGGACCTACAAAGATATCGGTACTAGATACAATTATTAGATATTGAGTTAACCAACCTGGCTGGCATACTTGCTGTCAAACTTACTTTGCTTTGGTGCCATCCCATAGAGAGATGGGGACGGTAGTATATTCGGCACTCATAGTGGGTCTGGTTCAGTCTCGGCACAAATTCGGCAGAGAATTATAGGGAAGAATGTTCCGATTGTGATTAAGACCTCAATATCTACCGACACTGTAAGGTGCAATAAGCGATAGATGCAGAAGATAAGCTAGTTTTGAGAGATCGGAGAATATCCGCTCAGGGGAAGAATAGAGAGACCCGTGTCCGAGACCTTATCCGAGACCTAACACGGCAACCAATGGCATTTGTTCAAGTCTCTGTTACAATATCATACAATATTGTATACATATGATCAATAAAATATGGTGATGGAGTCGACCCGCCATGTAAAAGCAATACAATATTGTACAATATCGATCCGAGAGCAGGATCGACGCGATTTGCCAATTGTTGAGGTGTCGATTGGGTGCGGAATCGGGATTTGTTCTGTCGTAGTGGATTTAAAGTGGGAACGGGGGAACAGGGCCATTGATGAAGTGGATCTAAAGTGGCGTTGCTGCAAGATTTGGATCCACCGAGTCTCTGTCGATCGGCTCAACTTTAAGCTAAATACCATCGGATTACACGCGAACTACCGGTAAATTACCACGCTATACTCGTATAGCTCACGCGCTACGTTCTAGTGCTGTGGACCTGTCTATCAATCGTCATTTATGTACTGAGTTACAATTTTGTAGTCTGATCATTCCCTTTTATGAATGAAAATGGAAAAAAAGAAGAAAAAGAATGATAATAAAAACAATATTAATAAAATATTCTCAAAGAATGAAATGTTTTTCTGAGAAAAGCTGTCTGTTAACTTGGGTGACAGTGCCTATCACACCGTCTCTCCACGATCCAGCCATCTTTCACTGTAATCAATCAGCCCAAAGTATACCAAGGTATTCCGGCTCATTCGATTCACCATGAAGTCGTCTGTCGCGGGAAGCTCCCTATCGGCATCAAATTCGGAATGGAAGCTCGTGAACTCTGGCACTCGTATGGCACGACCACTCCGTGGTGCCGAGCTGATAGTCAGATACGCAGAGCACTATCGCAATGGAGACGTCAGTCAACATAAGTCTTCTCAAAACCAGAAATCCAAAACTAACATACACCAGTTCCAACTAGTTATCCAAGCCAGCATTGACACACCCCTGACATGCGAACAGCTTAAAAAGCGCAGCCCAGCAGCTTGGTGGCGCACGAGACGGGCCCAACCCATCATTGCTCTCGATATAGACATGGAGCAAGCCTCGTTCGCTCCGCACAACACATCCGAAGCTGCAAAGCGCTGGGCAAGCCAATCATGCTTCGTAGCAACAAACACTTCCGTGGAAGAAGTCGCCAACACCCTCATCCGCACCCCATCAAACCTATCATCAATGACCCTAATCGTCGACCCAGCCCGCGGCCCAAGAGGCTGCATTCTTAATATCTCGCACACCCTTATCAGTCTCAGTGTCTACGACATCCTCCACGAATTCATCACCCAGCTCTCCAACCCAGAAAACGAGCGCGGCATCGACGCCATCTTCTCCCCAGACTTCCTACTAGACATCACCCCGCGGCTCCCTCAATCCCTGAGCCACGCCTACTCGCGCATCCACAATCCCTCGCCCGAAGACCTCCAGGCCGCAATGGCCGTCATACAGCGCTCCCAAGCGCGCTTTGCCCGCTCAACAATTGGCGTTCCCATCCATGCAGACTGGAAAAACCGCCCGAGCAACATGCACAATGAACGCATCGCGTTCGAGCCGTCTGAGTCCCGCGCTGCATTTAAATGTTTCAAGAAGCTGGGTATCACGCTATCAACGGCCTTCTTCGCGTGCATGACGTCCGCCGCAGCGCAGATGTTCGGGAAAGGCGACGAAGAAGGCGCCCATCTGCTCTTTAGCGGGAACGGTCGTCGCTGGGTCGACCTCGGCGGTGATGGACACGGTCCTGTCCTTATGAGTATTCTGCCTGGTGGGTTGTGGGTCGAGGGCAGCGATGTGGATATCCGCGCCAAAGATCAGGACGGCCTTGCTGCTTTGGCTAAGGCTATTGGACATGCTCAGGCAGAGGATCTGGTCTCGCCGCATATTATTGCGTTGTATGATCAGATGGCGCCTGCGTTGGTGAAGGGCATGGCGGAGCCAGTTGATCCGGCGCCTCTTGCCCGTCTTACGTTGACTTCGCAAGGTATTTTTGGTGGGGGACGCGAGCTGGAGGTATTGGATCCTATTCGGATGAGTACTTTCCTTACTGGTGGGCGGTGTTCTGAGGGGCTTTGCTTCGCTTTGTCCAGCTTCAAGGGGGAGTTGCTCTTTAATATGCTCTTTGATGAGCGCTTCTTTGTGCCGGATGAGCTCATGCAGTTTGGCCATGCCGTTGCTGGGCTATTCAAGAAGTTTGTCGGAGACGAGATGCAAGCGAAGCTTTGAATGTGGTATTCTCTCTTGTATATAATCTTTTTGTTGTGGTTTTGGTTGTTTTATTGCATTTTTATAAGTATATACCTAGTTATGCGAATATTTCGAAGCATGTTGAACCAAGAACGAAAGTAAAGTACATTAGGATGTAAAAATCTAGCGCTCACTGTAAGAACTATGTCCAAAGAAAAATTAAGATGTTACTCGAATGCCTTGAAAACAACAGATGGATGCGAATCGGGTATGTTTTATCCATCATGAGCAAATTACAATATCCTGAAGCGCCTCGTTGTCCTTTTCCAAGACAGGTGACTCAACCGGCGTAAACGGCGGCGTCAAGATAGAATCTTGACTTCGCGTAACCTCTGCATGCGAAACAATAATTTTAGCGGCAGATGCCGTACCGCCACCTATTTGACTTCGAATCGCCCAAGACTGACAATTGGCCTTATACTCGGACCAAAGCGGACCAAGCATCTTGAGGACCTTAGCCTCGATATCGTGCGCCTCAACATGGGGCGGCCGTTCACTTCGCAATCCAAGCTTAAACTTCTCTGCGTAGTTGGCGTACTCGTGTGTATCCAGCCACTGACTCAGGATCAGCTGCGGCACGCCGAAGTAAACAGCCTCGTTGAAGGAATTGCCTCCACCGTGGTGAATGAAGATCTTCAGCGCGGGGTGCGAGTAGATAGCATGCTGATTATCGATCCAGTTCGTGAGCCGGATATAAGGCGGTAGCTCGTCTGTTGAGAAGTTGTGTTGCGGGCAGTCGATGGGAAAGTTGATTTTGAAGAGGAAGCGCACGCGGCCGCCGCGCTGCTTGTAGGCTGCTTCAAAGCCTGCGATACAGTTCCAGAACTCGTGCTTTTGCCAGATGAACATGCTGCCCATGTTCATGTAGATCACGTCGTCTCCGTGGAGCATGGCTTCATCCATCCAGGCTAGCTCGGGACAAAAGGTTGAGGATGTGTCGACTGAGACGCCTGCGCCGACGAATACTATTTTGGAGGATTGTTTGGGACAGTCGAACAGGCCTAGTGTGTTGAAGTGGATGCCCGCCACGCAGTTTTCATCTTCCCAGTGTGGTGGTAGGAGTGCTGTATCTTGTGCGACTCCATAAGATTTAAGATTGAAGCGCTTTGTGAGAATTTCGCGTTTGGCGACGCAGTCTGGTTGAGTTACGCTGTAGTAGTATTCGCGGAAATTCAGGTATGCGTCTGTTTTCGATTACCATTAGTTATTTGTCCCGATTTGGGGTTTTGCCTTTTTCGATAAGAGCTACTTACTTTCAATAAACGTTCCCAATGATCCCTCACGGTTTGAGGCCATCATATGTGGTTCGAACGCTCCAGGTAGGGCGCTCGTCCCCGGCGAGCAGGGGATGGTAAGTATAAATTTCCGTTTCGTCAAACGGACACCGGTGATGAGTGAAGGAGTCAAAGCATCGACGCAGACTAATGCATTGTCAGCTCCATGCACAGGCCAAAGTATAACGATAGACTCACTGATATTAGGGTCCAACGCATTGATCTGGTCAGCCACCATGAGAGCTGTTTCCGCGAAGTCCTCCGCAGGTCCAAGAGCCGCGTCAATACATAATTCCAGACTAGAGGGATCGCCGGGTGGACTTCGCATCAAATGCATGCGGTCCTTAAAGAAATTTGTGCTATAACAAATGTTAGTCCAGAACCATCTCAAACATTCACGATATAAACATACTAATCGCTGACATTATGACTCGTACCCAAGCCAACAAAGCCAATCAGGCTTTGCTGGAAAGGCAATTGCGCATTCCTGAGCTGGTCGATCTTTTTGGCGCACGAATCCGCAGACAGAAACGTAACGCGATGACCTTCCGATACAAGCTGTTGAGCAGTCGCCATTTGCACATTGACCTGGCCCGAGGCCGGATTCGACAAAAAGGCGACGTGCATTTTCAAAGATTGCCCGAAGAGCGACAGTTGTCGAAGTTCTGAAGCTCCAAAAGGATTGACAGGGTATTTACAAGATGAGGATCGAGCGGGATAAAATCTCGGGGCATTGGGTGGATTATGTTGTGGTCCCCTGTAAGATATCTACAAAACAGAAGAGTGCGCCACATGGATGTATCCACTTGGTTCGTTGAAATCAAAATTGTTATAATTAGGTGGTCTCACATGTGGGTTAAGCTTATACAATAGGGGGTCACGGGGAATTACAACCAATTGCACTTATCTATACCTCGGTATATGTTATGAGAGAGTACCAATTAGCTCCAGGCACATGGTTTAAAGTAATGGAGCAAGATCTTAAAGATAAGGACCCAGGAACCTTGGTATAAGAAGATCAGAATTCACCAGAAATTGAGACACGAAATATATAGTATGCAAGGTGATTGTATTGTAATGCTGAAAAACTCAATCTTACTAGCGTATAGATCGGCAGGATCCACCCAAAGTGAGTTTATTACTAGTGTATTGGCTGATGTGGATCCTTCGTATTACACTCAATGAGGAAGCTCAGAATCGAGGCCATCAATATGATCCTTCAATTATACAGGTTTCTACACGTTATACAGGTACAATTCACAAGATTGTCAAGATTTTCAGGTACCCATATTGTGGGCGCAAGGTACAGTGGATTCCAGTTCCCCTTTTTTGAGTCCCACTTCCATCGCATCATGATTTCTTGCCCTAAGCAATATTTGACCTTCCCCTCACCCATCATTCCACTCCCTCATCCTGACAGGTTCTTGATCTCGGCTAAGATCACTGTTTCTAACAACTTGCCATCGCTCATTATTGTGGCTCAACTTCTGCTTTTTAATCGTTGCCATCGCTCATTATTGTGGTCAACGTTCCATTCTTTCCACCAATCGCCGATTATATCTACATATACACGCTCATTACCTTGACTATTACAGTCAACAACACATTCTTTCGACAAAATGGCTCCTCCCTCGTTCCAGCAGCCAACACCCCACACCAACGAAAATGATATGCAACTTCCCCGTTTCGATGGTGGTGCTTGGAAGCAAACCCACCAGGGCTGCTGGGAACGCCCATGCTCCGGAGGCGAAACAGGTGTCTCCTACAACCAAAATGTCCGCGATGGGCACACTGAATTGACCATCGAGGTCCCCTTCAATGTGGACTTCTCGACCCCAGAACTAATCACCCGCCTTCGCAACGCATGGCTCGTCTCCCACTCCAAGTGGCCAGACATCGCTGTCCAGCTGTCGACTGGCACTGAACTTCCCCAGATGATGAAGTATGAGACTCTTCGCTCGAATGCTGATGCCGAAGCATGGCTGCAAGAGACTTTCCATGTTGTCACTGATAAGCCTGCTCGCGAAATCGTCAACATGACGTACAATCGCCGTCTGCCCACCAAGGGAAAGCGAAACATGTTGTACCTTGTCACTGGGCCAAATGCCGATCCCGAGAACCCCACCCGTCACAGTCTAGTCTGGAACTTCAGCCACGCCATCGCTGATGTTTACAGCATTGTGCAATTCCTTAACCATATCTTCAAGACTGTCACTCAGGTCGCTGGCGACCATGACATGTCCCTCAGCCAAATCGACTACTCCGGTGTCCTTGGTCGTCTGCCTGTCAGCCCCGTGACTCCCTACCAAGAACAATACAAGCCCAACAAGAAGCAAATTCAACAAGCTATCGACGATGCAGCTCGCCAAGGCGATCTCTACGCTGCCAAGGTATGTCCGCTTCAACAAACCACCACTATCATGTTCTAATTGTCCCAGATATCCCGCTCCGTCGCCATGTATCCGGAGGAAGACACCGCGACCCGCGAACACAAAACTCACTGCATTCGCCTCCAATACACGCTCGAAGAATCCAAGGCCCTTCTCGCCCAACTGCGCGAAGAAAAACTCAGCATCACCTTCGCCGCCGCCGCAGCCACAGTCCTCGCCGTGAAACAAACCTACGCAAAGGGCCACGAGAACGGCGCCCTCCTCGGCATGACACGCAATGCCCGCCGCTGGATCGACACAAGCGGCCAGCGCGAAAACGGCGGCTCCGTCCCTGCAGCCGCAGACTGCGTCTTCCTCTGGATCCCCTTCGAGCAGGCGTGGTTTGCCGGCTCGACTCGGGACGCCGTCCTCTCCATCGCCCGCGCCATCCGAAAGGAACTGGGCCCGCACCTCGTTTCGCCGCACTACCTCGCCAGTTTAAACTTCACGTCCGCCCGGGCTGTGGAGGGTCTCGCGGCTTCTGACGAGCCTATTGCTGCGCCTTGTGCGCCTGGTTTCTCGTCGCAGGGTGCGCTAGGTCTGCAGCGCGAGTTTGGCTCCCCCAATGCGAAGATTCACATTCGTGACTTCATTCATACTGGTAGGCAGATTAACGATTCTGCTTGGGTCGGTATGTTCTCCCTGTGGGACCGCATCACGCTGTCTATGGGCTTTGATGGGAAGTATTATGACCCCTCTGGTATGAATGCGTTTATGGAGCTGGCTAAGACAAACCTTGCCTCACTTATCCCGAGACGCTTTATGCGGGGCATTCCTTCTCGGCTGTAATTTCTGCTTTGCTGCTTTGCGACGTTTATGAAGGATCTCGGGTTATCAAGGAGCTATTGTTATATACCATGCCACACTTGGCTTTCACGGATTACCCGCACTAGGGATTTTTCTTTTGGCGTTTGTCTATGTTTACATTGAAATTGAACATTTCATTAATTCTATTCAATTGACTACATTGATTCTTTTACACTTGTGAGACATGGGTATGCTCAGGCACATGTTGTCAAGCTCCCCGTTTTTAGGACCTTGTAGTCATGAAACATACTTCTACACAATTCAATGTCTGGTAGGAAACCTATCACATGCCAATATTACGAACCAACAGGATCAACGCGCTTCGATTGCCACCGGGTAGATAGAAGATTCATAGATCGCGACTTCAAAAGTAGTTGGTGGCACAGACCTTCGTAATATATCATCCATGGACATGCGAATCACAAAAATGAAGTTGTCGATAATAACGGTTGTAGATCCATGGGCCATGGAACCCCAAAATAGAGAGTGGCAAATATGAGAACATCCATGGATAACGACGATCTCGGCCATCCAAACGTCAAATGACTTTTTGGAACATCGTAACATCCAGGAAATAACAAAAATAGCCCTTATGGCAAATCCAGAGTCTGGGGTTGATATCGTCATTGAATGTTTGCCACCACCTTGCTCACTCATAAATATAGGCAGTTAGCACAGCTCTCAATTAGCAACCCTAACAATTACTGAAGCACAAACAAACCAACAAGTGGTATGTATTTACAGTTTCCGTCTCAAAATTGGGTCAAGAGCATCCCGAGAAGACACATGCTGGGATGCTCTCTCTCCAAGAGCGCCTTGCTAACAAAAACACACTATAGAACCGCTATGCCTCTGCCTAAAACTCAAGACGCCGCCACCAGAACTAGGGAGCATGCCACTCAAAAGGCCTCCCATAGCGAAATGGGACCTGCTCAGCTTCTGAAAGAAAGCATGGATAGCTCTGGTAACCCTGAGCCCGATCATACCGGCTCTCTCGAAGAAAGCCATAAGAATCCCAAGGATGACGATGATGATGTGTTTGCTGCTATGAATGCGGAAACTGCAGATTTTGAATGATAAGGGTGTGTTATGTCTATGATTGCAAGCTTGTATACTTCTGATATTTGTGAGAAATGGAAATGCATTTTATTGCATTGAAGTATACACATATGTAACTACAATACATTATTGTACATATGTACGGAGTAGTGTAGAGGAATACATAGTGGAGATACGCCTTGTCATTGCTGTGGCAACGGGTTGTGGTTGACAGACTACTTTGTAACCATTACACGGGGTAAGGAATTGGGCAGGCATCACCTCTACAGTGTTGACAACTTCAATTCGATCTTTCTAAATTTTTCAATTCTCAATTCCTTCGTTTCCTTCATTCTCTACAAAAAGTCTACAATGAACTTGAAATTTCCCCGGAAATAAACGCGCAACAGTACCGACCCCCTCCCCAAGTTTCACTCATTCCTTGTCTATGCACACATTCCCCTTCTACCACTATCTCTACATTATTCCCTTTTATCACAATACCATTGCATGTACCACTCTCTTCTTGACCGACGACGCGACGCCGTCACAACTTGTGTACAGCTATTGAGCGACAGCAGGGACATGGCGCTGGATCCGCGCTTCTACCACCACATCGGCCATCCGGGCCCCGGTTCCATTTCATCAGCCGCTTCATCCGATTTATCAGCCGCAACGGGCATCACCTCACCCAGCATAATATCCACCTCCGCTTCCGCCGCGACCCTCCGATCTACAGCTTCGAGTCCCTCGTTCCGCGCGCGCGACGGCTTCGCGATAAGAGATGGAATGGCGAGCCCGACACCAGGCGGCAATGTGCGCGTTGTCGTGCGCGTGCGCAAATTCTTGCCTCGTGGTAGGCTTGACTATACCGGGTACAAAGATGGGATCTGACCTTTTGTTTAGAAATCGAGCGCAACGCCCATTGTTTGATTTCAATGGATCCCACTACTCAGATGACTTGCTTGCAAGCGCCGAAACCAAAACCAGGCGATGCGGGGAAACCCAAGTCTCAGGCGCGTGGGAAGGTGTTGGAGGATAAGTCTTTTACTTTTGATAATTCGTTTTGGTCTCATGATGAGGAAGATGAACATTACGCACACCAGGAGGACGTTTATAACTCGCTTGGCGAAGAGTTTCTCGATCACAACTTTGAAGGATACCATACGTGTATCTTTGCATATGGCCAGACCGGTTCGGGAAAGAGTTACACCATGATGGGAACGCCAGAGAGGCCCGGATTGATCCCGAGGACTTGCGAGGATTTGTTCCAGCGCATTGAGAGCTCGCCTTCACCCGACATCAGCTACAACGTCCGAGTGTCCTATTTCGAAGTATACAACGAACATGTACGAGATCTTCTAGTCCCACGGGCGGATCCCCCGCATTATCTTCGCATTCGTGAATCGCCGTCCGAGGGTCCATATGTCAAAGATCTGACGGAAGTGACTGCGAGAAATTACGCCGAGTTGATGAAATTTATGCGGAAGGGCGACATGTCACGTACCACGGCCAGCACGAAGATGAACGATACTTCCTCCCGATCACATGCCGTCTTCACTATCACCTTAAAACAAATTCATCACGATCTTTCAACAGATGAAACAACAGAGCGCACGGCTCGCATCCGGCTGGTTGACCTGGCAGGTTCCGAACGTGCCAAGTCCACAGAAGCGACTGGCGCCAGACTTCGCGAGGGCGCAAATATCAACAAATCCTTGACCACCCTTGGCCGTGTCATTGCGGCTCTCGCGGACCCCAAAAAGATTCGCGGACCGCGAAAAGGGAAAGAGCTGGTACCTTATCGTGACTCAATTCTTACATGGCTTTTGAAAGATAGTCTGGGTGGCAACTCTAAAACCGCGATGATTGCCTGTATCGCACCTGCAGACTACGAGGAGACACTGTCCACTCTTCGCTATGCGGATCAGGCCAAGAACATTCGCACCAGGGCACGGGTCAATCAAGATCAAATGTCGGCAGCTGAACGTGATCAACAGATTGCGGAAATGACTGAGACAATCCGCACTCTTCAACTTAGTGTCAGCCAAGCAGCTGCCAGCCAACGAGCCAACGAAGCATCTGATGAAAAACTTGAGCAGTATCAGCAGAAAGTGGAGAAGATGCAGCGACTCATGGAGGAAAACAACATGGTCAGCGAGTGCAAGATCCGACAACTGCAAACAGAAAACGAGGCCTTGCGCATGCATCTCAAATTGGCCGTCGAAAGTCTTAAGAACCCAATCCCAGCTGTGCCTCTTGAATCGCGGAAACCCAGTCTTGTATCATTGTCAGATGAGAACCAACCACATTATGATCCCGAGGACCGCGAAGGATCCCCTGCTGTATCCGATACAGAGTCGGATATGGATTTCTGGGAAGATGATGACACTGTGACGGAAGATGCGAATGAACACGAAGCCCAACGAATGCAGTCTTACATGCATGACCTCCTTGGGGAGCTCACTGTATTCAAGCGGAAGTTGGCTACAGACCATGAGCGATTCCGTCCCGCAGAGGAGCCTATGACTCGCAAGCGACGTGCATTGGCACCCATTTCCAGCAACCGTTAATATGTCGATATGCGTCTATTTTTATTTTTGGGTGTACAGGGATTGGTGTTGGCGGCATCCTTTGTTCTGATCTCTTTGTTAAACGCTCTTGATTTTCTCTCTGAGAGGCTTTTTGTTTGACCTGGACCTAGACTAGTGCTGATATTCTTTCTTTGATAGCGAGCTGAGATGAATAATGATACACTTGATGATATGCATGCTTCAAAATCTTACCATATTGGGTATCATAGGGTTTTTTTCAGGCATTCATAAATATATGAATCAGCCTATGGCCATATTGAGGTAGTTGAATAGTAATACCCAACTACTAAATTGAATATAATCGAAAAAAAATTGTATGTAAGTGCATCAACTCAATTGAAGTATGCATCTCCCCAAGTTAGGGCTCCGCCGTGCAGTGGGCCGCTTATGGCATCACTTTTTCCGTGAGTCAACTTCTCCCCACCAAATTCAAGAAACCTCCCCCTCACACCAGATTTGAGGCTCAGACAAGATGGCGGACCCGATCGAACAAGCGCCCGTCGCGCAAATCTCAGCTCCTAAATCTCAGGAGCCTCAACCCACCGAAGCCCCTCAAACACTCCCTATCCGCGACTCCAAACCCAAACCCACCGAAAAAGATGCGCCCGCATCTGCCGACGCAGAAAAGCCACTCACACCGGCAGAATTGAAAAAGAAGGCCAAGGCCGAGAAGGCCGCTCGACGCGCCCGCGAGAGGAGCGAAAAGGAAGGAGGTGCCCCCGGCGGTGCAGCTCCTGGCCCTGGAGCAGGCCAGGCTCGCCCTGCAACTACGCCGAAGAAGGACACTGCTGCTGCTGGTGCTGCACAGAAGGGACAGAAGACGCCAACTGCGCGCCGGGGCTCCGTGGCTCTCGCGCAGACTGGATCCGCGCTAGTGGAGCAGAAGAAAAAGAGGGACGATAAGAAGGTCGCTGTGTTCGGTCATTTGTACGGCCAGCAACGCCGTACCACCATCGCCGGTGGCGGCAAAGAAGTACACCCTGCCGTTCTGGCCTTGGGGTTGCAGCTGAGGGACTACGTGGTTTGTGGCAGCAGTGCGCGCTGCGTGTCGACCATGATTGCGTTCAAACGAGTAGGACCTTGTTCACCCGTGTTAGATCGCTTTTTATACTAACTCGCCAGGTCATTGAAACCTACACAACCCCCCTAGGCACATCTCTCGCCCGCCACCTGACAACCCACCTCTCGCACCAAATTAGCTACCTATCGACCTGCCGCCCCCTCTCCATCAGTCAGGGCAACGCTATCCGAGCCCTCAAATTGGTCATTGCCTCCGTCGACCCCTCAACCCCCGAGTCCTCAGCGAAGGCCACCCTCTGTGAATTCATCGACAGCTTCATCCGCGAAAAGATTACCGTCGCCGATCAAGTCATCGCCGAAAGCGCCGCCCAGAAAATCCAAGATGGCGACGTAATCGTCACCTTTGCTGGCTCCAGCATCGTCAAGGAAACCCTCATTCTCGCACACGACCAAGGCAAGCGCTTCCGGGTCTCAGTGATCGACTCCCGACCCCTCTTCGAGGGCAAAAGCCTCGCCAGAGCCCTCGTCAACGCAGGCCTCGAAGTCCAATACTCCCTCGTCCACGCAACAACCCACGCCATCAAAGATGCAACAAAGGTCTTCCTGGGCGCCCACGCAATGACCTCCAACGGCGGCTTATACTCGCGCGTCGGAACTGCCCTTGTCGCCATGTCCGCGAAGGAACGCGCTAGCGGCGTCGAAATCCCCGTCATTGTTTGCTGCGAGACTGTCAAATTCACCGACCGCGTGGCCCTCGACAGTATCGTCGTTAACGAAATCGCCGACGCGGACGAGCTCGTCGTCAACCCTAGCCCGGATCAGATCACCGGTCTTCCTGATACAGAGGATCTGCCTGTGCCGGACCCCAAGAAGGGGAAGAGTACTGCTGAGCCGCCTGCTTATTCCAACGGCACGACTAAATCCCCGCTTACGAACTGGAAGACTACCCCCAACTTGCAGCTGCTCAATATCATGTATGATGTTACACCAGCAGAGTATGTTGATATGGTTATTACCGAGATGGGTAGTCTGCCGTCTAGTGCTGTGCCCATTGTGCACCGCATGGTTACGAATCTGTGATGTTCGCTCTGAACTTGTACTCTCTAGCATTAAAATGGTTATGACACTTTCGATTTCATGGTTAAGATTTATTTTTGTAAGATTTATAGAATCTTCAGGCTTTGTTGTTGTTTCGGATTTATTGCATCAGCACACTTGTATCTTCACACTTCAAGAGGATGTTAAAGTCTGGATCACAGAGTCATAGATTGTATATGAACAATATTGTGGTGCAAAGCACAATTCAACTTCGAGAGCCTAGGATCTATGTGTCTATCACGTGATACCAGGCGGTGTATCATCTCACTATTCTGCCAATCAACAATCAATATCAACGGCAATTCAAAGACACCATCTCTAATTGAACCTCAAACTCCATACAAAAACCCTCCAAACTCAAGACGTAGGGTCAACGACCCTCCAGCGCCAAAATGGTACCTCCAGCCCCTAACCCGAATCCCAAAACATCCACCTAACAATCCCTAGAGCAAAGACTCCTCAGCCTCATACATACACATGCACCAACCACGCCTAGCCGACCTCTTCGAAGAATTCACCCGCCCACACACCTCAACAGCCCCAACGGCCGATCCACACAACCCAGTCGCAGACCGCGATCCAAACGCCCAGTACGGCTCCACCTCCCCAACAACAATCCCCTCTTTCCTCCCAATCGAAGACATCTACGTCGCGCCCCAATACCAGCCCCCAAACCCCGAAGACGAGGACGACGTCGTCCCAGACCAGCACGCGGCTTTCGGTATCGCCCGTGCCATGGACCGCCGTCGCGACGCTGTCTGGCGGGATTTGGGCCTCGAGGCGCTGGTTAATGGCGAGGGTCATGGGGGTGTGCAGGGTGTGACTGGTGCGGCCGGTGCGGCTGGAGCGGTGCCTGCTGCTGCTGGTGCGGCGGCGGCGGGGACGCCGGTTGTTAGGGTTCGTCAGGCTGGAAGGAGGATGGGGGGGAGAAGGGTTGTTGGGTTGAGGTGATATTTCTATGCGTGCAGCTACTGGTTTCTGCTTGTTTGGGATTGTGGTTTGCTTTTTACCTGGAGTTTGCCATTGGACTGGCCCTATTGATACCCGTGTATCGTTGTTTGAATATTAGAGATCATTGATTCGTTTCCATTTGGTTTTGGTATGCTAGATGGCTGACCGAGACAGTTTCTGTCGTCGGTTAAGGCTGAATGCCCCTAGGCATGCGGTTGTGAGGAATGCGATTATACATGGCATATTTAAATTCGATTGATGTCAACCCGAGCTCGCTCGTATAGCTTGTGGCCTAGCTGTTTCTCTTCGCGCTCGTCCTCGCCCACTAGGCGTGGGTGGATGGCCATTTGGGCATATGAGCCTGCTGCGCGACGTTTGGACAGGGTGCCTGGGTTAATTACTAACACGCTGTCGACGACCTGCAGAGACGTAGATTAGTATAGTTGCTGGTTGGGATGGGTTGTGGATCAACGTACCTTTACAAAAGGTGGTAGCATGCTCGGCACGATCAAGATATCGGGCCGGACATTCCACCACTCGCCTAGTTTCATATACGGCAGATCCAGCATGGCGCCTGTGGCTATGCCATTCTCAGACGCTGGCTTGGGGAGGTTTGAACGTGCGGTCGGAGGGAACAAGGGGAAGAAGTGCCGTTGCTCGACAAGATACTTGGGCAGGCGGGTGAGCAGGTTGCCCTCTGCTGGGCGGCCGTGCAGGACCTCCTCACGGCGTAGCTCAGAGAGCACATCATGTGAGCACATTCCAATGACGGTCTCATTGAAGGATAATGTGACGGGGTTGGAGACCATGCGAACTTGCTTGGGTAGGCCAAGTTCCTTTTTGGGAAGCTGCTCCTGGGGCCAGGAGACGTGTCGGCTGAGGGCGTCGCGAACAGAGGGAACCATTACAATAGTGATGCTTGGCACGGCTGCTGCGAGTCGTGCCAGCGGTGCTGAAATGCAGTGTCGGAACATAATGGAGAGTGTGGCTGTGTCCGGGTCGATACCTTTGATGTCTGGCAGGTCGAAGTCACCCGATGCAAGAAGTGGGTGCTCGATATCTAGGAACGGGCCCATCAGCACGACGCTATCTGCATAGCTTTCAGCCGCCTTGTGGCATATCTCTTGTAGCGGCTCGAAGTCTAGATTGTCATCCGCTGTGTAGGGGCCTGCTGCAATCATGACATTCAGTGGGGGGTTAGCATCCCCATCAAGTCGCTCGTTGATGTTATCCAATGCCACAGCCGAGGAGGCAGCCGGGGGGAGAAGTGGTATCGGAAGGACCTCCTTGACAGTGAAGTATTCACCAGAAGGATTAATTCCTCGGAGAGCCACAATTTGGCCAGGGAAAAAGTTCACTGAGGGAACGGAGTCGACCTTCAAGGGAACTCGTCTGCCGGCTCCTGTCCGGCGGGAGGTCTCCAGCACAAGGGATGCCGCATTCAATTTCCCTTCAAGGGAGTCTGAGGCAATTCGTCCGACGGCAATGATTTCGCTAGTGCTCTGCACGGCCGCGCTTCCAAATGTAATTTCATCGGAATTGAATTGTGCCTGAAATATAGTCGCAAACTCATCGATACGATCGTCCAAAATCTCCGATGCTTCGGACAACTTCATTCCCATCGGTTTATATCCAAACTTCTTAAGATCTGTATTTGCCGTGGGCTTAATGCGTGGTTCAGAGAATGGTGCCATTGGAGTTTCTGGTAGGGAAAGGTGTGCATTGAGGGTTTCCACCGTTTGGCCGGGGTTCTGTCGCTCTGAGAATGACATTGCCCTGTTACAGTTGTTAGCCTGATGGCGTCTTTCATAAATATCCCGCAATCAGAGTAACATACTGCACTCCATCTCCAGGTGTCCCAGTCGGTGTCCTTGTGCCCTGTGATGCAAGCTTGTCGAACTTGCTGACTTTGGGTGTAGCGGGCGAGTTGAATTCAGCCTTCCGCTTTGCCGATCCGACAGGAAGCGTTCGAGAATTTGAGGCATTTGGTGTCAATTGATCGAGCATGCCGAACATATCGCCGCCGGCTGATGCGCGCGGGGTTGCTGTGTTTGCGCCTCGTTTCTCTGTGTGTCGGCCAGCCTTGTCACGACTTTCGCGCTCCAATGTTTCTAGAACATCCTGCTTGAAGCCTCTCACAGTCTGGATGGTCAATGTCACTCCATCGCCCATCTTTATGCTGTAAGACTCCCATTTGTAGAAGAGCTCCTCTGCGGAGATTGAATGCACCCGCATCATGGAGAGGAGCTCGGCGAGGATATCTTTGGGAATTCCATCGGGGAATGATCCCACGAAGAAATCATTGAGCTCTGCCTCGGGGTCCATGGTTGGTTGTTGAGTCGCAAATTGTGACCTTGAAAAGTATCAAGACGCGGAGAGACGCGTCGGGGAGCGCGCTGACCGCCTTGACCCCAAAACGGTAAAATTATTCGATCATCGCGGCAAATCGAATGTGGACCCTCTGTCGATCTTGAGAATTCGTGGCTTAAGTGCTTTAATTGCCCCCCGATTGTTTCAATTGTTGTTGTTCTTCCCCTCTCCCGATTTATCAGTATAGACTAGTTATAGATTTCATTATGTCTAACCAAGACATCGCACCAACACCTGCTCCTACCAATGGAGATGTGCTTGATACTGCTCAGGCACCGGAGTCGACCCCTGTGATCTCCCAGGAGTCTGCTTCAGCAAATCCAATTGACCTCGAATTACCAACTTCTGCCGCGGACGGTCTCATCCAGAAGCCATTTGCCAGGCCCCTTGACACTTCAAGGCCAGAGCCTCCTGTCCAGCTCACCTCGGACCAAAAGTCCAAGTACGATGCTGTGCTCAAGACCGTTTCATCATGGACCACAGTCCCCACCAAGGCTGAGAAGGGAGCCCCAACTGCACCCATTACCGAAGGTGAAAGGATGTGGTTGACCCGTGAATGTCTTCTGCGCTACCTGCGCGCGACCAAATGGAATGTTTCCGAGGCCGAGACCCGTCTCCAGAGCACTCTGACTTGGCGTCGCGAGTATAACCTGGAGAAATTGACACCTGATTATATCTCCATTGAGAATGAGACAGGCAAACAAGTGCTTTTGGGATATGATATCCATGGACGCCCTTGTCTGTACCTCTTGCCTTCCAACCAGAACACGGAGAAAAGTGACCGCCAGCTCGAGCATCTCGTCTTCATGCTGGAGCGGGCCATCGACCTCATGGGCCCAGACCAAGAGACTGTTGCTTTGCTGGTGAACTTCAATGAGACAAAGTCTGGCCAGAACGCTAGTCTGGGCCAGGCCAAGCAAACCCTCGGTTTCTTGCAGAATCACTTCCCCGAGAGACTTGGTCGTGCTCTGGTCATCAATGGTCAGTGACTCCCCTCGTATCCCATGATGATTTGCTAATACTTCACACAGTGCCTTTCATGATCTGGGGATTCTTCAAGCTGATCACACCCTTCATTGACCCCAATACCCGCCAGAAGCTCAAGTTCAACGAGGATCTGCGTGAGCACGTCCCACCTAGCCAGCTCATGAAGGCCGTTGGTGGTGATGTTGAATTCCGCTACGACCATGCTACCTACTGGCCTTCTTTGAACAAGTTGGCTGACCAGCGACGTGAGGCGTACCGTGAACGCTGGGTTCGGGGCGGCAAGCAGGTCGGCGAGCTCGAGAACTACCTCAAGGGTGAGAACACCCCAAGCTTGTCTGAGGCATTGGCCGAGGTCGAGGCCAAGGCTAAGGCCGACGAACAGGCCTAGAGGATATATCTTACCCTCATCTTGTTGCACTTGCCATATGTCCAATTTACATTCTTTGTTCCTATTGCCCTACAGTCCGCATTTATTCACAGCCCTGGGGTCTTTTGTTTTCGGATTTCTTTACATACACCGCTTCCTTCGGCATACCTGTTAATAGACACTTCATCCTTGTGCATACGTTAGCGATAGAGTACCCAAATTCTACATACTTAAATCGTTCTCAGTCTTTTCATCTCTAATCTTAAATGATACTAGTTAAGATTTTTTCGTGAGGTTCTTGAGATTTCTACATTTGAGCTCTGTGAGATAATAGAAACAACACAACAAACACAATTGAACCCATGGCGCCAAAGTGTAACCAGCTGTACCAAATTAAGGATCCATATCAAACTCCGGATTAACCCATGAAGGCTGCGGTGCCTTTTCACGCATCCATGCCCCGAATTTATGTAGAACACCAAAAACAATGCACCCTCCAGCAAGTGTTATAAGCCCCTGGGTAGTGAACGTCCAGGTCCAACCCGAAGTCGCTTGCCACGATGCAATGAAGAACTGTTTTCAAGAAAAAGTCAGTAAGAATACCCATGATATAGATCCCGTGCTAGTATCGGGCAACATACCGGATTGATAAAAGCACTTAGGTTTAGAAACACGGCGTAGAAAGTGATCACGCTGGTTGTTTGTAAAGGGTAGCAGTCAACAATATAGCTGCTAGTCACCGTATTGCCGATCTGGATACCAGCAGCAACTATAGGACCGTCAGTTCTGTTTCAGATACTGTATATACGGAAGAAAGGACCCACATAAGAAAAATGCTACCTGGCCTACCATCCAGTGGTAGTCTTTGTCGATGCTGACTCCCCAGAGAATCAACCCAACTGCATTGCACCATGATGTCAGTCTCATTCAGTAAACAATGTGCGGACGGTGGAACATACGAGTGGTGATCGAAATAGCCGGGTACGCTAACCACAAACGCATCTCTGGAACGCGGATGTTGCCATTCTTTGTAGACAATCTCTTGACAATGAAGTCGCTCAAACGTCCAGAACACCCAATCTCCGAGACGACGGTTCCAAAAAACAGCCCGAGGAACAACAGTCCCTGAATGAGCGGCGTATAGCTTGCATAGGCTGCAGGTACCATCGTGATCACGGATAGCACCCACCAATACCAGACGAAAGCGTATCCGATAACTGCAATGACAACTGCAGGTAACCGAAATGTCAATACAAACCGGGTGATAGAGTCCCATGGTTTGGGATGGCGCATGCCAGGGATAGGACGCCAGTTAAAGAATGGTAGGTTCTTGGTCCGGCGTAGTTCTGATGTTAAGACCTCTGCTGGAGCTGTTGATGTAGTGTCATTTCCTGCTAATTGCTTTTCAATGTCACCGGTGAGGGATTTATGTCCATGAAGACGGGGCATTTGCTGAAGCATCTTGTTGCGGGGATAGAGGGTCTCTGGCATGAAGAAGAGCTCGAGGAGTAGAAGTGCGGCGAAGAGGATTGCGTTGAACCAGTTGATCCATGCAGCACCGACAAGATCCAAAAGACCACCAACTTGAATAAGTCTCAGCATGGGGCTCATCTGTATTGACAAAATATCCGAGTTGACTTACAAGTAGGGCCTAGAAGCAAGCCTGCGTCAATCGCAAGAACCCACAGTCCAAGCTTCTGACCGCGCTCATAGTCAAAAAATAGATCGTTCACTATGCCAGAGCTGTGTCAGACGTACATACTTTCTCGAGGCATATGGTTGAGACCTACCGACTGCCATCCCGACTGTAGATGCCGGGCTCACTCCAAACCCTTGGAAGAAGCGAGCAGCCATATACCCCGAATATGTATCAGCGACGGCGGCGCCAATTGTCGAGACTAGGGATATGATTGTCCCGGCTAAGAACACCGTTCTTCGACCGTAGATGTCACCAAGTGATGACCATATCAGGGGTCCGACGGATAACCCTAATGCTGGCACGGCGACTGTCCAATTGACTTGTGAATAGTTGATCTTATATTGGTCTTGGATCTCGGTGAATGATGGGACAGTGGTGGTCGTGAGGTATGTGAACAGGAAATACCTACCAGACAGTAGAATAAATCAGTACGACAGGAAACATATCCACTGGTGTTGATAAACTGCAAGTTGCAAAGCCAAGTGATGTAAAGGTAGATTGATTCGATACCTACTTGAACATCACAATGGATAATATGACATGTTTCTGAAACTTTGACCAGTTCAACGGGTCTAAGGGGTCGGCAGTTGGTTGGGGATGAAGTCTGATTCCGTTTTTGTTGACTGTTGCAAAGTAGAGAACCTGGGTGCTATGGCCCACAGGAGTATGGGTTTGGTCAAATTCCTCATTATTGTTGTCTTTCTCTCTCATCTCCTTTTTATCTTCCATTTCTGTTGCTGAGGATGTCATTATCTAGACCTTTTGTTTCAAAGATCCAAGATTGTAGACCAATTCTGGCGCACGATCCTATGATGTATACTATGATAGAAGTCGTGTCTGGTGCATTAGTCTATCTGGTTCGGGATTGACGGCTATATAAGACAAGTAAATTTATCCAGAGTGGCGATTATTCAATAACATGTGTTGTAACTGAGCAATCGTAGTCTATTGGCCTTGCTGCCGTGCCGAAGCTCCTGGTTCAAGAGCATAGCTGATAAGCAATGCATTAGGTTTATCGGGAGTCTATAGACTGCGCTTCAGACCCTTCATCAATTGGGCTTTTGAGCATCAAAGAACTGGTACTTAAAGTAAATCATAATGTGACATATTCTTCTACACAAATTGTGATGATTCAGTCGTCATGCTGTCTGTTCAAATCTACAATAAATAGTGAAGTATATTGAATATCCTTTACTTCCTCGATCGTCTCCATGGACATAATCGTTCGATATTGACATTTCATAGGTGCCGGGTCCATCGCTGCCGCAAAGAGTCCCCCGCTGTCAAAGTGACAGGGGTATACGGATGCACCAATCAACTGGCGAGAGGGCCTGATAAGGCTAGAGATAAGAGAAGTCGATCTGACATTGGTCACAGAATGATAATCGAAGTTGAGAATAAGGTGTCCTTTTATTCTCCGACGCTAGAATTCTGTAATATAATTATCCTGTCGGCTTGTGTAAATTGGAGGAATCTCTAGGGCACTCCACACTCCACGCCAAGAACGTTTGTGCTCTATTCACGATTTGCAGCACTGTAGCAGCTATTGTCGCTAAAGCAAAAAAGCTTGGTATTAATGACTCATGTATAATTTAACGGTCTCATAATTCATTATAGTGAACATAAAAAATGCATCCGCGATGGCACAATTCCGGCATATCAGATCACCATTGGAGAAGATAACATCACGAACAGTCATGAGAATGACACTATCGTATAGTGCTATCAAAGCTGCATCCAGGCTTTTCATCGACAACAAAAAAGTATGCCACTCTAGTTAACTTCCATTTTGGGACTGGAGAAGACACTAGGGCAGATCTCCCCGCCATCATAGATAAGAAGCATAAACAAGAACATGTTGACATCATATTGGAGATCAAGACTAGACCGATCTAATCAAACTTTTACTCTCTAAATCAAAGCCACTGCAACGTGGCTCGGTCACACCCAGTCCGTGTATGCCATACTAATTCACTGCTGCGCTTAAGCATCCGAGATCGGAGCTGAACTTGAAGTACATGGCCAAGAGGCATGGCAGTGGGTACTGATTGCTCCAATTACCTCAACTGAATTGATTGTGTGTGCATCCGTTGTTGAATACGCAGTTAGGAGACTTACTGTATCACCGAGTACCAGAAATTCACGATAATACTTTACAATCTAGGAGGCTCCTTGTCGGCCACAGAACACTTAAAACTATTGATAATTTCCGAATCAAAGACACTGCTTTTTATGAGAAGTGTTGATCTTCCTTCTGATTGATTCCATTGCTTGAGTGGACACTGAACTGTGCCCCCATTTCCAAAGACCGATCACATTAGCTGTGCGTCTCAGTCCACACTCAAGACATTGATGCCAGAGATAGACTGAACACAAAATATATCTCAATTCGCTCATCATGTACGACACTAGCAACGGGAGCTCAACCCAACCAACCGAGTATACCTCCCTCCTCTCCAAGCCCATCCACAATGAACCCCTACCATGGAACGAGTCCGAAAACGAAAGCCCGTTCTCACGAGCTCTCATTCTTGCAGAATTCTGGCTCTTGCTGAAAGACTCAACCCCCGTAATCCTAGCCTACACTCTGCAAAACAGCCTTCAGACCGTATCCGTGCTGATAATCGGTCGTTCATCACCAGAGAATCTCGCAGCGAGTGCATTCTCGCAGATGTTTGCCATGGTGACGGCGTGGATGATTGCGCTGGGAGGTACAACGGCTATGGATACACTGGCCTCCTCTTCGTTCACGGGCAGCTCCAACAAACATGATTTGGGAATTCTGCTGCAGCGCGGGTTCCTGGTCTTGGGTCTTTTCTATATACCCGTTGCTATCTTATGGGCTTTTTCGGAGCCGATTTTTTTGTTCCTAGGTCAAGACCCGCGCCTTTCGCGTGACAGCGCAAGGTTCTTGACTTGTTTGATCCCGGGGGGCTTGGGGTATATCTATTTTGAGGTTATGAAGAAGTATTTACAAGCTCAAGGTATGCTTTCGCTGGAGGTTTATCTAGATATACAGAGGCTTACCTTGGTACAGGCATCATGCGAGCTGGAACTTACGTGCTGTTGATTACATCGCCATTGAACGCCGCTCTCAATTATCTATTCTGCTACACGTTCGAGATCGGCCTCCTAGGCGCCCCTCTAGCAACAGGGCTCTGCTACTGGCTCTCTTTTGCCTTGTTAGTCCTCTATGCCCGCTTCATCGGCGGCTCAGAATGCTGGGGCGGATGGTCTCGCGAGGCGTTCCAAAACCTGCGCACATTTGCACGGCTCGCTCTCCTGGGTTTTGTCCACGTTGGCACAGAATGGTGGGCTTTCGAGATCGTTGCATTAGCAGCCGGTCGCTTGGGTAATGTCTCTTTGGCTGCCCAGAGCGTCATCATGACTGCCGATCAGGTTCTCAATACGATTCCATTCGGCATTGGGGTGGCGACATCTGGCCGCGTTGGTAATCTACTAGGAAAGAGAGATGATGCTGGTGCAGCGCGGGCGGCACATACCTCCGCTATACTGAGTGTGGTCTTTGGTGGTGTTGTGTTGGCTATTCTTATGGGAACGCGAGATCACTTTGCAAAGATCTTCAATGATGATACTAGCGTTGTAAGTCTTACGGCTGATGTTTTGCCGTATGTGGCGCTTTTCCAAATTGCCGATGGGCTCAATGGGAGTTGTGGGGGAAGTTTACGTGGTATGGGACGACAGCATGTGGGTGCTTTAGTTAATTTGGTGAGTTATTACTGTGGTGCGTTGCCGTTGGGGATTTGGCTTGCATTTCATGGTTGGGAACTTAAGGGTCTGTGGGTTGGGCAATGCATTGCGTTGTATTTGGTTGGAGCACTCGAGTGGATTATTGTCGCACGCAGTCAGTGGGACACTGAAGTGCGCAAGGCCTTCCAGCGCATGGATGTGCATGAGATTTTGGAGGATGGAATTGAGGGAGAGTAGATGTTATTCATTTTATACTTTGACTTCTTAGAAGATGGCAAGACTGTTGTCAGTGCTTCTCTATCATTAAGCTGATCTGTTAAATGTATGTGCGATCCTGTTCATTGAGATACTTAAGTATGAGCTGAATTGAATATATATTTCCTATAAACTAAACTCCATATCACCATCGTCAAATGTAATATACATTCCAAGGCTGTAGAATATAAGAATACACATCCTTTGTAAATATCTTGTGAATTAGCCACGGATTTTATGACTACCTAGGTATCGGCATTGATTCCGTGTCTTGTCCCATTTTACCTCTCCCGCTGCATCGAAGGTATAGCTCCTGACCAACACATCTCGGACACGTTTCTTAGCCGATTCAACATTACAACAACTGTTCAATACAATGCTTCAAATACCTAGAGTGAATACTATACCGATAATCATATTGCTCTCCGCTGTCGGAAAGCAAACTATCCAATACATAATTTATAGATCGACAGCCACCAATGACGAGCGACCGATAAGCCACTGCATATACTAATACTAGCCCTAAAACGATCTCCTATCTTCTCAAACTTTTAGTGTCTAACGTCCCACTCCCCCGGCCTTCCATTTTGGGACCCTGGCAACAATAACTCTGCCGCACATGAGGTATGCATGCCATGGCCAAGCCTCGAAATTGCTTTCCCCGCCCGAATCATCCTGCCATCGGTTCCTCAAAGGGAAGTTACTGGGAGCGAGAAGGGAAATGATGCCTAGTATTGAAAAAAGACTTTCTTTTCTTTTCTTTTTCCAATATTAACTCGGTTTTTAGCTAATGGGCGCAGATAGAAGGGATTGCCGAGTTGTCAATCATGTCTACATTGGGGCAATTCAGGGAGTGTGATACTATCCCGAGTTGCAGAGGAAGCTTACTGGTTACACTGGATGACATCAATTGAGATGTATAGAATATTGCGGAATGAATGAAATACTTATATCCTCAACAATGCTCTGTTGAACTGTTCTAGTCCATCAAGTTGCAATCACTCCAAAGCTTTTCAATTATATCAATATTACAATTATCTCTGCCTAGCATCACAATGATCCTCTCCGTTGCGGGATTGCTGGTCCTCTCTACGCTGGTTACAGGCCATGGAGATCATGGACAGTCTCAACTTGCTGGTCCGCACCAAGGGCTCTGGTACAATACCCTCCCAGGAGATGGTGGTACTCAGGTGAGTACCCCAATCGATCAACATGTTCGTTATAAGGGGTATCATCTCACAAAACGATAAGGCCGACTCCGTATTCTCTGGAATCTCGACTTTCGGTCGCCTACCCTACTTTCCATGTTTGTCCAGCGATGCCGAGAGATATGATATCGCTTTCCTAGGTTAGTAAAACGTCCCATGATAATATGGAGTTCCTACTTACAACTCTTTCATTGAACAGGCGCACCTTTCGACACCGGGACCTCCTACAGACCTGGTGCCCGGTTCGGTCCCAGCGGCATCAGACAAGGTTCTCGCCGCCTCAATCTCTAGTATGTGCCAGTCCCATCGAAGATAAATACCCACATATGCGCTAGAAACACATCGCTAAGCAACTGGGATCTAGTGGTGGCTACAATGTGCCATTGCAAGCAAACCCATTTACAAGCGACATGCGGATTTTGGATTGTGGCGATGTACCGGTTACCTCGTACGTCCGCGTTCAACGATAAACACCGGCGTCGAAAGAGCTGAGAACTAACCGTCTCATAGATATGACAATGCCTGGGCAATCCAGCAGATTGAGGAGGGACACAACAGTATCCTGATGCGCAAGCCTTACACCGACGCGGATAAACTGGGTCTTTCGCGCGCTGGCAAGACCCTTCCCCGTGTTATTACCCTTGGTGGTGACCATACCATCACACTGCCTCTGCTGCGGAGTATTAACAGGGCCTATGGGCCAGTGACGGTCATTCATTTCGACAGTCATCTGTGAGGACGGTCCCTTGTTACCTGGGTAGTATGTGCATGACTGATTCGATTAGGGACTCGTGGAAGCCGAAGGTCTTTGGTGGCTCACCTAGTAAGGTTGCTGCTATTAACCACGGGACATATTTCTATCACGCGGCTATGGAGGGGTTGTTGAAGAATGATACGAATATCCATGCTGGAATTCGGACGACGTTGTCAGGGCCCTCGGATTATGATAATGATGGGTATTGCGGGTTTGAGATTGTTGAGGCGAGGGAGATCGATGTTATTGGTATGGTATCTTGCTGTTTGGTTTGGCTTGGTGCTTATGATTGGAAACTTTAGGGACGGATGGTATTATCAAGAAGATTCGCGACCGTGTTGGAACTGATAATCCTGTTTATCTTTCCATTGATATCGATACTTTGGATCCTGCTTGTGAGTCTTGGGAAGGGATGTCATGTTGGTTCTGTTGCTAAGTATATACTATAGTTGCACCGGCTACTGGCACGCCAGAAACTGGCGGTTGGTCCACGCGCGAGCTGCGGACAATTATCCGTGGCCTTGATGGGTTGAACTTTATTGGTGCGGATATCGTTGAGGTCGCTCCGGCTTATGATACTAATGCGGAGTTGTCGACGATGTAAGTTTTTTCAATATGATGAAATGCTGGACAAATCCTGACTATTTTGCAGGGCCGCTGCCGATGTGCTGTACGAAGTGCTTACTATCATGGTCAAGAAGGGCCCGTTGTCTGTCGGTGAGTCGACTCATGAGCTGTAAGGATTGGTGGAGTTGGCAGATATTGTGGTCATTGAAAGCACAGACTTAAGCTTTGAATGGTACGGATTGCCGTAAAGAAAAACAAAACAGCATTCACTATTTCTCTGTTTAATGAGACATAGTTAATGGCATCTACTTTTGATTTACATTGCATTGGAATGCAATGAAATTGGGATCATACAATGCCCCACCTACGCTGCTCCAAGGCGTATCCAAGTAGGTTAATCTTGTAAATTCCGCCCAGGGAATCCTTCCGCTGAACGCCTTCGAACGCCCGATGGATACTGAAGTGCGCAAAGCCTTCCAGCGCATGGATGTGCATGAGATGTCTAGCCTCGGTTTTGTAGCTCACCAAATCGAGGCTAGACATATTGTTGAGCTACAAAATCGCGGCCAGACATATTGTTTGCTCTGATTATTCTGTTAAAGATAACGCAATCATGAATGAAAATGGTTATTCGTTAAATAATGATGGTTGTTAGTTGAGGGTCTTATACATTAAGAAACCGAACCCTTTAACCCCTTTCTTCTTCAGGTCCTTGAGAGTCATGTTCAGCACACTTCAATTGGTTTAATCTATGTATATTTGAATCTTTAGAGAGTATTGTATACATCCTCTGAACAGTATGGACAGGTTTACCTTTTTCCTTATATGCTTTTGGCTGTGTTCAAAAAACCAAGACATTGTCGATCCTTCCAACGGTCCCCCTGCTTAGGAATAATTGGACCTTGTAGTATCTCCATACCGAAATTTAATTAACCAAAGTCAAAAATGTCAGAATATTGACACTTGCTATTCTTATTTTTGAGCCATTTTTGACAGAGAATTCACTTTTAATGAGCCAATCACAGTATAGACACCAAGCAAGGTCCAATAATTCGAAAAATTTGGTCTATGCCTTAGGTCAGTATACACCGCGATAGTATCCTCTATTCAATAAATTGACATGATGCACATCTAAATCCCCCAGGCGGCTCTAGACTTCCAAGATCGCGGTCAATTGCAGTGGACCTCGGGACCAGGAGGTTTTGCCAGATTGGTCGAGCTGGCCCGTCCCTGACAACGATTTAGGCTGTAAGTGGAAATGAACGCGCAGGGATCAACATTAAAGGGTGTACGCGGTTCGTTGACCATGGTAAGATGGGGGCACAATGGTAAGAGGATAAATTAGATGGGATTATCCTTTCCAGCCATGGTCCCAATTGACCTCTGAGGTAGGTTGACGGTGCATAGAGAGGTAACCTAAAAGGAACACCTGAAACGAACGGCTAGAACGTGTTCTCGAGGGATCGGTGGAGCCTTGGGCTCAGGGAGACCATAGTGTACATAATAGTGTATGAAATAGTTAAGATAGATCGGATGTTGAACCGGGACAATATGTAAGGTGAGACGCTATTGAACCATGTGCTCGGAGTATTAAGCCTTTATACGTAAAGGGAGATTTTGAAGAAGGTGAACGTGATAGATAACAGAGAATAAGCAAACAAATCTAAAAGAACAAAAGAGAGTAGACCTCTACGTTATACGGAGTATACCAGTAGGTAGTTATAAACATGATAATCAATTAGGTACTACTACCCCGTACCTTTTTGATTGTAGGTGGGTAAAGTGCCGAGACTGTGAATTCCCCCCTGAACCATCTAGTTTTCTCCTCGCTTGGAGTCCAAATTATCTCCTTCATCTTAATCGTTAAAACGCTAAACTACATTTGGTTGATGCACGGCCAGTTTCTTTGCTTCTTTATTATTTCACCTCCCTACTTTCTATCGTTACATTTGGTCAATCTGGGGAGCGAGTACTGCAGGTACGTTGTTTCTGTGTGTTGTTTGTTGTTTATTCACGATCTAAAGATAAACGAAAGAAGAAAAAAAAATTAAAATTAAGGGGGTTCACTGACACATTGCACTCTCCACATTCTAGACAACTACGATTATTCTGCGCCTCATGACTATCAACTTCAATCGACTTTGATTTGAATTTCTTTTCCACCTGGCGTGTGGTTTAGAATGACCGTTTCACCGCCAGCATCGCCGACGGGCGCGACCCCGCGACCCATCAGCGCTGTGATGCGCACTCCGCGTAGTACCAGTCGCCTGAGTATGAGCAGCCGACAAGGGAGTCGTGCTTCCGATGAAGATGGCAAGACTGCAGTCAAAGTCGGTATGTATAATGCATTCCCCTGGACCGCAACCAAATTGATTCATACTGACTGGTGCGCAGCTGTCCGTGTACGACCACCACTGAAACCCACCGACCCCGGTTACGAATTGATTCCCCAGCGATTCCAGCGTTCTATGGTCCATGTCACCACACCAACGAGTCTGGACGTGGAGGTACCGAATGGTCGCAAGTTGTTCGTGTTTGATCGAGTTTTCCCCGAGACCACCGAGCAGGAGGGCATTTGGGAATACCTGAATGATAGTGTCGACTCTTTTGTCCAGGGCTACAATGTCTCGATTATGGCGTATGGGCAGTCCGGTGCTGGAAAGTCCTTTACAATGGGTACCTCCGGCCCCAGTGAGCAGAAGAATGTGCATGATATGGGTAAGTTTGAAATTCGATTGTTTACCAAGCAGGGACTGACTGTGTAATGTTTACTTAGGTGTTATCCCCCGTGCTGCGCAAGCCTTGTTCGATAAATTAGACGGCCCCTCAAAACACACGAGGACTAGTTCGACCTCGACCGGCCTCCGAACACCGCAACGATATTCTATGAGTTCTGCTGCAAGCTTTGGAAAACTGAACCAGGAAAAAGAAAAGACCTGGCAATTGAAAGCTACCTATGTTGAGGTATGTTCTGTGTTTCGAGGATATACCTGCAGAGATGGTATCTGACCACGATTTACAGATCTATAATGAGCACCTGAGAGATTTGCTGCTCCCAGATTCCACCCCTTTCAGTGATCGCAACAACGTTACAATTCGCGAGGATACCAAGGGTCGCATCCTTTTGACCGGTCTTCACCAAGTGAACATCAATTCCTTCGAGGATCTCATCAATGCCTTGAACTTTGGCTCGACCATCCGCCAAACAGACTCCACCGCAATCAACGCCAAATCATCCCGGTCGCACGCGGTCTTCAGTTTGAACTTGGTCCAACGCAAGGCTTCAGGCCCAGTGACCCCGACTCCCAAGGAAAAGCGCATGTCAATGCCTGTTGATTCCTTCGGTGGCGATTCCATCACTGTCGATAGCAAGTTACACTTCGTCGATCTGGCGGGTAGTGAACGGCTGAAGAATACCGGGGCCTCCGGTGAACGCGCCAAGGAGGGAATTTCCATTAACGCTGGCCTAGCAGCTCTAGGGAAGGTCATCTCACAACTTTCACGCCAGCACGGTTCCCACGTCTCTTACCGTGATTCCAAACTCACTCGACTTCTTCAGGATTCCCTAGGAGGGAACGCATATACCTACATGATTGCCTGCGTCACCCCAGCAGAGTTCCACCTGAGCGAGACTCTGAACACTATCTCATATGCTCAGCGCGCCAGAGCCATTCAGAGCAAGCCGCGCATTCAGCAAATCGCCGATGATGGCGACAAGCAAGCAGTCATTGACCGACTCAAGGCCGAGGTAGCTTTCTTGCGCCAACAGATCCGCAGCAGCGAAGGGTCTGAGCGCAGGGAAGGTAGCTCGACCGAACGAAGCGAACGCAAGAACGAGCGTGAGAAGCATCTGCAGAATCAGCTGTTGGATATCCAAGAGTCTTACAACAACCTCAGCCAGCGCCATGCTAAGCTCATCTCGACCATGGCCGATGACTCGGAATCGCAAACCAACGGCGAAACGAACGAAGCGACTTCGGAGATTGGCAAGAGTTCAGTCGAGAGAATGCAGCGGTCCAAGTCCTTTGCCGAATCCGTGGAGCAGATGGTCCTGGAGTACGAAAAGACCATTCAGACCCTGGAGGCATCGCTTTCTGACACTCGCGCCTCTTTGTCGACCGCGGAGACCGACCTGCTAGAGCGTGAGTCCAAGTGTGCCTACATCGAGACTGTCAGGGAACAACTTCAGTCCCGCATCCAGAAACTGCTGGACCGGGAGGCTAGCACTGAGGAATATCTCCATGAATTGGAGTCCAAGCTTGATGGCCACTCTGGGGGTGAGGAGAAGCATGCTGCTATTGTGGCTGAACTTCGCAAGGAACTGAGCCGTGCTCGTGAGAGCGAGGCTAGCTGCGAAGAGTACATCTCTACCCTGGAGGAACGTCTCGCTGACGGCGATCAGGACATGGAAATTTTGCAGCGCGAAGTGTTGCGATTGGAAAACGTCATCGAACGGCAGCGAGGACTTGGCCAGCTGGATACTCTACTTAGCAAGTTGGACAAGCACGGTGACAATGTCGATGGCGACTACCCTCACCATCCGCAAGCCCGCGGCAATGTGTCCTCTCATCGGCACACACCATCCCTGGACGTTCTCAGCGAAGCAGTCGAGACCGCCATCCCGGAATCTGACGAAGATCTCGTTGAGCCGATCATGGAAGTCGAAGATGAGTCATTCGAGCGCTCGGATTCCGAAACTGAGGTTCCTGGCGAGGATTTGATGGTTCTTCAGACCGCAACTAGCAGGCTCGAGGCGCGCCGCTCCGAGGCCCTTCGCGAGGAACCCGTCTCAAGCCCTGCCCAGTCCAAGTTTGTCGCTGATAAGCTCGAGACTGTCACCCAGGAGCTATTTGATCTGCGTCTGCAGCACGAAAACACCATCGGTGACTTTGAAATACTCGAATCCAAGTACGAGCAGGCCCTCAAGGCCCTAGCCGAGCTTCGTCAGGACAAGATCGACGAAGCCCGCCACCCAGCACCTATTCAAAATGAACTTTCGCCACGCCCTGTGTCTTTTTTAGGGAATGGAGACACTCCGACCTCGAAGTCTGGAGCACAACACTCATTCTCGCAGTCGCTCTCCTCGGAATTATCCTCGGCCGGGGAGCCATCCACCTTGCGCGAATCCTCTGAGGACGGATCAAAGGCAGTTTCATCCGCCCCGTCGACGCCACAGGTCATGTCCGCCGGCCATGTCGACCCGGAGGAGGCTGAGAGCATGCGCAAGCTGCTCGCCGAGCACCAGGAGAGCGCCGAGCTTATGACTCAGAAGTATACTGAGTTGCAGACCGAACACGAGGAAATTCTTGGACTGGTAGAGAAGCTGAAGGCCGAAGCTCAGCGTAACAAGTCGAGCTCGCCCCCTTCAACTCCCGGTTTCAAGATGATCCGTCGCATGACCAGCCAGAACCTCCTTTCTGGCGTGGACCGCGCGACTCGCGCCATTACCGGTCTGAGACTCATTGCTACTGAGGAGTTTGCCGAGAAGCCAGATGCTATGCACAACTTCGATTACCATTTGGACCAAACCATGCACGAGTTGCAAAGCCGCATGGAGCGTCTCCAATCCCTTGAGGCTGAGAACCAGAGTGTGAAGAAGGAAATGGAAATGAAAGCCACTATCATCTCCGGTCTGACTAGAGAGCGATCGAGCTTGACGGGTGCTTCGCCTGTGGATATGGCGTTGGTCTCCCAGCTGCGCGATCAGGTTGTCTCCCAAGAGCTCCAGATGGAGCAAATGCACTTGGCTCATGAATCTCGCCAGAAGGAGCTTTTAACTGAGATAGAGAATTTGAAAGGTCTCTTGAAGTCCCAGGAAAGCGCTACCCGGGCGATGGACGCCGGTGCCGAGGAGCAGGATAAGAAGATTGGTGTTCTGCAGGGTGAGCTCACTGAATGGCAGGGCAAGCACCAGAGTGCCTTGGAGTCCTTGCAGGCTTCCGAGAACCAGCTGACTGCCACTCTTGCTGAGTTGGAGGGAGCTTTGGCTTCTGTCGAGGCTATGCGCTCTGAGCGTGTTACCGCTGGTGGTGATTCTACCAACAAGGAAATCACGGCCCAAGAGCTCGAGGGTGGTCGCGTTGAACAGCAGGGCATTGTTGATAGCCTGAAGAAAGATATCGAACAGCACGAGTCTACAATTACTACTCAGCTTGAGACCATTGCTAGTCTTCAGAATTCTCACACGCGTGCTCAGGATGAACTGGCTGCCCAGATCACCACCGAAGACGCGGCAAATGCCGGTGCAGTCGACTTGGGTCTGACCTCTAAGGTTGCTGAGCTCGAGCGGGAGATTGCTACCCACAAATCAGTCGTCGATTCTCACCAGGGTGCACTAGATACCCTCCAGGAGTCCCATAAGCGTGAATTGGCCGAGTTGGAGGAGCGGACCAGAGCTGCTGCCCAGGCTGATCACGATGCGCGTATCGCTGAGAAGGAGACCGAACATGAACAATCCATGGCTACTCTGCAGAAGGAGATTACGGAGTCTCGCGATGAATTGGTCAAGCTACTCAAGGCAGTCTCAACCATTCTCAACTCCGAGGTCTCGGCTGAGAATTTGCCGGATCAGATTCGGGAGGTCCTGGCTCAAAAGCAGCAGTTCTCCGACAAGTATACCGAGCTCCTGGGCACTAACGAAGACCTTCGAAAGCAGTTGGAGGCCAATGGCGACTCCGACAGCCGTCTGGATGAGATGAACAAGAAGCACAGCGTCCAGGAGGCCAAGGTTAACGAGCTGGCTCTCTTGGTGGCCACACTGGAGGACACTCTTCGCCAGAAGGATGAGCAGGTCAAGAAAAAGGAAGCCCTGGTCGAGGAGATCACGATTGAGAAGCAGAAGAGCGTGCGTCTCGTCGAGGAGCTAGAGGAGCAGATCACCAGCAGCTTCGACCAGCACCACAACCGCCTGTCTGTGATCCAGCAAGAGCGCGATCAGGCCCTAGAAGACGCCAAAGCCAAGATCGTCATCTACGAAGGCGACATTGAAACCTACCAAGTGCGAATCGAGCAGTTGGAACTCCAAATCAAGAATACCGGCAACTCTGATGTTTCCCACGACCGCAGCAGCTCACTTACATCAAACCTCCGCAAGAGCTCATCCGCTGCCTCCCTTCCCTCGCCCCCGCCAGCAATCCCCCTCCCACCCCTCCCAACCATCGCTTCCCAACCAAATGGCACCTCAAGCGTCTCCCCTCCCAGCTCCCGCCATGCCAGCAAGGAGCTCGTCAACGCCCAGATAGTTGAGGACCAAGAAGCCCGTATACGAACAATCGAGAAACACCTTTACGCCGAAAAGCAGCTCACTGCCACCCTGGAAGAAGCGCTCGGCGACCTTGAGGCTCAAAGCAGCAAAGTCAAGAGTGACTGCGAAGCATGGAAGAAGAAGGCCTGGAGCTTCGAAGACGAACTCAACTCCCTGCGGAAAGAGCGCAGCTCCGCCCGCCTCTCTCTTCAAGCCGTCGAAGAAGAGCGCAGTGCCCGTCGCGAGGCGGAGGCTGCCCGTGCCCAGCTCGAGGAGCGCATGCTCGCTCTCAACAAGAAAAAGAAGAAGAGTACCCTCAACTGCTTCTAATTGTCTTTTGATCTTGGCCTTGAAAAGCGATCACGATCACCTCGTGTTTTTGCTATGTTTTTCACTTCTTGTTTTTTTTTTTCTCTACACTTTTTTAACCCTGTTTCATACCCCCCTTTTTTTTAGCCCAATTCCCTGTATTATGAGCTTTCACGTCCACCTTTGTCATATTGTGGTTTCTTCAACGTCAATACTTTGTGCTATAGCCCCCTTCCACGCATTTGTCTCTAATCACCTCCCCACATATCTTCGCCTCATTCTACGCATGACAATCTCATGTCTAGATGCCTGTCTTTTTATTTGAAATGAACCTGTACATTCCGTCGGCTGTTTAGATTGATATGCGTTGTGTTGGGTGGGAACTTCGTTCTTTCAAGTCCGTGATATCGAATTTCATTTGGGATTCGCTTGTATTGATGTGCTTGTCTTGGTGCTGTAGTTGTAACTAGGGGCAGTGATTATCACATGGGTTGTAATCTGAGATTAATTGATCCTTGCTGTCAGAGTTTATCGGTTTCTTTCTGTAGGATGAAGATGTGTATAGGCAATCGAATCTCCTGCGGCTTTTCCACTGCCCCGGGATATTACTTGTCCCGGGTCAGTGCTAACTGCCGATCTCCAAGCCACGTAGAAACAAATCGAACTCACGATCTCGACTAACATTTTCTCGGCGTTTCAACCCCCTCTTTCGATCAGAGAATAAACGGTGGGGTCAAGCCCGTCTCAGCATTAGCCTCGTCTCTACGACAAGCAAAACATACTTCAGTGGTCTTCCCAGTCCAATCTACACAAATTACAATCATGGGAAGAGAACAATCCCAGCCATGCAAGTCTAGAGCAAATCGCACAACCAATATTCGAAAGTAACACAGCCATCGAAACTGTGAGCCTTCCTAATTCCTACCCAATCCATCCAATAAATTTGACAACCCAGCCACCCATGGGCTTTGGTTAGGACGCCATTGACGAGCCCTTCGCTTCCTGGGTCTGCTCTTAGTTATCCGTCAAATCATCTGCGAGTCACTTATATGGATCCCTTTGTTTGCGGCAAGCCTAGCAACGCTGTAGGTGAAGATTGAGGGCTATGCTGGGAGGAATGGACATGGGAGTCATGACATTTTCATAAGTATACATCGTCATATTTTGTCAACAGATTCCCAGGAGTTTCTAGCACACACACTATACCACAATGCTAATTGAAGGTACATCGGCTGCCGAAAATGGATACGATGTTATCAGTATCGATGAGACTGCCCTGGAAGAACAGCTACCTAGGTGAGGCGAGCTATGCCGTTGAGGCAATAAATTCATTTTAAGAGTCACTGTAGAATCGTTTTCAGATAGCTGTTTAGTGTGGCAGAACCTCATTGTGTTCGCCGTCCAATTCCGCTTCCTTTTCTTTTGCCAGTTCATCAATCTTATTCCTCTTCTTCTTCTTCTTCATCATGCATAGTCCGCATAATGCTGTTTCCATACTTCATCTTTATTTCCGCTGCAACTTGTTCAGATACACTGTACCATAAGGAAATGATGTCAGTTCAGCAATCAATATTACAGTAAGAATGTTGTAGGTAAGACCAGGGGCTGTAACTTACATGTAGTGCAGCACTGGAGGAAAGATCAGAGGGGCAGGCAAAATTTTTCCGCCTGACTTTTCAATTGTTCCGTAAAATTGTCAGTATGAATCCTCTCAAGCTCCCTCTATAGTACTTACTCATGGATTTGCGTTAAAGCGCCCTCTGCTTCAGGTACAAGCTGAATCATAACACGTCTCTAATGCATCCAATGTGATATTAGTCAAGAATTCATTTTGACTCAAGTACGGGGTGCACCTGAGCTTCAGATTGACTGACGTTAGACATGATTGCAAGAAAAGTGGTGGTGCAAATGAATATATGTGTTGATTGATAGAGTAAATGGAACTTGGCTTGATAGTTGGTGCACTAGAGGTCATGAAGGACTTCAAATACCTAGCGGGTGATTCATTATGCTGATTTTCAAGTTTTGACTTGGACGATCGGGCCTGACGATTTGTTCTGATCGGGATTCATGGCTCCACTTTCAGCGATGCCACTTCTGCTGAGTAGTCGATCCGGGACCGTGGTGTGCTGAATCGAAAAGAACTACTCCGTACTCCACATGCTGAGCGGATCTATCCAGTTTCTTCTTTATGCTAGCTAGCACTGGTGTCCGAGGTATCTTGCCCATCATTATGGTTGTGAGATTTTATATTGAGGATAGCTTGGTAACATGTTCTCACACTGTTAGAATTTCTACCAACTCGGTGATGTACGCAGCCGGGCAGTGAAACGCGTTGCCACTATCGGTGTCCAGCTCGGTAGTGGATTACGTTACCCCTCCGTTTTAGCGCCAAAATATTCAGGAGATTCATCTTGCTGCAGGCCCAATGACGTTACTTCCGGAAACTCCGAAATCTAGGCAATCCAAAACAATGCTGGCATCTGATGAAGATCAAGGATCCTTGCGGAAAGATATGCTTGCCATCTATGCTTGGCGCGTTTACACCGTGAAGGATCAGCAGAGCAGTCTTTGGTGGCGGAGATCGGAGAATTACTGATTGGGATCTACGCTTTGTGTCCAAGCTATTGTATTGGGATTTTGGTAGAGTAAGTAATGGCCGGACGGCTTTTTTTATCGTGGGGTTTTCTGGTTCTTCACAATGCTCTCCCATCAGAGTTCTCCTATCCACAGCCGTATAATTACTGTCTACAGTATCAATTGATAAAAGATACCGAATGAATAAAATATTATACAATTACCCTCAGACCATTTCAAACAAGCAAATGATATACGTCACTCTATGCACATTAAAGTCTTGGGATAAGTGGGGTAACGCAGAGTATTCACCCTGATGTTTGGTGAGCAATGTGAGAGGAGGAGAGGAGGATCGATGTATCTGACCCGCTCGCCAATACGTGTCTATCTAGCACCAAGAAAAGAAATGGCAGACTCTATATAATTCATAATTAAAGGTGATCTCTAAACTATAGACCCATCAAATAGCATTTGCGCATCTGCCATCGAACATCCAGCTTTTCACTTATACTCATAATTATATCCGCGTGATTTCTCTACTAGGGCTAAAATTCCAATTCTAAAAGCTTCACTCCATAATGTGGAAAGCCTCTTGTAATGTCGCGCAAGCGATATCGAAGACCATCTGCTGTGGATACTACATAAGTGTTGTGGTGGCCGTTGGCCGCCAAGCTCAACAGCTTATCAGAGCGCAGCTACTTAGTAGTCTGAGATACTTTCTTTCCTCTCTTTCTTATGGATTGAATCACTTATCATGTATATCTTCTTCGTAGCTATTCAACAATAAAATATTTAGAAGTGGTAGCGGCCATGACTTAATGGACATCCGCTCACCTATTATAAGAGTTCGACCTAACTCATCCGGCATGTTAGGCAGTCTCTCTATCTGGCTCCTACAGACCTTAGTTAAGATCATCTTACGGTAATCAGTTTGATCCTAGTGATAGAGCATTGTTTTATGCTTCCTTTCCAAACGGTGTTCTGCTATTTACAAGGCCGTGCTCCACGTCAATAGATATGCTAGGTATCTAGCAGTCGTTTGTTAGTGACTCGTGAGCTTTATGGGAGAGCTAACTGATATAACGCTGAGCCATGCTATCGTCTTCGTGAATATCATTAAGCTTCTATTCGGCCACACTTACTATCTGTTTTTATTAGCTTGGGTCTAACGAAGGACTGTAATAAATGCATATACCGACAGAATCTACCTACTTGATTAGATGCAGTCGCCTAGTATAAGACATACATGTATTGTAGCCACAAATAATTTTCTACGATAAAGAGATAATTTCACGACGCCGAATCCGGTCGTAATGATTAGGGTAATTTCTCATAGATCGACTTATTAATTCTATAAGGCCCGGGCAAATAAGGCTAAGAATGATATTAAGCTTTCTATAGGCAGGGCACTATAGCGTACGAGATCTGCAGAGAAGTTTGATGTCAAACAAGTAGCTTTAAAGTGTCCTATCTACCCCTAGACTAAGACGTGATGGTGAAAGGGTATATATGGGTCCATGACCACAAACTAACTGACAGCATCTATAGTTTAATGTATTGACTAGGCCCAACCTACATTAGTCGAGTTAAGATAACTCAGATAGTTATAGCTAATATATAACCAAGGCTTTCCTTTCGTACGTTTTTGCTTAAAAAAAATTTTAGTGCTTGAGGAGTAAATCGGACAGGAAAGATCCCGTAGCGATAAAATGATTGCTAATTCTAGAAGCGTCATTGGCCCTAGAATGCTCATTACCATATATGCGTACACTCTTACCGAGCCGATATAGCCCATAAGATGCTATAAGGTACCATAAAGAAAAGTCCGGCAAATATCTGATGGCTTGGAAGAAGAATTTCATAGGACTAATGACGATAGTATAGATTAGAAAACAGAGCAAGGATTCCGAGTGCAGAAGTCTCCTGCGGATAGTTACTAGGCTAAATCCATTTTGTATTAAGAGGGGTGCTTACGATCATAGTAAGCAGATTTCACATCTCACTAAGGGGAAAACTAAATGTTTAGCTTTGGTGTCCGACGATAATATGAGTTGACAGCAGAACAAAAGCCATCTAGCCTGTTGCTCGATGAATCTTGCGGCAAGTGCGCCAGGAAATATCCAGCAGTCCGGACAGAAAACTAAGATGAGCAGCTGATAAAGGGAAGATCATGTTGATGGGGGCCAGTTTGCATGCGCTGCGGCCCAAGTCTACGAGCGATTCGGTACGCAAAAAGACCAGAGCGACGTTGACGGCGACGTAAGAGACATGGAGAAGGATACCAGCTCGGGACCATGGTCCAAGGATTCGGTGCCTACGAACGAGGACAGGGAGGGTCAGACGCCCGAGAGAGTTTGTTCTCAGCTAGTCTTCTCTCTCTCATTATCATCTCTTCATCGGAGAATCGATCATTTTCATCTCTATGAGATCTACGTTTCCATCGCCCAGTATCCCACATCAACTTATTCGATATTGCTTTTGATATGTCTTTGAGGTTACATTTGCTGTTCACAGCCGTTATGCACAGCAGCCTTCCCCTGAAACCCCGCTCACTTGGATATCGTTAAATATCTGGTCCATGTGTGCGAAATCTACACAATTTCTCTTTTTCGACATCCTAGCTTCTATGCACCGACAAGATGGCCTCAATTGCGAATCGATTACTGTTTCCTGATGAGAAGACTCTCTCTGGGATTTTCCCCCATGTCATTGATTTCAAGCCAACAATCTGCGACGTCCTCGCAAACACATTCGAGACCTGTACTTTCAGAATTCAGCTTGATAGTGCGCCACTACCAGACTACCCAAAGGATCTCATTATCCGGTTCGAGAGATCGGGAAGGTCCTTGGCCGCTTTGGCAACTTTCCAGCGTTTAGTAAGCTCTCAACTAAAGGATCTTGTTCCGTCGGTATTGCAGGTGGGCACTACGATGACCGCAACTGCAAAAGCCGAACAAGTCGATTACTTTGTGACCCCATATTTTACGGAAACCATTCTCCTCGAAGAAGTGTGGGATGCACTTGACCAAGTAAATCAGCTGCAGCTAGTAGATTCAGTTGTTCTTGCCGTGGAGCAGCTTCAGAAGCTTGACCTCAAGAAGTTTGGCCACAGCCCAGAAGGAATCCCTTACATCTCAATCGATGATACACCTCCCCAGCCAGTCGAGATTGCAATAGGTGGTCTAGCGCATGATTTCTTTCCAAACGTCAGACAGTTCTTACGTGGACTACTTCACCCGGAGAGGAAGAAACCACGTGATTGGAACTTGTTGGAGACGGATAGCGGAATCACTATTCAATTCGCATATGGAGATATTGGTCAGGTGCACTTGTCTCACTCCGATTTGGATGAACTTCAGCGGAATGTCGTATTCTGCCACAATGACCTCGAGCCACGCAACATCCCCATGAGGAAGCTATCATCTGGGAAACACGAGCTAGCCGGCGTGATAGACTGGGAAAGGGCAGGATTATTCCCATTTGCATACGAATTCGGCTACAAGGATACGGTCTTGGGTTCCTCAAACCTGAATTTTAGCTGGTATACTCTGTCAAAAACCAGTCGTCCCATCTGTTGCCCCAAGGGGAGTGCCACGCAGAACCCATCAAGGCACTCCGGATTATAGACAACTCAAACAAGAGATCGAGGAAACGAAATTTCGGCACACAGGTTCAGGCAAAGTGGTTGCATGAAGAGATTGATGAGGAGAATCATGAAGACTATATGAAAAGCAGCAGAGTAGAGAGCTGAAGTTATTGATTCGTTTGCCTGAGACTAGGAATTGTAAATTTATGCCAAACTGTGGAATCAATCAGCTAAGAAACAAGAGAGATCATCGAAGCTATCTTATGAAGGCTTCGGTAAGAAGCTGTCCAACAGTGCAAAGGTTGGAAACTGCGAGAAATGGGAGCTGTTGGTTGGATCTACGCTTTCAAGTTTTGTTTTATGCTTTCGCATTGGAATAATGGTACAGCAAATAACGTCCAGACGGCTTTTTTCTTTATCGTAGGAAAGTATCACCTAGATCCAGCCGGAAAAATGACAGGGAATAGATTTGAAGTCTTCTGATTCTTCACAATGCTCTCCCATCAGAGTTCTCCAACCCCCGTCGTATCAAAGTATAAAAAACAAAAACAAAAACGAAGACAAAAATACAAACGAAAAAAAAAAGAAAAAGCAGAACATAATTCCTCAGCATCATTTGCGAGGAGACTTAGAGGCTCGGGCATCAAATCCAGATCCGCTTGACATACGACCGACTTTTGGACCTTGGAGTTCTCCAGTACGGCGAAAGATTTCATATATCATCGAGACAACCTCCTCGCTATTGTCGAGCCAATTGTATTTTTTCTGGATGTACTGTAACAAATATCAGCAATTGAGTTCCAAGTTGCTCAAAGACTTCCCTGTCATACCGTGCGGTCAGGGCGGAGAATCAAAAAGTGCCATTCATCACTGTCTGTAGCAATACCGCACACATGAGTGTCTTGATGCGCTCGAGTATTGTGTTCTTGAATAATTGCTATACATGTCAATTCATATTCATGCTATAGGTCACAACCACTTACCCATATAGGCGAGGCATTGCAGCACTCCTGTACTTAGCATTGCGGGGTTCTTCGCTTCAACCATGGCCATATTTGAGGCATGGTTGTTGTGCTGTCCGTACCACAGAGAATAATCGACAATTCCCTCGATTAGAACGAGCTCCTTATCCACAGTCCATTCGAGTTTCATTGAGAACTCGTATTGGAGATGAAGGGATCTCACGGTGCTGATCGAAGACGCCGAGGAAGAGGAACCAACCGAACTTCTCGGGTTGGTGGAGTCACGCTTGACTTGAGCTAGAGTTGTCAGCATGATTGCGTCTATGCGAGATCTAATCATGGCCTCATTTTGAGGCGAGCCTTCTGTGGCCCGATTGTAATCGGAAAGGATGAGATCTATATCTGATTAGCATATACTTGAGCTTTGAATCATCGCCAAACTTACTTAGGTGTTGAGGGACGGAAATTCTGGTATTAGGTGGAGGGGCAAGCTTGAATGGTAATGCTAGCACTTTTTTAAGATGGAAGATTTCTGGAATACGGATTGTCGGTAATTGAGTCACAGCGACTTTTCGCAACTTTGGCTGAGTCTTCTTGACGCTAGCCGAGCGTATAATTTTTTCGACTTCCGCTGTTTCCTTGAGAATCTCTTCATTCTGGACGCTGTGGCGCACCTTGGTGGCTAGAGACTTGAAGCTTTTCTCTAGATTGGTGATGATGGCATCCATCTTGATTGCTTTTATGGTTAGTTCAAATGGCTTGGTATTTGCTGATGAGGATATTGATAATGTCGGTATAAGGATGTGTGTCACTGCTTTTTGAACAAAAAGAGAAAAAAAGCTGTTTTCGTGGGTTGTGTTCGTAGGCTGTTGTGTGAAACGCAGGTGGTTGTAGAAGAAAGAGAGGTTGGAATGCCCCAAATTCAAATTATAGTCCAGGTCTGGGATAAAGTAGAGAGAGGACTGTGATAAGGGTAACGATAGTGTCGGTTAAGATATGTGTTTTGTTTTAAACAAAAAGGCTGTTTTCATAGGTTAAATGTAGGTAGTTGTAGAAGAAAGAGAGCGGGAATGCTCTAAATTCACTTTACAGTCAAGTTCTGGGACCAATTATAAATCAATATGAATGAGTTATAGGCTAATTTATTTATTCCTCTTTACATATGTAGTTTATAGCGAAAACAAGAACATGTACCTTTTGTATGTGAATTGCATATAAAAAGCACAGTAGTAGTTGGTGGAAGAACGCCAAGACCCGTTCTGAAAGTGGAGAAGGGGAATAAGGTTGCTGCACAAACCCGTGGACGTGTGTGTGGAGTCATCCACTACTTACCTACCTACATATGTAGGTACTGGACAGCTTCTGCCCTCGTCATTCCTCCAAGCTACATGCTATCAAGGTGATTTCTCTCGCAATGACCCGAACGAAGGAATACAAAAAAATAGTGGCGACTTACCACCTCTCACCTACTAGGTGGTGGAACAAGCGGCAACTCAACTCAAGAGAAACTTGGAATTGTCCAGATCATTTAGGTTAGCTTGTTCAATGGTTAAATTCTCCAGAACTTCAGCTAACAGTTGGGAAGTTTATCTGTGGAGCGACCTGAAGTTCGTTATCGGCCCAGAGGTCAGGTCTCATCGGCCATCGTCAGTGATAATAGAATCACTTCTCCTTACCCTGCTCGCAGACAAAATTCGCGAGGGACTCCCTTATCCTGACTGGAAAATGGACCTGTATCATTCAGAATATCTTCATTTGAACTTTCAGGAGCGGATAATCACACCGGGGATGGTCGACGAGGAAACATTGGCTCCAGAAAATCTTATCGACTATGTGTTGTGGTACGGACTCAAATCGGAGCTAGAAACAAATTTACTCGTTATGAAGACCGGAAGCCCAGTGCTTGAAAGTGAAAATCTGCTTCGAAATATGGCCAGAATCCACAATGCACGCAAGATCGCAAAAAGAGATGCTGTTATCAACGGTATCATGACTGATGGGTCTAAATGGGTGTTTATGCATCTTACCAACAATAGTCGGGTAAGGAAGTCTTGTAGAGAACAGATCGGGATCTTTGCGACTAACAATCTTTTAGTACACTATCAAGCATCTCGGGTGGGAGACCGAGCGACAGCAGATTATGGGCCAGATTCGGAATATCTTCGGTAAGGCAGCTAGCCTCTACAAATCAAAAGCACAGCCACGATTATCGTTACCCAAACCCACTGTTGTCGAAATCAGTGGCTGTCACATTGAGGACCTACCTGATTCCGGCGATGAGAGTGAGCAGAGCATCGATGAAACTTCTGTGCCCGACGTGGCTTAGGAAACAGAAATTGCTTTGTGGGCTAGCTCCGATTTTTCTAGGTACACATATAGCTGGATTATCTAGCTACTGAATGCTTTGTTTCTTCTCGGTGTTAAATATCCTATGATGAGCTAGAGCATGCGCCGATAGAAATTGCTGTGATCCTTCGATGGCGAGAGATTCGATAGCACCAGTAAAAAGTAATTCCCACTGTTCCTGTCATGACTTAAATTACGATATAACTAAGTTGTTATAACTAGTTAAAAGTGTAAGCTTATTTATATTTATAGCGAAGGATTTAGGGACATAAGCTACTAACTTTATTTTACCGAACTACAGGGCCTGATAGCATGCGGAGTTGCCATGTTATCTGCTAGATTTGCGTAACAAAACTAAATATTAAACTATAAGGAATATGCTGATTCATAATATCAGGCTACTATGATTCAGTATGAAACAAATGTCTAGTTCTAGGTCAAAAGACGTGGTAGAAAACGTAAGATGGGCAAAAAAATACATTCAATCGTGTTGACGAGCCCAGTTTGCATATCTTTGGTCTAAATTATTATATCGAGCGCTTTTGGTTGTAGATCTCCGCAACCTCGACCCTCTTTTGAATAGATTAATACATTTCTTAAAGTTGACCCGAATACGTGGGCCGATTTCTATCAATTGTTAACAGGATTAATATCTACTGGTTGGCCCCGAGGGTAGGGTATTAATGGAATTCCAATTGATTGTAAGCCTAGATCAATTGAATTGCAGCTGCACCAACCCGTTGACCGTGTGCTTTGCCTCTGCTATGTCTACATAGTCAAGCCCCTTAGTCTTAACCACATGACGAATGAAGCCCTCCGCAAAAGACGTACAAAGTTGATCTTCCTGCTTGTATGAAGGCGTACCTAGATTCAATCTATATCAGTACTCCTGCTATGTTCAATTCCCACCTTTTCTTCAGAAACAGATATAATGACTTACCGTGGTCTATGCAGTGCGTTTCCAATGCTTTGCCAGCGTGGTAAATAGCAGCTCCGGCGATCAACTCATAGGAGTTCATCTCCATGAGCTGCGTTTTGTACTTCGTGATACTCAAAATTGTACTCGCGGTAGACATCTATATAATCAACTTCAGAATGAGAACATGGTCTTGATACAAGAAAGGGGGGAGGAGGAAAAACTTACTAACAAAACACATTCTGGTGAGACGGGGTTGTACTAGAGAGGAAGTGGTTGCCCCCAGGCCCTCAACGACAATTAAATAAACTCGCTTAGGCCCCTATATTTTCTTACTCAAACCATGCTGCAAGCGAGATTGTCTTGAGACACATGAAATCTCTGATGCATAATGTACGAATTCCTCGGTGGCATTAGAATTGAAATTAGAACAACAATATTGTATTAATTTCCTAGCCGCTCTCTTTGGCATGGATTTAGGATCTTAACAACTGGCTAATCTCAACACTGGAAAATTTTCGTATGAAACCTTGAAGCTTAGCACCAAACTACCTAGGTAGTTAATATCTTTTATACACTATTGTATTAGCAATGACTGAATAGCAATAAAAGGCAGTGAAATATCGCAGAAATCCACTAGCATCACATGACGCGTATACACGTGTCTCCAAGATCGCGGCACCTTCTCCAACCAAGCAACTCACCATGGGCCTCCAGCGCTCTAATGTGACAATAATCCATCCGGATCTAGGCATCGGAGGTGCAGAGCGACTAATAATCGACGTCGCTCTAGCCCTCCAGAACCGAGGGCACCGCGTAACAATCTACACCTCCCACCGCGATAAGACGCACTGCTTCGACGAAGCACGCAATGGCACGCTGGACGTCCGCGTGCGCGGAAACACCATCTTCCCCGCCCATATCTGCGGCCGACTCCATATATTAATGGCCGCATTGCGCCAGCTTCACCTCACTGTATCGCTACTCGCCGAACTCGCCGCAAGCCGGACGGAGAAAGCTTCCGCCGACGAAGACCGAGACGACATCTTCATCGTGGACCAGCTACCGGCCTGCGTGCCCTTTTTGAAATCCTTCGGTCGAGCCCGCGAATCCCGACGCCAGCGTATCCTGTTCTACTGCCATTTCCCGGATCAATTGCTTGCGCGCCGGGATGAGGGCGGTTCGCTGCTTCGTTTGGCGAAGGTGTTATACCGGTTTCCGTTTGATTGGTTCGAGGGGTGGGCGATGAGTGCATCGGACCGGGTTGTTGCGAACTCGAAGTTCTCTCGTGGGATCGTGCGTGATGTGTTTGGCTCGGATCGATTGGGTGATGTGGAGGTGGTTTATCCATGTGTTGACATGGATGGCAACTCATTGCCTGAGAAAGCGGATGAAGACCCTCTCTGGGGTGGGAAGAAGATCTTACTCAGTATCAATCGCTTTGAGCGCAAGAAGGATATGGCGCTGGCCATTCGAGCTTATAATGGGCTAGGAGCGGAAAAGAGGCAAGGGACACGGTTGGTGATTGCTGGTAAGTACTATTACGATATAATCTTATGGCATGATTTTCTCTAACCTCTATAAGGCGGTTACGACAATCGTATCCAGGAGAATGTTCAATACCACCAAGAGCTGGACAAGCTCGCCACTGGCCTTGGATTGAAGACCGCGACATCTAAGACGGTTGTTTCTGCAATTTCCATTCCTGACTCGATCGATATTCTTTTCCTTCTTTCTGTTCCGACTGCATTCAAAGATACATTACTTGCGCAATCCAAGCTTCTTCTCTACACTCCGATCAATGAACACTTTGGCATTGTACCCGTCGAAGCGATGCGGGTGGGCCTTCCAGTTCTGGCATCAAACACCGGAGGCCCGTTAGAGACCATTGTCGAAGGCGAAACGGGCTGGCTCCGGGACGCCCATGCCGACGATGAGTGGACTGCTGTGATGGACAAGGCTCTTTACGGACTGAGCCAGAAGGACGTTGAGCGCATGGCTGCTGCAGGCAAGGTGAGGGCGCAGCAGGAGTTCTCTCTTACTGCTATGGGTGATAGGTTAGAAGAAGAGATATCTACTATGCTTACCGCGGAGAGAAGGCCTTTCACTGGATGGCAGCAAGTGTCTGCTATCTTGGCTTTGCTTGGAGCTGTCCTTGCATTAATAGCTGCAATAGTGCTTCGAGCGATCTAATTCCTAGTTTAGAATCATACCCAATGCAAAAATCTTCACTGTTGATATCTGTTGATACCACCCAACAAATAGAACAAACATATCACATGACCTCGTGTTTTGTACGCGGTGACGTCGCGTCCCCCTCTATCAGTTAATCTTTCCCCATAATCGATCGCCCTAGTGGCATTGGCAGTCATAATGCCCGATTTCATAGACCTCATATCCTCCGACCCGCCTGTTCCGCCAAGCCGTCAGCCGAAATTGACACAGCCAGAGCTTCCGTCGCGGCGGCCATCCCACCACCCTATAATCTCCTCTGACCCGTTTGATACCTCGCTGTTCGATTATGAATTGGACAAGCCTGCTAAAAGGAGAAGAGTGAGCGAAGAACCGGTTTCAGCGCCACAAATTGCACCGCAAAAAGAGGCAAAATCTGCTGTGGCGGAGTCTTGGTTTCAAATCTCCGACGATGATTTTGACCTGCCGCCGCCAAAGGTGTTGACCCAAAACAAACTGACCCAGTCGCGCGTTAACGAGTCGGATCCAATCGCCTTTACCTCTCCTGGTCCAGGCTCTCTGTCTAAACCGGCTGCATTGCGCAAACCGAGTTCTATGACTTCGGATATCCTCGCGCTTGACGACGACGACGAATTTATGGACTTGACCAAACTTCCACCGTCAAGCTTCCGAGGGCGTAGCGATATTGAGGAATTCAGCGACCCTTTTGCGCTACCGGAGTTTGCTGATCTGCTGGCAAAGCCTCCACCAGAGCCAACTGCTTCGAAACCGATATTCTCTGAAAGCACAGCTCGCTTACTGGCTCGCCTTAGAGAAGAGGAAAAATGCGACACCAGCCTTTCAAACTTCGGAGCACGAAAACAGAAGGGTTCTAGTATTGAAGACATAGCTGTAGAGTTAATCTCCGACGACCTCGATGAACCTGCCGCCCCCCGGAAGACAGCAAAAAAGGCAAGCAAGGTCGATCCCGCAGCAAAAGAAGCAAAGGCCAAAGCTCGAGAGCAAGCTAAGTTGCAACGAGAGCAAGAGAAGCAGCTTGAAAAAGACCGCAAACTGCAGCTCAAAGAAGAGAAAGCGAAAGAGAAACAGCGCGCTGCTGATATTGCAAACGTCAACAAGCTCAAGGTGAACAAAAAAGACTCCACGCCCGAGATGATTATCGACATGGCCACATCTCTAGAAGACACCAGCGTGGGCACCCAAACCATTGAATTCATGAAACGACTCGGCGTCCAATCAACATTCTTCCCAAGCCCAATTCCGAACGTAGTCAAATGGCGCCGCAAAATGAACGCCACATACAACAAAACACTCCGCCACTGGGAACCATGTCCATCCTTCATCCAAACAGAAAACCATGTCCTGTGCCTCGTCCCAGCACAAGAATTCATCAACATGGTAACCCCGTCACCAGACGGCACAGAAAGAGAAACCCTCGAAATCCACGTCCTGCGCGTCAAATCCGCCTATCCAAACAGCAAACCCATCTACCTAATCGAAGGCCTGACAGCTCTAATGCGTAAAAACACAAACGCCCGCAATAGAGCCTTCCAAGCCCAAGTCCTACGACAAATGGCAGAACCAGCGCCCGAGCCAGAAAACACTCGCAAAGGCAGAAAACCAAAGAAAAAGACAGAGGCCCCTATCATCGACGACGAAACTGTCGAGGACGCCCTCCTCCAACTACAAGTCGCCCACTCTTGTCTTATCCACCACACTACCGCGCCGCCGGATTCTGCGGAGTGGATCAAGAATTTCACCGAACATATCTCTACTGTGCCGTACCGGCGTGAGCGGCAGGAGGCGCAGACTGCGGCATTTTGTATGGATACCGGGCAGGTGAAGACTGGTATCGATAAGCATGATACTTTCATCAAGATGTTACAGGAAGTTAATCGCGTTACGGCGCCGATGGCGTACGGCATTGCAGGTCAGTATCCCTGCGTCACGGATTTGGCGCGTGGCATGCGCATTCATGGTGCTATGATGCTGGAGGATATCAAGGTTTGTTCTACCTCTTGAGTTGTGATCTTGTTCTTTTGGAACTTGGGACTTTACGTTGAACTTCCTTGCTGACTAGTCATAGAAATCTGCGAATAGGAATGGCGCTTTGACCAATGCGCGTATTGGTCCTGCTGCTAGTAAACGACTGTACAAAGTTTTCACGGGCCTTGACCCGCGATCCACAGACATCTAGGTTTATCTTTGGATAAAACAATTCTGGTTTAGTGTCTTTTGGTTAACACCTGCTGCTCGCGGGTGGATTCTGGATATTGGATATTGCATTCACTTGGAATGATAGATGACTGTTGATTCAATTGTTTATCTTACCCTATAAGAACATCTCTTTGGATGAGAACTTGGAAGCTGTCCAGTATTGGAACTGAAAAGAGATCTCTAAATATTTCCATCTTATTGATAAGTGATGAATAGATATATCAATGGATCCGAAGATCATTCCTGGATGCATAGTCCCCTTTTTGCTTCTTCTTTTTCTCTACAGAGACCATAAGTAAGAGAAAAGTAAGAGCGAAGTAACGGAAAAATAACGGAAGAGTGAATATATACATACTTAAGTAATGTAGGTCAGATCATACACATATAGATGACCTGTTCAGCAGATGACCTGCTCAGCCTTCTTTGTTCCTTCCTCCATTCTGGGCCATATTGCCATTCGAACTCCTTGAGGGTATGGATACCCATCAACAACTTTGCCCTCTCCGCCATCTTCTTTCATCCCAACCATGGAGAATAAAAAGGGCAAGGTAAGTTCGCGATTAATTTTTCCATTCCTCTACAGACATCCAGCCCTAGCTTTCAGCTCTCTTTCTAACGAAGAAGCGTATAGCTGGTCCTCTTGAGAAAAAGAGTCCGCATTTGCGACAGCCGGGAGGCTCTGAGACTGAAATTCTCTCACTTTCCACACCAAACTTTTCTCATCTCAGTTTCGCTCAAGGACGTTCCCAGTGAACCCAACTTGATTCAACAGTCAATAAATCCGTATTCCAGAGATATTCAAGCTTAGGGAAGTGACAGCATCCCCATTCGACCTTACTCCCCCACCGAATACCAACATCTCCGTCCCTCAACACCTGTGTAAGTTTGGCGATGATTCAAAGCTCAAGTATATGCTAATCAAATATAGATCTTACCCTCTCCGACTATGATCGGGCTACAGAAGGCTCGCCTCAAAATGAGGCCATGATTAGATCTCGAATCGACGCAATCATGCTCACAACTTTAGCCCAAGTGAAGCGCGACTCCACCAACCCAAGAAGTTCGGTTGGTTCCTCTTCCTCGGTATCTTCGATCAACACGGTGAGATCCCTTCATCTCCAATACGAGTTCTCAATGAAAATTGAATGGACTATGGATAGGGAGCTCGTTCTCATCGAGGGGATTGAGAGTTGTTGTCTTGATGCACCTAAGGAGTAACTTGCCTGGGTAATTGGTATTTAAGTGCCCTGACGGAAGTGTTCAATTTTCACAATGGCAGCACTAACTTAGTAGGCCACATTATTACCTACTATTCGAAAAATGATTTCGTGGGAAGATAAACTACCCACTATATACAGAATGCCAATACTATGTAAAGCTCCGAACACCAAAGGATCCAGCCATGATTAACCAGATCCAATCTGAAAGAAATCCAAGAGCGAAGCTAGTAAAACCACAAAATGAAATGAATGCAATGCATCTAAACAACAACCCCCCTCCTCTTCCACCCCCTCCAGGCAACCAACCAAGCAACAAGTGCAATCCAAACACTCACTGTGCACCCAACGGCCCAGAACCCATAGCACCGCCAGCCATGGCACTGCCCATCCAACCCATCGCCCCGATCTATCGCATCTTGGTAAGCAGCGGAGTAAACGATGCCCCAAAGGGCCGCCCCAGCAGCAGGCATCATAGCCACAATGCCCCAGTTCGTGGCGAAGTTCTCCACGCCCCAGACGACGGAGATGATGATCGGCGCTAGGGAGAAGGCGCTGCCGTACCCGAAGCCGATGAGCGCTGTGGTCAGGTTGAAGATGCCTGGGTAGGTTAGGGGGAGGGGGGAGGCCAGGAGGAGGTAGCCTAGAGATAGGAGGAAGGCTGAGGGGAGGAGGAAAGTCATGCGCGATAGAGTTAGGCCGGAGGTTGTTGGCTCCAAGTGTCTGTGGCGCGCTCCTTCTGGGATTGGCGGGAATAGATGCGTTGCTGGTGGTGCGAAGAAGTCCGAGAGGGAACCTGTAAGGAGGCGGGCGATTGTTGAGGTTAGGGCTATGGTTGTTACGTGTGTTGAGGGGGAGCCGGCGGGTGGGGAGATGCCGGTGTAGGATAGGGGTGTTAGAGTTGGGATGATTGTGCCGAGCTTTGGGGTTGTCAGTTTAATATTATAGTTGGCTGAGAAGTTGAGAGATCACTCACGTTGTTGATGTATGATTCCCCAGGACCGGTGACAAGGAAGAAGCCCGCGGCCAACCACCACATTGTCTGATCTTGCAGGAACACTCTCGTCTCATAATTGAGGAGCCAGTTCTTCTTTCGACGCTCTTCTTCTTCGCGCTCCTTATCCAGTCTTTGCTGTTCACGCTCCTCATCAGATAAATTCGAGTGCTCTTCATCGAACGCATCAGAGAACGTCCCATATTCAGCCGGCGTCTGGATTCCATTCCGTGGGCGGAAGAAGTCACTCTCTTCCAACAGCCCACTGCGCTCCAGCTCTTCAACCGTCTCATCGATATACTTATCATCATCTTCAACGATGCGCAATGCAAAAGTACCGATTATACCAATGACAAACAGCAACACCGCCAAAAAGACAAAATACTTAAAAACATCAAGGTCCCCATGGGTGCCATCGGGAAGACGCTCATAAAACAGATATGTTCCAATCTGACTCTGCCACATCCCACTCAACCCGAAAGCCGCAATGGGCACAGCAAGCATAATACCCTTATGTTTACCTCTGCCGAAGTTTTTCGCGCACGTAGCCACGGCAGCAAGGTACATACAGCTCGTACCTGATCCAATAGCTACAAAAGCGACGATCATAACCCAAAAAGGCCATCCAGACCCGCCCGCATCAACAGGCGGACCACTCAAATACGCAAACGCAGCGAGGAGATACCCGGCGCCGAAAACCGCGCCGGAAAACAGAGACAGCGGCGATGGGCTGTACCGATCACATAGGTAGCCGAATAGCGGGACGGGGAGGTACATTGCTATCTCCGCAGCGATGGAAACCGCATTGACCTGCAGCTGCGAGTAATGCAGCCGCGTAAGCAGGAGATGTCCGTATAATGAGAACGCAGTGATGCTGCCGGCGCCCAAGCTGTAGGATTCAATCGGTTAGCTTCGAGCACGTTACTGCAGCAATACATACGTACCAGGTCACGACGCCCCATCCGAAACTCACTATTCGGATCACTTCCTTTTGCATCTTCAGCCGGTCCCGCTCGACGATTTCGCCGACGACATCGCTCAACAGCCCGTCGTCGCTTCGTAGGCCCTCGCCCGAGCTGCGCGAGTGTCGTGAGCTGGGCCGTTGCCGCGCGGATCCAGGGTTTCGGTCGTTTGGGTTTTGCTCCGTGTCTATGTCTTGGAGGAGGGGGCGGTTGGCGTCGAAATCCCGCTTATCGATGGAGTGGCTACTCCCTGTCATGGTTTCTCCGCACCGGCAGAACGGTGAAGCGGGTGGTTTCTTGGGGTAGGGAGGATAAGGAGAATTTTGGCCTGGAAGGGGGAGCTAGGAGGAAGCTGATTTTGGAAATTGTGGCGTTTTGTTTCGGCTTTGAAATGTCGGCTGAGCACGTTTGTTGTCCCCCGACTCGTGTGATGGAATGGCGGGGAGTCGGAGTCAGCGTCAGCTGGGTGGATCGCCCGCGAATGTGTTGTTCGAAGCTTGAGTTGGCGCTACGTCATTGGCTTTCGGATTGCCAGTGGGATTATGTTCACTGTGACGCTATTGAATGGATGATATATTATAAGGATAGCTGGGAGCTGGGAACTGGGAGCTGTCGAAGCCGAGAGCTCTAAAGTGGAGAAAGTTGGAGTCATTACACGTGATTCGCCAGTTAGCCATCCTGTACGACCCTTTCCGGACCTTGCATGACCCAAATCCAGTAGCCCGTGATTTCTTTCCTTTGCTTTGCCACAACTTCTGCCTAGTAAGAGATTCAATTTGATGTGTCCCGCGATCTCTACTGACTTTTTCAAGCCATTTCTTCCGGGCGCCGTCATGACTGTCGTATACATTGAGTGAGTGCTCCTTTAAATTATTAAGAGCCATAGAACAATCTAAAAGCCGAGGTTTCTTCGTATGACTTCCAGAGGCTTTTTTGACCTGTCTCGAAAAGCATTCATTTGAAGACTAGCAAGGAACTCGCACATGAATAAGTGAAGCATAATGATCATGTATAGCAGACGGGAGATTGTTTACAGGACATATCGATGACCTTCTATCATATGTAAGCCTCTCTTAGGAAGGTCACTTCTACAGGTAGCTCACTCAAGGTAGCTTCAATCCCATCGATTCACATACAAACTCATTCACCCTCAGCAGGTCACGGCATCGGCAGACGAGCTCGTATAGCCCAAGCTGATGAAAGTTTCGTAGTTCCAGTAGTCAGCCTGTGTGCCCTGTCCATCCACAGTCGCATTGCCGAAAAATTTGGCTGTCCAGTACGAGCTACCTTGAGTGTACTTCTTCCACGCAGCGATTCCAGTCTCCAGATTCTTCTTCCGGTTCGAGAAAGTGTTGTCAATCTCCGCTTGAATAGACCATTCTCCAATGAAAACAGGGAACTTGCCATCTCCGGGCGCGGCCACAGCATCTTCGCAAATATATTGAGTAAGATTTGCGGAGCTAGCACCACGGCCCGCGAAGTAGTAGTTGTGTACATCGAAGACCAAGTTTGATCCGGCAGAGAACTTGGGCGACCAATATTCTTCGCCCTTGAAACTTCCCTGGAACATAACTGGGATTTTTGCATTGACGGCTGTGGTTTTGGTGATAACTTGACTTATATACCTCTGTACCCATTCGGCACCACTATCGGTCAGACAGTAGGGGCTACCAAAGAGTGTGATATCCGGTACGTCAACAGGCTCATTGATTGGCTCGATGGTGAAAGATTGAGGAAATTGGGAATTGTTGATGAAGCTGATAACCGCATCAACAGCTTGCAAAGAATAGGCCAGGGCTGTCGCATTGTTGAACCAGCCATAATGCCCTTCAGCTTCTCCGAATGGCATTCCATTGACGCCACCCGGAAGAGAGTGAAGATCAATAATAATGTGCATGCCGTACTTGTTGATGGCATATGTCGCAATGTTTTTGAGGAATGAAACTTGATTGCCAGTGTAAAGTTGAGAACCTGGGACTTTGATCCAGGCAGCGTAGGAGGTGGGAATGCGAAGAACGTTTACACCTGCTGCGGCAAAAGTATCGATGTCGGCAGTGGTTATCCAAGTGGCATACCGGCGCTCAAGTACTGGTCCACACTGAGAGCCTAGATGGTCACAGAGACCCCATTCATCCGGAGCTCCTCCAGAATAGGTTCCCCACCATGTAGTGTCAATGGTAGACTCTTGGACAAGCCAACCACCCAGATTAATACCGGAAGCATTGAACGACTTCCAGTCAAGGTAGGTTGGGGTAGCTGCAGACTGGGCGATTGAGGCAGTAAGTATGCAGGAAAGTAATATAATTGGATGAAAGTTAAACATTTTTCACAGCAAGAATAGTATGCAACTGTAGATTCTGAATTGGCTGTTTGTCTGTCGAGCATGATTTGGGCAACTGCTAGCAGCCTTATATACTGGTGTTGCCGATCCCAATTGATGAATTCTGACCATAACTAGGTTTCTTCACCCCCGCAAAGGGCTAGCAAGGCTGGAAAGTAGTATCAATGCCGGCTAACGATGCAGAATCTGACACTTTTCCGCACTAGACGTTGCTGAAGCCTTTACCTAACTCAATGGGAACGACTCCGTCGAATTTGCCCCAATCTTCGGCAAGTATCTCCACTTTCCGTTCACATTAATTTGCAGAGCCCGCACTATCATGGGCTTGCATACACTCAAATCTTGATTGATATTCTTTTATTGGCGTGCCTTTTCGGGCTTGTATCACCCCGAAAAAGTGACCACATCTACTGGGAGGTTTGTGTGTAGGGAAGGACAGTTTTTGTCTCAGTATTCTACTGGCTCGATGTTACTCTCATCCGATCAAGCATCAGTCACGTTGTTGCTCGGATTACCATGCGCTGAATCTGCCTCACATATGATTATTATTGATTTTCAACAACTTACAACGCAGTAGTAACGTTGGCTTCATACAAGACATATTTGAGGTCGAACTACAGGCATGCATTTACTCTTGGGACATATTGTGTAGCATGATGGAACACTGGATATCTAGAGGACCTTATTGAAGCAATATCATCACCATGGGAGGCGGCTCTAGCTGAGTCTTACACATTCTGTGGAGATGATTTGGGTACATTTGATAGTTCTTGGCATGTTGAACCCTCGGGCCAGCTTACAACATACTAGTGGTGCCGACGAAGTATTGCAAGGCTATATTCGATTGTGAGATGGCATAAACGTCCAACTCGGTACATTGATGAACGAGATCTGAAGCTGGCATGAGATGCTTTGTCTTTATTTAGAAATAAATTAAAATGCCCAAGCCTTTAGGTCACATTCAAGTTTCTCGTCGCGGAGTGGGCTCTATGCTTTTCGATTTGCGCTATTAGTTCCTGCGTCAGCTATGGTGGCTGCCGGGGTATTGACGAATTGGAGCAGAGACTATGAGTGGCGGTGGGGGTGGGGGTGGGCCCAATCTCAGCCGATGAAATCAACATGGAGATTTCTTATTGTGGATTGGCCAAAGAAGGGTCCAAAGCCGTCAAGTCGCTACGGGGTTTCTTGTGGCCACGGGGTATTCAACAAGCGCAAGACCTCCTAATTGAGACAGTAAGGATGGACCTACAGTTCACCATTCACATACCAAGAGTGGCACAATTTCAGACACCGAGCATCAAGCAATGCAAGCAATTCCCGTCGTCAACCCTTGTCTTCCAAGATTTCAGTACATAGTCTTCAAATGTCTCTCTCTTTATTAACATTCGAATAGCGCGAACAATAGTCTTGGGTCAGTTTACGATTACTTCAGATGACTACGACCTAAATAGATGACTACGACCTAAATAGATGACTACGACCTAAATTTCTAAGACGAAGAAGCGTAACATGATTTTTGCAAGCGAAGACGATAATTGTCGAAAGTTAAAAGCCCAAAACCAATAATGAGAGAGTAGAGATTTGGATGTACACAAAAACTTCATTCCTGTCCCAAGCCACCCTGTCCCAAGCGAAAATATTCACACATTCGCCAACTTCTCAGTGGCAGTGTAGGCCTCCGCCGCCCGCCGCTCTGCCACGGTTGTATAGTGACGGAATTGGCGTGTTGGCACTCTATTCATGAAAAGCTCATCGAGCTCCTCATATGTGCGACGTCGAGTTTCTGGAACAAAGAACCAAGCCAGTACCGCAAACATCAGCATGAAAGCGCCATATACAAATCCAATCTGAGCCTTGAGATTTCCATAACCGGGGTTAAACATGTATGGAGCGACGAAAGACCACATCGTGTTGACAGCCGCGGAAATTGAAAGGGCTATAGCAAGGGTTTTGGTGCGAAGGATAGAAGTGGGTACTTCGCCCGCGATAGTGTAGACATTAGATCCGACTCCGGCATTGTAGAAGAAATTGTACATGGTATAGAAGCCAACTGCTGCCATCGTGGCAGCGGATGTGTTGATAGAACCGGCAATTCCCATGCAAAGCAACAGCGTCGTCAACCCAATGCACCCCGCAAGGAACATGGGTCGTCGGCCGACCAGATCGCATATAAGGAAGGAGATGATTGCACCGGACATTGATAGAATCTGGGCTCCAATTTGTATAAGGAATGATTGTCGATCGCTAATGCCCAGATATTGGTACATCAATGCTCCGTAGTTCGACACGAAACCTAACCCGGACATAGGCTCAGACAGGAAGACCAGGATAGCAATTAGAGTTCGCCGTAAGTTGGTCCCTCGGAAGCACTCAGCATATGATGCATTTTTTTGCGTCTCGGCTTCGTCCAAAGTCAATTTGATCCGCTCCAGGTGTCCTTCGGCATCGTGTGAGTCAGAATATAGTCGATCGAGGACTTTCCGAGCCTCGCGAAGCTTTCCCATTCGAACGAGGTATACAGGCGACTCGGGCATGAATATTTGTCCGATCAAAGCAATAGCAGCGAAGCCCCACTGTGCACAAATCAAAGACTTCCAAGACCAAGCATTGTCCCATTGAGACGTGTAGTAAGACATAATGGCTGAGATGAATGGCCCGATGCATTGCGACAGGTTGCAGAAGCCAATAACAGACGACCGGATGGCGAGGGGCGAAAGATCTGCAACGTATCCAGTGCAGATGTTGAGAAAGGCTCCGATAGCAACGAAATTCAGCATTTTTCCCCCAAAGAACATTCCAATAGACGTGGTGGAGAATTCAATAGCGACCGACGCTACATTGATTGCGGCTGCGACAAGAGTAACAGGTTTCATCCCAAACTTGTCGGCAAAGTAGGAGGCAGCCCATGAGCCCACAATAGCAGCCGCGTTGGACCCGCCGCTCAAGGCTGACTGCCACTTGGTGTCAATAAAATACTGGCCGTCTTCGAGACGACCAAATCTTTCTTTGAAATCCGGGATACTGATGACGGAGCCAGACGACTGATTCTCAAACCCTCTCACAATGAGTGTCCAGAGCATGACGCCGATCCAGAACAGTAACCAAGGATCCCTTCGGAGTGTTTCCAGATATCCCCGGTTGTGTTCCTGCTGCTGGATAGCTCGTCCATGCAGTTCACTTGAACTTGCTTCAAGCTCAACATGGTGAATAGAATTTCCACTCGCTTTCACGGTAGGACTTCTATGATCGTTGGGTTTCTCCATTATTGCTGATAGCAATTACAGGATGAAAGTGCAAGAGAGACGAATTGTTACAGTTCGAACGCCGAGAGCAGGGCTGTTTCCGGGAACGAGATAGCAAAGACGGGCTGATCATGATCCTTTTGTATACGAGACACAGGGGCTAACGCCCCTGCTCCGAAAGTGAGCTGGTCTACTTTGAGTATGTGGAGACAAATTAGCCGTTCGTTTGAAAATCCGGGGAACAGGTTCAAGGTTCGGGGCCAGAGTCCGTCTCGCGTCAATCAAGGCCGAGCCAGGAGAAAGATTTTGGAGGATCTAGCAGCATGAATTGATCAGCTGGCTGGAATGAGTCGATTGGAATTGCCTAGCGATGCTTGGACTCTGCAGTGCTCATATTAGCCACAAACTCTTGGCCCGTCTGACACATGGCCAACATCTCTCCACTTCCCGATCCACTGCGAATTATGCGAGGAACCCCAGATATAGTGCAAGGATCTAGATTGTCTCCGCATTTTGCACATATAAACTGTGGGGGGTGTATCTTTTGATGGGTCGACGCTGCTGCTGCGGGGATAGTCATCTTCAAAAACTATACATATATCTATCATCTCCAACTTTCACCTGAGCATTTGCATCCTCTTACTCCACTCACCACTCACCCGACCCAAAAGTTGAGCTTAAATTGGCCGAAATGGCTGCATTTTCACGTGCATTTTCTTTGTCTCCTGAGGAGGTTCGATCTGCTACTCCTCCTGGCACGGTCATTCTTTCAGGTACGCAAGTCCCCCAAAATTGGCGTCAATTGACAGATTGAATACTTTGAAGTGGTAAAAGTTCTAAACAGTGATATTAGCCCGATCATTGCAAAGGGCTAGACAAGCGACTGCTCAGAGTGATGAACTAGTGTACACCCCTCAACCCAGTTCAGACCCAGCAGATCCACTCAACTGGCCAAATTGGCGCAAGATTGCCGTTTTGATATGCATGTCATTATATGCTGCTATCGCAAATTTTACCTCGGCGTCTATCGCAAGTGCTTTTCCTATCTATGCTACGCCACTGGCGTTCAATCCTCCGGTGTCAATTGGGAAATTGACCCATTTGATTGCGGTGAGTACTTTATCCTTTCCAATCACAGAGCTCCAAGCTCTCTTTCAAGCCACTAAACCAGGAATAGGTTAACGTGCTCATGTTGGGTGCAGCAAACATTTGGTGGGTGCCATTAGCGAATATTTTTGGCCGTCGGCCTGTGATACTAGGAGGCATATTACTTCTAACGCTATGCTCAATGTGGGCTGGGCTAGCTAAAAGTTTTGGCAGCCTTCTAGCTGCTCGAGTCTTTATGGGCATTGGGGGGGCGCCAGCCGACACAAGTAAGTCCTAACTTTCGCTGTCGATGAGTATTCACCCTCTGACGAAAATGACCGACTTAAGTTGCTCCAAATGTGGTGGGAGAAATCTTCTTCACTCATGAGCGAGGTCGAGCTATGGTAATGATTCAAACCCTTCTGCTATCAAACCTAAAGTTCTTTTCTAACACCTCACAGGGTTTCTATACTGTTTGTATTTGCCTGGGACCCATTATTGGGGGTATCTCCGGGGGTTACATTGCTGGGAACCAAGGTCTTGCTTGGATCCATTGGGTGAATGTCATTCTGTCCGCCGTCTTGCTTATCGCTTGCCTCATAATCGTACCCGAGACACGATACATGAGAGACCAGACACAAGTCTCAAGCCCAAACGACAAGTCCGCAGAGGTTGAGATAAAGGGAGGCACTGAGGTTGTCGAAGATATGGCCGCCCAAGCTCCAGGGTCCCATTCGACAAAGTATGCAAACCCTTCCTCTATGTGGAAGCTTAACAAGTACCAAGGAGATGCGTGGAATACATTTTTAGCGCCTTGGAAGACTTTTCGCCTGCCAGGTGTGTGGCTTGTGATGTTTTGGTACGCTGGACTGGTAGGAGGGGTGGTTACTGTTACGACTGTAGCCCCAACCATCATCTCCGAGCCGCCATACCTCTGGGGGAACAACGCTGGCTTGATCATGATCGGTGGAATTATCGGGGCGTTATTAGGGCTTATTGCAACAAGCTTAGCCGCTGACCGGGTAATAACCACTAAAAAAATGCTGCGGGGTGAAGTCTTCGCTGAACCAGAAGCACGTCTTCCTGTTGCGATTCCAGGCTTGCTACTGGCTACTACTGGGCTTTGGACCTTTGGGTTCTGCGCACAGAACCCCGGTCCGCCACATATGTGGGTTGGAATGCAATTTGGGATTGGCATGCTTTGTTTTGGCCTGATGCAAGCACCATCTATTGGGTTTAATTATGTGAGTCCAGAAATTGCTTTAGGCTTCCAGGTATCAAGTTTGCTGATAAACATGCTCGCATCTGATAGCTCATCGATGCTTATGGCCCTCTTTCTGCGGACTGTTTTGTGGCAGTGACTTGCATGAGAGCTATTATAAGCTTTTCCTGGACGTTCTTTGCCGGTGAATGGGTCATGAGCTCTGGTCCAGCTATTCCATTTGGCGTATTTGGAGCGCTCATGGGAGCGTTTTCGTTGCTCATCGTTCCTGTCTGGCTTTGGGGGAAAAGGATGAGAATTGCTACGGCAGGTTGGGTACCAGTGCTTTGAAGTTAGGGAGGTCTTCTGCTAGATTCTCGAATAACTGAGCTTCTTGCACATAGTGACACTTATATCTCAGTCTATCTCAATTGTAAAGTGAAATTGCTAAATTGATCTAAAAATGAAAAATAATCATATACAAGTAGCACCATGGGCAAACCCATGCAAATCGAGAAACAAACAAAAAAAGGCTTTGGAGACATTGGGGGGTATTATCAATATCAATAAAACAACCGAGAAATGAAGTCATACACCGAGAAAGACCATGAGCTCCTTGCAAAAAGAAAAAGAAAAAGAAAAAGAAGAAAAACACGAAATGGGAAACTCGAAATACTCTAAATGCGTCCAAGCAACAGTCATAGGGAAAGGGGCGTTATTTCGTAGTGTCGATCAGGCGAGATCAGGCACGGGTGCATACATGGCGCTTACGGAGAAGCAACGAGTCTATCCGAACGCCACGTATCGGGAGTGGGCCGAAAAGAAACCAAAATCAAAAGACCTAGAAACTGACTTCGCCCGCGTCGCTCTCAATCATCGTCTCATCCCAGTATTGGTCAGAGGGTGTGTCGCGGGCGGCGGGCTGAGAGCCAAGTGCAATGGCTTCGCCTTCGCCTCGTTCGACGAATTCGTCTTGCGTCACTTCTTTCATGATCCGCTGGAAATACATGCGCAGGGTGCGCAGCCCGCGGAGGTAGCCGCGGTCGATGTCGTATGGGTTGTGAGGCGGGCAGGGCGTGTCGGGTGGGAGTGGGTCCTCGCCTGTCACGCAGTTCGCGAAATCGACAATTTTCAATTGTACGTCGATCTTGCCGTGGCCGTCGTCGGAGGCGCCGCGCTTGAGTGGTGGGCGTTCGTTGCTGGGACGGGGTGGGCCTTGCTTTGGGGGTGATTGTTGGTCTCCGTCATAGAGGATCAGAAGGCTGCTGGCATAAAGGCGATACCGATCCAATTGGCGGATCATGTGTTCCAACAGAGCCAACTTTTCTAGAATGACGGGGATTTTCTTGGCTACGCTGGTATAACTGACACCATCGTAAAGGAAGCGAGTGAGCGCGTCCTGGAATTCGCGTCCGGATTTCAGATCTCGTCCGAAATACTTGTCTTCGAAGATGTACTCTTGTTTTTTGACATTCCAGGCTTGCATGCCACAGAGCCTCACGCCCAGTTGCTGTGAAGTGGTTGACTGGCATTTCCGGCGCTGGGACTTTTTCTTCTTTTCGTTCGCCTCAATGCCATACTGGCGTGTGCCCATCTTCAAATCCAGCACACACGGCTTGTTCATACCAGCGGTCAAATCCTCAAGGAGGAGGAGGAAAAACTGCACTCTTTCATCTTGCCTTAGCTGGGCCTCCTTGGGATTACTGGGCAGAATGGTATTGATGGGCTCCTTAGGTTGGAAACGGGATGGATCACGACGAGTTGCAGCAAGAGTATCGGATAGGCGAGGTTCGGGGACCAAATTGCTTTCGGATCCTGCTGAGCCCGAGTGTGTCGCGACAGGGGAGGGATTTGAAGGCATAGAAGCATCCGCTTCCATGGCAAAAATATCGTCCTCCTTGTCGCCTCCATAGCCCTCATCATCATAGAATAGTAACTCTCCATTATTGCGGGAATTTATACTACCACGTCTCTGGAGGCCACTTCCAGAATGGCGCCTTCGCGGATGGGATGCCCTGGACAGAGAACTTGCCCGATTTGTATCTTCTTGCGTCCTTATCTTTTCAAGACGGTTTTGGTTAGCATCGAGAGCAGTTGAGGCGGACGACGAAAGAGCCGGGCCTTCGCTAGGTGTTGTCTTGATGTCAATTGCTTCTGTCTTCAGAGCTTCGATTGGCCCAGGTGCCGGTCGTCGACTGCTGGCCGTTTGGTCTTCGGACATGTTTCCTCGGCGGCGGTTTGCGGTAGGCATGTCGGAATTGGCCCTTGGTAAATGGATGTGGCCGCGAGCATGGCGGCGATGGTGATGAATAGCAGGCGGGCTGAACACTTCACGAAGAACCTGTTCCTGAAGTTTGAGGTTGACGGTGGTGGCGCCCCAGATCTTGGCGCGCTTGCTGAGTGCCGATGGATCAGACTCTGCTGACATGCCCTCCAGGCCGTCGACGGATCGAGCGCGGCTCACCGAGGCATCGGCTGTCCTCGGTCGCTGTGGGTGAGAGAACAGATCGGCAGGAATGATGTGACGGTTGTTCTCAAGGATAACCTTTGGGATAACACCGGTAACTTGTGACTGGCTCACAATTCGTTGGGGCTCAGCCGCCTCCTGAATTTGGGAGCTGAGAGCTGACGTTCCATTTCCATTTGTGGCAGTCGCATCCTGGATTTTACCTTCAGCAGAATCGCCCGGATCCTTTGGTCGTTTGGGTGTCTTCGAGAACGTGACATTCAACACTCCGATATATCTGAACCATGACGTCAGTACAAAACCCTTTGAAGACACATTGCTTTCACGGGAACGGAGATTTGGACCTACTTTGGGAGAAACACCAGCATGTCTGGATGTCTCTGTTCAATGCGTTCATAGAACTCATTCTCGCGATTGTTGAGCTGTTTGCAAACAGCTCGCCTGGAAAAGCGGAAAACCGTGGTGTGGCCGCCAACTTGGTGTCGATAAGGCTTCAATTCAACGGCACCGAGAGGTGCTGGGGAAGGCTTGGGGTGAGAGAGAAGCCGAGGCCGCTGTCTTGGGGTCGCTGTCGGAGTCTCGCCCTCATCGGTGTGATGGCCGTCTTCAGTTGCGGACCAACCACTTTCGTCTGCAGATGGTGGCTCGGATTCATGTGATGAATCATAGCTGAGTTCAGAGATGGTACTCAAGGGCTTTTCAGGCATGTTCTCTCGAGGAGAGTGGATATCGCCATATAGGATCTTACTTTCATTCTTGGATCGCAGGGATATATCCACATGGCTGATTTCTTTTTCCGGGGAATGACGCTCTTGGGGTACTAGCATCAGGTCATGGCCTTTCTCTGGAACCGTCAACTGAACCGGTTGTACATCATGGGGGCCGTCAGGATATTGCTCCAAGGTCTCAACCCCTTCAGGCACCGTGCGCTCGTGGGGGAAGTAAACGGCAGACGAAATCTGTTCGTTCTCTTCTTCCTCGACTCCAAATTGCTGTGATCCGCGACGCTCGTCTTGCTCGAATGAGTTGGTCGGGGAAATTTCGACATGAGGATCCTTGTCGAAATACTCACGATTTCTCTCTGAATACTGCGTGGGAATGCTTTTAGAGAATGACGAACCATGGCGCCCTCCAGGAGTGAGATGGAAGTTTCGGATTTCCTCTAGTAAGGTGCGGGGCAACGCTGGCGGAGGGCGTTTGTGGAGATCATCGTGCGGTTTGTTTTTGACGAGCTCGGAAGGCTGGGGTTCAAGAGCCGGGCCATTTCCAAGTGGAGGGAGGGAGAAGCTTTTACGAATCAAAGCGCCCTCCTCTGATCGCGGGTGTTGGTGTGGCTCTTGCTCCAAATCCATGACGCGATCCTGCGGTTCCAGCGTCTCATCTTGTTCTCGTCCGCGATCCTCCCGTCGTTTGCGATCCGGCGAAGTGGTGTTTTCTTTGAAGAGGCCCAGGTAGTGGCTGGATTTGCGGCTGCGGACGTTAGAAGCCGGCTCCGCGTTGGTCAAATTGGCTTCAATGGAGCTGTCAACTCGACCACCGCGACGACCTCTGCTTGGACTTCGTTCAAGGGATGGTGGAAGGGCTTCTTTTTGGGGACTGTAAGATCCGAACCCTTGACTGACCTGAGGACTCTCTCTGCCGGACAACACATTCAAAGAGTGCGGGGTAGAAGAGACATCATCTATGGACGGGAAGAGATTTCGTTCAGGTAAAGCGCCGTTCAGATGGCTGGTTCTCCTACCTGTTCCCTCCAATGGCAGGTTGTACCGCCGAGATCCCAAATGTGCCTGCACGCCTACCTCTGCCTCGGGTTTCTTGAGATGATCAGTCGACAGGGTCGATGCGCGCAGGAGGGACAATCGGGGGGCATCGGAAGGGAAGAGAGTGGAAGAACGCAATGGAGAATGTCTGTGGACGTCAACTTCCATGTGGGAAGGGTCGACGTTAAAACGGTGGGGAGAGACCTTGGAGAATGCACTTGAAGACACGGGTGCATCATCGAGACTGGGAATCAAATTGACCTGACGCTCGGTGTCCAAGGCCCTGTTGGGGGGTAATTGTGGGGTGTTTGCGCCGCTATCTGTAGGAAGGTAATGGGTTGCGAAAATACTGTCTCGCTCGGACAGTTGGGGCCGATACACGATATCCGGATTGGCGGTGTTCTCCGGAGGTGTGGTCGCAGTCCGTTTTAGAGTGAACCTGGGCTGGGACCAAGAGTGAGCCGTTGGGGATTCCGCCCGTGAAGGCGTCGGCACCTCTTCAGACCTCTGGGAGATATGAGCTTGCTGAGAATGGTGACGTGGGCTAGTCCCAGGGATGGCTCTGGAGCAATCATGTTGGGCAGGTGCCGCAGGTGTCACCAGGGGATTAGGCAATCTATCTTCGGGAACGGACGGTGAATTTGACATGGAGAGGACATTGGTCAAGTACAATTTCGGAATGGTAGGAAAGCGGAGACCGGGGGGTGGGTGGTTGGGCTCGAGATGAATTGGGCTTAATGCTGCAGGAGATAGCGAAAGTTAGAAGACTTGACAAGAATTGACTCATATGTATTTTTGATTTTTGGTTGGGGGTAATTTATCCCAAGGGTTTTTGGAGCACGTTGAGCAAAGGAGAGATCTTACTGGAGAGAAAAAAAATAATAAGGAATGTAGAGTCAGAAGAAGTTGTGAATCAAAAGGGACAAATCAAATAGATTGAGGATCTGAAGAGTCTAAATGGATCGTCACCGCCCTTGAATGGATTAGATCTTGTTTTTTTTTTTTCTTGTTTTTTTTTTTTTCCTTCTGCCCTTTTTTTTATTTATGAAGGTTCTTTAATTACTTCTTCGATGATTCAGGGGATAATTCAAGAATTCAAGAAGGGGGGAACAGAAAAGAAAATAGAAGAGGAGCTGATCAAGCTAATGTGAAGAGAAGTCAAGAGTGGAACCTTGGAACCAGGCAAAAGATGAAGTCAGGAATTGGCCTACCCTTTCAATCTTCCCGGTTATCTATCTCGGTTCTACCCATAGAGGACTTTGCGTGACTTTTCTCTTTTATATATATGCAGTACAATTCTACAATTCTTAAGGTAGCTGAATCTTCACAAGTTTGTGCTACCTGATTTTCCTCGTACAGATTTTTCCTTTTTGCTCCAGGACCTTCCAAGTATATGAGGTCTAATGGCTCACTCTATTTCCAAATACTACATCGTATACGTACGGATCTAGATAATCACATTTGCAGCCCTGGGACGCTCACAAAGTAGGATATACCTAGGTACACGGTATAAGTTTATTTCTGATATACTCAAAATTATACACAATAGCATTATCTAATCTAGGGGTACCATTGACAATTACCGAGGGAGTACAAGATGCATACATATTATGTACACATATTTTGATTCCCCATATCTTGCGGCATATCTTGCGGCATAACTACCAATCATCGGTCTCGATGAATATCGTGCATCCATTGTTATCCTTCATAGGTGCCATTAATGCCCTCACCAAGGTTATGTTGATCAGCCTGTAGCCGTGTCTTAAATGATCCGACTCGTTCGCATTACAAGGTACTCTAGTGGAGTGAGCCAGGGTCTTTAAATTTTCCTAACGGGTACCAGCTACCAGCTACCAGCTATATTGGACCAATTCAGTGATAATGTCTATCCTCATCTTCCCCAGACTCCGAATCGCGGCTAAAAACGCCCAAATCCGCTTTTGTTAGTGATTAGGAGTGTCTCAGATTAATTACCCCCACTTAGAAGGCTCATAGCTTGACAATAAAATTCTCGAGAAAATTCAAAGCTCCGAGAGCTCCTAACTTGATGAGAAAATGAAATCCACTTGAATGTCTGTCTACATATGTACTTGGGGTCCAAAACGAGGCGGTTTGCATATGTCACAAAAGTTGCTGCCTGCTTTGGTATCTGTCACATTGGCCGTTTCAATCACTCCATCGCTGAATCCCTCAATCACCTGCCAATTACTTGTTGTTCACCTGGAAAAGTAGACTTGAAGTGACAAAGAGGGGAGAAATAATAAGAAATCTATCGCATGACACTTTAATAATTGTTAATACTTTTATTGCCAATAATCATCAAATTGAACCATGATATATATTGTACCTAGGTAGGTCTTGTCTTCGAGTAGACTTCGTTATTTGGTGCTACGGAGGACCATTTTGTCCCTTTCGATACAACCCAACCATAGAGGATCACGTTACCGCTCGAAACTTCCCTCAAACAAACCTCCAACGGCGCTTCGCCAACTATCAGTGAATGGGTGTGATTGTGACGAAAAAGAGTGATCTGAGCGCCAACGGGAGGCGCCGAGCGGGTCCTAATCCAACCAGAAGCCTCAGCGATGTGAACATGATGCATTAGGGCCACCCAGGGCCAACCAGAATCCAACGAACCAGACACTCTGAAAAAGCAGAGAGAAACCTGCAAAGCCACTCGTATGATCGCATTCCCCACAGGGTTCTGTTTTCTTGTACGCCCCGTGGCACCAACGACCACTCTCTCCCCACTTCCAGCTCTAGCTTGATGCTGGTTTCCTTCACTCTGCGTCTTAATCCACATTTGAGATCATTTCCCGCTGTCGATCCGTCATCGCTTGGTTGCGCGCGCCAACGGGTGTTCGGGTTTTCCCCGATGTTCTCCAGAAAGCCGTTGAATCGTTCTACAACTATCACGTCGAGAGCCATTTGAGTGTAATTTGGTTTCACAAAACCTCGACTTTGGGAGTTACACTGTGTGCTAGAAAGTGTTATTGGACAACATCCTAATCTCCAAGATGAGCCGTTCGAACCTAAACACCTCTGTTGGAGGCAACCACAATAGGTATTCTTTCATGGAAACACCACTTGAGATGCACCCGTCAACCAAGCTCCCAAACCTATCGCTGCATCCCCCGGATTCGAGAGCGCGGCCCGCGCAAGAGCCAGAAGAACCAAGAATGCACCGGCGAGAATGGTCGTATGCACCGAGTGAAAAGCAATTACAGGATCAAGGCGTAATGCCCGACCAAGCCAAGCGCCCGGCGCCTGAACAGCACCCGGCGAACTATGCGCCGATGGCGAATGTACCTGAGCAGCCAGAGTCATTTAGCCCTCCGATGTCTCCCCAATACGCCACCGCGCATAGGAACCAGTATTCTAGCGCGATGTCCCCTCAATATGCAACCGTGCAAGCGAATCAGCGGCAAAATCCTCCATTGTCTCCTCAATATGCAACTGTGCATGGGAATCAGCAGTACAGTCCTCCGATATCTCCTCACTATCCGACTACACATGGGAACCAGTATGGGACATATGGCGCTTCTCAGTCATACACGACCCTACCTCATCAAACGATCTCTCACCAGTATATAAACCAATATAAAGCTACCTCCCCGCAAGAGGATAGCACACAGTTATCTCCGCAGTCATATGCGACATACTCGCACGCCCAGTCCTACCCAACTATCCCGGACCAGCAACGCAGCCTCTCAATATCCCCCCAGCCATACACAAGCTACACCGAAACGCCAGTCTCCCCCGAACAACCTAAATCTCCAGGCCCACTCCCAGTCAAAGTCAGCCCCGAATCGCCCGGCGGCGAAACTGTGACTATCGCCCCAGATTCAAACCCCCTCCAATCACCTCAAGAATCATACTTCCCGCCCCCAACAAGAGCAGCAACCCAGCCAGCATCCTACCAACAAGAAGACCTCAGCGCCTACCACCAACCAGGCCAAACAACCCACCCAAACCAAGAAGTCACCGGTGGTGGCTGGAGCAACGGGCTGTGCGAATTCTCCAACCTCGGAATCTGCTGCCTAGGCGCGTTCTGTCCGTGCATCCTATACGGACGGACGCAGCACCGCCTCTCGATGAAATCGAAAAAAGAGGACCCAACCAACATGCTCAGCTACGAGACTTGTAACGCGTCATGTACGGCGATGGGTCTGCTCTGCGGCTGTCAATGTAAGCATACCATACCACACTCACTAGTATCCAAATCAGGATCAGAACACAAATACTAACACATTCAAAAACAGGGCTCCTGGCAACAATCCAACACACAAGGACAAGAAACGCATACGGCATCCAAGGCAGTATTGCCTCGGACTGTGTGCGCGCCACATGCTGTACATGCTGCACCTTGATACAGGATGAGAAGGAGATCCAGAAGCGCGAGGAACTGCGAGCCCGCTCTGCGAGGGAAAGGGGGGTGGCTATGCTCTCGCCGTATACTACCCCCGGACCGATGTCCTATGGCCCGCAGAGGTGATCTGTGCCCACTGCTGGACTGTGGGCACTTTTTGTATATATCGTGTTTTTGTATTCTGATTCATAGCGTTTGTCATTATTATTAGACGGTGTATATAGTGGATTCGATTCGTCATGATCGCCAAAATTGATTTGTGCATGAGCGAGAGCGAGGGACTAGGGGATGGGGCTTTGATGTATCATATTGTTGGCGCATGTCCGGGACTGGGATTGCTTTTTGCCAGTAGTTTTGTTGATAGTGTGAACATCTGATGAAGGTTTTTTTCTTGCTCTTCCGCGGTATGATACAGATATCTTTGAGGAGAAGATGAATATGATCAAATTCCGATCAAATTGAAGGTTCATATCTAGTTTTAGTTCCACCTTTCTTATTTCGTATAGACTCTTAACCAGCGCTATACCAAGGCCCGCAGGTGTAGAAGTTGCCTGGGATATAGTAGCGAAGACAGGGGGGAAAGGGAGAGAAGAAGATTTCATTCAGCTGTCATATGTGCCAGTTTGAATGGTGCATGGCTGTTGTGGTTTATCCTCCCGGGTCACCCGATGAGGCAGAATCATAGGCAGTTTCACTTTCGGATGTCCAGACTGTCGGAGGTGACGGTGAGCCGGAAATCGAGTCATGTTTTTCATTAGGCTCAATTGATTGAGCCACTTCTGCAACAGGAGTGAGAGCTAACTGAAAGGAATCTGAGAAATTCATGAGGCTAGATCGAGGCATTTGTGCCTGGCGTCTATGCACCTTCGAACACCTATCTCAAGCCGCAGCTCTATTGTATCGCACAATCAAAATCCTGTCTGCAGAGTTGAAGTTCCGCGATAGTGGAAGGTTTGCAGGTCGCAACATCCTTTCTCGCCTGACTGTATTGTATGTTCGTCTTGGAGCCGTGTGACATAGCCCTAGGTAATCGGGAATGGTAGACTTAGAATGGAATTCCGTTTGCCGTAGATAGTTGATTCTGGATCATTTAGTCTGATTTGTTTAATCTCTTGTTGTATCGCATGATTTTCCATATGCTGAGACAAGTTAGAGGCTTCAACCCAAGGATATTGATGTCTATAACTCACCACGACATGATAATACCCTCAGTAGGATTTCTCCAGAACGACTATGTACCAGACTTAAAGGTTACAAATCGTGGATTGCTGCGCACGTGGGTTGAAGCTTTGGAGATATCCGCAATCTGGCTGAGATTTACATGGTACGGCCCATTTGGCAGTGGGGTGGACAATGGCAGGGCATTTATCTGATTAAAAACTAGGACTTTGGCCAATTAGCGATTATTTCTTCATCTGTGCTGCAGACATGAACGGTCTTTGGATGTGCACATGTAAGCGGTAGTGTCTCAATGAGGACCATGGCCTTGAATGGGGCCAGGGTGAGATCCAGTAAGACTACACGATCCAGGACGGACGAGGTGCGTACAACTTTAGCGGGGTAAACAACACTTTTTGAGATATCAGTTATTTCTCCATCATCGAAATATAGCCACCAATCGAAGGTTGGGGGGTTTGGAATCCAAATATATAGAACAAAGTCGAAATTAGCGGTAGCCTAAGCGCTGCGGCGAAACGGCGAAGAGAGGAAAAATCAAAATCAAATTACTGTCAAAATTTGACTAGACAAACATTACTATCAAAAGGAAGCTATAAATGAGTTTCAAACTTACTTGAGTAACTGACGTTGCCCATGAAGTGGGCTTGGGTTGGAAAGCATCTTGATGGTGACTCCCGGGAAGGTACCAGGAGAAAGGCATCTGCATAGATGATTTTAAGACTGTGATATGAGTGCAAAATAAGCAATAGAGATGTGTATGAATGAGGATGAATTCTAAGATCTCTTAGGGAACATCTCTCTATTTATAGCCAGGGAGTCATGACAATCATAGAAAGCAAGCAAACGCTGCTGTAATCCATGGAGCAGATGAAATAAATCCTCTTTCATCAAAGAGAGGTAATAGAGACAGAATGATCGCAAATTAAGAAAATAAAAGATGCTACACTTGAGAAAGATACTACAGATCTGGCAGCATATTATTTCTTAGGTTCCTGCTTTTTTAGATCAAAGGCTTTCATTCAACAATGGACATAGAGGTAGGCAAAGAGTGGAATCACAAATGTGGTGCTGTATAACAGAGAATAAAAGCGACTTTCTGTGTCAGTGTGTTGTCTAACATCTGCTGCTGCTCTTGATGAGAGCTGCGGCCCTTTCTGCAAAGCTCGCACTTTTTGCACCAACGGCAGGGAACACTATAATTCAGATGAATTTTCGAGGATATATGTTGTGTATGAAGTCCTAAATGGAGTCGGAACAATGGGAACATCATGTACGTACCATGGGCGTTGTGTTGATGCCTGAAGGCAGTGTCATCCGCCTATACTAGGCAGATCCGGCCCTCACATGCTTGATACCACCGTTATTACTCCTCTTACTAAATCCGATCAAGCACCGGTGTATCTATAGATCAAATCGAAGATGTGAATATGATAATGGTACTCCGTAGGTTCCTGGCATATGGCAAATTCTTTTTGGGAAATTTACGACGAAATCCACAACCTCATACCTAACCCAAACTTGCTTGAAAGCCTCCAAATAAATAACGCGGACCTTCCAAGGTTGTGACTAATAATTTCAGAAAATTTAGATACATCAAACCCTCAACTTGAATGTCAATACATCCCAAACAGGGCCACGCCATACAGAAGGCTATCAGAGGCGATGACAGCGACGATGAAGATCAAGAAACAAAGTGCATTGTCACATAGGAGACATCGATAATATACAATGTTAGATCTATCACAACGACTATGAAGAAACTGCACGCAAGATCGCACGATCAGACAAACCAGGTAGCTGGGACACCCCCGATCAGCGCGATCTAAGCCATGCGATCGATCTCGCCACGACGATCCCTCCAGTGACGCCAATACGCCCCAGATCAAGAATACTTTTAACTCACCACAAAGTTGGCTGTTAAACTAGCCACTGAAATGCAAGGCTATGTAAGAAGGGGTCGCATGGGCTGTAGAAATTTGGCGCGTCGAGCCATGATAGAACAGATGATGCATCAGTCGGCAAGTCGGGTCGCTTCCTATCGGCTGGTCCGGGCGTGGAGATATGTTCCCCATAGTGTTCGGGACTCCACTTTTCGCTCCTTTTTCTCCTTTAGGTGAGTAACTCTGGCTTTGGCGAAGAAAGTGGGGGCTGACTAGTTGGTGATCACAGACATTTTCACCCGCTAATATGTAAGGATACGATGCATCTATTACTTGCCGAATTGGGAACCCAGCAACCCGAGCTGTGGGTGAGAAGTCTGACTTTATCCTGAGCATTTGTTAAAGAGTTTAGACCTGTCTATTGCCTTTTTTTTGTTTCGCCTCTTTGGTGTTGCTATTATGTATATATTACTTCTGGTACTTCACATTGATATCGCCGTTTCTATTCATTCAAATACCTAGACCTATACTTTGATACCTGCGATATGGCGGACACTATGGGCCAGAACGTTCATGGCTACGACCATGATAACCTGCGCCATGTAGTTATCACCTCGACTTGCTTTGCTTTCATCTTGTCCACAACTGCAGTCAGTTTCCGCATTATTTCTCGAGCAATCAATGGAAGTGGTCTCTTCCTGGATGATTGGCTGATTATACTGGCATTGGTGAGTGAACGAAATTACACTATCTATAGCCTAGCAACATGTTTGAATAAGCCTTTATCTCTTTATTACTTCTCTACATCTCCTTTGAAGTCCATTAATAATGCCCCCGGATTGAGGACGATGATTTTTTGTTAACAACTGCCATCAGCTCTTTGAGTACGGTATATCAATAGCGGGAGTCGTGCGTAAGTTGAAATAATTGCCCAACAGAGACTCCATGTACTAACATCCAACAGTATTGTACAATGGACTTGGAACACATATCGTCGAACTCTCTCCCGAGCAAATCGTTATCTATCTCAAGGTTAGAGAATACACCCTCACAGTCATTACACCAATGATATCTTAACACAACCATAGACACTATTCACAGGCTCAATCCTCTACACCGGCTGCATCTTGTTCATCAAGCTATCCATCCTTGCTCTCTACCAGCGCCTCTTCCCCATCAAGGGCATGAAGAGAGCCGTCAATGCTGTTTCTTTAATCGTGATCCTGTGGGCCGCATGTGGTATTCTCGCCGGATGCTTCACCTGCATCCCGACCGAGAAGCTATGGCATCCTATGATAGAAGGTGGCTGCATGAACCTATCCAAGTTCTACTATGGTCTCCAGGTCCCCAACATCGCAACCGACGCCATTATCCTCCTAATGCCCATGCATATCGTGTGGAACCTTCCCATCTCAAAGGCTCAGAAGCTGGGTCTCTCTGCCATCTTTGTTCTGGGATTCTTGTAAATGTCCTTCTTCCTCTACGAGCACCATGAACCTGACCAGATGCAGGACTCTTATTTTCGATATCATCCGACTTATCGTTCTGATCGAACTTTCCAAAAAAGGCGACGACATTACTTGTATGTCGCAACTCCCAGACCGATCTAGATCTGGACAAGGTACTGACACGTGATAGATAACCAAGTCCCAGCAAGCGTATGGACATGCATCGAACCCGCCGTCGGAATCGTCGCTGCCTGCCTCTCGAATATGCGCCCCTTGTTCAAGTTCATGCACGTCAAGGTCTGGTCCAGGTTTTCCAGCCGCTATACCACCAACACGGGCAACACCAGCGAGTCGCAGATCAACGAAAAGCCCGGTTGGCCACGTCGGACTCCTAGCCCCAACAGCAACAACAGTCTTCGCTCAAGCCCTAGTAGCGAGTCCCACCAGTTGCCTTTGAATCAATCGCCTGCACACAACCAGTCTGCTGTTTGATCGAGGGCTTGACTATTACACCTTAACGGATTGGACTTTTTCTTCTCCTTCTTGTTCTTCTTCTTCAACTTCATCTTCTTGATATAACTCCGAAGTCTCTTCTTTTATTTTCACCCTTTGATTCCCATATATTTTGATTTTCTTTTCTCGGGCATATTTGCTCCGTATCATCTTACCGGATACTTTTCGCTTTCTTTCACATTTAGATGCTTTAGATAATACGCTCTTCCAATATTTCTTCTTGTTCGCCTTCCTTGTCAAGTAACTCGAAGATTTTGTTAAGTTCCAGTATCATTTCTTTGTAACCAACGTTCTCCTTGTCATTCCTTTTGTTTCCACGCCTCAATCAACGTTTGATGCATCACAGAGAAGCCAAACAAAGGCATTGTCATCTTTAAAACGTGCTTATTGATCCGTATCAATCAAAGCGGCGATTTAGTACTCATTGAAATGAAAATCTAACTAAACACACCAACAATGGTCTTTATTTTACCCTCTATCACCTCACCCGAGACATGATCAACCAGTGAGTATAAAGACCACCAGTCCCACAAAATCAATAAGGACAAAGATCAGGTAAGCTCCAGCTCATTCTAACCTATCCAATCCATCTACACCATATACCACAAAATGCCTAACCACGTCACAGTCGTCTCATGGCAAGATGTCTTCCACAGAGAGATTTGCGCCTACCTATCTAACATAGAAGAACTGGCCGTCTATATCCGAATGCACCCCAAAGACAGAACCGTAAAGACAACCGGAAAAATGTACAACGGCATGATGTTCATCTGGGCGCAGGTCGAGCGCATTCGAGAAATCGGGTTGGAAATGGTCGCCCACGCTCCGAAAAGCCCGCTCATACTCGAGCGCCGCAATTATTGGTTCATCCGTGCTTTGGCGGATCAGACTGAATTCGAGGATGAGTGCGATCGAATGGAGCGCGAATTGGATGCCATGGCCAGGAGGATTTTCCGTCGCGAGGTCGATAATCTTTGGGTTGCGGCGTTTTTGGAGAATGAGTCTTTGCATATAGCGGGGGAGTTTGGGCTTTAGATTATTAAAATGAAAGCTACTGTGTCTGTTTGAGGGTTTGGACTTGTAGAATGTTGCTTTTAATATTTTGATTAAGCTTGCGCAATGTGTTGAGAATAGAGTAATTAGGTATAACGAAGGCCAGCTAGGTATGTGTGCTATATAAAATCATTTGCCCGTGATAATCAAATGAAAGTGTAGATCATGGCCCTGTTGCCCTCAAAAACAAGGCTCGATGGGATCTCTGACGGCGATCGCATGCCCTTTTTGCAGCGCCAAGAATACTTAAAGTGCACCCCGCGCCATAAACCGCCACATGACTGACAAGCGCATTGATAAAGCAAGCCTCCCGAGACCTGAACTCTTTTTTCTGTTTCTTCTCTTATCCCTTGAAACACACCGCGCTAAGCACCACCACCACCATGCGCGGCCTCGACGAAAGTAGCGATGTCCTCGTGCGAACTGGCCAGAAAGCCCAGGAACAAGTACGGCATGTATGGGATGGCTTTGTGAACTTTGCGGCTCGAGATAACGTCCTGGAAGTCGCGTTAGGTTTGATGTACACCATAGTGGTCAATATTTCACGCGCAAATTGCTAATAATCGCCATTTGAAGTATCGCAAACGCTTTTACAAAAGTCGTTACATCTTTCGTATCAGACTTGGTCCTGCCAGTAGTCTCTCTTCTCCCTTTTCTGAATAGGAATATGGATCAGAAATTTGCGGTGTTATCGAAAGGGCCGAATTTTGTCTCGGAAAATGGGTATAACACGCTCCACCAAGCGCGGGAGGATGGGGCGCTGGTTTTGGCTTATGGGTATGTACACATCGAATAGATGTTAAGCGAGATCTTCTCAAGTGATGTCTTTCTCACTCATAGACAGAGCATTCATTGAAACCGTCATGAATTTCCTTGGCGTCAGCCTTACTCTATACGCTGCTGGACACTTGTACATGTTTGTCTTCCATAACAAAATCATTAAGCCGACAATCAGGTGTCCATACTGCAGGCAGTATATTAGTGAGACGGTGAGTTTTGTTCCATCTGTTTGAGGGTTGTATTGGCTGACGGATTGAAGGCTCTTCGTTGTCGCCATTGTTCGACCTGGCAGGATGGAAGAGAGGATGAGCCTAAGAGTAATGCGAGTCTGCGCGAGGACCTGGCTGATGGTGAGCCAAGCTTGATTAGTGAAGTCCCCTAGGCAGCACTGTTGTTGACCCCGGTTCCCCCTTTGCCAGCATGATGAAAGATATGTGGTTGGCAGTTTGTAGCAGTTTAGCAAGTTCAATTTGTGTTGGTGGATAGCAATTTGTTTCCAGTATTGATAGAGAACAAGCAGGGATGAGAGGACTGTTCATGGTATTTTTGTCTAATTAAATGTACAATGTTTAGGTCGACCAAACCAAGTCTATGCCTCTAAAGCGCCCACCATTTAAACTCATACATATCGTCTTCCGCCTCAATCTCCTTCTTACGGCGCCGGGCCCGATTGGCATGGGTCTCAAACTCAGAAGCAGGCGACCATGCCGCATCCCATGTCTCAGGGAATCTAAAAGCATTTCTGGACTGCAACTTGCCAAGACGGAAATCGAGAGGCTCCACGCCAGCGCCCGGATCAGACGGCAGGCGCATGAAGTGGCGCACGATATCCGGGATCTCTTCCGGTACATGGCTGATGGTGAGCAAGACCTGCTGATCTGAAAGGCCGGTGAGGAGGTAAGGCGTCTCATCCCTTTCAGGGTGACGATGTAGCGGCTTCTCGCCCTCGTTGAGGAACCACATGCATTTGTCGCGCTGGGAGGCGGAGAGTCCAGAGAAAGCCTCGTCAAGAATGACGATATCCGGTTTGGCGATGAGGGCGCGCAAGAAGAGGACAATGCGCTGTTGCGCGACGGTAAGCTCACCGAACTTGATGTCGTCCGCATACCCAACCATGTGATCTATCGCATAGTGTTCTTCCTTCACATTGGTGCTCTTTGCGAGTTGCGGGAAATGATCCGTCGAAATTTTTGGAACGGCGGTTGAAGCGTGATTCGGGTCTAGTTCGGGCTTCCAGTGAAGCAGCATTGCATTGATGCGATTGTCAATTTCGACATTGAGCTTTGGTTTTGATAGGACTGTCTCGGCGAAAGCGGACTCGAGAGCTCCCCGGACAGTTAATTGGCGTGGGAAGAATGCGTGGATTTCTGGGGATGAGTGTCCTATGCGAGATTGGAGTTCAAAGATTGAAATGCCGGGTACGCCATTTTCAGGGAGTCGGGATCGACCGAAGAGTTTGATAGGCTGCGCATATGTCTGCGGGTGATCGGATGTGATCATTGATAACAATGTCGTTTTGCCGGAGCCATTGGCGCCAAGAATCGCCCAACGTTGCCCTCGGCGAACTCGCCAGTGCAAACCTTCTTTTGTTTTTTTGTTGACCTGCTGCTTCCAGCCTCCGAGAACAACCTTGTCCCCATACTGGACACGAACACCCTCCATCTCGATGATGGGCTCTCCACCCGCTTCCGCGGAAGGTCTTTTGAGCTTGAGGTCATTCTTCGGCGCTACCAAGTCCCGAACCAATCCCTTGTCCAGGATACCAGCTTTCAAATCTGCTTCGGCTTTTTCGTATATCGCTTTCCGCTGTCTTTCCAGTGGTCCGCGCAAAAAGTTCTCGTCTGTTTTGTTGATGAGTTGGGACCACACAGTCAGTGTGTCGTCGATTTGCCGCTTCGGACCTTGCAGGACGATATTATGGTCATTGCCTACGACCATAACATGCGTGATCCAGTCTGGAACTTTATCTTGAGGCCGCAGAGCCAAAATTATGCGCGGGTCGGATTTCTTGACGAGGGTATGTAGAAGCTCAGAAATACTCCTGGTAGTAACCGGGTCCAATCCCACTACATGTATGTTAGAGAGACATACAACCTTCAAGCTGATATAAAGACAACTTACTGAATGGCTCATCGAGGAGCAAAAGCTCCGGCTTTCCTAACAACGCCTTTGCAATCCGTGCTCGGCGTGTTTGGCCATTGCTCAGATTCTGCACGGGCATATCGAGCAAATCCTTTAAATGAAGATCGGTGATGACCTTATCAAGAAATGCCTCATCTTGTATTGTGCCATTTTCCTCGCCCTCCATCGGGTTCAAGGAGGTCTGGCCGCGCAAATACTGCCGTACAGTCCAGTCAGTTGCCTCCCGATGGCTCTCATAGCGAGCACTAAGGTATGCGCCACGAGTCCCACCAATGGCCTCCGACCCTTCTCCATTGAATCCAAGATATTGAATCGCATACAACTCCGAGCGTAGCCGGGGATCCTTGTCCGTGACTTCCTCCGTGTGTAAGTGTGGGTATGAACGCGCGAGGGGCGGAATGCAGATATGTTGACCGCCGAGGATGTGAAGGAGATCAGTTCGTGTAGACGGACCCACTATAGCCCATAATCGACGATTGGCTTCTATCCTGGTTACGCGTATTGAGGGGAGTGTGAAGGTGAGGTTCGGGAACATGGGCGGATTGGATGAATCTTCGGCGGTCGGATATTGCTTATAAAAGGTTCCATTGATGATGCGAATAAGTGGTTTGGTTGTGGCAAATCGAATTGAGCGACATGCCGCAGGCCGCAGTGTCCTGGGCCGCAGTGTCGTTCGCAGCAACATTGTCTATTGGATAAAGTTCGGAGATTGGAGATTCGGGGTTAGCATTTTAGATGGTCACGTGAATGCCATTGGTAGTGGAATGTGAGATTTGTATAGAAAGCATGTGTGCTACTATAGAAAGCTATACAAAGCATCCATGAATATCTACATACCTATACATATTCATGCAGATTGTTTGAGCTGCGTTTGGTGGAACGACTTGCAGGGAGGACGTGCTTTATAGATCGGTCATGCAACCTTGGAATATCATCCATTTTGATGAGTTACTATGAACTTGAGAAGACTATTTGAAGTACTTTGCTAACCCAATTGCAAACATCACACACCTTTCTCCCCAATATTAATATTTTCACCTTTCTCTTATGTTTTTTTGATCGATTTATACTGCTCACGTGACCCATCCGATTCCCACATCCGAAAATCCTCGGACGTGCCTCTTTCTTTCGGATCTAACGGTCTGGTCTTCACACTTCAAAGATGCTGTATTCCGTCTTTACATAATAAGTCGAAAATGTGCAATGATTGCTGCATTAGATTATATAAATTTATCTCTGTTTCTGGTTCTTTTTTATTTTTTGCCAAGTCAAAACAAGTATAAATAGGCAATCCCATATCCGTCGACGAGCCGACGGCCGATGCGGGTATGGCCACCCGACGGCCAATTTCTCGGGTCCCGGTTATCATCGTCATATATAACCAATTGCCTAGGTAGAATCTTAGAGTTCTGAATTTGCCATAGACAAATCTCTTAACCATCTCCGGTCATCTGCGCGACAAGCACGACCCGTATTTTCTATCGAGAAGATTGGAACCTTGGAAGTCCCCTGCATGATATATACACCTGAACAACACAAGTACACATCTCGACACAAATCACCAACCATGTCAGGCAGCAGATACTCCCCGGTCCTTGAGACCAGTCGTATCTTTTCCGACCTCTGTGAGCAATCAGAGCGCTTCAATTTGCCACCTGATGTGCTTGAGAACAAGGACCGTGTCTCCTTTTCCACCAGCCACAATGAAATCTACTTTCCCATTCCGTTCAAGGAAACCGAAACTCTCGCCGCGTTGAAGGGTATCGAGGGTTCTGTGGCTGCCTCGATTGCAGATCTGCGCTTTGGTGCTGGCGCGCAACCTCGTGGCGTCCAGGTCAGCCTGGAGGCTGCGACTGCTTTCGGATGTCAAGCATACATGGCCAAAGTAGATGGCCTGTCCAAACTGGACCCCAACGTGAAATCAAAGCTCAAGAGTACGTGGTTTGTGGATTCTGTTAAAGAGGATAACAATATTGACTCGTGCAGATACCGACTTGTTGGCTGCTCAGTCAAACGGTTACCGACGTATGTCGGCCAATCTGTACAAGACCAAAAACCCCGGAGAGTTCTTCCATATTCATGGGTCTTTGGAAGCAACGACTACCTTGAACATGATCGGTTTGGAGGGTCAGCGACCCGATCTGACTGACTACGAAGAAATCATCAAGGTTATTGAGGATAAGACACAGCGATACACAGCTGCGGAGCTGGAAGAAATGAACAAGGAGAGACGCCAGGCTGGTGTCACTGCTTACAAATATGAAGATTTTATCAAGACTCCCCATGTGAGTTTTGCCTCATGCAAGATCCAGCGGAAATATGCTAATACTTAATAGGGAAAACTTAATGTCGAAGAACCTGCTTGGAAAGTCAGCAAGCTTTCAGGTGATCTCCCCCCGACACCGTTCCCAGCCACCCGTAATGGCAGCAAGAAGATCCTTGAGGGCGTCAAGGTCCTGGAAATGTGCCGTATCATTGCAGGACCTACTGTTACCCGCATCTTGGCCGAGTATGGTGCCGATGTCCTAAAGATCACCAGCCCCAGTCTTTCAGATGTTCCTTTCTTCCAAGTCGACGGTAATATGGGAAAGCACGCCGCTGACCTCGATCTGAAGAGCGAAGCTGGACGTAAAGAGTTTGAAAAGCTCTTAGATGATGTCGATGTCATCGTGGATGGATACCGCCCGGGAGCCCTAGACAAGCTCGGTTACGGAGCTGAGGCCATGGCCGCTCTGGCCCAAAAGCGTGGAAAGGGCATCGTTTACGTGAATGAGAACTGCTTCGGATACGAAGGCGAGTGGGCTGGCCGTGCGGGATGGCAGCAGATTGCAGACTGTGTAAGTTTTCATTTTATCCTGCAGACCGCTTAAATCATAACTAACCCAAACTCCAGGTTACCGGAATTGCCTGGGCTCAAGGCCAATTCATGGGTCACTCCACCCCTGTCGTTCCTCCTTTCCCTATCTCTGACTACGGCACTGGCTGCATGGGCGCCATCGCCGCGCTAACGGGTCTGTACCACCGTGCCAAGACCGGTGGATCATACCACGGCAAAGCCTCGCTGATGCACTATGACCTCCTTCTCTTCGCTATGGGCCAATACCCAGCCGATGTGCAGGAGGAGCTTCGCAGGGTGCAAAGCGCCGACTTCTTCAAGCTGCGCCACTGTGATAGCGTCGACCGCATCTCGTCCACTGTTCTAAAGAGTATGCAGCAGCGGTTCCCGCACTTGTACAGGCCCGCTGGAGAAGAGTCGGAAGGCTGCAAGCCCCTGACTGAGCTTTGGTCATCGCGCGCTTATGGCGCGGATGTTGAGATCGTGAAGCCTGTTGCTATTGTTGAGGGTGTGGACAATCAATTTATTCGTGCCAGTCGTCCTAATGGGTCTGATCGGGCTACGTGGGAGGACTTCAATGTTGCTGAGGGGGATGCGAAGAAGTGTTAGGCGATTTGCTCCTATTTTCAATTTTGCTTCATCCAAGAAATGGTTTGTACATAGACTGCAATTCAACGACTTTTCATGTCACATTTTAGGAATATCGAAATCACTGTTATGAAATATGACAACTCGAAACAAACTACGTTGTCATGGAGAAGATACGATGGGCAATGAGATATGAAGAAAATGAATATGGAATTGCGTACGGAAAGAAGGAGATGTATATCTATCTATCTCATACATGGGAGACTATCCCCAAATGGGATGTCATCTGACATCCCAACACAAAATCAGCGCCATCGGGTGTCTGAAAATTTGCGGCGATGCAATTTGTGGTTTTTTGAGGTCAAGCCGATCATTCACTTCTGATAGACAAGAATTCGTTTCCATTCATCTAGCCCAGAAGAACCCTCCAGGGCTCTTGATATATCTCACACATGTGTTAAACTAATAAGATTTCAAAAGTCATCGGTGGAACCAATTGGGCCAGACCGCTCTCTTATAGTTTAGATCGATTCAGTGAACGAGTGCCGAGCACTGTTAGAAAGGCCCACGGGAAGTGAAAGCCAATAAGTAGTGCGAGAAGGGAATCTCTGTAGATTTATCACGTCATGATCCTCACCTAGGAATGAGAGTTCATCGCCAAGCTTAATAGAGTCTATATTCAGCACACGCACAAGGTCATGGTGCTTCGGAGAGAAAAACGAGCTTCGCATTTCATTTTGATGTAAATTTTTTGGGGAGGTTCAACAGTCCAACAATCAGCTGACCGGTGGAAGTTGAGGGGATCAACTCACTGCTGGGCGGCGTTCAAATAGCCACTGCATTATTATATGATACCGGAACTAGGTTGGCCGTATTGAGTTTTCAATATTAGAGCTCGTTATAACCTTTCAAATCAAAATAACAATGACAAATCCTTTCTTCCCTATCATCAGCATGCTAATTTTCTGAGCATAATACTAGGCCTTTCTCCAAACTTCCTCTCGACCCATTTTAATGCGACCTCGTACACTTGTTGTCGGAGACTGGATTCACACCGCCTTATGATTAATCCTGCAGAAGGAGGCGGTGTATCCACTGTCGTCTGCCAGGCGGGGAGGTTTCGACCAATCAGGTATCAAATCTCGATAAGGTCGGAACATCTGAAGATTTTAAAAAAAAAACACAATCAGTTCAACCTCATCAATCATGTCGCACATCACAGAGCACCCGTCGCGGGCGAAGCGAAGAAAGCTCGATGAACCAGAGGCAGAGAAGCCAGCTGTCACATCAAATATCAAGAATCCATCCCAGCTACGTGAACTGTTAGCTGTCCAGCAAAATGCTCCGCTGGCGAAGCAAGGTGAGACAGACAGATAACTCTAAAGCGGCTAGCAAACTGACTCAGTTTTACAGGCATCAACAAGTTCAAAGAATTCCTCCTGTCGATAGGCCAAGCAGAGAATGAAGCTGCCAAGGTGGAGAAGTTGCGCGTCCTCAAGAATTATTGCGATAAGCAAATCACCAATTCCGGCAAGGAGGATGAGACTTCAGTCTGTTTCCCAGATTTGATTGCCTCCTGGGCGTTTGCAGACGGAAACAACAACGAACCTTTGTTAACAGGTGTACCATCTGTTCTGGCGCTTTTCTTTAAGACAATCTCCTCGGAGCTGGAATTCCGAGAATTCGGAATCGCACTGTGCAAGCATCTTCTGCAGAAAGATCAGCTGCGATTGTTCAATCGCGGTCTCACAGCAACCAAGTCTAAGGAGCATTTGATCTCACCATGTCTGCGTTTGCTTACGGAGATGGTCACTTTCGATGGAGGAGCCGTGGCACGCCAGTTATATCTCCGGCGTTACATTACCTTCAAGCGATTAGAGGTATTCTTAACTCCTAACAAGATGCAGGAGGGCCCAGATGGAGAATCGAAGAAGTCGACTCTCAGACGGAACGCTCAGACATACTTGCTTGCGAACCTGAGACTCCAACATGCTTCCGAGAAGGGCGATATCATCGAACAGCATAAAATTACCAGATCTTTCCTCGAATATATCCGCAAAGATTCTCGGGAGACAGTGCTGGAGATTATCAAGGCTATTGAGCGGGACGTGGTGCAAGATGCCAATCTCTCGCGCAAGTCTAAGAGCAAGTTCTTTAACCGCCAAAATTTGGAGCGCCTGGTGACCCTGTATGGATATGACCGAGAATCAGAGGAAGCGAACCCTGACGGCATTGTGATTGCCAATGAGATTCACCGGGTCATGATGAATGTCTGCAAGACTGCCGGGCTTGGTGTTCTCTTACCGGAAACAGGCTGGTACCCGGTCGGAACTGACCCAGAGACTTTGCCTACCGACGACGATGCGTGCATTGAGTTGGGCCTTGATTCGCCCGTTTATGTCGACAAATACAGAGACTCCGTTCCGGTGAGGAACGGGTCTCTTTCCTTTCTTATCCAGTGTCTCCGGCCAGATCAGGATAGTCTGCAGATTGAGTTGCTCGTCACAATATTCAAGGTCGCACCTGAGTTGATTGCGGATTTCTTCTCGCGAAAGACTATGTTCATTTCAGACCCCAAGGCCACCCCCTCATGGATGGCTGAGTCGGCTTTCCTCTTCTCAACTGTGCAGCTGCCTGTTCCTGCGAACTGCGGTTGGAAGGAGAAGCAGCCCATCCTGCCACCGCCGGTTTCCATCGTTATCGAAAATATCCTTCCTCGTCCCCTCAGCCAGAAGATCATGACCCGCTGTCTTAACCAGAATGCGGAAATCATCACGTTGTTCGCCGTTCGAATTCTGACTGTCGCTTTTGCTAAACTGCGAGCCGTTCTCAAAGTCTTCCAGGCCGACCATGGCCAAGGCCAACTCTTCTGGAACCAGGCTTCCGCTAAGCTTCTCGCGGAGTTCTCTCGCCGATGCCCGGCAGTCAAGGATGTTGTAGTTCTCTTTCGCCGAACAGAGAAGGAAGACTTGACACAACAGGAGGCTGTTGCCGAGCTCTTGACCTGCTATTACGAGGTGATGCCTGATATTGCCCTCGAGGAGAACTTTGACGTGTCGCTGGTTTTGGTCGACTTACTCAAGAGACTAGAAGCCTCGGATGTCAGCGCAGACGACTCAGAATCGCTTATGAGTCAACTGCAGAGTATTCTTCAGATCGCACAGCAATCAGCTTCACTGCGTTGGTGGCAAAAGCCAGCAAACATGCAATACTCCCCATTCACCTCTATTCTGAAGGTCCTTATGGATACTTCGGACAAAAATTCTTCGCGGCGTATCTCTAGTTTGCTCAAGACTGTACTGGTTGAGAACTCCATTTTGCAGAGCTCCCCCCACGCATTTACATCTATCCTATCCAGTCTTGAGAACTCTGAGTCTGACGCCTTGCACCAGCAGTTGATATTCTTTGACAACTGTGTCTCTCGCGTTGCAAAGAAGCCTGTTCACTATCTCGATCTGCTTCAATCATTGTCCTCGGATTCTGGAACTACTAGCGCGCTCGTGGCTGTCATCGTTGAGCAATGGCCGTTTGTCGTCAAAGCTGGAGATGCGTCTGTCGAAACTGCCGTTGGATCTTGGATCGCCAGTCTTCTCGGAAACCTGAAGCAGGCGGGTGAAAGCACCAAGACACTGAAGGCTGCTCGCGATGCATTGATCGAGGCAACTGAGACTAAAAAGACTAAATCTCTGTTTAAGAAGTCGCTCAAGGAGGCGGATGACGTCGACGCAGAAGACAAAATGGATATTGACTCCGGATCAGCTGTGCCTACGACCAATAAGGTCTCCGCAATTGATCTTGATGAGATCTTCGGATTCCTGCCCACCGAAGGCACCACCCACAACGCTCTTAACAAATGGGAAAGAGAAGAAATTGAAGAAGCAGTGGACCAGGGCCACATCGGCGAACTCATGCTCTGCCTATGCTCCGAACACGAAGAAGTCCGCAGGCAGGCATTTGCCAATCTCGTCCGCTTCATGGCCAAGCTCAAGGAGTCCAAGTACGAAGAATGGCGCACGGTGTTCACCTTGACCGGAGAACTCCTCGAAACAGTCAACAACATCGGCATGGAAAAGCCCGTTCCCTGGATCGTCGGCGAATGTGCCTCGAACTGCCTGGCCGTTCTCACAAACCCCCTCCACAAAGTCTACGGCAAAGTCAACAAGTTCCTTCAAAAAGCTCCAGTATGGGAAGTTGAGAAGATCCCCACATACTGGGTCGATAAGATCCTGCTCCACGAACCCGAGCTGGACGATGGCTATTTCGATGAGATCGACTGGCTACTGAGTCTATTCGTTAAGGCTCTCCGCACCGAAGCTGTAAGTCTATTATTTTACTTCATACTCGCACAATTGCTAACACGTCACAGGATATGGAAGTATACCGACGCGCCAATGTCTTCGAGCGTGTCCTTTCCCTCTACCAATCACCCACACTCGGCCCAGCGGCTCGACGAAAGATCCTACACATTGTCTACCGTGCTGCCCAGGTCGGCGGCAGTACGACCCTGATTACCCGTTCTGGTGTTATCAGCTGGATCCAAATTCAGGCTGCTGAAGCTGAAGAGAAGGAGCATGCCCAGCTGGCCGCTTTGGCTCGTGCTTTGTACGAGAAGTGTGATCGGGAGCGAGTTGATGCGTGGAGCAATGGGACGTTGGGGCGTGTCATTGATGATCTTCAGGTGTAAACCTTAGTACGCTGTTTGTATAATATAAATTCGTTCTATTTATTCATCCATTCATCGGGGCGTTTGATTTTCCATCAATGTAGCGCAGTGGTCTTTGACGTATTGCATCTTTGTTGCCTATATGTTTGCGAAGCCTCTCCTGGGTACAAGTAATAATCCTTTCTCCCAAGAATCAAGATCTCTGTTTTTTCAACTGCCTTGTATGTCACATCCAACAACTATGGTCGGACACAGCAAACATATGAAGTTCGACTGAATGTACAAACAAAGTATTCCTTTCCTGGACACCAGCAACATGCCCACAATTGATTTCCATCATGTTTAAGCCAGTTGATGGTTATTTCTTCCATTTTCTCGTTATATGTCTTTGTCTTTGAGATGAAAGATTTGTACAGCTAAGCTTTCAAGTTATATTTGGAGTCAGTTTCATTCAAAAAGCTGGACTGGATCAAAGATCAATGAATGGTATTATCGAAAATATAAGGTAAAGACCATTGTTCTCAATCAACCACCACCATGAATAAAAAGAGCCTCGAGCTCTCGAGACCTTCATTATTCTCGTGCAACATTAACCGACCACCACAATCTATCCACATATTCAATCCGGAAATCAAGCGCAAATTAATTTTAATTCTCTCAGTCATGGACGATGAAAAACGGAAAGCCTTGACTCAGAATCGTACAATCTTTCTAGAAAACGGTCAACCCAAATTTGAGAATCTCAGCACCCTTCCCGAGCTCTGGTGGGTTTCAGTGCGACTTACAATGACGGACCGTTTGGTGGCGGACCCAGAGTTGATGGATGTTGTGATTCAACATCTAAAGACTGGGAAGGTAGAGTTCAACCACTACGAGGCACTGCATCACCAGAAGCCACTTTGTGTCTCGTTGCCGGTTATGAACCTGGAAGTGGGGCGCCAGGGGTGGGTTTATCTTGCCATTAGACTTGCTGAGCACTAGAGGGGGGAAATGATGGCGGGACGCCTTGCCGTCGATCGAGATTACCTCTTTGATGACCGAACTTAGAGAAAGTTTACCGCTCCAATGTCCGGAATCTCATTTGATAGCTTCATATAATTCAACTGGACTATCATTCATATGTAGTTTCGGACCGGTAGTGTATTATTCTAAACATATGCAGCTATAGAAGTACTTCAAAATCTTTTAGATCTAATTATAGCATCGATCAGGCCTTAACTCATTCAACCAAAATCAGCAAACTGAAATCCATATTCCCCAAGTTGGCCAGATCCCATTTGAAGTTTTCTGGTATCAAAGGTGACAATGCAAACGAAGACACGGCGTCCGAAAAAGATGGTGTTAAATTGTCCGGAAGAATGTCCGCCGGTGTGTTTGATATCCCCATAGCAGATAAATCATCACCTTCGATTGATTGGGATGGGTAAAGGTGAGATGGATTTACTTGCGGATAGAGAGATAAAGTTGTTGGGAAGTCTCCCGTACAAGTTTGTGTCTGAATGGAGAGTAAGCGCCAGTCTCCCAGTCAGGCTTAGATAAAAAGCAAAACGAGTTTGATTTTTACTATGAAGTCATTTTGTTGTGTGAAAGTCTCGGACATATGCGAACCTCGGGCTGCAGTAGGATATAAGCTGTTCTTTTGGTGATGATCATATCCATCCCGACCACGCTTCATCGGCTTGGATCCATTGGAATGGGCCCTTTTGATGAATTTGCCAGCAACATTACCCAATTTTACAAAAAGTTGAGCAGCATTGGCCGTGGGGGCATTGGCATGGAAAGCGGGTTCCGAACGTAAGGAAATGACTAACTCCATGAGCTTGAGATCGGAGAGGGCATGTGGCCCCGGAGTATTTTGAAGAATATTGGCGAACAGAGTAAGGAAATTAGAGAGGGGGTGGCAGAGAAACATCCTTTCAAGTAGTTGGCTAGCACAAGCCTTGTTCTACCCAACGTTAACAAATGAAAGAAAACGGAAAACCAACCAAAGATTACTTTCGTCAATTCGAAAAGTCTACCGAGTTCAGAAGCTGGATAGGCTGTCTTGCGGCTGCAAAACAAATTGCCCCAGTGTCACATAAACGTGAGTTGAGGTGCCGGCCATCTCGCACCTTGTTCTGTTGCATGTCGTGATGACTGCTTGTCCAGGAGCCGTGTTGTATAGAAAAGCGATGGATGATTGTGAGGCAACTCAAATATCCAAATGCATCGAAATAATTGGCAGAGCCAAGTCTTTGTCACATTGGATAGGCAGTTCTGGCCGGACACCACGGGCAACTTGTCCTTCCATGCCATGTCTTATGCAATTCCCCAACCAGTTTCGATCGCTCCACGAGTGATCAAGTCTGCTCTCGGGCTGAATAGAGTGTTGAGTAGATACGGCTCTCATTCCTGACTAGTTCCATGTAATAACGAAAAATGGCTGCTCTGTTGATAGTCTCGGTTCCATCAAATAGGGATTCTTGAGACGGTAGATTAATAACGATATCGTTGGTCATTCATCACGGAAGGCTGTCCAAGTCTTAGATCAATGGACTTATCCATAGCGTAAAGATCCCATCGCTGGTCTCCTTAATATCTATCTATCTTTGATTGTAGTACAGATCACCGATCATTAAATTTTAGAAGTGGTAATCTTTGAACATTTATCTAGTATGATGAAACAAGACTGCGATAATCGCAGAATTGCATTTGCCAGTAACAGGGAGTTCAGCTCATCTAGTCGACGATGTAGCCATATTACCATGACCAATGGCCCACCTGCCCATCGATCTCTCAAAATTTCAGCATTTTGTTTTCAAAAAAATTAATTTTGTGATAGCGTAGGTGCTCCGATTATCGTGGGTCCGTAGATTTGATTGTCCGGCGAGCAGATAAGGGGTGCCTGGCTGTCTTGGACAAGATGATGTTTGGTGATGATGTATAATGGCAATATAATATATCTTTCATAATGGCATCCAATCACAGTATATATAAGGAAATTTATGTCATGGCTTTAAGCTCTCTCTCCAACATGGACTTCTGACATTCTTTCATACTGAGCCCTAGACGATATGCGCCATTTCTTTCCAAACAGAATCATTGGAATACAGAGCAAGTTGCATCCAAGCGCTAAGCATCCAATGAGTGTAAATGTTCCGTATAGACCCATGTTGTTGATCCAAGGGTCTAACACGAAGACGATCAATGTGGCACACATATATTGTACAAAGCTGACCCCGATCAATGCGGTTCCGAGAATCTTGATATGAACATAATTAGCGATCATTCAACAATAAGCGATAGCTGGCCTATGCACTCAAGCGGCATTGATTAGTGGCACTCACTTTATGATAGGAGTCCGAGAGATAGACCAGAACAATGGGTATCAATGCCGCCATGCTAAAGCCATAAAGCCCAGATCCTAGACACGGTAAGATCCACGGCAAGCCCTGAAATGGCTTTGTTAGAATCGGATTCAGACGCACTTCGGTCTTGGATTGGATTTGGGGAGGAGGAGATACCTCTGCAATGGTGTATCCATACAGAAACAGTCCTGCGGGACCCACGATTCCAGGTACTATAGAAATGTAAAGACGCATTTCGGGCTCATAGATGTTCTCATTTCGGCGTGCCAGTACTTGGATTGACCAATCACTCAATGGACCTCCCCAGGCACATCCAAAAACAGAACCAATGAAGGGGGATAAATTTAGCAAACCGATCCCTATCGTACCAAAGTTATATGGTGGCAGGGAAAAGTATTGGGACTGTGTGGTCGCTACTACTGCGAACCATACAAGTGTCGAGCTATATTGTATTGTAACATAAGTGACGGCTGGGATGGTCACCAGTACTTGGAGTGGTCGATATAGATGTGATATGTATTGACTGGAGGGTTCGGTGGATGGTGTAAATATTGCTAGGCGTTGGCGCCATGTGTTTCGCGGAATGGACGGTTCGTCCCAGTTGTGTAATTCGATTGGATGTGGTGATGCGTTCATCGTCAGCCCAACAGAAGAATCCGTTAAAATCTGCCTCTTGTAATGGCCAGCCAAGCTGCCCGTGCCAGTGTCAACATCTGGGACCAGGGCGCTCATCTCCAGTCCGGTTATGGTCTGGATGCTGAACTTGGTCTCTTCAAAGAAGAAGATGAAGAGAACCAGATTAACGGCTACAAAAATAGCACACCACCAGTATATCCATGGCCATCCCTGGCTATCAGCGATATATCCGGCGGCGACTGGAGCGAGAAAGACCTTTGATTTTCATCGAGTCAACATACTACCCATATCTTCAGATCGAATTTCCATACCCCAGTACTACTCATCAATTGATAGATTGAGTTTGCTCGACCCCTTTGGTGAACGAAGAATAAATCGGTAATCTGTAAGGCCAGTATTAGAGTCTCTCTATGGTCAAGTAGTTAAAATCCACGTGTCCTACTGTGATCGGCACTAGCGTCCAACCAACGGCACACGCAAGTCCATTAAATACCTGTGCAGCCATCATGTTGGGCAAATCTCGGAGTACGGCCTGCCATATCGTGGTGACCAGAACCACGACAGTGGTCAGAAGATATATTGGTCGGCGACCAAATTTCAGAGCCAAAGGCACCAAGCATATTGATCCAAGCCCGAGGGAGACACAATTTACCGCATATTGATTGTTCAGCTGGGGATAAGAAATATGAAGAAGTTGCTCAAAGTCTTGCCATATCACTGGCCCGATATCAATCCTAGATTCATTAGCTCGCTGAATCAACTAGAATGGTGAAGTTCAGATGTACAATGCAAAGACCAAGAGCGTAAACACAGACACAATGGCGAAGTTGACGGCTTTTCGGCCAGATGACCAATTCTTCAAAGTGAGTGTCAACATATTGCATTCTGGAATAGATTTATGTTCAGATCTCTTACCAAAGGGTCGTTCGGGTTCAATGTGGGCTTTGGCTCAAGGATGGTTATGCTGTCGCCGGGTCCCTCTTCGGCTGTTTCGTTTGATCAGCCGTTGAAAAATAGTGGTTACTTCAAAAAACAAGTGATGATATAGCTTACCAGAAATCTTCATAAGAGCTGTCCCAGGAGCGTCCAAAACCTTCCTTTCGCTATCAAATCCGTTTTCACTCATTTCAATATCAATGGCTTCGGTCATAACTGTGAAGATGGTTGATACTTCCCGTTACAAAAAGGCAAGTCGAACACTGTCCTATACTCTGGCACATTGAATACTTTGAAAGCACCTTATTATATTAAATGAGACCTCGTATCGGGTGCGGGGAAATGGCAAGCGCTATCGTTCCATGATTGTGATATCGACCTTCTCTAATACTCTCAGCCCGATAAGGGCGAAATTACCCACTGTGCACAGATATATGTTGATGATAACTCTATCTAAGGACCAGAGCATATCACGGATACTGCTGAGCTCATGTTTCGGCGATCAGACCAATTCCAGATGACATATTTGTGTATGCTTCGGTTCTATCGTCGAATCAAAGCTCATCGGTGCTGATTCAAACCGAGGAGGGACGAATGTTTATCATTTTAAGAAGGTCCTTGCAGGATGTGGGTTTATGAATGCTCGGTTCGATCGGGACATCGCATGTACTTGCTATTCGAATAGAAGTCAATTGAAGTAGTCTCCGCGAGCTCCGCGGGCCACACGGAGCATTTCCCCCTCAAATCTATATCAAGCCGAAGTTTCACCAATGGACGATATTAAATGATCTTTATTCTTCAAAGATTTTGTGCTGGTTCAATATTTCAATCAGACTATCATCTGTCTCTTTGCATTCTTTCAAATTCGCAACCATGTCGACGATCAAAGTTGCACTTATCCAACTTCACCCACAGGTATGTAGATTACGTGCATTCAATGTCTCTTTATAGATTCTGACTTGAAATCTAAATTTAGCCTCACCAAACTGAGTCTAACTTGGCTCGTGGAATTGCCTACATTCGAAAAGCTGCTTCTGATGGTGCAAACTTGGCAGTTCTTCCTGAGTACCAATTAGGAGATTTCCTCCCCGAGGATCCAAAGTTCCGCGACCAATGCGCGAATTGGAAAGTGCACCTGGACACGTATTGTAGTCTTGCGAAAGAATGCAATATATGCATTGTGCCGGGATCCGCGGCGGAACTGCATCGCGATGAAACAACAGGAACAGAAGCAATCTACAATGTGGTCTATTTCATTGACAATACTGGTACCGTGGCCGGTCGATATGCGAAAAAGAATCTTTGGCATCCTGAGCGGCTATACGTGAAAAGCTCACAACATGATGCTCATGTTGCCTTTGATACGCCATTGGGAAAAGTCGGCATGCTAGTTTGCTGGGATGTTGCCTTCCCAGAAGCCTTCCGCGAATTAATAGCACAGGGCGCAAAGCTAATCATTGTGCCATCTTTCTGGAAGCTCACGGACTGTGCACCACAGGGCACGCTGCATAATCAGCTTGCAGAACAGGTATTCCTCGATGCGGCTCTCATTAGTCGAGCATGCGAAAATACCTGTGCTGTGGTGTTTTGTAACGCGGGAGGTCCAGCCGATGATGGCTTTGCTGGTTTGTCTCAAGTTACAGTTCCTTTTTTGGGCTGCATCGGAAGGGTGGAAACCTGTGAGGAGGGAATGAAAATCGTCGACTTGAACATGGGACTTCTGGAGGACGCCGAGTCTGTCTATAAGATTCGACAGGACCTCGCACGTCCTGACTGGCATTATTCGTATACAATCAGAGACAGTATCTAGCTTGATGTCCAGAAATGCATTTTTAGCAAATTGATAATCACAGGCCAATGATCTTCAATGCTGGTTGATATCGCCTTCCAGTCGTGACTCTAGTAATATCAATCAGCATCGTTCACTCCAGGGCTCAATTTTAGCCTTGCTTTGTAATTCAAAGCAGAGTACTCTGTATAAAGTCTCATACGTCGGCTCGAGGAAGCGGAACAGGGCAGTGCAGGCTGTAGCGAAGTCTTCGTCATAGTTCAAGTGGATCGATATATCTTAACCGAGGGAAAGTTTGTTTGAAACGCCACGAATAAAGGATATGCGCTAACCAAGTCCGTTAAAAAACACATCTCATCATGGTTCTCAAAAGGGTATCATTGACTTTTATCTCAAGATTCGGCCTGACTCAGCTTGTAGGAACTTTGGACGCCGTCGACGATAGTTTCATCCGGATTGAAAAGCTTCGTCGGCTGGCGCATCGTGTGGGAGATTTTGGACTGCGTCTTCCTGGAAGTGATGTTCACGACGAACTTGTCGACTGGATAAGCGATATTGTACATGAGATTAGCGGAATCAGAGTCCTGGAATCTCAATACGATCTAATTACTTGGAAACCAAACCAAGGCAGCAGTCTTGTCCAATCTGGGGGTTTGTGCGTCCATTCTCGATGCAAGATCCAAGATTTACCAATCGTTGGCGCGATTCCTATCACCTTGCCAACGAACGACTCTTTCCTTAGTGGCTCATTGATACATATTCTACCCAATCAAAGTATCTCATCTGTGAATGTCACGGGCAAGGTCGTCTTGCGATACTATTTTCCTATGTCACTGCCGAATAGCTATCTTTTCGACGATGTACACATAATTTTCATCTTATCGAATCCTTCTTTTCTTTCCCATTGCTTTCTATCTGGAGAATACATGTGCTAGCCCACCATAACACAATATCTCACCAGATCTTGTAGCCCAGTTGAACGGGTCTTATGAAAGGCCATATCTCACAACACCCAGCGAGGATTCGATTGCTTCCAGTCAGGGTGGAGCAACGGGGCTCATCAACGCGTTTGGCATGCCTCGTAAGGCCATGGAGAACTAAAATCCGCATTTTGGACGACACTACTCAGTCCCTGGAGTGTACCTTGGCCCCGAGCAATAATACTTGCTTCGCAACGCGTCTCGGTCTGCTCACGCAGCATCGATCAAGATCTCCGCCGATACGGAGTTGCAGGATCACGATAATATATATATATTGGTATTTTTCTGTATACCGATGAGAGATCTATGTAAAAATCCTTTCTCCTATTTTTCGTGTCTATTTTTGAAAGTCTTTCTAAAAAGCTTCAGGGCAAACAATCAACAATGCACGGCCCAAAATATCATACATCTGTCGAACATCTGGCGCTTCAGAGCTCCAAGTACACAACATTCTCGACGAAATTTTCATCAGGTCTGAAAGATTGACAGGAGAGTGTAAATCCTTGATATTTGCACGTTCAACCGTCAAAATGACCATAGCGAGTCCCCAGATACCGCGAAGCGCATACCAAATCCCACCATGGCGACCTTGCTTGCTGAGATGAATAATCAAGCCGCTTGCTAATTTCACATATTCATTGGCACGCAAAATAACGTGTCGATCTACGGGGCCATCGTGGTGTAAAGTGTAATAAAGGAACGGCCGGAGAATAGCCTCTTTACCACCCAGAAATCTTCCTTGGAGCAGACAAGATAGCTGATGACTCGGTACGATTTCAGGGTCTTGAGATGGCCTTATCACAAGAGGCAGATGTTCATACCATGTCGTCAATTGGTGATCGATGTGTGTGAATTGCTGAGAAACATAGTTGATATTTTTCATCCATACCTTTGGGCCTTCCGGTAGATATACAAGTGGCAGTGCATGATCAAGTGTTCTTCGTAACGCAATCTCAGCGAGGTAGTATAGCCAACTATACTCCTGACTTTTGCTGAATGATACATCCCGGGTGATAGTGCCAGAGCGTTCATTGTATAATTCAGGTAGTGTAGGAGGCGAGGGAAATGAATCTGGATAATCAAGAGATATGAGAGCACTTCGAGGTAGGGGAAGTTCCTTTAGGAACTCGCTGGATTGAAGAAATAAGCATTTTGTAATATATGGATGGCTCTTTGGGTTTTCTGACCTTTCTGCTTTGATGCAAGACCAATAGAGGCGTTGTTCGATACGGCGGTCATTGTGTTCACAGGATTCTGCCGGTCTACTCCTGCAAAGCAGATATGCGTACAGTCGTGAGCAAGCTTGCTCTGTCCAGAACCATGCTTGAAGAATACGCAGCATGTGCTTTTCATATATCCCGGCTAAATACAGACATTGGATGTCTAAGAGTTCTGTACCAAGAGAACCGATGCGCTTGCATGCTGCTTCATAATATGCTTCTGCCCGGGCATAAGATGCATCATCTTTGATTGAGTTATCATCCAGGTCCTCGTGGTGTTTATCATAGATTTCGGAAGCCAAACAGCCAAGTCCACATGCCAATAGCTGAATCGAATGATCAGAAAAATTCGATACACAGGGAATAGAATGGGAAAACCACATACCACGAGACAAGACTTAGAGTCCCATTTAATCCCAGTTTCCGACAATTCTTTCGCATACTGTTCAAGTTCTCCGGGCTCGAGTATAGGATTCCGAATATGCACGTAAACTAGGAACCTTCTGCAAAGTGTAGGCAGGTCATTCTCGCGGATTCCATATTGTTTATAGCGGGGTGCCGGCGCAGTTCCCTTCGCTGAGTTCAAAGTAGACTCGAGAACAAACGATTGTTCCACGACCGGTGTGCCCAGAAAATCTACAATTCTGGGCCAGTAAAGTAGTCCTTCAATTCCAGTACGGGGACCATTCGATGAACAATCGCCATTGTTGTTCCTACCATGCACATTTCCGTGGCTCTCAACTCTCGGGCTATTTGGCATTTCAAAGCCTAACATAGGCCTCCTGGAGGACTCAAACGTTGAAGAATGCCTAGAAGAAGCACGAGAGCCCGCGTGAGTTTGGACTACATGATCCAGCATGGCTCGAATCTCCTGCAACTGATTCAAAATCTCTACAGAACCAGGGTCAAACCTTTATTTTTAAAATATTTGTCAGCTTCATGGCATCGGGTCAAAGAGCAACTTATATTCGACTGACTTAGTATGCGCAGAGGAAACATCATCGGGGTACACGCAAGGTAACTTCAAATTGCAGCACGACTGGCATGTAGGCCGACCATTGTCACATTTGATGCGGCGGTCCCTGCACGTCCGGCATGCTGTGCGCTTTCGTTTCCTTGTCGGAGGATCAGAAGGAGATAAATCAAGGGCTTCAGAATTCATCGTGGGTGTCAGTTTTGGTCAGGTAGGGGTATCAAGTCATTCCGCGAGCTCCGCGAGGTAGTGAACACTGCTAAGGTCTCGGCTGTCCGCGGGCTCCGATGGACGGACAAGGAGACGGGAGATGTATGATTGGCTTATTTACTATCAAGTGGGGGCTTTGGTTAGCAATAGTTCAACAAGAATAGTTGACTTTATAATGTGGGTTTCAATTATACAATTGAACGCCATGCGCTACCAAGGTGGGTATTCGTGGGCGATCTACTGATTCTTTACTAGTTCAATTTCCGCCTTGATTATAAGTCAGGGGAAGGGACAAGATTGATTGCTTCGGTATTGAGCTATCTCTCTTGAAAAACTTTAAATATCAATGCAGCAAAAACTTTAGAATTTTTCAGATTTGATTCATCAAGGCCGTTCTCATCCCGTCTAAGAAGCAATGAATGTACAACTTACTTAGTAGACGGTGCTCAGAATAGATTTGATAGTAGTGGGTCTTTCCGGACAAACTCATCATCCGAAGCCCAATCAGCTCTAGCGTGGAAATTCTAGACAAATAAATTCGGCCCCTCGCCTGCGCCCTTCCTCGTTTTCTTTTTCTCTCCATCTACAGTTTACATTACTACGGTATGTAAATCCATTGGGGCTCCACATTGTGGCTTGCTGAAGGTTACTCGATGGCTTCGGCCTTCATGGGTTTCTTTCCGTTCCCGGCCCTGGAGAGTGAAGGCGCTTCTTTTTCTTAAACATTCTCTATGCTGGGGTTTCTCCGAGAAACCTCACGGGTGTTGATGGGAGGAGGGCGCCACATACCTTGACACATATCACGACCTTGTAGATTACATACCTTGCATCCTATCAGGTTCTTCGACGGGCAGGATTCAGCAACCTGCTAATTTGATCATTAGTTAGTCAATGAAAACTACTTGCCTATCATATATACCTTTTCCATCGTGTGCCTGGTAAAATATAGTTGGCTGATCAGATTAATTGGTCAATTGCCATGCAGTTAGTTAGTCGGGCGGCCAAGGGCTTGCCAACCTCGTGTGAAGTTAGTTGACCCGTGCTAGAAGATGCGTATCTCTACAAAACGAAGACAGGCATTCAATGCTTCAGTGAAAAGCACGGTGTGGCCGTCAAGTCGATTTGTTGCTCTAGAGGTTGATGTATGGACATCACATATTAACTCCCATTTACAAAGGAAATTCTGACTGAAACATCGATGAATTTGACATTGGCAATCTCAAGAACCTTTCACTAATTCCAAATGCAAACCTCATATACCAAGATCTTCAATTGATATAAGGTGAGATACAGAAGCTTTCCAACACAGGAAGATATAAGTGTGGCCTTGCAGCTTTATGAATCAAGATACAGCCTCCTGCTCAAGAAACCCCAGAATGGCCAGCTCCTTCGTTCGAGGGGACGACTTTTCCCTCTGGATAATGGGCCACCATGGCTGTGAGGTGCGCGTTGAAAGTCAGCCGCCGTCTGTCCCGTGTGCTTCGAACACTGTTGCGCGCAATGCGAGAATTTGAACTACTCCGGGAGCCAACGCTCAAGAACCGAACGAGAAGCCGGAGAGAGTGGCCATTGAGTGGGAAGATCTTCTGGAATTTTATCAGCTAGAAAAGTGCCAATGTAGAAGCACTTCCAAGGTCCTAGCCCATGCAACAGGGACCCTCTTGGGGGGGAAGCTCGCTGCACACACAGCGTCATCGATGATGGCACGTTCAACGACTGTGTCACGGCGCCCGGGCATCTGCATTGCGCAAGTTGCCATGTGGGAGATCGCAAGCGGTGCGGCAGCCTGAATTTGGACTCTCTAAAGGGGAAGAAAATAACAAGGGCAGAGGCCCTCCAGGAGAGGGCAGTTGAAGTGGTGAAATTAAATATTAAATAAAGGGCAATTCTCCAGTTGAAGGAAAGGTTTATGTATATAAAAGACCGCATGGGCTCGGCATGTATAGATAAATAAACTCTAGCATCTCAACAAACATACAATAGTTGTCCTGAAGACTTTCAGGCTTTGATCTCAGCTCCACTCTCGTCGCTGTCGAATTTGGTACCAGCAATATGCACATCAGGATTATTACGACGGAGAGCATCTTCAAGGTACTCCGGCTTTAGCTCCCCATGTTTATCGTAGCGATAGGGCTCTTTGATAGAGATAGTAACGGCATTGAAGACATTCGTGGATTTCTTAAAGATGGCATCCATCTCTTCCAGGGAGCGGTATCGTGTTTCCGGGAAGAAGAAGTACACGAATGGGAAAATAAATGCGTTTCTGCCGATGTTAGTTCAATTCGACTTGACTGAGCCTGTTTGAGCGTTTGAAGTACTGGCGGGTTCTTACATAACAGCGAAGATAATATAGGTTTTGTATCCAATACTGTCAAATGCAACTGGGGTAATCATTACGACCATGAAGTTGAAGATCCAGTTGGCACTATTGGTATAAGGTTAGAAAATAAACCTGGGCATTGAAAGTAAGAGGGCTTACCTAGTGGCCAGTGCATTAGTCGGTGCACGAATTCGCAGCGGCACGATTTCTGCCGGATACAACCATGTCATTCCAAGCCAGCCGATGGCAAAGAACGTATTGAATACAAAAAGGAAGATCGCTTGTCCAATGCCAGCTTGCTTATCGTCTAGGTACTTGAGACGGTAGTTGGTACCCGCAAGGACAGCCATAGATATGGACATTCCAGCGGCCTGGAGTACAAACGTTTGTTAGCAGGTATATTTGACAAGGACGAATTATGGCATACTCCGAAAAGCATCAGTGGTCGACGCCCAACTTTTTCAATGATAAAAATAGGGATAAATGCAGCCATCAAGTATTCTGTGCCATTGCAAGCAGCCAGCAACTTTGGAAGACTGCCTTGTCCGAGGCCAATTTCGGCGTATAGTGAAGGTGCCTATCAGTGTCTGTTAGTAAAATATTCATAGAACTGGTGCTTCGGGTATAGAAAATGCTCAACCCACATAGTATGTGATCAAATTGATTCCAGAGATCTGCTGGAACATCTGGTTGATGTAGGCGAGGGCCACCCGATGGAATTCTCGATACTCGCTCATGTCAAACAAACTTCTATATGAACCTTTGGACATCTCTTTGACGGTCTCCTTAATAGACAGGAGTTCATTCTGAATAGAAGGATCGTCTCGAGACTTTTCGTTCAGGCACTCGAGAACGTCCAAAGCCTCATCATCCCGGCCTTGCATTACAAGCCATCTCGGAGACTCAGGCAGGTGCATAATCGAGAGGAAGATAACCACAGCGAAAAGAATTTGGAACGCTATCGGAAATCTCCATGCTACCTCCTTTTCACCGATAAATGACATTCCTGACTTTATTGTTAACCAAGATTATTGTATAGATAGATAACACGCGATGAACTGACCGTAGTTGACCCAGTAGCTAAGCGTGATGCCTGCCGTAATAAGCATACCCTCAATCATAACCATTTTGCCTCGATCGTGGGCTTTCGATGATTCTGATTGCCAGGTAGGTACAGTACTTGTGTTCATTCCATTACCGATACCTGTAACAATTCGCCCGACAATCAGGTGTGGGAGGCTGTATGAGGTGCATTGTAACAAGGCGCCAATTGTCATAGTTATGCAACCACAGAAAATTGTTCTTCGTCGGCCTAGTGGATTACCGATAAAGATGGTCAAGATAGCACCAAAGAAACAGCCCAAATTGTACGATGCGACTGCAATGCCTTGGTTCATACTTCGCTGTGATTTAAGTGCAGGGTTTTCCTCGATAAGCGGGTCCTTAGGATTGATGTCTGGAAAGTATTTGATAAAGGCTGGCAAGTCCAACAGCCCACCTGTCACGCCTTGGTCATATCCAAAAAGTCTTGTGGTGGTGGCCAGTCAGCTATGAGCCAGAATATATCTGTACCAAATGGCAGGAGCAACATACAAGAAATCAAGACTGCCAAGAGAACTAATGGCCAAGTTAAGAGACCTGCCTCTCCAGCCAAAGTATTTTGGTATCCCAAACATGATGCTCAGCACAAATTACAGATGGCGTGGGTAAAAAGTGAAACATCAGAAATGAAACATCAGAAATGAAATATCAGGAGATGACAGTTATATACAAAACCCATGTGCTCTAGTTATTTCCCGGAAGTCCAAATGCAGTAATCCGTACTGGGCGGATGTTTACATCGCACGGGGAAAGCCGAGATATGGGGGAAACATGGAGTTTCGCGGGGATGTGGTTCCACGGTAGTAGGGATTGGGGGCGATTTGGGGGCTAAATTGTGACTGGTTCAAGAATCCGGTCTGCACTTTCCGAAAGGGCACTCCGTAGCGGCTACTCTGCTAGCCAAGTCCGAAATACTTGGCAAGGCATATAGTACGACTCGGCGATGGTATAGCATCACTTGGCGGCGGTATGGCACAACTTGGCAGCTTACTTTGGAAGTAGTTTGTGAATAATTTTGTGATACTTTTGGCCAGTCCAAAGATAGCGATATGACATCATATCTATCGTTCTTGTGTGCTGCTCACAATAATTGACCAAGCCATAAGGTTATGCGGAGTATCTAGATATACAGGTAAACCTCACTGTAGCCATTGCCAAGGCCGGCGCAATAGCGAACCAATGGGAATGGCTGCCATCAGAGAGAATAATTCTTGTTGACCAATTAGAAACAACATACTCCGCCATTCATGTTGCTCTCCGCGTCCTTCATCGATGACATGCGCCAATTGCGCCACACATGAGTCCGGGCGATCGAGGATGTTTCAACTAGAAAAAGACGAGGCCAGAAATGGCTGCCTTTCCACTCGTAACTTTGGACGTCCAGCCGCTTCTTGGCCGCTCACTGCCCTACAACATCACTACTTTCCACCGACCCAGCAATGTTCGTCATCCTCCGATCCTGATGTTAACGATTGACTTACACGATTGTTCTCCTCGTTTCCACTAGCTACCAAAACGACGCCGAGAATGGTTACTTTCAGCTGAATTCTAGTTTTCTCCCTTTTCGCCCAGTTTATTTAAGCGCCTGTAAGATGCTTCGCCCTCCCCCCCTCCGGTGTCCTTATGTCAGGACCTAAGTGTTAAGAAGGCCTTATAATACGTCTTGCAGTACGGTATAGACATCGCTATAGACCGCAAACCCGCAAAATCGGCCCAATCCAAACAGAAATTGGGGCCGGCTTTGGGGCGAGGTCTAGAAACCGCAATGGTTTCTTTGGGGCTCTAATGGTTTCTAAAGTGAGGCGAAACTGTAGAGCCCGTGCTCTTCATAATTTATACATTCTACTTGTGTATTTTTGGTAATTTATCTACTTATAGAATTAAATTTTGATTTCAATTTGAATCATATCAACGCATTTTGTCCTTAACGATAATTATATACATGCTTATCGCGTCTAACACATTTGCGGGCCTTAAATCGGCACGTAGTTAAGTATTACTCTCTGAATTAGAGAATGGGGTTAGTTTAACCTTACACTCACCTATATCCTTAATATCCTATATATCCTACTCCTCTTCTTAGCTTTTCTTTTCCTCCGTATCACAAATTAGATCAATTATACATATATCAAGTGTAATTACCTCTCTTCCTTCGCTTCTTTGATCTTGTTCTGTATAAAGAACTCTTGTAGTAATGTTGCTTCTAAGTATACGCAACTAGTCAGACTGCAACAGGTTAATTGAACTTTGATTGATTGAGTGATCGGTCTTAAAGTGAAGTTGATGAAATTCAAGCACGCAGAATTTTGTAACAGCAGCTTTTTCTCGTTGCAACATAGTCTTTCGCAGAGGGTTTAAAGGAGTTGCGGGGTAGTGTCAGGCTCGTCGATAGAAAAGCTGGCATTGGTAGATTCATTACGGGACAACACTCATCTGACGGATATAGCACGCCGTATAAGTCTTCACAAAATAACATACAGTGCTCAATTCAATGTTTGTTTTCTTATCGCTTCGGCGAGTAGCTGGGGCTCGTTCTTTATGGCTTATAATTTTGTCTTGATCTTCCCACTCGTTCTGATTCTTGCGTGTGAAACCACTGGCGCAACTTGTGCAATCCGCTATTCGAGTTTCCTTTGGATATCCTCTGGGAGCATCTTATGATCGCTCAGGGAGGGATCAAAGAAAAATAGCAGACCCGTAGGTGTGCCCCGCAGCTGGTATTTATCTCTTGGACTTGCTCAAATGAAAGCAAACGTGTTTGTTCACCTCCGTATGAGATATCCCACCCTCTCACCCCTCTCACCCGTATCACCCCTCTCACCCGTATCACCCGTATCACCCACACTCACCCTAGCGCAGTAATTAATGCCAGTCTGAGTTTCAGGGCGCATTGAGAACTGGCTGCGCATAGTATGTGGCTCAAGTGCGGCTGAGCGGACAGGAAGCCATGTGATCCACAACCTGTGGTCGTATGTACTGGACACCACATGAAAGGATAAAATATGGTGACAATGCTGTTTTATCGCAAGGTGAGAAGGTAAAGAACCTGGAATTACCCTCCGTTAACATCTGACATGCGTAATATCTGGAGAGATATATATTCAAATCATTGTTCATTTAATTTACTTATATATAGTGAATTCGGCATCCGAAAGTAAATTATATTCATTCTTATCATAAGAACTTGTCGTGTAGCAGTATTTCCGATTATAAAGACTTTAATCAAGAATCTAGTAACAATCCTTTCGCCGATGGTCGATCTTCAGTTCACAACAAAGTATCCTATTTGTTATGATCAAGAATATAGTCTCTGTATGGGAAAAAATGAGACAGCTAATGAAACTGCGAGATATACATACATTGTAGGGTTTAAAAATGAACACGTGCTAGGTTTACGAAAATTGAACTAATTGGCATTCAAAATCCATCCTTAAATCGCGATGAGTAGCTATTTGAATCCTAGATGAAACTTTCGATGTCACTGCGCACGAATATGACTATCATCAAACCTTTTGGGCAACGATCTTGACCACATATTCCAATGTTATGTCGAAAAATCAGCTGGAAACACAAATCAATAAATGAACCCGAATACACCTACCCTTGGACCAAGGTTCCGTCTCCGTGTCTGTTATGTTTATTCCAAATTATCAGCACATGATTAGAATATCTGGACCGCAAAAAACCAACAATGGGTAACTAATCTCTTCGAGATTGGCGGTCATACTGACGAGACCAGAGTCGTCAGCCGCCAGATCTTCTGTCAACGTAACTTTGTCGGTGACCTAGAAGGCGCGCCCAATTAATCTTCAATTTTAAGTCAAATGTAAATATGGTATATGAGCTTCCATACTCGACCTAGAGGAATATCTAGCTTGTCGACGATACACTTATGGACATCGCTTCTTATTTTGCTTATCGCAGATGTCGGATACTAATCAGGAGGACTAGTTAATAGTATTAATTAGACTATCTATTCACTAGCAGGAGTTACCTCCCTGCGCCTCCTAGCTAAGCTAGCTCTTAAAATTGGCATAGAAGTCGGTGTAGGAACCACAATTATTTGTGCGAGGTTGCCCACAATTCGTACGTGATGAACGAGCGTATTAGGCTGCATAAACATACGGGCCAACCATAAGCTCGGGATATACCACTGTGTCTACTGGTCTGGAAGCGCTGCCATAATACACCGTTGGTTAGTGGAGAGGTGACCTAGGAGTTCTATGTCGATCTAGACTACGGGATGGGTAAATGCTACAGTCCTCAGGGCGGAAGCAGATTTCCCTCATGACTGTATTCTGGCTGGCAAGACCATAATCTGATACAGTATTAGAGGACTATAAACAGAAGTGAGAATATGACTCTGTCCAACGAATCATGTCAACTTTGGTTTCGGTACCCATAAACTATACTCTGGCTCCCACTGAAAAGTGAGTTTTGACACAACCCCCCAAAAATATATGGTAGTTGAAAATTGCTCAGGATGTACATGAATGTTCCACATAAACTTCCGGCTCTATATCGGGAAAAAATCCATATTCAATGAGCCCCAATTGGTTGTTGCGTTCTCTGTATGCTATATTCTGTGAAATCAATATGCTATTCAGACTCAGAGATTTGCGGTCCCAAAACTAGCTGTGGAGGTGGCAAGCGCGGTGGGGGTGAGAGAAAAAGGAAAAGAAGTCAGAGAGAATAAGAATCCTAAGATGCCTTGTTGTAAGATTTCCCTTCTCAGAGATAGAGATCAAGCATGCTTTTATATACTGTAATGCAAAATGCAAAGACACACCGATTCCATGTTTTAGTATTGTACCAGATGTATAGATTTGTATTGACGTGTTGTTTCCATTCAGATGGAAGCATGCGGACGTCGGCAGATGCACAATTTTACCCCCGCTGACTCTTTATTCTTCTTAGATGGACAACGTGTAGAGCATTGTCTGGCTAAGCTTAGCAATTTTGTTAAGCTCACTTTCCTTCTAGTCTCAAGGTCCGATCCAAGCTCCAGTACTGGCTTTCAAATTCCGCTCAACTTTCTCAGAACTGCTCTCAGTGTTAACCCATGTCTGAGAGCGCATGAATGCTGACATGCTACGGAAACAACATCATGGAATGAAACACACTGTGATGACAGACAAAGTATATGTCTTTTACTTATCCTCTTTCTCTCTCCTTTTCTAAAGAAGAAAAGCCAAAAAAAGGTGCTTGCTCGTGCGCTGGGGTCTGAAGGAGCTAAGTGGTTTTTAAAAAAAAACAACGGCCCTCGAAATAGGAACGTGATATGTACGTCTACTACAATTTCCTGGTTGCAATTGGCACTTTTTTGAATCGGGTGGGGCGCGGGGTGGTAATGACAGAAAAAAAATAATCCATCTAGAGGTTGAGGCTAACGTCTCTTCACTAGACCTATTATAGTTCTACCATTCCTTGACTTCCTGATAAACCGCCCACTAAGCCCATGACGGGCTAAGTCGCTTGGATCGATCAAGATATCACCGCTCTGGATCAATTACTGCTGTTGCAAAGATACATTCCTGTGCTAGCTTCTGGAGTGTTCAATATTTGGTGGCAAGACTGGCGTTGTCTGCTTTCAATACCGGGAGAAACAAAGCTATCATTTCGGGATTAAAGTGATTACCAGGATCTGTGTACATAGCGGATCTCCCATACTTCATGTGCGGTCCGCGGGCCCACATTCCTTCACTTTCATACGCGCGAAATGGAAATATTTAACGGAGTACCATGGACCCACATGCCACCAAAACTAACGGCCGGAAGCTAAACACTCGGCCCGCAGAATTGCCGAACTTAGAAGTTATTCGCAACCCCCCTTTTTTTCCCTTCATGAAGGAGCTATGCAAGGGCCAGAATTTGGCCAGCATAATGAAGTACGAGAGTTGGCATACCATCCATTAGCCTCGATAGCAGGATCCGTGGGAATAGCAACATTGGATAGTTTAGCAAGAATTTTTGAACCAACGTTAAATCTACTTCATATACAGGATCAGAATCGGCGGCAAGACTCCCATCGAAAGCACTGCTCTACGTACGTACAGCTGTCACGCTTGCGATCACTGAGTGGTCTTTACCTTCTACAGCCGATCAGCATGAGTGATATCGAGCACAGACCTGACCCTGGTTTACTTGAAGCAATGGGAAGGCTGCATTTGCTGCAACAAGGGACCATTAGGGCGTGGCAGGTCAACCCTTACAATTGATCCCGCAAATACATTTCCAATCATCTATCAACACGTTCTCTTTGCATTGATAAGCTGTAGACCTGTATCCTCAACTAACTACATCAATTTTGCATATATGCTCGGAGTTTGAGATGTATCACATTTTTGCCCGTATCTGCTGACGATCGCATGCACCAAGAAAACAAAGTCAATTGGCTGGCTCACCTTTCCCCAATAATATCATCCGCTGATGATAGTCCACACTTTTCTTGAATTTTTCCTTGCGACTGGGTGCTCTCTCTTCACTGAATTATTTGAATATGGCATCAAATAAATCTTTCCCTGCTATTCTCCATGTGCGAGATTTTATCGAGCAGGTTGAACTAGATCAACGCGTCCCGGCAAAGGACTTTCAATACAATTGCGTGTTTCCCTTAATACAGTAGCTGACAAGTTCGGCTTCTACAAGACTTACAACTCTTTCGCTCTTTCTCAGCGCCACATCCGTGCGCTAGTCTACAATGAGCTTAGTTCGTTAATTAAATTTATACCTACTGTATTCGATGGCATGATACAGGGTTTACTGTATAATAGGTGTTCTGTAAATAGACCAAGGTTCCAGAAGATTCGCAGCAAACGAGGCAAAATGTGAGAAGGCAAGTGCCTGAAGAGTCTGGTGAGGTGTTTCTTCTTGTACCGTTCCGTCGAATTACCTAAGTACCATCCTTCCTTGCAGGGTACCAAAATTGTAAATAACAACCTTGGGAATCTGCCATATTTGAGAAATATAACAGTAAGAGGGTGCAACTAAACAGCGGGTGGCTAGGAAATAATAATAATGTGTGTATTAGTCAAGCCGATTTCGATAAAATAGGTACCTGAGTCGGAACTACAATTGTGGAGATTCTGAGCCCGAATCCTAGCACCCTCACCTTCATTAACCGTGTTTTTCGATAGTAGTGCGTAGGTGGGAAATCAGCTAAAAGCGAGGGGTCAAGGAAAATGAAATCACCCATCAGTAATGAGTATCACATCACATAATTTACAGAAATTAGAGTTCACATCAACGAGACCTAAGTAGAGGGTAGGCACGAGTCTGAACGGAAAGCTAATGTTTTCCGACCATGTCTCCATGGTATATTAAAGTGGCGCCATTTCTTGCGGCCGCATTTTCTCGTCCCAGCAGTCGTCTACGTACGCCCCTGCAGAAGTTCAAGGATGTCCACAGTTTCTGTCTTGTCTCACCCTGGCCCAAGTAGAGTGACGTAAATAAACCCACCCCTGCAGCCGTGTGAGCCTTACGTCGATTTGCCTATGTACCTTCTGTGGCTAGCTGATCGACAGTTCGTCCGGGCACCGAGCTTAGCACTCGCCCCGTGGTGACATAATCCATGACCCAATACTCATTATGCAAACCCTCAAATTTCTTATAGCGATATAGTCATTAAAGTTTTTCAGTCAGATACAGTAATACAATAGTATACTTTAGGCAGCTCTAATCGAAACCCTAGGCGGCACGGCTATATAATTCCCCGACAGTGCTATATAGGTTAGCTAAAGCCACCCCGTAGCTTAGCGAGGCCCACCAACCGTCTGGCTGAATATGGTGATGGACAGGGTCATAAGTATTATCTACAAGTAAGCAAGGGATTGTAAGGCACTATCTATGTTTTTAACTAGTAAAGAGTATAGTTTTTACAGTAGGAGACACTAGCTTCGCACACCGCTCTTTCGGTCTCCCCGAGTAGCAATGACTACCGGTGAATATGATAAAGTCAATAATCCCGGTCCGGTCAGATTATCATCCAGAATCGTCGAAGCTACTACGGTCTCTAGTCTGGTTGGTTATAGCCCCAATCTATTGATCAGATGTATTAAATACATATGCCACTATATATGATCAAGTACAGTAGTAGTCTAGGGCTCACTTAGACATTGCTAGCTTCGAAGAGTTAAAAGATCGATAACTACGCAGATAAATACAACGCGCATTCCCCTAACTCTTGAATTCTTATTCATATCCGTACACATCTCTATCGAGCGTCGCAGTGTTAGCCAACTGCCACAGAAGCAAATCAATCACACCTTACAATCTACAATTAGTTTGCTAAATTTAAGTCCTCTAAGATGGGGTATTACGATAGAGAGTCAGAAGACACAAAAAGGACTCTTACCACCACAGATTTACTTTGTTCCTCAATTCGTTTTAGTGATTTCCTTCTTCTAAAGGGCCGGGGGCCCTGCCAAGTTATCAGAAAAAGTGGTCCTTCTAAAGCTGGCCGGTACAGGTACCTCGGTACCGACCTTTTCACGAAACAGCTCCACGAAGAGTCCTCTTTTACTTCAACATCCGGATCTGAGCAGGCTGCTCGAGGCCTTAACTTGATGCCCTAGCGCATTCTCGATCTTGTCGATGGGTTAGCTACCGTTGTGGATGAAAAGGGCGATATCAAGCAAGGCATAGCAGTGAGTGATCAGAGCAATCTGTGGTCTCGAATATAGCAAGTATTCGAATCTAGCCGTGGAAGTGTCTATGGCTTAGTCCTGAATGATGGCGGTCGAGTTCTTATTGTGGAGATGAAAGTTGAACATGGAGGGAGGATTTAGATGAAGGTTATATAACCGATCTACTAGAGCTTTCTATCTCTGACAATGTAGTGCTATGATAGGCTAATCCTCGCTTCGCTTCACCGGAATCGAGGTCTTGCTCGATTTATTTCTGTCTTGTTGAATTTGCTCGTATTATCGGGATTTCCACCCCCTTCTTACTTCAAATCCAGATACGGCTAAACTTCGTCTAGAATGGTGAATGCTAAGTCTTCGATTACGCTAAGATTTGGGAGGTTTTCAGAGGAATCTGAGAAGCCTGACAATTTGATTTGATTTAGTTAACTTGGATTTTATCTTATCTTATCCTTTTTATGCCTCATAGCTCAATCATTAGGTACGAAGCTTATCATTCTGTTTGGTGCAGAATAGTACATACCATCGACTGCATCACAGAGACTCTTCAAAGTTGGCTGTCTTAACTATCCCTGAATATTGACTTTTTGGAAGTTGTTCGTGTCGGAGGGTGCTACACGATCTACAAATGTTTAAAGTAAGATTGGCAAATGACGCAACACGTGGCAATGTTCATCATAGGCAGCATTCCTAGGACTGTGGAATGGTTCATATCTACATCTCGAAATTTCTCGCTGGTTGAATCAGTCCAAACAGGTTTCTAGGAAGTAAAGAGTATTAGTGTGGCTGCTGCGACGGTGTATGGTTTGTTCGCTTACCCCTCATACTACGTATGCTCATGGTTCTTTGAGACTGTCCGTGAATCGATGCGGTGAGAGTAACTGCGAGCCACGCAAGCAATTAGTGACGTGTTGAGAGAGTCATTAACAACAAGAGTGTTTAAAATTATTGTCAGCCCCCAAGTCTAACTCACTCATACTTTATACTATAAGAATCTCCCTACACCGAGTATATATCTTATACAATGACCACACAGTCCACACAGTACGATAAAATCGGAGGCGACTACAGTTTGATCAAGCAGCTGCCATCTGACTTGCTTGATACCGCCACCCTACTCGCCTACCTTGGAAATATCCAAGGAATGGAAGTACTTGACCTCGCCTGCGGTAATGGCTTCATGTCCGGCAAAGCAATTGAGCACGGGGCTCGACGAGTAGTTGGAATAGATATCTCATCGAGCATGATTCAAGCTGCAAGCCGCCAGTTTGAAGGCGATAGCCGCTTCGAGTTCTACACTGCAGATTGCAGCAAGCCAATCCATATGGGCAAGTTTGACATTGTCTTCGCCTGTTGGCTTCTCAATTATGCCTCCAGTGCCGAGGAGCAGTTGGCAATGTGGCAGAACATTTTCGCTCACTTGAAGCCTGGTGGCAGATGTATTGGTGTGGTACCGAATTTTGATATGCTCGAGACTCCATTCCCTTCAGGATATCAGTGGGGAATTGAGGCTAAAGTCTTGAAGCATGTCCCCGGAGGCGTGAAGCTTCAGTTCACTGCCGATAATTGTTCCCATTTCACTTTTGAATGCTATATGCTTCAACGGGCAGTTTATGAGTCTTGTTCCCGGAAGGCGGGGTTCACTGACATGGAGTGGCTGGATCCAATTGATCCAAAGGATCCTCGGATAAATTTTGAAGCTTTGTCACGCACCATGAATTCTCGATACTTTCAAGCCTGGCGTTAAGACGAGTGAGCCACGTACCCTTCAGCATTGAAGGCATGGGAGTCTTTGTACGGACAAGTTGATTGATATGATCATGGTAGAAAATTAGTGTGCCGGCTTCAAGCAGGAACCTTCGTCAACCAGGAACGCCAGCATACGTGGCAATTTTACGATATATATTGTAATTTCCGACACAAATGCAGCTCTAGATTATCTACTTGCTTACTATCTAACCGCAACGAATACAATATTCCGCTAGGGGGTCTATATCAGCATCAACAAGTCTTCCGGTAGCAAATCCAGTAGACATACTTCATCCACATAAGAAGTAGTGCATGGGTACAGATAAGATGCCTCGTACCATGGGAGGTGTTTTTCCATCAGAGAAAACTACGTTGGTATCAACTAGGACAGTGAAAAGATTGATTGATTGAATGGAAGAACAAGCGGTCGAGGGCAGGTTGAAATACAGTCAGGATTTAGCGTTTCATACGCCAATATTCGGGTGGTTACAGCACCAGAGCTGGAAAGATGATGCCTTACTATATACAAACTGTAAAGGAGGTTGATATATTGATTAACGGTCTGTGTGGGATCATCCTTCATCCTATACCAACTGAGCAGTATCAAATGTGGACAACGTGATGTAACGAATAGATCTTCATTGGCCAATTTGCCTATCTAGCCGACCTAGAGAGCCGGAATTAGATACAAGAACAGAGAGGACGAAGACACCATCCATGGGCTTATTGCAAAGTGAGAAGCAGAACACATACACTCTCCAACAGTGCAAATGAAGCCTAGTCACTAACATAGAATGGTTTGCGTCTCAGCTCAGACTACAGCGCTTTGACCATTGTTTGCAAGGATAAGATTTTCACGGCCCATAAGCTGGCCATTTGTCCAAGATCAAAATACTTTCACACACCTTGGTATGCCGGGTTTAAGTGATATAATTCCACGTCTCAAATCTTTCAAACAGTTAGACTGACAAACTGCGGGGACTCCCAGGAGACCGAACATCCAATTAAGCTGGATGATAAAGACCCTACGCCCATTGAAAAAGCGCTTGAATATCTATATACCGGAAGCTACAGCCCTCCGTTACCTGCACCTAATTCCACATCTAGGTAGACCTGCGATTGAGACGTCCCTAACATGGATAGGCAACCTGAAGGAGAATCGTCACAAGTGGTTCACGCAGAAATGGTTGCCACTGATGAACCCGAGGTGCTTGTTGACAAACATTCCTATGAAAGGATTACAGAAACTTTGGGCAATATTCCAGGGAAACCGGAGCACGGGCCAAAGATGAATAGCGAATCAACTGCAACTAACAGATACGCCCCAACACACGTTACCGATAATCGGGATAACGGGCAAATGACAGATGTTGTTCTCGATGTTGCAGTCAGCTATCATCCTAGTTATTTTCACCTGCGTATGTATGGCGAGGCAGACTATTTCATGGTCAGCGACCTGAAATGCAACGCCGAGAGACATTTCTGCGAATCGTTTCTGAACTCCACAGAAACACTACCCTTTGCAGAGATCGTGGAGGAGGTGTGTTCGACCCAAGCAAACTACCATGGACTAAGGCAATTGGCAATCGAAATGATAGTTGATAATCTGCCGCTTTTCCGAAACAGAACTACGCCGATGTTTGTGCCTGAGCTGATGAAGTTAATCCCTGATTTCACATATGATTTGTTTCAAGCTACTGTTGATAAGTGTGTGGATGGGTCGTCCAGCATGGAAAAAAATTAGTTCCGTGTTGAGTTTGGTTACTAAATACAGATGACCCTTTAAAATCGTTCAAGTTTGCATTTCGATTTAAGGTGCCATCATTCTGTTCTATACACATTTTGCGCTGCCCAGCTACGAGATATTAACCGAGTTTGCTTATCTAAAGCATACCTGTGTTACGGACATACCAGTCACCAATCACAGGTGGGGACTGCGACCTACAGATGGGCCACCGAGAGCCAATCGATCAATCTGTTATGCAGATCACGTGTAAGATCCTATACTGGGACATCCCTAGTACGAGTCAGAGAAATACTTCGACTTGGGAGCCGTTTCTAGCCCCCTGTTGGTAATTACGAACTATACTCGCAAACAACCAGGGCTTACCGCGAGAAGGCCATTTCCGGCCCCCGACTCACCATCTCCAATATTACTGCAATACACTAGGACACGGTTAGTCCTCACGTGATTATGCGAGTAGTAGAACGGTCGACGTTAGGAGAGTATCCGCGATCTACTCCTCTACCATCTACGCTTCTACTCAGGAAGAACTCATGGATATATAAGGACACTTATTTCATGTATCTAGTTTAGTTCTTCGTCTTCAATCACACATTGTTACTTGTGAATACCTTTGGAACTTTCGAGACTCTTTACTTGATTATAAATTGACATACACTACGGATAGACTAATACCTTAGTATAGATCCATTCGGCGTACTACCTGGCATCGTTCCTCAATACCCTCGAAAGGACTCATTCCGCAGTAAGGCCTGCTAGGCAACGGTAAGGTTGAGAGACAGATCGTTAAGGTTGGAAGTCTGCAGGAAATCAGAGAAGTATCTCCCGGCTCTATCCAACATAACTGTGACCAGTTAGCTGTGCGTAACAACTAGCTCCTTACTACCCCCGAGGTCCATACTCTAGGCTTCCGGGCGGTGAGATAGAGTAGCCCCCTGCCCCTATACCTCTAAGGCGTTGTCCGACTTCTTCAAGCGTTAACTATCACGGAGCATCTCCGTCAGTCAATCCTGACATCTTTTCTCAGCTATCTCCACATAAATCGCGCGCCAGGCTCATGTTCCGCAAGCTTCGTGGTCGTGGCAGTCATGGCAACGAGCTCGCGCCATCATCAGCGCTGGCTACGACAACAGAGAGCGAACCTGTTGACCCACCCCCTCACGCCATCCATATGAGTGACTTGAGCCGGTCACCCACCAAGCTACCCCGCAAGCCCGGTTCCGATAAACAGTCCATGAACATTATTGTCGCGAACGCCAAAGGTGCCGCCGGCTACTCGGACCTTTACAGGGTACGTACCCACCCAGCGCAATGCAATGTTGCTGCGAGAACCCTTACCCTAGCCGGCCCCGAGCCCACCCCACCCCGCGCGCGCGGTTCATTATAGCTACTCCAGCGGGAGAAGGATTGCTGGGAGTTCGACCCTACACACGACTTCGACACGGATTACCTTTGCGACGGGTATCTCTACACTGTCTACTTCATCCCGCCGCCCAGCAACGCGGGGTCTCGCACAGCATACCTCACCCTCATGCAGCATGTCTGCCTCGTCTTCACGTGCGATGCTTCGTCGAGGGAATCGTGGGACGAAACAGTCGCCGCCTGCCAGGGGATGCGCAGCCGCTGCGAAAAAGCCGGGGTCCGCCCCTTCCTTGCGACAATGATCGCCGCCATACGTGAATGTGAAGGTCAAGGTGAAGAAGCCGCCGTGTCCCACGCGGAAGCCGAGGCGTTTGCTGCAACCCAGCGGGACTGTCGCTTTGTCGGTTTCTCGCCCGCAACTGGGCGCGGCATTTGCGATGCGGTCGGCTCGCTGGTTGAGCGGGCACACGGCGCTCGTGATCAGTATTCTATGGACCAGGGGGTTTATGCTAAGAGGTACAAGAGAGCGCAGGCATTTCAGGCATTATTTCCCAGCTAGAGATGTCCTAGCTCAAGAATAATATAATCACGGATGGAGGGATGTGATACCGCAGCCCAAGACATTCAGCAGATACAGCAAATATATTTAGTGGGAATGCTGCTTCACCTGCACCTGGTTCGCCGCCGGGGTCCAGTCGCCAGTCTGTCTTGCATCTCAAGTCTAGATGAGCCCCTGTCTGCCCATTAAATATTCTGCCACCTCCACCCACTCTTGTTTCATGAACCAGTTGCCTAGCTAGGGGTTGTAGATATCATGCTCTGACCTAGTAGGTACAGCCTCCGTCAAAAGTTTCCATACGATTTTCACGCGTGGTGCTAACTCGTCTCTGCAGGGTGGGTTTATAGACAAATTCCAATGATGTACTTAAGTAAGCAGTTAGTCACATTCTGTTTAAGATAGAAACAGATAACTGTTCAAAAAATACCTTTCTGCGTCGCATTTTTGTTAGTATGTGCGCTTAAATGATTTAGACCATAGGCTGTCGTCTCGTGTATTCAAACTTTTGCCAGCCAACTTTCTGTGGCAAAGGGATCAGCGACTCTAAAGTGGTATTTACGGGGGGAGGCCTCCAGTAGAAGGAAGTACCGAATGGAGCTTCAGCATACAGTTTTAACAGGCTAGATATAGCGCCCAAAATAACAACATGAGTATTAAGCTGGGAATTGAAGTCCTGCACAAGAGGCTTCAAGAATGTCCATTCGACTTTCCGGCAAGCAGCGCCCAACCTTACTACCCAGTTTGGCGATTCAGCAGCTAGTTTAACATCAAATTTCGCAATAGGCTCGACGAAGCTTGCCACGAATTTTTTAATATTCGTCGCAATTTCCCTGTAGCTCTTAATTTCTTCCTCCCAGATCTGTCCCATTTGCAGTGCTTGAGCTCCAGTCAACAGAGGTCCAGGCTGTTGATGATTGATACCAAAATCTCGTATTCTTTCTGGGCTTTACGACTAGTCCCCAAGGCATCCGTGACATCTTTCAACAGTTAGACACCCGCTATATATTAATTAGTAAGAAACACCCAATGGATTATTATATAGACCATACCGACGAGATCGCCAGCTGAGAAGTTAGCCAGTGCCTTACTTTAATGGAATATCACAATCCATGATGCAAACATACATTCGACACCAGATAGGTGGCTCTGAGAGTGCCATGTTCGTCTCCGCGGCGTACACTACGAGAGACTGAACTGAATGACCCTCAGTAAATGTCGCTGTCAGGTGATACAATTTTGGAGCTCAGTAAGATTAGTAGCGAGTCCCTGAGGGCTGAAGTTTTTATTCGGAATTTTTGGGGGGATACTGGAAAAAGCAGGGTCATGCTCATACAGCAGACTTGCGGCGCGGCACTTTCAGGGTCCGGAGAGAGGAGCAGTCATGGGTCCCGCGAAAGAGGAATTGGTTGGCAAAACTGAGGTGCTTACCCTGTATGGGATAGACACTTGATGAATCCTGATTTTGTGGCTGATGTTCTAAGGTTCAGTCAACACCACGATAAGTCACGACTCATTTCGGTTCCAGATAAAATTCCTACTACAGTAAAACCTATCTAGTACGATACTGTTGGCTTGGCCAATATATATCGTATTAACTAGGTATCCCACTACACTAAATATATATATATTTCATGTTTACATACAAATTTCTATAGGAAATAGCCCCTTATATCCTTCTGCTTTTGTGCATTCAATCTCCTAGCCTGTATTAACCTCTGGTATTTATACAAGCTGGTTATTAACTGCGTTTCGCCCCGATCCTACTGCTCTTCATATAAAAGAAGCGTCTCTAATGCATGAATAGCATCATTTATTGAAACTAGGGGGGTTTTAGGCATGGTTTCTGCATCTGCATCATGAAAATCTCTAGAAAACTAGGCAAGCACTATATTATCTATAGTCTTAATGCTATCTTACACCACCTTATCTATAGGATTAAGGAAGTTCTTAATACTCATTAGGTCTAGTAATATAGGCCTCAGCATAGTGTTACGCACAGCTAACTGGTCACAGTTATGTTAGATAGAATCGGGAGATACTTCTCTGATTTCCTGCAGACTTCCAACCTCCACGATCTATCTCTCAACCTTACCGTTGCCTAGCAGGTCTTACTACGGGATGAGTCCTTTCGAGGGTATCGAGGAACGATACTAGGTAGTGCGCCGAATAGATCTATACCGGAGTATTAGTCTATCCGTAGTATATGTCAAGTTATAATCAAGTAAAGAATCTCTAAAGTTTTAAAGGTATTTATAAGTAATAATATATGATTAAAGACGAAGAACTAAACTAGATATATGAAATAAGTGTCCTTATATATCCCTAAGTTCTTCCTATATAGAAGCGTAGATAGTAGATAAGTAGATCGTAGATACTCTTCTACCGTCGACCGTTCTACTACTTACATAATCACGTGAGGCTAACCGTGTCCTAGTGTACAGGAGTAATATTAGTAATAGTGAGTTAGCGGCCGGAAATAGCCTTCTTAATGTTATGAGCCAAGTCTTGATGAAAAAGAGTGCATTCAACTAGAATACTAAACCTGGGGAAAGAAAGAAAGAAAGAAAGAAACAACACACTGAAACAATTAAGGTAGTGATGCCTGAGGCATCCAATCAAACAATGTAAGGCACGAACTACGAAAGGCGGTGGAACACGGCAGAATCGGTTTCGGATCATTGATCCTGAATTCTTCGTGACAGATAAAAGCTAAGGGAAATTTCTATATAAATCTTTTATCATCCCAAGGGAAACTTAGATATGGACGAGAAATAATAGATTTAGCGTAGATAAGCTCGTACACTAACTAACTCTTACAGTTTACGATCGTGATAAATGAACTAACTAGGCACTGGCCCTTTCTAACTTAACTTTAATGCGTTAAAGATGATCACTAGCTAGGCGTTAAGGGTGATAAAAGCCGGAGACTTTGCCCGTAAATGCTATTGTTCGCTAGTTGTTTTCACTTCCTAGTATTTACTATGTGGTTGAAATCTATAAGCAATATATATAGGTACTTCTAAAATATTTAAATTACTTGAGTTACTTTTACTATCCTACTTCTTAGGCTCTAGCTACTTAAATTTATCTGTTATAGCAGGACTCGAGCAGCATAAAACAATGAATTATGTCGTCGAAGAAACAAAATATCCTAATATAAAGCAAGAGAACTGTGGGAGACACGGTGGCATATTGGTGAAGCCGTACGATCATGGCGGGAACTAGCGAAGATCTAAGAGTTAGGTATCATTTAAGCGCTTTTCGTTGCTGCTTTTAGACATTATAGTGTACGTTTGGCATCCAAGAAATTTAGGAAAAGGTTTCGCATGTATCTATAACATGATTAAACAACTGACTCTTGCACCAAAAACTAGCTCATTATAGAATCGATGATTCATTCTTTACTCAGGTAGAAGTGATACCCATGTAGGGGCGCCCCGTGCCATAGACACGGTCAAACTGATATATAAGATACAGGACGATTCAGGTGCTCTAACGGCGTTCATCCTATTTGATCTATTGCTTAACCATTCAATTTCGAAGGACGATAACAATTTTGTCATCAGCCGGCATTACGCAGCTACGGGAAAGGGACCAGTGTTAGTGAGCGTATAGGATCTCGGCGTCTTTACTAGCAACGAGAATCTGCAGCCAAGGTACGTTGGTAGCATTTTTCAGAGTTATTATGAGCCTATTGCTTTACCGCACTAAAGGCTCTTCACCTATGTTACACACGGTCCGGTATCAGTTATATGCCGGGCGCGTCATTAGATCAATCAACTGAAGGTTAGAACCCAACATTGTTCCAAATATAGTATTTGGAATTGCTACGTCCAAGCCCTTGCGGTATGCATCTTAAGATCATAGGGATTGCAAAGACAGGCTTTACCTTACTCGTAATTCTAAGAAATGGAGTTCTATTCATCCGTTCGCTGCAGCAAAGTCATTTCGGGTACTAGATTATTGGGCAATTAAGGCAAGGAGTAGCTGCTACGCTAATCCTTATGTAAGATGATGGGTCATCATTGGAGAGGTAATTTTATCTATAGTGAACTACGTCTGAAGATTTCTGACCTTAGGGCGCTTAGTGGTAATTCACAGTTTGACATATTAAACTTTCTTTCATAGCTCTTTATGTGATTCAAAGTTTTTGCATTCGCACGAGAATCAATGAAAATTCGTGTTAGAAAACAAACCTAGATTTGATACATCTGGTTGGCGTTGATTCCATTCCCATCAACGCTGTTGTCTAGGCAGGTTTTGTTTTAAATTCATCAAAGTATTCACCGCTGATTTTAATTTACGTCTATGCTAACGATAATACATCAACGGGGCTTCTGCTAGCTCATGTATAGGCTATGATTTCCTTGCTAAAGTTAATGCTTTAATGTACTCACCGCTTATTCTATTGAGCGCTACGACTCCTGTGTGGGCATTAATGCATAAATTTATTTACCATTAATTCGAATATAGACTGTGGCTTCTGTGCTGATGATAATACATCAACGCGTTAGCCGCTGATTCTAGTATAGTTTATGACATCTCTGTGAGCGCTCATGTGGCTGGCACTGCGCATAAGTAGTAACACATCAGTTTTTCAAGTTGTATTTCCCATAGATTATCCTTGAGACAAGACTCCCAGAGTCAAGATTATCGGCCTTCGGCCTATTCAAGTCATTATGGACACTGTGGTATGTGAGATTAGGTGACATCAAAACCAGGAAGCTAATGAATAGACCACTAAGCAAGATTTGAAAATCCGTGATTTATTCAACGCCATTCCAAAGCATTGCTTTCGGTCATCTTATTTTGTCTCATTCAGCTACTTACTGAGGAATATTCTGGGTTCTGTAGCCCTAGCAGCTTTGGCAATACTCGCATTCCCCTACATCCACAACAGCTATCTATATGCAATATCATGGTGTCTCTATGGGTTCACACAGGGTCTGTTTGGTACAGGCTTATGGATATTAGGCCATGAATGCGGTCATGGTGCACTTTTCCCAAGCCAAAAACTGAATGATATAGTCGGGTGGTTTCTACATTCGGTTCTATTTACCCCGTACTTATCATGGAAGTCAACCCATCGCCAACATCATATATATGCGAACCATATGGGAAGAGATCGCCATCATGTCCCAGACCGTCGTGATATCTATGCTGCCAAGCTTGGAGTCGACCACAGCGCCTTGGAAGAACTGACATCTGATGCTCCTGGAATCACCATGTTCCACCTACTCACTCAACAACTTCTTGGGTGGCCTTTGTACCTTATGTTCAATCTGACTTCGGGATCAGAAAGTACGCAGTCAAAGAAGCCTAGACGATGGTGGCAGAACAGCCATTTTGACCCCAAAAGTCCATTGTTTAGCGCCAGTGATTTCTCATCCGTGGTGATATCAGATATTGGTATAGGTTTGACTGCTGCTGCACTCTGGCATTTGGGACAAATTTTTGGGTCTAAAATCGTGATATTACTATACATTGGCCCATGGCTCTGGGTGAACCACTGGATAGGTAAGCTAATGATTGAGCGTAGAGTCATATTAAATCGACACTACTAAGAACGTTTAGTTGCTATCACATATCTACAACATACTCACCCGTCGCTTCCGAAATATGAGCGAAATTCATGGACTTTCCTTAAAGGTTCTCTTGCCACAGTTGATCGTGACTTTGGCTGGGCGGGCAGGTTCTTTTTCCACAATGTTGTTGATTACCATGTCATTCACCACCTTTTTCCGTAAGAGGAACCTCTGCTCCATGCCTTTTATGGTCTCACTAACGGATGGCTGCTGTGCACTTTTTAGTCAAATTCCTTTTTATCACACAGAAAAAGCCACGAATGCTATTATTCCTCTCTTGGGGTCTCAATATCACCAAGAGAAAGACTCTTCCTTCCTCAAAGATCTTTGGAAGACATTCATTGAATGCCAATGGGTGCAACCTGAGGAAGGGGGACCCGATGGAGAGTTAAAGTTCCAAAAGGGACCGTCTCCTTCTGCAAAACATATGATTCGCAAGTTACAAGGCGTAATATGAAATGTGGAGCCGATTCATTCAGGGTAAGAGTATTGAATACTGATGAATTTTGTTGAGATATTTTTCTGGATTTCATGAGGTGGTGGGATTTTATAAGTAAGAACAATAAGACCAGAATATCAGATCTAAGTGCATAGAAACCTGAGTTATCTGATACTTGGAGATAGAGGTCAGTTTAGTGCAGATGAAAATAATATGACCTACTGCATCGACAATCCACGCAATGCATATTAGCTTCATCGATCCTTCTGATTGAATACCATTTTATGGAGTGCTTCAAGTGTAACTAGAAAATTTGTCGGATGGAATCAGGAACTAACTAGCATTGACAGTAACTGAGGATTTCAAATCACGTAGGTTGTGTTACAGAGTTGGAGGAGTATTTTTGCACCTCGCCAAACGCGGATTCGCTTGAATTTTCGCTTCTATTGAGACTGATGGCCAATCGACACTATTTGACGTATTCGGTAAGTAAGCGACGCAGCCCGGAATCCGACAGTAAGTGCGATATTTTCTACATTTTTATCTCAACAACAATAGCGTATTATCCTGTTTTATTGCTGATCGATAACTATTTATAAGGCTTGTGAATATTCTATATCAATTGGAAAGCTGCATCGTTATGGTATCGAAAACCGCCTTGCTCGGAACTAGGAATATATTATATTTCTGCTTAACCATTAGATTATGAAAATTCTTGAAAGTTGACGGAAACCAGTGACCAATATTGTATGTGTCCCAGGATGGTAACATCAAACTCTCTATATACTAAAATTATGAAATTGACAATTTTGTAGGACATGCTGACAAAGAGTAATATGCACTTTTATGTGGGGTGTCTGATATTGGTGTCGTAAGATATTCTGGGTAAATACCCAGAAATCCACATGCAGATCCACCATATTTCTGACAAAAGTACCCAAGGAAGCTAGATATTACCTAAAAGATAGTATGCTACAAGGGAAAGCCCTTACTGTTGAATTGCTGCCGGTTCGAAGTATAGATAATAAAGTATGTAATGGAGTTTGTACAGTCGTTCTCGAAATCGGCTTGACAGATACACTCTTGATCACTCTTTTCCGACCCCACTACCAAGGCCTAGCGCAGATCAATTATTGAGCGGGCCTCATCAAATTGATGGACATCATTAAAGGCAACAAGTATGATACCGTATCCAGGTATATAGATTACGGAACGCTTACGAGAATAAAGTGGAATTCTATAATGGGGCTCTGTAAATCATGCAGGAGGTTGCCTAGCAACTAGTTCCTGGACTTTCTGCTAGGTGACTTTTGCGATATCCGTCAATTTGCTAATGAAGCTTTAGAACAAACAAGTTCGCGAACTTCGAATCGAATCTGCCAAAAGTTCGACTCGATATTTGTGCGGAGCGGTACGTGAAATTGGCCTCAGAAAGGGTTTCATGTGGTTGAGAGGTGATGGATTCGCCATATGCCATAGTGGGAATTGTCGCATAAAAAAAACGCCTGTTTTCGTGACCGCTAGGCCAAAAAGGTGCACACCTCCTTAGCTAGGCTTAAGTAAGGTGTATTTACGCGTATTCTTGCTTTGACGGAATTTTCTTTCATCTGATGCATTTGTAAAAAATGGTTGGGTGAACTTCACTTTCACAAGTGATCATAGAAATAGTTATGCTGACAAAATAATCAAGGACGCCCTGCTAATATAATATTATATTTGCCCTGCAGACTCAAAGACTAGAGATTTCCGTTAGCTTTATATACGTACAACTGGCAGCAGGGATGCCCAAGGAGAGCTACCATCATCCACCTTGCATAATATGATGTCGGTGAGCCAGTGTACGTCTGCCTTATATGACCCCAAAACCTTGGTCATGAACATGTGAGTCACCACTGCAGGATATGCTTCCAAATACCAAAGATTCCATGCCATGAAATCTCTATCTACAGGGTTGAAGTCCAATCTTGATTGTTTAGCTCCAGCGCCTGAGCAAGATATAAATGTGTGGTCTCCCGCAGTTGCTTAACTCTAAATTCTCCAACAACAGCCCTTCGAGGACAATACACCTTTTCTACAAACCCCCAATGCCCACCATGCGGACGTTTGAGCCATATGTCTTGACACCGTTGGATCATTTATTACCACCAGCGCACATGTTTACTTTCTTTACATTCGAGCTTGAACGTCCCTCAGAAAGCATTCAAATTCTGCAAGAAGCTCTCTCGCGGTTGCTGGTAGCCCTTCCATTCTTGAGCGGCAATGTAGCCATGTCAAGCCAAATAAAAGACAAAGTGAACCTGCAAGAGGTAAGACCAGCAGATGGACCAACAATGCTTCAGTTCCCAATGCTTCAAGTTCAGCATCACCGAAATAAAGTTTGTGCCATCGACTGGGATGCGATCTTCAACCAAAATTACATTCCACTCCCTCTTGTGATGTCATCTTCATTGCCAATTCCAGTGGCCCGATTCCAAGCCAATGTTATGAAAGATGCAGTTGTCGTTTGTATGGCCTCCCACCACATGGCGATGGATGGTCTCGGCGCCATGGCCGTATTAGAATCATTGGCAGCGTGCTGTCGAAATGCTGCACCCATTACCAGCATGATTCTTCAAGCGGAGGTAAGGAAGCAGATTGCGGCAGCAACGAGCGCTAAGCCTGTAGACCATCACGATGGGTATGGTCAGCCACCTCACCTTACCGCAATCCCTATTAGTCGCAATTTCACCTTATCTGCGGAAAAAATACGCAAACTCAAAGAGACCTGCAATTCCATCATCCTTGGGGGAGCTGAAGACAAAGCTTACCCTACCTTGTCCAGCAATGACATAGTTACGGCCTTGATATGGATATGCGTGATGCGAGCACGCCAAGCAAACTCAATGCTTGTTCCAGGAAAATTGACTTCGTCATTGAACCTAGGAGTTAGTGTACGCACGATTCTACAGCCTGGGATTCCGAAGAGCTACATTGGAAACGCTGTTCTCGTGGCCCCATGCTCATTTCCACTGAAGGCAATGGAAGGTCGGGGCAAATATTGGGCCCAAGACTTGTGCCTCTTATGTGATGTTGCGCAAGCAGTAAGAAGTGAAGTCCAAGCTATCACAAATGAGCATGTTCGCAAAATTGTGTCTCACATCACCCAGTCGAGCAACTGGGGGTCCTTCCAGATACAGTATCCTGACTTGGTAGTCAGCAATCTTCGCCAATCTGATATCTATCAATGGGACTTTGGGTCTGTTCTGGGAAGAGTATCCAACGTAGACATCCCTGATCCTCGTTTTGATGGCTTGTGTTGGATCAGACCGGCCAATCCAATCCTTACGTCAAATCCACAGGCCGGTAGGGATCAATCACCTCCTTGGGACTTAAGAGTGGTACTAGAGGAATCTGTCATGCAATGCCTACAGGAGGAATCTTTCTTTCGTTGGATGCAATCCTCGCTGCCTACTCCTGAGAGCATTGTTTCAAGCCAGAGCCCCGAAAATTTTACGATGTATGGGGGAGGGTCAAAGTTATGAAGGTTTTCTGAGATGGGCGTTGATTCTTGACGGTCTGCTCTTGACGGCCTGCTCTTGACGGCGGAGGGACATTAATATAAAGATACTTGGACTCTTCACTGGTATTGATTCCTTGAGCGTCTCTGATTAAATTGAATAGAGAATGTGTTTAGCAATGTGCGAATCTCTGTTTCGCCGCAACCTTTGTTTTTTATAGATTGCATGATAGTGCATATTTACTTCTTTTTCTAGATTATTCGTATACGTGATTTATACCTCTTTATTACCCCTAAGATACTTATAGAGTAGGCGAACCGGGCTCTTGTATATACTAGTTTAAATTATAAAGTTAGTAAGATATAGGCGTATCGTTTCGAGAAAAGACTCCTACTATACCTTATATTAGGCCTTATAATATAAAGAACGAAGGATAAGAAACGTCTTAAAGTAGAAGATATAGGATACTTATAGTATAAGTATAGTTAGCTTACTAACGTACTTAAAGCTCTTCGATTATATTTAATTTATGACTTCGATAAATACGGCTTTTAACCCGGCTAAGGAAGGGCTCGGTGTTACGGACATGCCAGTCACCAATCACAGGTGGGGACTGCGACCTACAGAAGGGCCACCGAGAGCTAACCGATCAGTATGTCTAAGACCCCGTTACGAGGGTCTTGGGACTTAGGTGGATTCGGGCAATAGAATGGAGAAAGCAGTAGACAGGTTCAATGCTGAACTAATCGCTGGAGTCCAAGACTCCAGCCCCTGAACTGTTTATATACAAATGTGGGGTCATGTGAGGTCATGAGCCCTCGCATTGCGGGTCTCAGCCCTGGGTCCAGTTCGCACCTGCGAACTGGCCATCTCGCAGTCTCACATAGACTGCGAGATATAGATCGTCAGACCTGCTTAGTACTTGGGTCCTGATAGTGACTTAGATGATAGATAAATCAATTAGCTCTCGGTAGCCTATTAGTAGTTACGGTCTCTATATATGATTAATGACTAGTATGTCCGTAATATTACCTCCCCCTCTCCTAGGAGTTTCGTCCCCGAGACTTATAAAGCTACGGTTTCCCCCTTAGGTAGGTGATGTTTTTTCCTTTTCCTAATATTGTTTTCTTACTATACCCGTTTCTAACGAAGTGCGTAAAAGGAATAGATTACGTTAATATAATACTATTCTATCGGCGGGTTCGGTTATCGATACTCCGTATGAATATTATTCTAATAACTTTCTTAATTATATAATAGATTTAAAAAGCTAAAATTATACGGAGTGTACTCGTCGTAGTCGGAAATATATGAAACGTTTCTATAACGATCGCGAGTGGGAGTCGTTAGAGCGGGATCGCTAAAAGGTGGCGTAGGAGTTAGAGTAAGCCTAAAAACAATAGCTTAAGTATTCTTAACAAATAAATTAAGCGATATCAAAAATACTTCGCCTTTAGAAACATTAACAGTTTCTAAAAGATCGTAGTGTTACGCACAGCTAACTGGTCACAGTTATGTTAGATAGAATCGGGAGATACTTCTCTGATTTCCTGCAGACTTCCAACCTCAACGATCTGTCTCTTAACCTTACCGTTGCCTAGCAGGCCTTACTGTGGGATGAGTCCTGTCGAGGGTATCGAGGAACGATGCCAGGTAGTGCGCCGAATAGATCTATACCGGAGTATTGGTCTATTCGTAGTGTGTGTCAAGTTATAATCAAGTAGGAGTCTCAAAGGTATTCAAAAGTAACAATGTATGAATGAAGACGAAGAACTAAACTAGATACATGAAATGAGTGTCCTTATATATCCCTGAGTTCTTCCTGAGTAGAAGTGTAGATGGTAGATAAGTAGATCGTAGATACTCTTCTACCGTCGACTGTTCTACTGCTTGCATGATCACGTGAGGCTAACCGTCTCATGGTGTATTGTGGTAGTATTAGAGACGGTGAGTCGGAGGCCGGAAATGGCCTTCTCGCGGTAAGCCCTGGTTGTTTGCGAGTATAGTTCGTAATTACCAACAGGGGGCTAGAAACGGCTCCCAAGTCGAAGTATTTCTCTGACTCGTACTAGGGATGTCCCAGTATAGGATCTTACACGTGATCTGCATAACAGATTGATCGATTGGCTCTCGGTGGCCCATCTGTAGGTCGCAGTCCCCACCTGTGATTGGTGACTGGTATGTCCGTAACACGTAGTAGTTAGATATTAAATTATAACTCCGTGGTTATAGAGTAGTTAGATGCTAAGGATCCTCTTAATATTAAGGATCTTATTAAGCTAGATCGCCTCGCCGATAAGCGCGACACTTAGATTCTTACCGCTACGTTAGAGAATCCTACTTTAACCTAGATATTTAGTCCCTTATCCCCTTCCGTCTTAGAGGGGATAGACTTGTCTTTCCTGACTAGCGATTTGTTACGGACATACTAGTCACTAATCACATGTGGAGACCGCAGATCGGAATCTCACTTTGCTGCACCATGGAGATATGTGATAGGGTAAATGGTTGCATGATGGCATGATGGTTTCTAGATACTACTTAACCGATTGTAATTCTCCAGCTACCCCTTGCTTAGTTGTCCAGCAATATGGTACCCGAACCGAGTCTGCTCCAGCGAGAGTATCAATTGAGTCCCCTTTCAGAAAAATGTGTGTGACGTGGGTCTATCCTACGCAGGGTCCACCTTGATGTATGGCTCATCATAATGCGAAGAAAAAGCAAGAAATATACATGCATGGTTTTTCCTTCATCAGGCAGACCACCTGTGGGTGCTGTATATAATTAGCAAATTCGATCACCCTGACATTATGCAAATGATTGTCATCCTAGTCTTGCGTTGCGTCTGGCTCAAGGAGATAATCAATATTGCTTTTGTGTACGGACACCTCAGCTATATGCAAGATTGTAATTGGGCCATAAAGATCTGCATACAGCCACCAAAAGCTACACGGCGCTCTTGTGCCCCCTATTCTCAGCCCATCAAGCCACTCCACCACATCCCCTGTAGGCCTGCTACACATATTTCATCGATAAGATCACCCCACATAATCCCTTGCTTCTATCGAAAGAATATGACTATCGGAAGAGCATGACTGGAGACAGTTTTCTATTCAATCGATTTTAATCGACGGTGCCACTACATCAGCTAGCCTTGAGAAAGTTTCTCGGGGGCGGATGGTACATTGCTCAGCGATATTCACAGGCCTGTTGACAGATTTCCATCGATAGCTGTTGGGTCCCGATACTTCAGCCAGGAATTGCTTCTGCCGCAACTTGGATCCTAATTTGTATCTCCAAAATAACTCAACAAGACGAGATGAGAATACTGTGTCTTCATGGCTACGGGACAAGCCCCAATGTCATGAAATACCAGATGTCAGCCTTGATGAAACTATGCGATTCTAGCTGGAATTTCTACTATCTGGCAGGGAACTTAAACTGCCCAGTAACTCCAGGTGAGTGGATTGTTTCCAAATTCTTCTGAGTCATGTTGTGTTAATATTAACAAAATCATATTTATTGTAGGTTTCGCACCCGCCATTCCTGGCCCCTACCTCTGCTACTCAGCAGAATTTGATCCTGTCAGCATGAGGGCCGCTCATGCTTTGGTCAAAGAGACCTTGGCCAGCCAAGGACCCTTCGACGGAGTGTTTGGCTTTAGCCAAGGGGCCGCGGTACTACTTGCTTACCTGCTCGAGCAGAGGGCCATATATCCAGGAAAGCGTCTTCCCGTTCGATTTGGGATTTTCTGCTCGCCGGTAACATTAATTGCGACAGACCCAGCTTACTACGGATCCGTGCTTGGCCCGCTCTCTCTGGAGGATGAGAACCGTCTTCGATCCGCTCGAGATGACCAGCTTGAACAACTCACAGGATCGGCCCGAGTTGCGATCAAAGCGCTAGTCGGGGTCCTTGATGCAGTGGAGCCAGTCACCCGTCGACCACGTACAAGCTTTCTAAATCGCCCGCCTTTAGAAGTCCCGTGCGTGCTAGACCCAGCTCTTTTCAAGGCACGTCTACCTATTCCAACCCTTCATGTTCGCGGGAGAAATGATCCGCCGGCGTTAAGAGATTGCTCATTGTCGGGCGAGTCTTTTTGTCTCCCAAAGTGGCGACGAACTTTCGAGCATAGTGCCATACATGATTTTCCACGTTCTATGGCAGAGATGAAGGAGATGGTGTCTGCCATGAGATCGGTGATTGAAAGTAGTCAACAATCGAAGTTATAACAACCATCAGTCTCACATTCGCAAGCAATATAGATATTCTGGTAATCTCAGCATATTATTTTGTCGCCTTTTGTTGTGATTTTCTAGTCAAAGAAGGTTAAAGCTGCTTGGCTCGTTTACATCGAAATGAATTAAATACTCCGGTATTTCCACATTGAGGGTTCACAATTGCGCAAATTGCATAATTCAAAGGAAACCACTGCCGGCAGTGGTTCAGAGCTGGGATGAAATCTTGCTCTGAGCCTCTGACCAATTAAACATTGAACAACCATTCCAGTGGTGATTCACGGGTTTCTCATTGGGCCACCTGAGGTCAGCTGGGTGATACGTTCCCCTAATCTTCTGAACAATCAAACACGATACTGTTGCTACTGGTCCCAGATCCCTGATCTCCTGTGTGACTTTTTAAGCCAAACTATTTACATGAAGTGAAAAGCAGCGAAGTCGGTAAAAACAAACTCTAATCATTTGCATGATTTAGCGCTATTTTGCACTCGCTCTACGTATTTTCGCATAGCCCTAGCGAGCATCACGATTCGGAGGGCATTGAATCCTGCACTCGCTAAGGCTGTGGAAGGGAGTACCTGGGAAAAATTCACGAATCCAACAACAGGACGAAGAAAGACGGCTTTCCCGAAGAGTCCGGCAGATCAAGAACGCTTCGGAGTTAGATGGGACCTCGGGGTTAGATGGGACTACGATAGAGGGGTGACCGATGCGGATATAGTTTACCACAAGTTCCAGATGCAGGCGAACAGTGGAAGAGTCCCCTCTGCAATCAAAAGTTGGAGAGAAAGTCATGGCGGAACGCACGGTCTCATGGCCACTGCCTTAGTTGAAAAGGACGGTACGAAGGAATTCTATGCACATTGATCATGATTCGCCGCCTCCTTTGCATTTTGTCGTCTGCGTTGGAAAGATAGGTCTTGATTGGAAAGCGAAAGCAATTTAAGGGACATTCGTCCGGATGTGTTGCGATACAAGTAATATTCTCCGCTGCTTGGATATGCTCAGAATCAGGGCAGTCATGGTCGCTCAGGATAGCGGGATCGATGGCTTCATTGCCTGGAAGGTCTCCAGTCCGGATCTGGTTTCCAGAATTGACAGCTTAAGGGTGCTGACTAGCAAGAACGGCAGAGTCTAAGTCGCACGGCCCGAAACCGGGTGATCGATGCTCAGCACCCTGACAAACACTATCGGGTTTTATTGACACGACTGATATCGAGAACAGGAGCCTCAGATATGTCCTTCAGTCAAGGGGGCGGATATTGACTTCTAGGATAAAAAATTACAGTGGCATCGATGTCCATAGCCTGCAGGGTTCTACGTAGGGATGGTAAAAGAGTTGGCAAGGGAGATCCTCTAGAGAGAGAATCCTACCTACAGGGCAGTTAAATCATGACAATGCCCTTGACAAAGTAGAATAAGTACAGTTCTTGGCAGATATTTAGGTTATAATGACGTCTACCAACATGGTTTAGTGCAGAATATGCATCACATGCGCCAAAGAAATTTCGTCGCTTCCCGCAACCCATGCATTGTGTAAAATACTACCTGCGCAGTCTACGCTTTTTTTATTGTGTTAATATCTTTAATACCCTCTTGAGAACAACCGGTGAAAGCTATTTACAAGCTGTGCCAAAAAGACAGATGAAGAGGGTCAGTTTAAGAGAGGGCGCGAATAGGCGGAAGACGGGTATGTTCGGGGACTTCTTATTGATATTGACACTGATGAGGCTAGACAAATTTGACCGGATGGTAAGCTTGCCGTTAATCTGGTAGATCAACTCATGTCCCAAATAGAATATCTTATGTCAGTACTCGCTGCAGGGCAAGTCATACCAAATGTGCTGAAATACACCCTCGTTGTGGTCGGTGTAAAAGATTGAGTCTCGAATGTGAGCGGGGTGATTTCATCATTCCATCGAGTTGGAGTGCCCCGACTCCGAGGACAGCTGCCCCGATATAAGATCGCCCAAGCCCTGCATCTGCTTGGGAAATGTTCAACAATTCGGTCACTCCGCTCCGCAATGTGGACTTACCCAGGCCACAACTATCACCTGCTGCGCCATCGTCTATTGACGCCGAAAAGGTTCATTTGATTCAAGAAGATCAACATGGCATTGGAACATGGGTGGGCCTATTCGATGACGATTTGAAATTCCAAAAGACTCTCGTGAAATGGGCTCTTGAATCTCTAATGCTGATGAATGCAATTTGTGCCCTTACGGCGAGACAAATGAGCATTGTTAGTCGTGGAGCAATATGGAAGTCTGCTACAGTTCGCTACTACGGAGAGAGCCTTCATCAATTGATCAAAACGCTGCAGGGTCGATCATATTTTCCAGACGACACGCTTGCGACGACCGTTTTGCTGAGCAGTTATGAGCTACTCTTTGCCCCAGGTCTGGATCACCTTCGTCATGTATATAGCTCTTTGACCCTGATAAGGACTCACACATGTAAAGCCGGCTCAAAAGGAGTTGTGGGAGCGGCTTTTTGGGTATATGTATGTCGCGCTGTTTATGGTGCAGGAACATCCCACAATGCTTCCGCCGGAGGAATGGGTTGTGTTTTGGGCCAATCAGGAGACGGTGGAGGACAGGTTGGGAAATAAAATCATTTGGATCTTGACTTAAGTCATAGCCTACACATTCAAGAGAGCAGACGATCCCGCTGCCCAATCATTATCCTATGACAGAACCAGCGTGGCTAATGAGCTCGATGCTTGGTTTGAGTCCCTACCCGCGTCATTTAGTGGGACAGCATTTGGGGAACTTTCTCAAGCGGGGTTCTGAGGTTTTGCCAATACAGCCCGTAACTCTAGATTGTAAATTTTGATTGACATCTTCGCGCTCCGTGTCGACCTCATCTAAGGAACCCACAGGTGGGGAAGACGAGGAGGCCAAATTTTGTGTACAGCCACTATCGGTAAAGGCTGAATCATCCTAAGCTCAACGTTAATAAGTATGAGCAGGCTCCCTATAGAACCTTAAGTATCACGGGAAATTTCTATCACTTGAAGTATACTGCATCCCTCCTGTCCGGACTTACGAATGGTCTGTACAACTCCCGGAGACAAGCTATCGGCGGACTCCTTCGGGTGATGAATTAACATTTTGGTATCTGTAAAAGTATTGAGGATGGTCCAATTATACCTGATTGCCTCCGATTCCACTTTTTGTGAGGGTTTTATCGAAATAGGCCGTTAATCTTGATGAAAGAAGCAGCTATAGTTACGCATTTTCGCCTTTACTGAACGCTTGAGCAACTTTATCAAGCAAAATCTCAGAAGAATCGATTTTCTCTTTGGTTTGTCTAAGTATGAACTTTCTCCTTCGATCTTGATTTTGGTCAAACACACATACAGTACCTACTTTGACATATTTCACACATGGCTGATCTCCTTGGCAGTAGATATTGCCTTCACGATTTGCTCTCTTCAAGTCATGCATCTTAATTCACCTTTGATCTCTTTTTCTTGTAAGCTTGACATGCGGTAGTGCGCCTCCTTAGCTGAGGTGACGGGGTTAACGTTGCTCGTTGCTCGTCCTTGTCAGCCAGAGTAGGGGCGTGAAGCTGTCTATGGCCTGCTGTGTCCATGACTGTACTCTTTCCAATAGAGCAAGATATGAGAGAGCAATAAGCTATTTCGTTAAAGAAGTGACCACCAGTGAACCCTCACTGTTGCATGTTCTTGATTTTGATTAACTTATGAAATTGTCCTTGCCCTCCTTCGTCCAAGAATTAGGACTCGATATTTAACAAAATAGCATCTCTCCATTCCCGACGTAAAAAGCGATCATATTTACATAAAGAGACTCGTGAGCAAGTCCCTCTATGATCATAGGTCAGATCCTCATTGTTTTACAGCTGCTTTTCCCAATCGATTTCCAATGGGGTCCGAGGGCCATTTGGGGGTGCGTTCTATCCCAGTGTTACTGTACCATCTAGTCAGCGACAGTCCCTGTCGCTTTTCTGAAAGAAGAGACCCATAACAAGCAAAACGATGGGCAGCAAAAGCAGGGTATCAAGCTAGTGCAATAAAGTTAATCATAGAATGCAATGGTTTTTTTACACGCAGACGACCAACCGATCGTCATCGCCGCAGAGAATGGACACACGGCACTCGTTAAATTGTTTCTAGAGCACAGCTTCTCGAACGATAGTACCGAAAAGGAAAATGAAGATGAAGCCGTCATCTTTAGAAAAGCAGTAACGAATGGATGGCTCTTGGTGGCCCGACGGAGGTTGCGGCCCCTTAGTTTTTTGAGGTCCAAAACAGATAAAACTTTTTCACATTTGAACGAAGGGTGGCTTTTTCGAAAAAAGAAAATAAATCAGTTTTACATAAATTTTACATAAAATTCAACTAAACATCATTATTGACCAATAAATTAATTCACTCATATTGACAATCTACTACCTACTGTATTCGCCTTCGCAGAAATAGATTCGTGGCAGAATAAATGTTGCAATATTCAGGATCAAGTCGCTTTGTTTAAGACACAAAAAAAATTGATTCATTTAATCGGATTAAAGTCGCAAACGCCATCATAGATTCTATGAAGGGAAGACTCAACCAGGTGCCCCGGTTTATCAATATTTGAGAAAAGAAAAAACGACGTCGCTGAGACAGGAGCTAGAAAATGCGTATTGTAGAATATCCATCTGTTCGAGCTTCAAATCCTTAGGGGAACAGGGATTTAGACGACTGCTTTACCAGTTTAAATGAATGGTCACGAAAATAGACCGATCTAACCGCAATTAAATTATAAAATCGTAGGGAGATGAAATTAATGGTTCACCATTAACGCGACAAGTGTGAGGAAAATTGGCGGGCGGTGAAACTGTGACCGATTGTTCAGTCAACCAGGCATCTTATAGAGGGCGTGCAAAAGTGGTGGTTGAAGTACAGTACAAGTTTGGCTTCTATATGATTTGCACTCTTTTGCTTTTTCCCAGCGCCACTCTCGGGAGCTAGTCTATTATGGGCTTAGGCCATTGTCTTAGTATTTTACCGTCGTTTGTGACGGGGCAATACAATGACACTGTATAAAATCTGTTCTATGAACATCCTTCTTTCGAGAAAGTTCGCTGCAAACCAGGCAAACTGTAACCGAACTGTGCCAAGAACATTCAGCAAGGCGTCTTCTTCCCTCCTCAGGATCCTTTCTGAGACGGGATCGGTAACAGAATGTGTAATATGCCTTTCGAGACTAGCATTCAAAAGTGGCGCTAAGAAAGAGCGAAAGAGTGTAAATCTTATAGCAGTCTCCCTTTCTGATTGGTATATAGGAAAATCCGCGAAACCCCTACGTAAACATGCATAGTGCTGTGCAACCCTCAGTCCCGCACGGTGCGGGCCAGCAAGCAGCCGATTCAAAAAAAAAACATGTATCAATCAACACCTCACACGCGAACGTATTCTGCGCCCCCTCCCGAACCCCCGATTTCGCATGCATTTAGTGTGATATGTCCAAAGTAGCGATCTATTTCTGTTCATTCATATGTGAAGGGGACTAATGCCAAGAGAAGGAAGATGAGGAGGCGAGAGATAGAAAGAAAAAAGAGAAAGCATCTGGTTACATCTTTTACGACGCCTTGCGGTATGTTCACTCACCTGCCTTCTCTCCTTCCACTTCCTTTCCCTTCCTGGAACAATGATATATATATATATATATATATATTTGTAGGCTTTATCGCCTTTAATGATTGATACTGTTACACATACGCACACATTGCTTCATGCAGATGACTGACTGGACCTTCGCCTTTTGAGCACTAACTTAGGAAATGAAGTCCACATTGACTGTGAATAGATTGTGGATGGTGGATAAATAGATTGATGTGATATTATAATGAAGTATCAATGAGCCAGTTATCAGACGAGGAAGGCTACCGCCTTCCTTCCCTTTATAATTATTGCATCTAGTTGAATTGCCATAGCTTGCACCAAAGGAGAAGTTTGCCGTGGAAATTTTCTCCTTAGACGTGATATTTAGACCTAGGTAATAGATACTCTAATCTCATTTTTGAATTACACTCACACCATTTTATCTATATAGATGAATCTGAATGTGATAAAAAGATCGATTTCGGGCGAACAATTTGGTCTCCACTACGTACTGTACCAGCTCAAGTGTCGACATCCCATGGCGATTAACGATATCAGATACTGCGGGCGTATGCCCGAGATGGTATGTACTGTTTTTTATCGAATGCTCTGAAGCTTCGCTGATAGGTTCGTCTTTGGGGGGCTTGTTGGGCAGCTTCTCCTGCCTTGGCTGAGCTGGAGTATATGTAGAGTATGAACAATGCGTCCTTTCACCACTTCGACCAAATAGAACAAATGCGTTCAGAAGCCAGATTAATATCGGCAAAATTGTAATCAGCCCCTTGCTCCAAGGCCGGGAGCGGATATAATTCGTAGTAAGGGGCGGGAGACACAAATAGGAATCACATTGATTGACTGTATGTTCCTGTTACACATCAGAAACCGCCCGAATCAATAAAACCCAGGTCTATTGTAACCGCGGCTCCAAGACGGACCTCAATTTTTTTTCACGGCTGGGCCCTCGAAACACGTTCAATCTGCCCTGATGGTGATGACGAGCATGATATAATGATACATCACTTTGTTGAAGCAAGAGACTTGAGAGCAAGATACATCCGGTGCGATACCTTGCAGGACCAGGGGGTTGATGTCCACCAATGATGAGAACACGCTGGTCTTCGTGCAGCATAGAAGGGCCGTAGGATTTCAGTTCCAGATCTACCAGCCATATCAGTACCGGTTCTCTTTCTTATCTGATACATTCACAACGACGTGATTTCGGTCTAAGTTGCGGATAGAAAGGGGGCCATCGGTGCACCTACACAAATATCTCTCTCGAGCTTTCTCCTTGATCTTTTTTAGTAGTAACATTTCCCGTGACACAATATGACCATCACTCAGAAACGCTGGCGTCGGCTAAATGTGGGCATCGTGGGGGGAGGAATCGGTACCGTCTTTCCGTCTCCGCCTTTTTAAGCTAAACACAGCCTCTAAATAGTAACGATACCAGGTGGCCTGGCAGCGGCCATCTCCCTTCGTCGTGCCGGGCACACAGTCACCGTGTATGAGAGAGCAAACTCTACGCGAGACGCAGGAGCATCTATCAGCTGCCCTGCCAACGGTTCCAAATGGCTCGCGCAGTGGGGGGTGAATATCAGCCGTGGGGAGCCCGTCCGCATACTGAAACAGATTCGACGCGATCTCGAGACCGGCGAGGTGGTTGATGTGTTGAATCTGTCCAGCTATGCAGATCTATGGGGATATGTAAGAGATCCTCAAGATTAAAATCTATCGCCACGCCCGCTAAATTTCGGACCGCCGGCGACCCAGGACTACTATAACTTCTACCGGGTTGATATGCACCGAATGCTCCATGAAACCGCCACTGTCATCCACGGGAAAGGAGAACCAGTTGCAGTCAAAATGAACCATGTCTCCGAGGCCGTCGACCTTGAAACCGGCTGGATCACCTTCAGCCATGAAGCGCCAGTTCGGCATGACCTTGTCATTGGTGCCGACGGAGTCGGAGCAAGTCATCGACCATCTCTTGTGAAAGATAATATGAACCCACACTGACAATATCCATTAGTCCTGCGTCCGGCGCTCACTCGGAATCGAACCGAATCGCATCAGAGCGACCTCCTCCTGCATCCACTGCGTGATAAACACTTCCGACGTGCACCGACTTGGATTGCCAGAGATGGCACGCAGCGATGCCCTTGAATACTGGGGGCAAGGGCTGCACAAGATCGTCTATTCGGCGTGTCGCGGGGGCAGCGTGCAGTCATTCTATCTCTTCTTTCCACTGTCGAGTGGGGACAGGGAGGAGGATGCTGAGACCTGGCTCGATGGGGGCACCGCTGAACAGGCCCTGCGACCATATCCGACTTTGGACCCGAAGCTCCGCACGATCCTCACTCATTCTGTAGACATCCGGCCCTGGCGTTTGTTTGAACATTCACCGTATGCCACCTGGCAGCAGGGCTGCACGTGCATCATGGGCGATGCCGCCCATCCCATGCTGCCGGACCAGAGTCAAGGCGCGTGCCAGGCCATTGAGGATGCAGCCGCCCTAGGGATCATCTTTTCGTTGGAGTATACATTTACCGATGACATCAGAGCCGGGCTCCAGCTGTATGAACAGATACGCAAGCCCAGAGCGAGCAAAGTTCAAGCGGCAAGCGCCCGGGCTCGCAAGAACCTCTCGGAGCGGATTGGCTTCTCGAGTAAAATGGATAGTTCGCTGTACCGGGTGTCAGATGAGAGCCAGAAGCTAACCATTGAGGAAATCAACAGGTTTGTTGTCGGTTTCATTTGTGGGGGTGCGTTTGGTCCATCTCAGCTGACAAAACGTTCAGGTACAGTATGCAAGAACATATCGCATCCCAAGTGGACCCGGCATATCGCAGCCTTGGGCCGGTTCCTAAAAATTATTCGTGACCTCATTCGCAACTTCAATGCACTATAGATCAAGCATCTTTTTACACGGGCCATGGACCTGGACGAAGACTGTTTGGACGGTGGGCAATATATGTCTCTGGCAGGTGTAAAATGCAACAACCACCTGTGAAAAACATAGAAACCTACCTTAGAACAACGTGGACTAGTCGGTTGCTACATTCAGCGGGAATTTGTATTTGTAATGGTGACTCTGTCTTTGTAAGACACGTTGTTTGATGATGGTCATGAGCCGAAGGAGGTGATTGGTAGGTGTGCCATGCCATAGGACACACCACCATAACATGTGTTTCCATGACAATATAGTATTCGGCTTGCTTGCTCATCATCAATTTGCGAAATGATATCTATATCGAGGTTGGCGTAGCACCAGAGTTGTCATATCACAAGCAGGATCCACATCGTGGTTATCAACAGAAGTTCAATAGTGCCTAGCTAGAAGCATCGCTATGCTAAAGTAAGTGCAAACTAAGGATGCCAACTTCAAATGCTGTAATTTTTCCAATATTCTCCATTGCATGTATACATGATCACTGCAGTACCCGGTGTTATCTATAGCCCATAAAACTCCACAGTTTCTAGCAACTGCATCATTTATACTGACCCAACGGTTCCGCTACAAAAATAAAATCACTCCGGAGGCCTGATTCCAAGAATGGAGACTTGGCTGCGGCATAACCAGACCTTCTTTAGCACGAGACCAGGGTCTTCCAAAGGGCTCGCTCCCTTGGCCTCCAACGCGCAGTGCATTGGGGATGCGATGGCACAAACGTAGAAAACTTTGTGGACACTTCAAATGATGAAATTGATGATTTATAGCGATACCAGCATCGTTTTGCAGTTGCAGCGGGTCATGTGAGCATGGTATAATACACTTTGCGTACAATAACAGTCCTTAATGCGTAGCATCGCAATATAGATGACTAAAGAAAAATTTCAGGATTCTAGATTTTTATTCCCGCAATCGCAGTGTTTGTATACGCCGTTGAGTAGCTGCAGGGTTTCCACATGATGGCCTGTAAGCTACATATGAGATAATATTACACTTCCTTGAAATCCACTACGGAATTAATGTAGTCGATTGCAAATCTTCTTGTCATGAATGTTGACCGCTATTTCAGAAGACTAATAGGGGTGCATTCTCTTCTTTGCTTGTCAACTCCTCCTGTGATACATCACGTTAGTATTGTCGCAGCAGAGGCTAGGCAGCAAACACCGATAGAGATCTTGGCGCTTGAAGAGAATTGCATCCTGTCTAGCCTGTATCAGCCACATTAATAGTGTTGGAATCTTTATGGGTGGTATTACCATGTTTACCTGGATGACATTACTTCTGCATGTAGGAGTCATAGCACATTTTTGTAGTCAAAAGGTATTCTCCACAAACAGTTCTGATTCGCCTCGCTGGTGGGCAGTCTGCATCCAAGCAAAAAAGAGTAGTCCAACTGGACTTGCAGTTTGAAACAGGATCTAGAGTAGGAGGAGACTGAATAATAGAAGTTAGATGACCTATATACTGTATCACTCCTAGATGAGATAAGCATGGTTCTTGGTGTTGTTCCGAGCCCGTCTGCAACCCTCCCCACTAATGTACGAAAACCCATTTCTTTGAGTCAAGGTGAAGGAGAATTATCTGGATATATTTAGATGGATTTTCAATGTGGTCATCCGACTTTGGACAATGATACATAATGGGTCCTTGGCGGGCGGCCCAAAGGACATCGGCTCCTGGCTATGCAGAAGTCTATACCTGATCATATTGCTTACGTCCAAGCTTGGAAAATTGGGTTCAGTGTACAAGGAGGATCGGAATCAGTTTCACCATTTACACACAGAGATTCTTTCTCGAACCCTGTCCCAGAACACACTATACCTGTTACAGTTACGCTGCCCTTGAACCCCTTTCTTGGCAGTATTCTAGTACAGTCGTCGATAATAGCTTAAAAATAGCTTTTGTATCAGACTCGTATGGTCTCCAGGATTTCTAGAACATTGAGCATGCAAACAGGCCTAACAGACGGATGCCTGCTCATTTGGAGACCCGGCAGGAATTCGAATCCTTAATCTGCCAACCACTTGCACTCGAGTGACAACTGCGGACAGTCGACTTGTTTAGAGTTAGTACTAGCGGGTAATTTTTCTTTGCTTATTATAATAAGCTAAGCCTCCTCATAGGGGACTAGCATTTGCTGAACTGAATGATCTTGATCATGCTAACGTTAAATCCGTTTGAGCCTTGAACGATGACGATGACTGCTAATTCGTATCCTAATGACCGTGATTATTGGCTGTTAAGTGAGTGAATATCTCACCGGTCGATCAAGCTACACATGATGCAGCTTGAAGGTGCGGAAGGTGTATAAAGGCGTTAATATAGACTTTAACGTAATCCACTACCGAGCTGAACACCTGAAAACACCATACTAAATGCGATAAATTACGTCTTAATATCTCAATATCAGTGGCCTATAGGGACTTTTATATATATGGTCCGCTGTAGGCTTACCCGTCGCTGGCTTACTCACTTGGACGATAGTGAAATGTATGTCGCTGTTGTATCCGATATCATTTGGCGGTGGAGGGTGCTTGATCTAAGGCCATTCATATTGTGACGATGTCGTTGGAAGTGCTTCGTATATTTAATTGCGGAGTATCTAAAGAATACACCAGCTGTATCGATCCCGATACTTTCGAACCTTATGATCCAGTTTTTCTTTGGATACTTGTTTCAACAAGAACAGGAGTGGCAATCTTCTTTCCAATATTGGAAGATCGATGCAGACAATCAATGATTCGAAGATACTCAAATGAAGAGAGGTACAGAGAGTGTGTGTAATTCATTTTAGTCTGACCCCTAACAGAGCGGTTATTCATGCTACAGCGTCTTGGAGATCAGAGTCTAAAGCCGCGTCTGATGCCGATTCGGTCAAAGTAGTGAGCTATTGGTCACAAATAAACCGCGAAGAGCTAGGTATGAAGAAAGGACATAGAAGAGAGCGGTGCCTCTGGAGACATAGCGAACGCATTTGCCGTATCGATCAGGCTTTTTGCCAGCAATCCAGCTTGTTCCGAGTCCATGATTCTGTTTGATGTGAGAACTTGAACCTGCAATTTTCCTTTCCCTGGAATAGCCCGGATCAAAAGCTGATCCTGTAAATCGATCCGACCCATGGCAAAAGAATCCGAAATAATGCCACCTCCCTTTAAAGGCAGGGAACTATTATCACCCTCACCTAGGTGGTTCAAGATGCATCCTAATTTGGTATCCGAAGGCCAATCCGTACTCTTGGCAAGTATGTCGGAAAACTCGATGTGACAAAATTGCTGAGATTGTGCGTATTGGTCGCGTAACAGCCTGCACAAGTCGATGACCGACCAGACCTGCGCGAGGCGAGCTCGAAGTGGGTTGTGATTGATACAGGGCCCGAGAATTGTATGTACCCGAGGCAATGGAATGGCACGCGTATTCGTCACCACTCCAAACACAACATCGTCCTTCTTGGTCAAACTAGCCAAGACGAAGGAGAAAGCTGCGTTAATCAACGTGGGGATTGTGATATCCTCCAAGGCGCTGGGGAGGTCTCCGAACGCGATCTCGTGGATATCCGCGGAAACTTGATTTGCTTGCAGATCTGAACATGGAAGCATTGTCATCACTGAGCCTTGCAGATAGTCCTTCCAAAAGTTAAATGCACATTTGGAGCGGTTGCTAGCACAGAAATACACGTAGTCAGGAAAGGTTGCACAAACTGGGCCAGAGTGAATGTCTTGGTTGTAAGCAGTCACAAGATCGCGAAGAATAATTGGCCTCGATGAGCCATCATACTGGGCATGTGATAGCCGGACAGTGAAGATGTGTTCTGTCTCTGACCGCGAGATAAGTGTGAATTTAACTAGCGGCTCGCCCGATAGGACATCCTTGTTCGAATCGACCTTACAGATGGACCTCCAAACCGGCTCGAGAGATTCCTTGGTGTGAATATAACGCAATGGAACATTGATGGACTTTAAAACAACCTGGAACAGCTTGCCCTGGTTTTTGATGAAAACTGTGCGCATGATAGAATGGGTCTGTACGATGGAATGACAAGCTAAGCGTAGCCGATCGAGGTCAACTATCCCTTGAATTGAGAAGGAAAGGCAGCTTAGAGACCACTGGGTCAAAAAAAAAAATGAGAATTTGTGACAGGCATGATATCAAGTTTTGTGTCGTTGGTAAGAGTGCGCGGTCGTGAGTTTAAGAGAACAGACTTTTGTTGAGGATCCAGAAGCGAGAAGGGTTTGACGTTCGTGCTCGCCTCGACGTTCTCGCTTTTGACAAGGACTGCAGCCAGAGTACTCAACTGTCGTAGCGCAAAGATATACGAGACAGATAGGTCTAAGCCTTGAGACCTTGCTAAAATGGCAAGGTGCATTGCCGAAATTGAGTCGCCGCCCAGGCGGAAGAAGCTGTCGTCCGCACCAATTGAGTCAGGCGTGATTTGCAGGACCTGTGCCCATAGTTGCTGGAGCGTCCGCTCCGCGGCTGTGGTTGGTCGGCGCTTGGTTGGCGTAGGGCTACAGTAGGCCTGGGTCCCAGCTCGGGTAAGAGTGGCCGCGCGATCGCGGAGCCGGCTACGATCAGTCTTGCCGTTGGCGGTCAGAGGCACAGCCACCAGGGGCAGGAACACCGCCGGCACCATGTACGCCGGCACAGAGTCGTGGAGTGTAAACTCAGCGGCCAGGACTGCCGCGTGGAAGGCGTCGGTGGGCGCCGCCAGTATGTCATTGATGTCGTCCGCCCTGTCATCCTCGTTACACTTGTCTTCCTTGGTCTGGTTGTCGACGGAGACGAAAGCCACCAGCATCGGCGCCCGCCCAGCCTCCACCGGCGTCACGACATCTGCCACCACTTCGCGTGCGCCCGGGAAGCTCCGGCGCGTGTGGTGCTCGACCTCTCCCAGCTCGATGCGCTGGCCGCGGAGCTTGACCTGCGTGTCCTTGCGCTCCACAAACCGCAGTGACCCATCCGTTGCGTACTGAACCAGGTCTCCTGTCTTGTATAGCCGTCCGATGCTGCTGCCGCTCCGGAATTGTTGCAGCCAGGCTGGAGGCGCGACAAACGCTGCCGCCGTCCGTTGCGGGTCATTCAGGTACCCGCGCCCGACGATTGGGCCCTCGATCAGCAGCTCGCCCACCGCCCCGATCGGCACTAGCCGTTCGTGGTCCGCCGGGTCCACCACCCAGCAGACGCAGCCGGCCCCATAGCCAATATTCTGTGGGTCAGACCCGGCCTTAATATCTGTTCGGAGTGTACTAATCACCGAGCATTCTGCTGGCCCATAAGAGTTGATAAGTCGAACGCGGGAACTCCATTTCTGAATATCTGCCCTTGTCATGGGCTCTCCGATGAGAGCCAAGACTTGGAGTTCAGATCGCGTTTGTAGCAGTAACAGTCTTCCCACGGACGGAGTAAGGTGAGTCCAATTACTCCGATATGTATGTAATGTCTGAGATAGGTCGCTGTTACATTCATTGGCGGATGGCACACATATACAGGCACCGGTGAGAAGGGTGGTGAGTGTATCAGATATGCTGACATCGAAGCTATAGGAAGCAAATTGGAGGATCCTAGACTGCGAAGTCACACCGAGACGTGTGCTATGTGCGCGAGCGCTCGAACAAAACGCAGCATGGTGGACCACCACGCCCTTCGGGCTGCCCGTGGAACCCGAGGTGAAGACAGCGTAGAGGGCATTGTCCGGGGCCACAGCAGATCCCGTCCAGGTTTGGGTAGGGCTACGCCACGCCGGCACATCGTCGCCCACCACGACCACCACCGCCGCTAGCTCAGCCGCCAGTACGCGGTTCGCCGCCGAGGACACTACCAGCGGCGCCGAGATGGTCCGGCACACTGCTTCTAGCCGCGCCCAGGGGTGTGATGGGTCCAGCAGCACGAACGCTCCGCCAGCCTTCATCACCCCGAACATCGCCACTGTCGTCCACCGCGACTTCTCGAAGCACAGAGGCACAAACACCTCGGGCCCCACCCCGCGCTCGGCCAGGTGCGCGGCCAGTGTCGATGACAGCGCGTCCAGCTCGCCATAGGTAAAATCGCCGTCCCAGGCGCAGACGGCGGGCGCGGCGGGCTGCACGCGGCACCGCTCCTCCACCAGCGTGTGCACGCACCGGTCCACCCGCGCCGGCACCGAGCCATTCCACTGCGCCAGCTGCCTCAGATCCTCCTGACTCACCCCGCACATATCCTTGACCATCAGGGGTGGCGAGCTCTCCGCACACATCTGCCGTAGCACGTGCTCCAGCTGCTGCGCCATCCGCTGCACCTGCAGTCTCTCCACCACCTGGCTATCGAAGCTGATCCGTAGCTTTATGCCTTCCGCTCCTAGCTGGCATTCCGCTAGTATCGCATACGTGTTGAATGCATTCAGCCCTCCATCACTATCCTTTCCAGCGTCATTTCTAGCTCGGAATAGCTTGTTGCTCTCTGGATCATTATCCCGCGCGGCAGGCTGCACCACAACGAGAGTTTGGAACTGACTTGCTTGCTCTATGTCAGGTCTGATCCGCCGGATATGCTGTAGTCCGGTCTGCTCGTATTGCATCATACCAACAGCCTGGGTCTGTACCTGTCGCAGTAAATCCAGCACGCCCATCTCCCAGTTGAGCTTGACCCGTATGGGCACTGTTGCGATAGTGGGACCTGCCATACGCTCTACGCCTGGAACTGGTACTTGCCGTCCGGTCACCGTGGCTCCAAAGATCACATCCGATGAATTCGTGTATTGGCCTTGCAAAATCGCCCATGCCGCTCGGACTGTCGTCGATGCGGTAATATCGCTCCGTGGCCACTGCAGGCCCGTGATTGGATGCTGTAGCGCGTCATCCGCCTGGGGATGGTAATCGGGCGATGGTAGACTAGGGAATGGCACCGCCTCGGACCCGCCGAGTTGACCCTGCCAGTACTCGCAGGTACCGCCGCTGCTCTGTAGGATATGTTTGATGAATCCCTGGAACGGAACTAGGTGGTCTCGGGTATGGCCGTAGTATGCCTGTTCCACTTGTTTGAGCACTAGTGGCATCGTCCACCCATCAAAGAGTGCATGGTGTACTGTCCACACCAGCAGGCGCTGGTCGCTGCAGGTGTGTATTATCGCAAATCGGGTAAGGGGCGCCCCCAACCCCATAGGTTCCTGTTTATCCGCTTTTAAATAAGTTCCGAGGTCCTCGCAGGCTGTGAACGAGCCCTGTCCTGCAATCACAACCTGGACCAGCCCTTGTCCCTCCAGATTTACGATCCTTGTCCGCAAAATCGGCATCGTCGCAACAACCTCCCTCCAAGATTGTTTCAAGCGCTCGGTTTCGATGTCGATCCGAATCTGAAACAAAATCTGGCTGGCATAAGCACCGGATCGCTTGGCTGTCATGGCAAGCATCCCTTCCTGCAGCGGCGTGCATGGGAAGACATCATCCACTAGGTCTGTGTCCACCCCACACTGGGCCGCTGCTTGGGCCCGAGCAAAACCTACGTCGATCCTCGGCTGCAGGAGAGAGAACGGCACAGGACTCTCTTCGACATAGCTTTCTGCCTTGACAACATGTGCCATCTGGCTGAGGCGCGGCGTGTTGAGGACGTCGGCCACGCTCAGTGAAAGACCCTCCTCCCGGGCAGCCGCAACGAGATGCACGGCAGCAATGGAGTCGCCGCCGAGGCGGAAGAAGCTGTCATCGGCCCGGACTCTGTCGGCCGGCAGGTTGAGCACGTGGACCCACAGCCCCTGCAATCGCTTCTCCATTCCTGTTGCTGGTTCCCGGAGTGCACCACGGCACGGCTGCATCTCTATCACCTGCTCCAGAGTCAGCGCCCTGCCCATCTCACGGAGCCGCCTCCGATCCGTCTTTCCCGTCGCCGTCATTGGGATTGTGTCCACCGCAAGGTATGCGCTCGGTACCATGTACCGCGGTACCTGCTCCATCAACCGTTCCTCTACACCTTCCGTCCATCTGTCCAGTGTCGCTCGCACACGCTCTGGGCTCTCGTTCGCTCCTTCGCCGATTGCAAGATATGCCATCAGCATCGGGTGGTTGCTGCCACGCGGCGTCACCACCTCAGCCACAACTAGCGGACTGGTGTCACCTACCAGGCTCTGCTGGACATGATGCTCAACCTCGCCTAGTTCCACCCGTTGGCCGCGAATCTTGACCTGCGTGTCCTTTCGCCCGACCAATGTAAGGCTGCCATCCACGTGGAACTGGACCAGATCACCCGTCTTGTACATTCGACCATCACGTCTTGACGGTTTGCTGTACCTCTCACAAAACGCTGAGAACCAATTCGGAGCCTCAATGAAAGCTTCGGTGGTCTTTTTTGCATCATTCAGATAACCTCGTGCTAGAATTGGTCCTTCCACAAGCAACTCTCCAACGGCGCCTAGCGGTACCAGCTTGTGGTGATTGTCCGGCTCAACGACCCATCCAACACTTCCCGTCATCTTGCCTATCAGTTGTGGGCTGGAGAGTGTTCCCATGTTTTGAGTGGCGGCACAGCACACAGTCTCGGCGGAGCCATACGCTATAGTCACTTGAACATGGTCTGGCCACGCTGTGATGTCGTTCCTTACTGGCGTCTCCCCCGAAAGAATAACATTTTTCAAGTTTGACATGTCGTCGTGCCGCACTTTTCTTAAGACGGAGGGCGTAAAAGCGGCCCAGTTGGCTCTAAACCTGCGTACTGCGGCAGCGATGTTGTCACGACAATCGGAGTCTGACGGAACACAAACACATCCACCAACCATCAAAGTCGTGACCATTTGCACAATGCCAACAGCGAACGCGTACGATGCGAGCTGTAGGACGCGGGAATCTTTGTTAAGCTGTGCAGCGTTGCTATGAGCCAAGGCGTTGGTGCAATATGCCGAATGCTCAACCACAACGACTTTAGGTATTCCCGTAGATCCAGAAGTAAAGCTGGCATAAATAGCGTGATGAGGCTGCGCGAGGGTTGTGGCTCTATAATCATGTAGGTTGCACGATGAAAAGATTCCCACGGTACTGCTCAGCACAACCACAGTGTCCGCCAGCTCTTTACTGCGACTCTCGTTTGTCGGAGAAGACAGGACAAGCGTGGCCTTCACGGCAGCACATAACTCTTTCAACCGCAGTAGCGGCTGGCTAGGATCCAACAGCATAAAAGCCCCGCCGGCTTTCATAACCGCCACCATTGCCACCGTCGTCCACCGCGACTTCTCGAAGCACAGCGGCACAAATACTTCGGGCCCCACGCCGCGCTCGGTCAGGCGTGCTGCCAGCGCTGACGAAAGCGCGTCCAGCTCAGCGTACGTGAAGTTTCCGTCCCACGCGCACACGGCAGGTGCATCAGGCTGAGCCCGGCACCACTCCGTGATCAGCTCGTGCACGCACCGGTCTACCTTCTCCGGCACCACGCGGTTCCATTCCTCCAGCTTAAGCATGTCGGCCTTGCTAAGCAGGCACACTTCATCCACCTTCTTCTTTCCCAGGGGGAAAACTCTAACCTCTTCTTCGTTCTTCTTGTCAAGCACCCCGAGATTTTTCAGGCCATCGCCAGTGGTTCCTTGCGTCATCACACACGTGCCATTTGTCATAGTAGCATCAAGTACCGGGGAGACACACAACTTATTTGCAACTTTAACGGTGCTTAGTGAATACTCTTCTTCTCGAAATGGGTGGGCACTACCTTGAATACCAAGTTTACCCGTCATTTTACGATTTATTTGTCTTCTTTGCAATCGGTTGTTGCCAGTATTGAAGATCTGATAGTAGGAAATAGTTAATGGCGAAAAGTCTTGCGCGAGATTATTAAACTCCCCACCCTTTTGACCGCTATTTCTGTTGCCAGGATCACCATCCGATATTCTAAGGAACATACGCCTACTACAGAAATGGCACCCCTCGCCTCATGCAATGCATCCCCGTGAAGCAACGTGCCGACAGTGCATAATATTAACCGCCATACCCTTTCCATACCTTCACCAAATCAGCATTACGGTGATTTTCGTAAAATGGTGACTTAGCTGCAGAAGACTGCAATGAGGTGATTAATGAATCTAGGTGCCGGGCTTGGGTATCAAGTTTCCACGATACTTTACTTGTGATGCAATGGTCATTGTCTATTATTAGGTAGGCTCAGGGGTGTCACTGTACACACAAGAGCCCCTCCGTGCTCCCATTCTACTCATCTACATACCAATATCCCAACAGAAAGCGAAGATCCTCAAGCTAAAAATATGGACTCAGCAGGAGCCCCGTAAGTTTCGAGTTCCGATGCTTCATGGTGAGATCAAAATCCATAAACAATTCCGTCAATCTCCAGTAAGGATGACATATTTGATCAGGATTTGCTGCAAACGGATCTCAATTCGGCGCAAAAGCAAGTCGCATATCGGGCCGAATCACTAAGCTGCTTACCCCGGAGATTGAGTCGGAATTTCCAGGAGGCATTGAGTTCTTGCACCCCGATGCGCCTGTGATTCTCGAACACCCAATTGGACTCGGGGTAAACAGCGAGGACAGCAAAGAAAATATGGAAAGTGAAAGACAACAAATTCTACCCCTGGCCTATGAAGAGGAGAGTTTTAATTTTCTTGGCTGATGGTACGGTCAGGATAACGTGAGTCGGTACAGGGGTATTGAGGCCTCGCTCTCCTATTTGGCCACGTACATCCACGGGAGACCTATTCATGGCATCCTTGGACTTTCACAGGGGGGCGCCGTAGCGGGGATGGTTTCGTCGCTGCTTAAATGCAGCGACAACCCCGAAAAGATTGCTGCCATCCGTGTGCAAGGTCTTCCCGTGGACGATTTCCTAATAGCTTCCTGCTCGGAAGCCTTTGAGGTGCTGCATTGGCATTGTGGGATACCTGGGCACAGTGAAGTACTACGGGAGTCTCTACCAGTGGCCAATACAGACACCGAGTATTCACACACTGGCTAGCATGGACGCCGTCGTTGAGCACTATGAGACCATGAAACTGGCTGAGAGTTTCTCTTCATACGAAATTGTCCAATATCACGGTTCTCACTTCTGTCCTAGGGATTGTGTCACTGTAGAGGCCCTGGCTGACTTTGTGCTGAGAAACTGTTGTGGGAGTTCCGCTGCGCCTGTGCTATCTCAATCCGTCAATATGTGTGAAGATAAAGATTGGAGTGATTATGAGCGAAGCGACTCTGGGCCGAGTCATTAGAGAGGAAATTATTCTGTACGATCCGATAAGTCTGCAGCAAATTCAACAATCTGGAGACGGCACAGAAAGACTTATGTTACCCAGGGCCGATGCACACCAGCTAGACCCCACAGACCCATTCCGGCATTTGCTTAGTCCCATCTGCAGCCATGAAACTAGGCAATTTACCTAAGAGAGTATCTGGATCTGGTATTAGATCGGGCATTTGTCAGCATCTTGAGTTGACTGGTGCTATGGAAAATTATCCTTTTCTTATCATTCTTTGTGTTGCTTTTTACTTCGTTTTTTTGGAATTCAACTAATCAGTCTATATATTCGCTCATCAACGCATTCGGTTATTTTTCATTTTTTCAATTCAGTTGTTTTGTTGGTTACAATGTGCGTTCGTATTTCCAGATAATTCTGGCGGAAATAATACTGTCATGCAAGTTCTGCTAATGCGTGACTGTTAGGCAATCATATGGAAGTACCGAGTACTGTAATAAAATTTTTAAATTATAAGATGATATAATAATAGCCTTTCAAGCACGATTATCAGCATTGTACGTTGTTCAATCAGATAGCCTTGCCTAATCTTCTCTTCAAGTGTGGCCTTTCTCGGACCGTCCGATGTTTCACATCCCACGGCAGACCATATTTTTTCCAGTAGACTTACAACCCTTCTCTCAAAGGGCGCAGATGTCAAAGTCCAAAACCCGTGGTCTTTAGACGTGATCCGACGATCGATTTATTCGTGGGAATATCTAGGCGTGTGCTGAAACCGTGGTCTTTCCTACGATAGACCTGATCCGACGATACAATACTCCGAGGTGGAGAAAGGAGTCTCAGAGAACCCACATCTTGGATCCTTACTTAGCGCTTGCTTTATTATTGCCTCCATAATATTTACCTAGATAATTTTAGCCTTATGAATAAGTATGACAAGGCTAATATTGTATCTTTGTAAATTTAAAGCTCGCCAATTTTCAAAGATAGCTAAGATTACGGTGCCATCAGTCGCGACATTAATGCACTTTCAAAAATTTCAGGTCTTTTTGTTGTGCAATTAATCAATGCACCTCGGTTAGCCATTTCAACAGATCCATCGAATCCTATACAGAAGGTAGCTTGGTACGCCAATTAAGCACTACATTTTTGTATGCTATTCGACCGACTCACTCACTTTTGGCAGAACGGCCGTTAAATTTTTGATCGAATTTCTGAGTCTTCAAGACGTTATGGATCAATAGATTCAATACAGTACATATAGCACGATGGTTAAATCAACGACAACACGTCTAGTTTCGGCGCAACACAATATTAAAATAGTCGTGGCAATAAGTTGCCGCTCTCGTGCCGTGACCTAAAGGCCTGATGAATTTCCACGCATTACCTGCTAGTTGCGTCGCTTCAGATATTCACCCACGAATTGAAACAGCATGGTAGCTTTTGTCTAGTTCTTCGCCACGCTTTTAGCTCAAAAAGCTGTGGCCTACTACATGTTCAAAACCGCCATTACACTTTTGCGCTTTTGCGCTTTTTGCACTTTCATAACGTTTGACATTCTTTGAAAGCTACTCTCTAGCCAACGAGTCTACGAATATAAGAGGACCCACTTCCTTATTTCTTAACTCTACTTTCCAGCAAATCTGATTCTAGAGTCCCAAGGCATATTTCAGGCTACAAACTAGCAGATGGCGAGTACAGGCCCTCTTTCAAATAGCTCTTCTTCGAAAAGAAAATCAATGCGTCAGAAACAAGGTCGTCGCAAATCCAATTTGATGAAAAAGGCACGCAAATGTAGTAGGATATGTGAAGCAGACGTCTGCGTCGGGATTCGCCTTCGGGAAACGGGCCAAGTTTTTATCCTATCGGCGGATGTCTCGGGATTTTGGGGATTTCTTAGGTTACAACTATGAGAGAGGGCATTATGGGTTTTATGACTGAGGTCACATAGGGGCAACTGCCCAATTATCATTAGCAGAACATCAATATTTTTATCCTTAGCATAGCCGTGAGAAATCTATCAACTTAACCAACCCATTCGTACTGTTTCATATTTATTGACCTTCTCGTTCCTGTTTCATAGTGAACTGCTCGCTGAGAAAGAACAAGAGCGTCTGTGTCGCTGAACAAGAGTGTCGAGAAGTAGTCAGATTCGGAGGGTAGATCGGGGGGTCCGGTCGAGGGTTTAGATTGGCTCAGGTTATAGCTAGGAATCCACGTCAGGCCAGCATCGTCTCCCTTAGATATTTTGGTGGTTCTAGAGCGGGGCTACTAAGACTGATAGCGAGAACTCTTGTATACGCTAATAGTCGAGACTTGTTTAGAAGCGGGTGTTAAATAAATAGCCAATAAAGTTCTAATCTATAGTAACGCCTCTATTAAGATTATTATCGCCGGTCAGAGAAAGACTAATCAGTCTAATTAAACCTTTTACGTCGAGAGAGTCGATCTAGGAGGCTTATAAGCTGTCTACCGGGTCGAAGCCGGGTTATTTTACCGAGTACGCAACTACTGAGGTAATCGAGGCCGCACGCTAAGCTTTAGTAGGAGCTATTATTACCGAACGTTCTAGTGACGAAGGCGTTATATCGGCTAAGCCATCTCTAGTGACTTCCCTATCGAGGCGGTTACCTAATACCGACTATAGATAAGAACAACAGAATTATCAACTTTTATCTACTTACCTATTAAAAGACCTTATTTCCTTACTACCTACAGCATTTAGTGAACTTTCGGCTAGTCTTCGTGACACCTATTCCGAAGAGTATATCGTATACTTAGGGATTATCGGGTAACGGGACGATAGAAAGATATAACCATCATTAGATTTATTATTAAAGAAAGAGATTAATCTGGTCACAGTTATGTTGGATAGAGCCGGGAGATACTTCTCTGATTTCCTGCAGACTTCCAACCTTAACGATCTGTCTCTCAGCCTTACCGTTGCCTAACAGGCCTTACTGCGGTGCGGGTCCTTTCGAGGGTATCTAGGAACGATACCAGGTAGTGCGCCGAATAGATCTATACCGAAGTATTGGTCTAGACGTAGTGGTTGTCAAGTTATAATCAAGTAAAGAGTCTCTGAAGTTCCAAAGGTATTTATAAGTAATAATGTGTAATTGAAGACGAAGAACTAAACTAGATACATGAAATGAGTGTCCTTATATATCCCTGAGTTCTTCCTGAGTAGAAGTGTAGATGGTAGATGAGTAGATCGTGGGTACTCTTCTACCGTCGACTGTTCTACTACTTGCATGATCACGTGAGGCTAACCGTGTCCTAGTGTATTGCGGTAGTATTAGAGACGGTGAGTCGGAGGCCGGAAATGGCCTTCTCGCGGTAAGCCCTGGTTGTGTGCTAGTATAGTTCGTGATTACCAACAGGGGGCCAGAAACAGCTCCCAAGTCGAAGTATCTCTCTGACTCGCACTGGGGATGTCCCAGTATAGGATGTTGCACGTGATCTGCATAACAGATTGATCGATTGGCTCTCGGTGGCCCATCTGTAGGTCGCAGTCCCCACCTGTGATTGGTGACTGGCATGTCCGTAACATTTATACACTAAGTAAGTAAATAGAAATTCGAAAGAAGATTGAAGAAAAGAGAAAAGTAGCTTTGATTTGATATCAAATATAAAGCAAACAAAATAATAATAAGAGATCTATTCTCAAATTTCTATTCACTCTTAAAAATGTACGTACTCCCTTCGAAAATAGATATATATTTCAAGCACTTTATATTTCAAAGATACCTAAATTGATTTTAAATCACGATAATATCATAAATATTGATATTTATTAGTAATTAATATAATTTAAAGCGCTTCAACCTTCGATTTATGTTAATTTCATAAAATTTCCTACTTATTTTGGCGATAGTATAGCAATGTTCAGTTGATAAACCTGAACATATGTAAAAAGACAGTCATTTATTATGATGATTCAGCAGCTTTATGAACGCTAAGACTGGTATTTTGTGTAATAATGGGCTTTCGTGGGGGCCTAGTGGGGGCCCACGATGGGCCGGGGGTTGGGCTTTGGGCCCGGGGTCCAGGCCCAAATTTGGGCTTTGCGGAAGCCTAGGAAATAGTGCCGCTTCAAACTCTACGCCCTCCTAGGGTTAGTAAGATGCAGAAATTCGTCCTTTTCATTATATCAGGGATGCCACAGAGAATAGAAAATGTAAGAGATACTTACTTTTGCTATGCTTTCCGCGGTTGTGTCTTCCTTACTTTTTTGCTGACAAAATGATGGAAGAGAAGACAGAACCGTATAGGATAATATCCCTAAGTCAATTCTAAGTAGCAATAATGCCAGTCCCAGCTCCCACCTTGCGTGTATTCCCGCAAATTTTCAGCTCCTCGAGGGGCCGCCAGCCATTCACTGCGCCAATCCTCTCCAATGGCCGAAGCAGGTAAAAGGCAACTCCAAGGGAGTTCCAAATGGCGAGTCGGCGAAAGCGTACCGCCAACGACGCAGAATTTTGGGGCGATATACTTGATACGATGCAAATTCTGGACTAAGTAATTAGCCTTAATTATTAGAATTAAACACAGGCCTACTGAAAATTGGCTACGCATTGATTAAGAGCAATCATTCGATGTGGCATGGAAAGTGGAAGCTCCATTGGCTCTTATCACATTATAGACATACCCTAGTCACCAAGAGAACTAAAGCATGTTGACTTGTGCGCTTGCCAGATTCGCACAACCACCGACGCGTGCTAATGTCATGTCAGACAAGGGTTGCTTTATGCGGTGCTTGCTTGTAGTTACAGGACAAGAGAATCACCATCCCCTTCGATTATATAGGTCTATCAGATGAGCGACATCGTCATCTAAAGGACTCATTCGGCTTCAACTGTAATTGCCGCATCTACTCCAGGAAGCCTAATGAAGTGCAACAGAGTGGCCTGCGAGGCCGCTCAATTCAACGCCTCGATACTGCGATCCGTAATAGGCTCCAGGTCATGCGTATCCCTAAGGACTGCCTCAAATACTGCGAAGTCCGTCTCCAGATTCTTAAAGAAGAGTATGTAAGTAGTCTAGGGGGCCAATCTTGCTAGGCTCTACTATCATGCTTTCCAGATCATTATCGTGCATAGCGATCAGGCGCGGGCTGTTGCTTTTGCGGAGCGGTCGTATAGAGCATGAGTGGCGTGTGAGGGAGATGATAACCAGGAAACAAAAAGGATCCCGAAACTATTGGACGATTCAACAAGACATGCAAATTTTAAATTATCAAGGAAATAGAAGTGTCTAAAGAACTAGATGCCTCGAGGGTTAGGCTCGGATGAATTTGAAAAGTGGTTGTGGAGGCAGGGCAAATAGACGATTGTACAGCTCCTAAGTCGCATTGTTCTATATGCCGATATAAGGAAGTTATTTTTGGGTAGCTACAAGTGAAGAGGACTGCGGGATTACGCGAACATGTGGTTAGAAACGGTCGTTCGTTGCGCAGAAGAGGAGTTTAATCGATTAGTACCGGGATTTTATCGATGTTTAACTTAAGTAGGTTCACTCAAAACCCTTACCAACCCGACGGTGCTGATGCGCCAAACTTTCGTAGGTTGGCTCCATTCCTAGCGATGGTTGCAAGTCGAAGGTGGTAAGAAGGCTATCACAGGACTGAGTAGATTAGTGAATTAATTCTTAGAATAGCAGGAGAATCAGGGGAGGGCGAGAAAGCTCTCGAATTAACTAAGAATCAACTAGAAGCCCGGGATAAATATTAAGCTGTCGAGAGAAAATATATGGTCCAACTGGTTCCTGCAACGCACTATAACTCAAATTTGGCGAAATGACAATTTTGTCACTATGAAATCTTTATTCAACATATACATACAGGCATAAGATAGTGAACATACTGAATAGACAGGAAGAAAAGTAAGAGCTAGTCCTAGATATCACCACAGCCAAAAGAGCCAACTCTTGTCAGTGATGAAGTGCATTGGCCTAAGAGAGTCAGAGAGGACTAAATCGAAAATACTGCTAAATATCAGATGTGTTATTTCGCATAATATCTAACATATTAGAAGTGTCCAGCAAGGCCAGTTACATGTATATCATGATATCAATTAGCATGAGTTCGCTCAGGAGACAAATACTTCGATTTGTCATCCTTTTTCAGATAACTTACATATTGAAGATATAAGATAGAATAAGATAATCAAAATTTTAGATTGAAAGTGATGTTAAATTTTATAGATCGACTAGCCAGGCTGTCCGTACACCAAAGTATGTTACAACTAATGTAATTTCCCTTTCCTATGTCCAACAAAATTCAAATTACTCACCATAGTTGATTTCTATCCTATGAAAAAAGAGTATTAGACAAATACTAGACAAATACTAAACGAATCACTCACATGAACGATTCTGTGAGCTGAAGTGGGTTTCCCGAGCTCCGTTCACCGCCATCGCCACAAGGTGGCTTGTGTGCTTCTCCTCACCTTCTCCAGGGCTTTCTCTGAGAGAAACCCATCAACGTTACCTCGCTCCTCATCTTTTTCTTGACTCTACAAATTACCCATCACCACTTCGATCCCTTTTCTGCCGTTTCGTTTAAACCTTGACTAATGAACGACTCATCACCGCTCTGAACCAAGACCACACAACCTTTTAAGCCGTCATGGCGCGACGGTACGAGATCGATGAGCTATTATGGCTCCGCGGCTCGCCCCTCATCGCAAAACCTTCCGGTCTGCCTCCAATTGAAGAATGGATGTATGTTGACTCCACCATCTCTAATTGCTTCGTTGTCCCGCATTATCAATGGAGACTGACCGCATCACTTAGGCCTCAACCCGATCCCACAACCACACAACGCAAACAACAAACCCCCCGTGACCCTACAAACCCATCTGAACCTGGCACAGCCAGAAGGTCCAGTATATTTGAAGCCAAGCATATCCCCCGTGGATCCAATTCTGGTACAGTTCTCCTCTTCCGTCGATCACTAGATCTGACATTCTGAGTGATTCAATTCGGAATTTGCTGATAGTGGTTACTGGTAACTATAGAGGACATTGTGCTTGGACCTCCGAAAACTGCCTTTGCCTCATCTCGCATCGGCGGTAAAGGGTCATTCGATTCGACCGACCGAACCCCGCAGCCAACCGGCTCAGATGAAACGAAGAACGACCGATTCAACTTCCGAGATAAGTTTTTGAAGGACAGGGATCCTAATGATAAGGACTTGGAGCGACGCGAGGGCAAACCGGTGCCGCTGAATGGTCGGCGTATCGAGAAAGAAGATTGGAATGCCGGGCGCCCCCGTCGCACATTCGGCCCTGATGATCAGGAGCGAAAACCTAGACGAAATGGTGAATTTGACCGATGGGAAAACAAAGAAGGACCTCGCGACCCCAATGCGGAACGTGGACTCCAAAACAAAGAGGGCCGATTCCCCGCTCGGAAAGAGGGACCACCACGGTCCAAATTTGAAGGAAGCTGGTTCCGCGATGAGCACGGCCAGGACGGCGTAGAGGCCGATGATGATAAACCAGCGCCGCGCAACCGAGAATGGCGCCAGAACCAACCCAGACATGGTACCGAGCGTGAGTGGAACAGGGGTGCCAAATTTGAACAGGATCCCGAATGGATGGATGCCAACGACCGAGACGAGCCACGACGAGCACATACACAGGAAGACTTTGAGCGCTGGAAAGAGCGCATGAAGGCTGGATCTGGGACTGGCTCTGCGCAAACTACGGCACCTGCCGAAGACAAGAGAGAAGCCCCTGTGGAAGAGCAAAAGCCTGAGACTCGCCGTACCGACGGTGAGATCTTCAGCAGCTCTGGCACCCAGTTCATGTCAGACAATTCAATGGATCGATTCTTTGGCATGCTGGGTGATTCCAAGCCTCAGACCCAGACGCCAGAGGTCAGCACACCAAACCCAGTCGATCCAACTCCAAAGCAGGACCCATTCCCATTCTCTGGCAAGCCAGGAAAATCTTCTCGCTTCGCAGGCTTGTTCAGCCCCATGCCAGAGAGTCCTGCCAGAGAACCTGAACCTCTTCCCTATCTCAATGCGCAGCCCCCACCCCAGCACCAACCTCAGCATCAACCTCAGCATCCGCCTCAGCCTCAGCACCAGCATCAACCCCCGCCGATTCCCGAGGGTCTTCCCTTCCCATCCCACAGTGCCGATCAAGAAGGATTCCAGCGCATTTTGCAGATGCTTGGTGGACAGCGGTCGCAAAATGGGACGCCCAATGAGGCAGCTTTGCCCCAGCAACAACGTCCTTCGATGATGATGCAAGCAGATCAGCGCGCTTTGTCATCACCCTCTAGGGAGCCCCCTCATCGACCGGAATATATGGGTCTAGGGCCCGAGAATCCGATGGCCCACCCTGGCGTTAAGGATCAGTCAATGGACAGAGCAAACTTGCTCCGTTTAATGCAGCAAGTTCGCGTCGGCCCATCACCGGGCGGTAACCCACAATCTCCCGGTGCCGGCATTGCTCCTCCTCCGGGATTGATGCCAGAAGGCATGCCTCGTCCTCCACCAGGGCTTTCCGCTCAGAAGACACCCGCTTTCCTCGATGATCCCGCTATCGCGAACATGCAGCGACCAGATAATGAACAGCTCCGTCGCCGGCCAGGTAATGGCCCACCTATGGGATACTTCGACGACATGCCTTTCCCTCAGGGCAATCAAGGTCCCATGACCCCAGGTGGGCCTATGACACCGGGCGGTTCTCGGCCCCCGCAAGGCCCGAACCAACCTCACATGCCCCTTCAGAGACCTCCGGGTCTGGAGCATCTGCCTCCTCCCGGTTGGACGGGCCAACCTGTGCACCAACAAGGCAATGTACAGAGCCCTATGGGTCCTCCGCCCGGAATCTCCGCCCCGGGTCGTGGCATGAACCCCAATTTCCCTCCCGGCATGCTCCCAATGCCCGGCAACCCACCTCCCACCAACGAGCGCCAACCCTTCCCTCGTGGCCCTCCAGGCATGATTCCTCCTCATCAGGTTTTCATGAACGGGAACGGCCCTCCCCCCGGATTCGCTCCTATGCTTCCCATGCCCCCCAATCCCGAGGCTATGATGGGTCTCGGCCCGGGTGCTCAGGGTCCCTTTGGCCCAGGCAATCATGGCCCCCAAGGTCCACCTTCCTCCCGCCACCTTCTAGAAATGTTCGGCCAGCCCAACGGTGATCCACGCGGTGGCATGGTTGGCCCCGGTCAGTTCAGATAATCGGAGATTGAAAGCGAAACTTTCGTGTTCTCGGCATTTGCAATTTATCACTGCCCAATGACCGTTTATGATTATCTACGCAACTTCTGGTGGTCTTGATGTATAGGGGCCGATCTCCGTTCTCATCCATGTCACAATGCCGCTTTCTTGAGAGATCAAAATACCCTCTTCCTTTTTATACGTCCGTGCTTCCCTTTTTCCAATGTACTTGCTGCCCTTTCGGCACACCCGTGTTCGATAACCGCTGTACGCTGCGTTCGGCCTTATGCTGGGATTTTGCTGCATTTCTCACCGGGCCTTTCTTTTTTTCCTTTCTTACGGTGTGAAGTCTCTCAAGAGGTGGTGCATTGTGCATCTGGTTCTGGATTTGGTTTTGAATCGGTATATCCGTAACATGGGGATGAGGATATGTATCGATGGCGTCGATGGATTCCGCTTGCCTCTGTGATTTTGCCCTGAGTCACTGCCATCAACTGTGGACTGGTGACTCTATGATTGTCCATACTTGGCTTGTGGTTCTCAAATACATCCATTACTTGGTCGAAATCATGATCGTCGTAAATTTAATGACTCCTTTGCTCAATTTACGCTACCTCTCGCTGGTCTTTGTCTAGTAGTCAAATATCTTGCATGCCCCTGTGTTGGCCGTCTTGTTTATCCAATTAAATTAGCTCACTTATTCAGACATGGCTCTCGTTTACCTGACAGATGATGTACGCAATTTAAATCTGCCATCTATAGCTGTGATTGGTGGATGTGACTGATGAGGCAAAGTTATGAGTGGTGGAGAGGACGAGCCGACTTTGTTTCAACCAATTGGCAAATCTTCTGAACTATTGTATTTCTCGCGCACAATAATCCTAGAGATAAACCGTAGACATTGATAATATCTACGCATGTTATGGAAGCTTGGAAATACGTACGAGGGCCTCATGTCACATGAAGTCGTCAGAATCACGTCGCTTGTCAATCAATGTCTTGTGTGTTTTATTAGCCTAGGATATTCTTTCATATAGTCTTGTGGACAAGATCACTTTGCATTTAGTCAAGTGATGAAGAAAGCCACCGAAAATTGGTCTACAAAGGAACATACATAGGTAGCCATACATTCTCTGGCCTGTACTTGTATCAATCTCACATCTGTGACATTTCTAAACACTACATGTGCAATCAAAAACTCAATGACCAAGCTCCCAATACAGATTCAGTCAGGCAAAAAAATTATTCACTCAGCGCGCTGTAACATCCCTTCGTAGTATTAAAGAGATAATCCGTTTTTGCAGATTGTATATCCGATCTAGTCTCAAAAGAACGTACATCAAAGTGCATCTAGAATTCTCCGCAAAAAATACCCTACCTTAATATAAGAGCGAGCATTTTCGATATTTAGTATCTAAACTAATCCTATCTATGCAATCTTCCTAAAATCGTTGTTTACATGACGACTCACGCGCCACGTGATGCACCACGTGATGGGAGCTTGCCCCAATTCCATCCATATATGACGCCCAAAACAACCACAACCTGTTAGTGTGGAGATGTTCATATGAAACACAGATCGAACATCTTAATTAGCCTGCTTGATATGCTCGATATTTGCTCGCACTCTTGTCTCAGTATCCTCTACGCCAGAAGCACAATCTAACTCGTTAATAGCCGCCAAGTGGAGGAGTAGAACCAAGTGCAAATCGATACGACTCATCGTAATTATCGTATGACGATGCGAATTGTAATGCTCATTAACACGCCGTAATATGAAGTGCAGTAGTCCATTTGACTGAAGACCTGCGCCTCCTCGTTTCGAACTTGACCTCGTCGTCGCCCCGCCAAACCGCTTTGCGTACTTCATACCGAATCATCGCAAACAACCAGCCTTCGAGCGTTGGCAAACGGTGTACTGTCAATCCTCTGGGTCGTTTTATCTGTTTTATCCAAATCTACCAGGCAAGTCTCATTTTTTTCATCCTGTCCGCCTTGATGGGCGTTGATTGCATCTCGTTCTAACAATCTTGGTACACAGCCTTCGACCCTGGTAGATTCCCAATTCCAATCTCCCTGGTAACAGTCGAGTTAAATAAAAGGTTTGAAGGTTAATGAGTAACATTGTGTCGAGATGGAGGGCGATAAGAAGGATTTTTGGCTCCCGGTCAACCACGATAATGTGAGTATATGTATTTGCATCTATATGTATTTGGTACAAGTCTAACGCTTTTTACTACGCAGGACGCGCAAGATTCATCTGATGGAAGTACCAACGACTTCGCGCCTTCCCTTGTCAAGCCAATTACCCAAGAAGGCTGGGTTTCTAAAGATCCTGCTGATCATGTGGATGGTCTTGCCGGCACTGAGGAAACCTCAACTGTTCAGTCCGACTCTCTTCCTTCTGTGCGCTCTTCAGCCCACACCCCAACCTTCCACCCTTCTCCAATTCGTCCACCAGTCCGGCATTCTCTTATCGAGTTGCTCTGTGAAGAAGATCCATACCACCTAGGAATCGATTCCGACGACGCGCTGGCCAGAATGCCTTATAACAGGCCGCGTCGTCCGATGAGAGATTCTCAGCACGAGCAGGAAAACTTGCATCCCGCCGTTTCCTCTCTTTCCTCGTCGACTCTGTCTACCACGAGTGAGACCATCCCGTTACCGGAAAGCAATGCGTCAAGCAACGTCAATGCAAACCAGGGTACGTCAGCTTTTGATTTGATATTTGCGTCCTTCCCAACGATTGACTAAATAATTCCTCCCAATCTAGAAAATATGAGAGAAGTTGAAGACACCAACAACAAGGGAATATTCCATGGCGCTTTTCCCGTGACTGAGCAAGACTTGATGGAGCTGCCTACTAGCCCGTCTTACACCGGCAATCGAGTTTGGGGCCGATCCAACCGTCCCGGTAGCTTCGAATTCACCATCTATGAAGACCCACCGAAGGAAGACGCTATCCTCAGCGTGCCTTGCCCTCTTGCTGAAGGCTTCCACTCCGTGGAGGAGGACAAGGAGAACCTGTTGGTTAGTCCTTTCGAGCACGTCTCTTCCTCCTCGGATGAGGAAGTCCAGCCATTTATCAACTGGACCGAGAGCGCCCATCGTCCCCGTGATGCCTTTGGCGGCCCATTCGAGTACACGAGCCTTCCAAGAACCAATCATACCTTTCTTGACACCGAGGGTGTTTACTTCCGCCGTGGCCGACACGTCCTGGCGCCCCTCGCGATCCCAGATGCCGAGGATTATGGCAACGAAGATACTCGTGTGGGTAACACTGAGTTCCGGGCTACCGAAGAGTTTGGGGAGAGTGACCAAACTGTCGAGGAGCAGATTTAATAAGAGAGGAGAGTGTCCCATTCTTTGGTCTCTGGTTCTCTTATTGCTGCGGCGATACGATTCATTTCTTCGCTCGGTCTTTATGGAGATTCTTTCAACTTCTTCAAGGTTCACGACATGTACGATTAGATGAATACCGTCAATGAACTTTTCAACTTAATGAAAACCGGTACTTTTCACTTTTTCTTTCTTGTTTTTAGGGAAAAAAAATAGTAAGAAGAGACACTTGCTCGGGGATACAGTCCTTTATAAAGAGGTTATCGCGATAGAGATAGTGGAAATACCCCTATTTATTTAGTATAGCTGTCGCTCTCGCTGTCGCTGTCGATATAACTTATATAGAATAGACTAGTATATGCTCTTGATAAAAGTCCCTACTATGCCTCGATCCGTTAATTATTAACAATCTTACCGTATAGGTAACAGTCGTTGATCTTCACCGTTAGGTCTGCTATTTTGCGAAGCTTATATTGTGTATTAGTAAGAAGCCTAGTCTTAGTGCCTCGATTAGACCGGATCTTCCTTAGTTAAACCCCTCTATTATCCGTAAAGGCTTTTAAGCACTGACTCAAAACGCTAATCGAAGTGCGAGCACTTAGCCCGATATATACCTAAATAATATATCGAGAGTAGCTATTAATTGTAGTATAGATCTCTATACTAAAAGGTTCAAGCTTTATATGCCTATTAATATACTAAACATTATTCAGTCCCGGTGATACGTAATTGATTCGTGGTCTCCGTTGATGTCAGGACCCAAGTACTAAGCAGGTCTGACGATATATATCTCGCAGTCTGTGTGAGACTGCGAGATGGCCAGTTCGCACCTGCGAACTAGACCCAGGGCTGAGACCCGCAATGCGAGGGCTCATGACCTCACATGACCCCACATTTGTATATAAACAGTTCAGAGGCTGGAGTCTTGGACTCCAGCGATTAGTTCAGCATTGAACCTGTCTACTGCTTTCTCCATTCTATTGCCCGAATCCACCTAAGTCCCAAGACCCTCGTAACGGGGTCTCACAGTTGACTAGGGAGTCGACCGTTAATAGCATTAGGACGAAGGAGTCGATAGACGTTAGCGATTTGCTTCCTATTAATAAATTAAAAGATATAATATTAGCACTATAGAAGAATATATAGTAGGCTTTAGTACTTAGTGTAAAATAATCCTATTATACGGAGATAACGGTAAAGAGTTAGGCGGCCAAAGTCCTTAATATCGCTAATAATATTCTCACTAATAAGGATAGCTTTAATATCATAGACCTGTTACTGTCGCTTAAAAGGTGAAAGACGCATCTTGATCTTATGATCCTCCCGGATTCTACGCACAGTGCATATTAAAGAAGGTGTACCATCTTTATTAAGGATCGCGAGAATCTTACTTATGTTATAAACAGGCAGAAGCTCTAGGACTCGATCCTGTATATCGAATCGCCGGGTAAAGGTAGAGGTAGGAGTAGGATATGTAGAGTGCCATTCTCGGAGGCGATTCTTCAGGCCTGACCGGCTGATTTTAATGTGGTGTTTGTCTTGTAAGAGGGTGCGAATAGCTTTATGTGTGATTTTTTCAGAGAGAAGAGTAAGAATATCGTCTTTATAAGGGTTTAAATCGATGAATGGAGGCATTTAATGATTAGGAATAGCTTCATATCAATGATGAGAGATGGGAATAGCTTCATTTACAATACATGGTATGGAGCGGTCAAAAAGGCGGTCTGAGATCAGGCACCATAGTGAAGCCTCAGGCATAAATACTGGGAATATATTACATTTGACCCGAGGACCCTATGCACCTTCGTAAACTGTCTGTAAGACCGTTACCGGAGTTCCGAATCTGACTTCCGAGGTGACTAATTACACCAGCAATTTCGAGGTCGTCATGACGTGGTCGCATTCGCTTGGCCACATATATTCCTACTTTGACAAGCTGGTAATCACTACTCAACCTTCAATGTCTCCCCGTCTTATACCCAAGTCAGGCAACGCTCCCAACGTCCGTCGCGACGCTAAAGAGACCTATAACACTCTTAAACGTGGAGGAGTTGTCATCATCCCAACTGATGTCGGCTACGCACTCTTGACCAGCACACAGGCGGGAATCCAGCGGATTTTCTCAGCCAAAGACCGCCGGGAGGGCCACAACATAGGCATCATCGGGACATACAAACAACATCGAGATATTCATGTGCTCTCCGAGGCCAAGTTTGAGATGACACGGGTCCTGACAGAAGATATGGCGATGATAGTCGGGATAATTGCCAAATACGATACCGAAAACCTTCACCCGCGTTTGGCAACACTCGATCCCGCTACGCTATCCCAGGTCACCAAGGGTGATACGGTCAGTATCGCAGTTCCTGAAGGTCCATTTCTGCGGGAGCTCGGTCACCTTTGCGATGAGGACCCCGAGGGCATGTTAACATTCGGAACTTCGGCCAATTTGACCGGCCAGGGGCAACGATTCCGAGTTGAAGATATTGAGCCGAGGGTGATTGACGCGATAGACTTGGTGGTGGATTACGGTCTACAGAAATGGCAGGCGTATAGGCGCGGTGGCGTAAATTTCGATGCAGAGAACATGAAGGTGCTGCGGAGGGGAGCCGGATACGAGGTCTTTCGCGACAGAATGCTAAGATGGTTTCCTCATTTACTGGAGGAGGCCGGTGTAAGCATTGAGGAGGATCCGGAATACAAAACTAGCGAGCCAGGATTTTATGCGAAATAAATCAAAGTCTTCCGCAGTTTGATGCTGCACATGAAGCTTCCTCTGCTCTTTTTGAGATTCGTAGTATTCGTCGACAGCTCTTCAAAATGATGTATGATTAATTGCAACGTAAAAATTTTGCCTACTAGACATTAGATTGAAGATATGCCGAGCTGGAGCATAATGTACCAGTACTAGTACCAATCACTGGAGCTGGCAGTGGGATAAAAAAGCAGTCAATAATCTATAGAGGTAATTATACCGAAAGAAAAGAAAAAGGAAAGGCTGAAGCCTTGATGAAATATCAAATCTAGCGGAGACCAGTGGACGCGGACGGCTTCAGTCTCGAAGGGAGATGATCTTCCTGACAGGCCGTGCCAACTTTGAATCTTCTATATGTCGAAGTGGTATGCAGCAAGCGCGGTTGAAACCATGGCCTGTTGTGCGGATCCAATATAGCCAATAAAGGGACTGGCCTTGCGGTGTGTTGGTTAGTCCGCATATGGGCTCCAAGAACGCAGTTTTCTGCCGTACTATATCATAATAATTAGCAAATAATTATACACCAAGTTTAACCCAACGGAAAGCAGTCCTAGCAGCATACTCACTCGTTGCAAAATGAAAGGTAAGGGCACCATGGCAACAGAAATGAAGCCCAGTATGCTCGAGGCCCATCCAATTCCAAGTGAATTTAACATGCGTGGTGCAGCCAGCGGCAGTGCTCCTCCAAACGAGCTTCGGAAGAAGGTGTTACCGGCAAATACGCTTGCCACATAGCGCGGATAGGATTCGCCTAGGTAATTGAGGATGGATTGAAAAGTGAGGTAGAAGCCCGGCGCAAAGAATGCTGTTCCAACGACCGGGACGATCCAGTGTACGCTGTATCCAGGAGGTGAGTATTCTCCTGCTAGAATCAATTGACTCAAGTGGCTAGCTTACCTTGCTCGGGATGTCCATGCAAAGATGAAAAGACAAATTGGAATACAAACAGCTCCTACTTGCCCTGGGACCAGGCGAGCCTCTGGCTCGACAACGACACTCACATTTGCCAATCGTGGCTGGTAGGAAAAGTATAACCATAGAACGTATGCAATGACCGAAACCGCTGCTCCAACGAGGATACCGAAGAAGGCAACTGAAGGGGAATCGTTGTTAGCACAGTCTTTTGTGCAAAAGTCAGCCGAGGGAAACTCACGACCTTGCTGGATTGCAGTGAAATGATAAATGCCGTCAAAGACTATATGATCACTCTGTCAGTATAACGTGGGCAAAATGCATCGAGGAGAGCTTATCCTACCGAATGGGAAGAACTCAAACCAAAGGTACAGGACACCGTAAACTAGCATCGTATGCATGTTAACAAATAGAATGACTGGGTCCAGGAAGGCAAGTTTAAGATCGTTGCCCATGTCCTTGACAATGCGCACAGCGAGATTTTCGCTTGGTGATTGGATTTCAGCTTCACTCTGGTAGGCAAGATTGCCCGTCTGCGCGCGAAGACGTTCTGCTCGCCGTAGAAGGATATTCGAGGATAATGTCTCAGGTAAAAAGAAGAAAATAGATACGGTCGTGAAAGCAGTGATGCCGGAAAGGAGCCAGAGCGTTGCTCTCCAGGAGTTCCAACGCTTTCTGTCCGATAATTGTTAGTGTCATGTAGTATTCAGCAATCAATAAGACCGATGACAAACATTACAAGGGTTCCAAAAATCTGTTTTTGTCAAGATTAGTAAGAAGCCACGAATGTCTAGATGGATGTGGACTGGCATACCGGTCCCACAATAGGCCCACAAACTCCACTGACTGCGTACAATGCAATTGCGTAGGGGACCTCAGTTGGCTTGTAAATTTCCATCAGCGAGGCGCCACCGACGCTAATAGGTGTGCTTCCGATGAAGCCACCCAAAAAGCGCAGTACTAAAACGGTTTGTAAATTTTTTGCCAGAGCCGTTCCGATGTTGAATAAGCAAAAAGCAAGGCAGCCAAGGACATATACCGGCGAACGCCCGAGTGTTGGCAGGCTCGACAGAGGAGAAAGCTGGCGAATATGCATGGTTAGTACGATACTTGTACTGATGGTCTTCTGGAAGCGCAGACATACAATTAGAGGACCGATTCCGTACGCAATAACAAAGAGCGATAGCCCCAATGTGCCCTCGGCAGTGGTAGCTCCAAATGTTTCCTCGATACCCTCGATACTCGGCGTAAAGATAGCCGATGCTGCATAGAAGCTGAAGTTCAAGAGCATTACATTGAGCCCAGCGACCGTCCTTGCCAGCGTGGGCCAGTTTCGAGGGATATCTGGATCATCAGGGCCAACGAAGCCTACTATGATCCGCCGCTGGGGGTCTGGGGTGGGGAGGTCTTCATCTTTGAGGGTTTTAGATCCATTGTAAGAGAAAAATCGGCCCTTCGACGTATAGTTGAGCATCCGACCGAATAGGCTGTCACGAAGCAAAATGTTCAGGCTTTCCATGATCTAAGTTTGATAGGGGCACTATACTCGCTCTTTCTGAGGGGGTCGATGGTATTAAATATATAGGAAAGTGCGTCGAAGCCGGTTACGACGTCGAGGAATTTGCTGCTTCGGGTAGCGGATTCGGGATACCGGAATTCCGCGCAGAGCGACGTGGTACGAAAGCACGCTGCTCAGAAACTGCCTGAGGCTAGGCTGCCAGACAAAGACTTGGGCAGCAAACGAATTTTCGATACAAAATGTATCAATAGTATAACACTGCGAATCGTATTACTATATGCTGAACAACTAAAGATATAGCCATAATAATTCCCCCGGACCTACACAATACTCTACGCATTATGTTTGATTTCGGAGTTCCGAGCTTGCACCCCGATGTTTGGTGGCGCTAGCATGACGTCTCTCCGAGGCGATCGGAGTTGATGACCAGATGGAATACTTTTCCGAGAACTGTATAAATATGCCTTCTTGAGTTTGCCATCCGCTCATCAGCTAAATAATATATTGACTGTGCGATACAGCGAGCCAAGGCCACGCTAACAACGCCCAGAAAGAACCCTCGTCCTTCATGCAAAAAGCCTGCAGCAGCTGTGCGAGGTCCAAAGTCTGGTGCAGTCTAGAAAATTCGGGATGTTCGCGGTGCAGATTGACAGACCGAAATTGCGTTTATGAGACGATGGCTTCAGCATTGGAGCAATAGGGTATATCCTCCTTCTCTAATTAAAATTATTTACAATAACGAGGGCAAATTTTATAATAGGCTTGAATGGGAGACCTACAGCCGAGAGTCTCTCTAATAGACTCTCTACGGAACCCAAATACAACTGTAACACCGCCTAGAGTGGCTCCAAACTCTTAAGCCAACCAGATCTCTATATTTCTTCTACCTGATTGATCTACAAATGATCGCTTATGCTATCCTTAATCAAGTTTATAACGCGGACGTCTATCGTGACGGATAGAAGGAAATCACTGTCCGAATGTCTAGACACGAAATAAAATATGATCTATGGCTACGCGACCTTAAAAGGCCATATAATTTTATAACCGTAAATGGCATATTTCGAGCGGAAGCGCTATCTTAGGACCAGTTGTCTCTTGCTTTAAACTACTTTAGCTCAAAAATCATCCTGCATAAGCCCTGCTAGGCTCCCTTAAGATTACGGGACGCTGAAAATCAACTTCCACCGTCCATTTATCGCTAAAAAGGGGCTTTGTCTTGTTTGCGCGCTGCTTTAGCGGTAATATCTATATTGCCCGAGAAGCCTAACATAGAGTGGCTATACAGAATGAGGCCGTGGTTAAACATTTTGGATTTTATAGTATAGGTAGTTGCTGTGCTTCTTGTTCATATTACTATGACAGGCTCCTGGGAAAGGACCACCGTTGGCCCTAATTGCCCAGAGAATAAGACGGGGGGATCTTTGGAGCCCATAATCACCGAAACCTTCGCCGGACTTAAAAAGGCCATGTGTTGGCTTGTGGCAAAGGCCAATAAGTATTGCAGCGATTAACGTGCCCTTAACATTTGCACAAAGGTCGTTTATCAGTTTAACCCAACTAATAGCTAGGGCCTTACTGATGGGCATTACCTTCCACGGCCAAACATCGAAGGCGGGGCTTCTGCTAGCTTACATTCTTTGTTTCTAATCTTAACAAAACAATGTTCAAGTACTGAATGGGGCTCTGATAGGGAGAAGTATAAGTCTGCAGGAGAGGAAACACCTTTATTGTCACTAGACCCGATGTTATTGGCTACCTCCTACCTTGATCTGAACATGATATGATTAAGACGCAAAGAATCTGAAGAGGTAGCCTCAAACACGAAAATACTATTAGGTTGCGGCTTCGACGTGAAAGAACTCTCCACATGTTGCGAAATAATTACGATTCATAAGTCTCAAAGATAATACTGAATACAGCATTTGAAACCCGTTTTGTCTCGCTCTGATAGACCCATGTCGAGGCAGTTTATGGTGCATCTACCTTTTTTTGTTATCATGTTTTGTCTCGAGTTTTTGGGATAAATCAGTCTCGTTTCGCCAATATACTACGAGCTCCACGACTGACTACATCATATGGCTAAGCGTAAGGAATGTTTTGCAGATCTGACTAAAGATATTGCAAGTGCTGTTGGTGGGAGTATCAAGAAATATATCAAGTACTATACTTTTATGGATGCCTCATCTATACTATACTGGACTAGTCTTGGATCCTTGCAAATACAGAGAACCGATCCTCGGTCAAAGTATGGTAAACATAAGCGGTGCTGGCTTTCACGCCTTTCACAGTGGTGTTTTGAGATGGGGAAAGGAAGAGTGGTTGCCGGACTGTTTAGGCACAAGTCCGCTACAAGTTGTCTTGCTTACAACGAAATTTCTGGAAGGAGAGATTTTAGGATATCTATAGAACAGATTATATATGGTGTTTATTATATAGTGCTGTCACAGACGACAAGTAAATTACTTAGGATCATGTGTTAAGTCGTATGCTTGATAAATACAAAGAAAGAGCTTCAATACCCCACGTTTTAATTTGATCGGTGATTTTTTGCTTCCTAGAGTGATTAAACGACCTTCCGCAATCCGTAAACTGTCAATCTATTTCTACATCAACATACAGCCCCCTTTTCCAGGTTTGTAGGGCTTTCAAAAAAAATGTTCAGCCATCCAGTGGGGCTACGCTCCTCTTCTGCTTGCTTTCGCTGTTCTTCTCTCAACGCCTGCTGTTCTTATGCATGTCTTCTCTCTTCCTCCGCCTGCGTCCGACGCCTTATTTCCCTTTCAAAAAGTTCCTTGTAATCTGGTAAGCTGCTTTGGTCCATGCCTTTCGCAACAGAAAATTTCGGGAATGTTGAAAATGGTTTTGGCTGCGCTCCATCGAGAAGAGTTTCCGAAGAGGTCCCGATATTGTTTCCTCGAAGATTCACGGTGGCTTTGATAGCGGTGTGCGGATAGCATGTGGCAGAATTGTCATTCGTTGCAACCCCGCTGCCGGAATGTCATCGATCCCAGTTCGAAACCCCGGTGCTTACTTTCTCTACCTTCACCTGTTCCAAAGTGGGACTTATTCTGAGGCGCAGAAAGAAAAAGATCAAATGGTCGGTTTTTTTCTATTAAAACAATCCAACCCAATTACAGAAAAAATGATAAAACATTGAATTTATAAATCGAACGTTTCAATTTCCAATTGTTTGTTAAAAACGTCCCGAGAAAAAATGTAGCCAAGACAAGACCAAAGAGTTGTGACTGCAACAACGCGCTATGAGAAAAAATCAATATGGGAGGGGAGGGACACGTCAGCGATTCAGGGGCGTGCAGGATATTCAGGTGCAGAATAGTGGCGTTCAGGGCATTCAGGTGAATGGGCTGAACGGGCTGAAGAATAGGGCGGCAAGAAAGGATTTCCCAACGAATCCAAAAAAACGGGTGAACAAAAACATACAACAGTGAGGATTCGCTGGTGGTCACCCACCCAACTACTAACTCACCGGCGTGTGGCTTAAGTACGGCTGAGCGGACGGGAAGCCCTGTTTTCCACACCCTATGGTCGTATGTGCTAGAATATTCGTTAAATACAATGATAGCCAATTTGGCAGTTATAAACGTGTGAATGGGGTTGATAATCTTGGACTTGGAACTCGTCGATGCATCGTATTTGTCAAAGGTGGTACTGTCCTGAATTATAGAAATATATATTGATTCTCTTGTCAGTGTCGAGATAGCAATACCTATAGTCCACGGAGTTTATAGGTGTTTATTGACCTACTCCTATAATCACTAGCAAAAAGTGCCGATTTTAGGCGATAGGAGTGGGTAACTACTTATTGACGGGGCGTGTATGTGTGTACATGACATAACGTTATATTTAGGAGTGTTTCAAGACTACTTTGATGTGATTCATGTGACGAGTTTATGAGTTAACTATCTTTTAGCCGTTCTGTAAGGAACAGGGCTGCGAAAAAGAGACTAGGCATCAACCGGAACTCATATCAAGACGCTTGGAAGAACAATTGGAAAGGAAAAAGAAGACACTACAAACGCAGCTAGCAAAGACCCATAAGCCAACTATGAATTGACCAACAAATTGAATATAATAGTCAGTAAATATCATTCAAGTCCTATCAAACAAAGACACAACTAAACGGATATCATCACTCATAACCCCTTGCTCCATGTATGTAAACCATTGAAAATGCCCAAGGTAGTCCAGCCCGAAAGACAGACGAAAGAGAAAAAACAACAATGACCGACTCGAACCAACCACATCACATGTCATCGATGTTGCAGTTGGGATGCAAAACGTAAAGAATCTTGTTATCTTGCTGGACCTCTCCGGAGCCTTCTGTGAGACCGCTTCCGGAAATACGGAGAACAATGTTGTCCTGTGGATTTTTGTTAGTAATAATGTAAAGAAATATGCTCGTACTTAGAGGTAACATACCTTGGTCATGGTTTTCAGCACCATCTTTGCAAGCTTACGCTCACGAACGTAATCATCTTCGTTGTCAAGCTCGCCTTCGATCTGCTCCAGATACCAGAGGATAAGATCTTCCTGCTCGACACCCTCGGCTGAGGTCTTTTCATCCTCAATCAAGCGCCTGACAAGGTGGTTCAGGACGCTGTGGTATTTGTCGTATGTGACCTTAATCTTATTGCCTTCACGCTTTCTGCCAGCGGGCGCAGGATCTTCAGCGTCACCCATCCGGTCGTCTCCCTCAGCATCGTCGTTAGCCATAGCCTGGTCCTCTTCGGTTTCAGGAACAGGACCCTCCTCGTCAATCTCAACATCGTCCTTCTCCACAGTCACGATACTCTGGCGGAGAAGATTGAATGCCTCGATGACAAATTTGGGAATAACTTCCTCAACACAGTTCGCCTTGGCTACGGCCTCGGACAGACGAATCAACGACTCCAGCTGACGGACGGTGATACGATATGAAGAACGGCCAATACCGCCCTGGGCATCGTTAGAACGCAGCTCCTTATACTTCTCGACCAGAAGAGTTTTGGCCTCCTCGGTGAAAACGGGGCGGAAGGTGCGAGCGAACCGAATGTAGCGCTGCAGCTGTTCCGTTGTGAGCTCTGGCTTAACGGCCTCATCGCGGTTCATGTGCACGTTGACAATGTGCTCTGCCAAACTGCGGTCGACAGACTCCTTGGGGTCATCGCGAATGACGAAAAAGACATCGAAACGACTCATGATGGGAGCGCTGAAGTTGAGGTTATTGCGGAGTGTTTGCTTCGGGTCGTAGCGGCCATTCACAGGGTTTGCGGCTGCAAGAATGGATGCACGGGCATTCAGGGTGGTGTGAATACCAGCCTTGGCAATGGAAATCGTCTGCTGTTCCATAGCTTCGTGAATGGCGACTTGATCGGCGATGTCCATCTTGTCAAACTCGTCGATGGCACAGATACCACCACCATTTGCAAGCATGAGAGCACCGGCTTCAATGGTGAACTCGCCTGTCTCGGGGTCCTTCACCACCGACGCGGTCAAACCAGCTGCGGAGGAAGCTTTTCCACTGGTGTAGACTGCACGAGGGTGCAGAGAGCAAATGTACTTCAAGAACTGACTCTTACTGGTTGAGGGGTCACCAACAATACAGATGTTGATATCACCACGCAACTTCAGGCTCTCTGCCGAGGTGGACTTGCCAACACCACCAATCAACTGCAGCAAGAGACCCTTCTTGATCTGTTCATGGCCATAGATCATGGGTGCGATGGAATCGACAAGCCGGGAATAGATGTAATCAGAGTGCACTAATTGCTTCAGGTCCTGAACCTCAGCTGGGGTGAGACTCTGGAGGAACGCCTCCTGAGCCGAGTCATCGCCACTATCCTCCTCCTGGTTCTGGTTCAAAGATGCCAGGATGTTATTCGACTGGCCGCTAAGCTGTTGTTCGGGCTTCTGGCCAGGGGTCGTTGTGTCTGGGGTTACCATGCAAGAGAGGAACGCTAATCGATAGGCCAAATCGCGCACACCCAAAGACTTCAAGCCAGTGACTCCAGCAGAGCCGACCTCGGTGCCTCGGAAGGAGTTGTTGTCGCGGACAGCTTCGGGGCGCACACCGGGAAGACCCAGTTGACTGACATCAGGAACGACAATCAAGGTACCAGTGAACACGCAACGCTCACCGGCCTTGGCGCGGTCAACCATCTCACCGCGCAGGATCACATCCATTGTGCGGGGCATGCTACCAGTTGGGATCTCGTGCGATGATTCTTGAAGTTTGATCTTTTGCCAATCGATGAATGTACTCTTGCCGATATCAAGACGCCACCCGACACGGTTGCCGCAGTTTTTGTTGGGGCACTCCGCGGGCTCTGTGTATTTGAACGTCTGCTCGACATTCGGGACCACAGTCTTGCAGCCCTCGCAGATGAAGGTTCCGAGCGACAATTCTGGGCGAACTTCGGAAGTTCTTGTCACGGTTCCGGAGACAGACAGCAATTTTCCGATCTGGTTGGTCCGAAGTTGTCGAAGTCTGGAAACCAAAGGAAGGTTATAGAATGCAAGCGCAAATAGCTTGTCTGTTTGCTGGTGACGGGTCTTTTCGCGGATATGGCGGTCCAGATCGGGGTTGTCGGTAGCGCTACCATATGCTGAAGCAGTGGAGGTAGCTGCTTCCGATGTGTTGGATGTCAATCTGTGGGAGACGAAATATTCCGGTTCGTACTTGGCGATAAGGTTGTGCAGCGCGGTGGTAAGGAAGGGGAGGAATCGGTAGTATTGAGTGGCAACAGCGTCTGCGAGAATAGGATTTCTCCAGGCTGCAAGGTGTGTAAAATCAACGTAAAGAGTCGACAACTCAAATTTTTTCATTCCCTTGATCTGAGCGATATAATACCTATCACTAAGAACCTCTCCGGAAGAAATGGGTGCAGAAGACGATGGTTCATCCATGTATTCCTCAAGCATGTCTTCAAATGCGCTCCGGACTTGCTCTCCTGCATCATCGACCACTTGCGGGGGGCCAGGGGTATACGGGTTTCGCAGACGGCTAATTGTCGAGCTTCCTCCCGTTACCATTTGGTCATCAGCGTAGGCATTCATATCACTCATGGGCCCATTGCTCTCAGAACGTCGAGAACTAGGGAGCTGATCGGATCGCAGGTTCTCATGAGCGGGCCCTGAGCCCAATTCGGACTGAATCACGGCATCAAAAAGGGAAGACATTGCAGAGTTTGAACGGCCTTAAGGTGGCCAATTAACTGGGGTTTCAAGCTCTCAAGAGAAAAAAAGGAATGTGGAGAGTAATATGATGCAGAGTACTCCGTACCCAAGTGGGATTGCTATCTTAGTTTTTCGTGGGTCTTTCAGGTCTCCTTGGGCAACGCGACGCGAACGCGTTCTTCGGTGAAGATATAATCCGATTCCGAGTACTGGGACGCGTTAAGTGGTTTATTATGTAATGTATTATGTCATCGTATGTTTGTAAGCCGGGGAGCATGACACGCTAGTCCAATCTAGGTAATTGGTCGAGTTCTGAGGCTCCACCACGTTTGACCAATCAAGGTGCAAGTAAACACTTCGATTCCGACTTAAACGCAATTTGTGAATAGGTAAAACCTTCAACTTTAGCGTATTGTTGTTCAACACAGCCCCTCACTTTGGGATATTTACATATTTGTTTCAAAGGTAGGGAATGTCCTATTCTAAAGAGACGAAAACATATGAATTTGACCTGTTTACTCTTTTTCTTTTTTAAAAAAGAAGAAAGTTACTTTGCGAGAGTCTGGGCTAATATGATATATAGGTTTTTCGACGCTATCACTATTTGTCTTTCGGTGAGTGAAATGGAGAGAGAGTCTGCGTGGCATATGTTTTGAGGCCCAACCCAAAATGATATAGTGATGCCTATATATGTACATGCAACGTGCGTACATATGTATATGTTACATACGTGCATAATGTACCCAAATTACGATTATGATGCATTTAACTGGATCGCTCATACTGGAGTCAGTGAGCTTTTAGGTTATAGATTTTCCATGTAAAGGCCTTCTATGGATATATCCCTGTGAAATGGGTTGGAGAGATCAGAAATAATGAATTTAAGCAGTAGTATACTATTTACCTAGTTGGGCATACTGCATGGCAAAAACGGGAAGTCTGTCCCCTCTTACACCCTAAAAAAAACATCTAAGAACACATACACTACGATATCGTCCAATAATTGTATTCAAAGTCATTAATTACCGAAATTATCGAGTGGATTCATTAGATCAGGGTTACAAGCCTGATACTTGGCGCTTATATAATGGAATGGTCCTCCCCGGGCTGCCCGGATTCCTCTTGAAACTCCCATTATTTCCTCTCGGGGACTTATATCCTCGCAATGCATCTGCATCTATAATTAATCGATTTGTTGTCCTCTGTGCTGACCTATCACATCACTTCCTTGCGATGGTTTTATTCAAATCCAGAGTCCTTGGCTGGAGGAATCTCGGTGATCGGGGGCTCTGACTCTGATTGCTACATCTATCTGCTCGACATGTCTGAGAACGAACGTCAGCTAGTATCTTCACTGACCAAGCCATGCGCTGTCCCTCTGACGGGCTCGTCACATGCGGATACTTCGGGTACGCTCCCACAATCTTTGTCAAGCTAACATCTGCACCTTTCATGTACAAAGCAGCTAAACTCTGCCATCATTTAGTACCTGTTGATGATGGCCCTCAACCTTCTAAACCCGCAAAGCCCGCAAAGCGGCGCCGCGCCGCCGAATCAAAGAATAAAGCGCCGAAGAATCAACACTTCTATTTTGTTGATCAGAACTCCTCTTCCAAGGAAAAGCGAGCCCATGTGATGCGCCATCATGTACAAGAGAAAATGAAACAGCGTAAAATGACGCGCGGGCGTGTTTCCGCTGCGCCTGGGGTGGGAATTGCCCAGGATATTCAACCGGGTCCATCTTTGGTAGCCACGCAACCCGCCTCCAATATGGAGACTTCGGTATGGGAATCACTCCTTCTAGTAATGGACCTCGGCCCACAGTCACGATTGAGGCTGCCCCGTAGAGTTCACTACTGGAATTCTGAATTTTGAATGCTGATTATGACATGGACTGCAGCTCCAAATCAGGTTCTCAAATATGAAGCCACAGCCTCACCCTTCGCTATCGCAACATATTGGCTCGCCAATCACAATACTCGATGCATCTAGGAAAGATCCGTTCTATAGTTTGCCAATTGACTACGACACTCGGGACGTCGAATTGGCCGACCACTGGAGGAACAAATTGACCTACTGGTCCGGACAGAACTTCCACGTTAAAAATCAAATCTTCCGCACGGCCATGAGCCACCCTCTCGCATTCAAGGCAGTGGTTTTATCCTACTGTGCGCGATGGGAAGCACATCTACACGACATGTCCGACACTTACGAGATTCAACGCCATGTCGTGAGAGCGGCGCAACTCATCGAAGAGGCCACCGCCGGCATCGCGCTAGTCAAGCCGGACGACCTCATAATGGCACTAGGCGGATTGGCCCTGCAGGAAGAACGATTCGGAAACAAACACCAGGCCCATGTCTATGTTGACCAGGCCGTCCAATTCATGCGCCCGCGAACAGGATTCAATCGATCGGTCGAAACATTCATCCACTACGTCCGATACCTCATGGTGCCCCAAGTCCGATCCTTTTCCCGAGCTGAACAACAATGGCTCCTCACCTTCCTCCGCGGCGCCAGAGACCTCATGCGCCAACACAGCGACCCAAACTACCTCCTCAAGGCACCCCACCGTCGCAAAGCCTTCGCCATGGAATGTCCCCTCTTCTCCCTCCTGTCCAGCGGTCCCCGACCCTCCCAAGTCCCACAAGAGTCGCGCGTCTACGTCGTGGGCCACTCGCAGACCCAAGAGCTCAGCCGAACTGCCTCCCTCATCTATATCACCACGGTACTATGGGATCACCAAAGATCGCCCAGTCAAACCGACCGATACCTTCAGCATCTCTGCGCTATGGTGAAACTGCATCATCTTGATCGGGACCCAGCTTGCGAAACTCTACTGTGGTTGTTATTGGAGGAAGATCATGATTTTGATTTACAAGATCCTCGGCGGGGATGGTCCACGGGAGATTTGCTTAAAGCGCATCAACAGCTCCGACCAGACCTTCAATTTAATTTTAACGAGATTCTTATGAGTTTTCTGGCATTTCAAACGCCTATTCGTGGGATTGAGGCTTTTGAAGAGGAGCTTTTGCATGGTTCGCCTTGTCCATAGTGAGATATATGAAATATTTCAAACAATATATATATGCATTCACGATATCATCATCCGGTCAATATATATCAAGAGAACTACTCAAACTACATACGCTATGCAATCCAACCTTGGAATGTATATATCCAGATATGTCTTAGCTCACGTCTTGGCAGGACCTAAGTACCAGGAATGTAATCGTCATTGAATCTTCCAGTGGAGACAAACCCAGGTTCCAACGAATTGAACAAAATTGATGTCAGGTGGAAAAACCCAAATCAATGATTCGTACGTTTGCGGTCAATTCACAGCCCTAACCACAGTGGATGGACCGAGGGCGGATTACCGACCACATGTAACTCCGAAGTACCTGCCCACCGAAATCGACACACGACCTACACACCAGGTACCCACGCCCACCGGAACCACAATAAGATCGCCGATCGCCATAAAGCGCCTGACTACGTGTAGCTCGGAATTCGTCCAGGGTTACGATCCTGCATCTTTCTTTGATTGGATCGATCAATCACTATCTGTGGCTCTTTGTGGCTCGTGCTATAGCTCCGTCTCACAGTCTCACACAAATTAATATTGTTCTCGTATAGCTCTCTATCTGTGGCGCAGAAATGGGGGAAAACCCCTGCACTTCGTGTGCGTTGTACATTTGAATCTAATTGAATAGAATATACTATGTGAATAATATCTCAAGTGGCGAATCTTATCTAGGCGCTTGCAACGCAAGACTCTCGAACTTTGTTGTTGAATGTAAATCTCGGCTCAGATCCTAGTCAATAGCGCAGCCCACTAGTAGAATTAGCGGGCCCATTGGGTGTATTGACTTTGGATATGTAGTTTGTCGAGACTGATTTGACGATCTCTCGGGATTTGGCATGCGCGTACTTGCATGATAGCACGTTCAATGTTTTACTATTGATTCTTAACTTTTGAACAAAGGAGAAAAAAAGAAGAAAAAAGTAATGTGAAAGACCTCGTGTAGAAAAAAAAGAGGGCTTGGGATCAGTTACCTCATGTGGAGACATAATTTAGAGTACCCCTGGATTCTCCAAGGGCCAGAAAACTGAGAAATATGGTGTGTTTCATCCCGAGTATGTGCGACAGCAACAACATTGTACGATATTAGACTATATTGGACCATATTGGACAATATTTTATGATGGGGAGAAGTTTGTTGTTTCTCAACATCCCTTGCGCAAATCAACACCCCTGCTCACTGAACGTCATGATCGTCGGATAGAGTAGCCCCGGGAGTGTAGAAGTGGCTGGGTGTGGCGGTGGTCGGCCTTCTCCGTTTCAGCTCCTTTTTTGGTTGTTTTTCTTGCCATGTGAAGATCCAATTTCACCGGAAGAGAACTGATGGAGTCATCGATTGTGAGAGAACCAAGGAACTTCCGAGGAACCAGAGGAACCAGAGGAACCCAGCCGATCGGAGTGTTGTATATCTGTGAACCATTGTTGGTAAGAGTCTGGACCGAAGATTGACTGGAGGAGCTTATGGTAAGTGGATTAGTTCTTTATTAGGGGACTGACCAAACAAGGAGTGACGCTAGAGTAATTAGGTCGTCAGTAGTACAACTTCTTGTGCTTGAATTTTTTTAAAAGAAAAAATGTGGGAAATTCAGAAAAAAGCCAATTACCTGAACCAAAAGTAATTAAACCGAGAAAAAAAAGAGAAAATGATGATCCAATTACGTATGGACTGAGATCGTAGATCGTGGTAGCCCCTCTCTTTTTCCTTTAAGCTTCTTTTTTCTCTTCTCCTCTTCTCTTCTCCCCTTCTCAATAATAACGAGGGGACATTCACCCCCAACGACTAATTGTTGGAATATATCAATTTGGAAAATACATACTGCATTAGCAGGCTCTCATCACAATGGTGTTCGAAAAACACCCTCTGGTCGCGCGAGCGGTAAGCTCCCTGAATCTTCAAATGGTTGTTTACATACTGACAAGAAACAGAGCGACGACAACAACTCGCCTTCGCTGTCCAGCTTGCTCACCGTCCTGATCCCCTCTTTTGTCATTGCAGCGGTAATGGTGCTTGCCTTCATCATCCTGCGTAAGCGTTTCCGCAGAATGTATATGCCCCGAACCTACATTGGATACCTCAAGCCCTGGCAACGTACCCCCGACTCGCCCACCGGCGCATGGAACTGGATCAAGGCCATGTACAAACTTCCCGATACTTACGTCCTGCAACACCACTCAATGGATGCCTACCTGCTGCTGCGCTTCCTGAAGCTCTGCTCCGTCATTTTGTTCGTCGGCTGCTGTATCACTTTCCCCATCCTGTGGCCGGTCAATGCTACCGGTGGTGGTGGTCAGGTGCAGCTGAACTTGCTGAGTATCTCCAATATCGCCAAGACCCAGTACGCTCGCTACTTTGCGCATTGCTTCGTCGCTTGGATCTTTGTCTCCTTCGTCTTCTTTATGATCACCCGTGAACACCTCTTCTACATCAACCTGCGCCAGGCATACCTCTTCTCGCCTGCCTATGCTAGCCGCATCTCTTCCCGCACCGTGCTCTTCACCGCGGTCACTCCCGATCTGCTCGAGAAGGAGAAGGTTCGCACCATGTTCGGTCGCGACAAGGTCAAGAACGTCTGGATTGCGACTGATACCAAGGAACTCGAGGAGAAGGTTAAAGAGCGCGATAGTGCCGCGATGAAGCTCGAGGGTGCCGAGACCAAGCTTATCGTCATGGCTAACAAGGCGCGCAACAAGGCGCTGAAGAAGCAGGGTTCGGCTGAGAACCCCGAGACCGACATTGGTGATGGTCAATTCGATGACGAGTCTGGCTCTGTCGCTGCTCGCTGGGTCGAGGCTAAGAAGCGTCCTACCCACCGTCTGAAGATGCTTATTGGCAAGAAGGTCGACACTATCAACTGGGCCCGTTCTGAGATTGAGCGTCTTACTCCCGAGATCGCGGAACTGCAGGCCAAGCACCGCGCCGGTGAGACTAAGCTCGTGTCCTCTATCTTCGTCGAGTTCTACCGTCAGTCCGATGCCCAGTCTTCTTTCCAGTCTGTGGCACACAACCTGCCTCTCCACATGAGCCCTCGCTACATCGGTCTTGACCCCACTCAGGTTATCTGGGCCAACCTTCGCATCAAGTGGTGGGAGCGCCTCGGTCGCCATGCTGCCACCATCGGTTTCATTTGTGCTCTGATCATCTTCTGGGCCATTCCCACCGCTGTCGTCGGTGCCATCTCCAACATTGACTCCTTGACCGACAGGGTTCACTTCCTGAGGTTTATTGACTCCGTTCCTAGCTGGATTAAGGGTGTCATCACCGGTCTTTTGCCCACCGTCCTGATGTCTGTCCTGATAGCCTTGGTGCCTATCATCATGCGTCTGATGGCCAAGTGGGGTGGCGCGCCTAGCTTGGCTGCCGTTGAATTGACCGTGCAGAACTGGTTCTTCGCTTTCCAGGTCATTCAGGTTTTCCTGGTTGTCACACTCGCTTCCGCAGCTACCAGTGTCGTTACTAAAATCATTTCGAACCCTTCTTCGGCTGCTTCCCTGCTCGCCGAGAAGATTCCTCTCGCGTCTAATTTCTACATTTCCTATATCATTCTACAGGGTCTGTCTTTCAGCGCCGGTGCTCTTCTCCAAATTGCCGGTCTTATTGTTGGAAAGATCCTTGGTACACTCTTCGATACCACTCCCCGTAAGATGTACAAACGCTGGTCGAGCTTGGCCGGTCTCGGCTGGGGAACTGTTTACCCTGTGTTCACGCTGTTGACTGTTGTCGGTAAGTTGATACCGAACCAGACATTCGCCTCATCATTCTAACGTCTTCTAGCCATTACCTACTCTTGCATTGCGCCCCTCGTCATGGGCTTTGGTACCATTGGTCTCTACCTGTTCTACTTCGCCTACCGGTACAATGTGCTGTACGTGTCCAACGCCACCATTGACACCCAGGGTAGATGCTACACCCGTGGTTTGCAGCACCTCACTGTCGGCTGCTACCTCTCCATCGTCTGTCTGATCGGCCTATTCGCCATCGGCTCCGGCGCCGACCAGATCGCCGTCGGCCCCTTGGTCCTGATGATCATCTTCCTGGTCTTCGTTATCCTGTACCACATCTCGTTGAACAGTGCCATGGAGCCCCTCCTCAACTACCTTCCCAAGAACCTCGAAGCCGAAGAGGAAGCCCTCCTGGCTGCCGAGCGCAACAGCCTCTCCAAGTCCCCCTCCGACGATCTCTCTGCCCCTACTGGCTCCACCGTCGCCCCCCGCGATAGCGGTGTGAACATGGACAACGGCGTCGACTCCGCGGAGAAGGGGCTGACCGCTTCCCCCGCCGAGCCCAAGCCCAACTTCCTCACCAAGTTCCTCCGTCCAGACAAGTACGCCAGCTACCACCACCTGCGCAAGCTCGTCCCCTCCGCCGACCCAACCACCTACGTGGCCGAGACCGAGCGCGACGCCTACTGCCATCCCGCCATCACCTCGGAGCCCCCACTCCTCTGGATCCCGCGCGACCCGCTCGGCGTGTCCTCTCAGGAAATCGCACACACCTCGCGCGTTATCTCCATCACCGACGAGGACGCCTATCTCGACGAGAATTGCAAGATCAAATGGAACGAAGAGAAGGGCGAGCCCCCCATCTACGAGGAGAAGCCCGCTTACTAGACTCGCACGCGTCGCTTTGGTCTACCTCTACTGTGATACCCGGTCGGGCGGTCTGCTCGGCTCCGATATGGGCTTTTGTCAGGATCAGAGCTCTGACTTAATTGCTCTGGTTCGATCTTAGTTTCCTTTCTATAATTTTAAATGTAATTGGTGGTTTATGCTCACGCGTCATGTCGTTATGTATGCGAGGATTTTGACCATGAATTTGGAATCTGGCCTTTTTTTTTTAACCATACACGATTTGTTATGTATTATATTTTGGGTTGTGAACAGATGAATTTATCATTCGCCTTTGACTTCGTTTGACGCTGTGTTGTAGCTGTAGTCTGGTGCTTTCTATCAATGTTCATGTACGGAGTAAATTGGTACCAGTCCCAACCTTAGAACAGTGCAGTCCAGTCTTTACCGCTTTCGCTGTTTGATATAAATCATGGCTGCAGCGAGATAGCAAAGTAGCAGGTGTTCCTCTGACACTCGTAGCACAGCCTCCGCGGATTGCTCTTTCAAGATGTGACGTGATCTGTTCAACTGGCATCATCAAGCGAAGAAGATCCACCACTGCAGGGGCGCGGGCATCATTCAATCCCACGTGTCTTGCCTCACATGTGATCTGGGTGGACCTCAGTAAGCTCTGCATTGATGGTCCAATGTTTTGCGGCTCGCTGGGAAGTATTAGGTTTTCTGCGGGAGGTCAATTTTGTGATGACCTATCTAGACACAGTACACGGTCAAAGCAGGTTGGCTGAGCCGCGAGCGTGCAGCAAAGCTCTTTGTACTGTCGCCAGATTGCAGTATCTTTTCCAAAGCTCTGCGAATGAGTTCGCGCGTTGGCTCATTGGCTTTCAGAAGCCAGTCAGGTCCTAAAGAAGGTAGTAGACGGCATATACGTCCAAGATAGAGACGACTGTATAACATTAATGGTGCGGTCATGAGAATAATTCTTACAAAGACACATTTGATGCAAAAATCACCGTGATGTATTGTCTGGTCATCAAAGAGTAGGGTTTCATAACCCGATGGACTACGAATGTAGTGATAGCTAAGGAACCTTGGAAAAGAGTCAGAAATTGGTTCAAGAAGGCCTTTTCCATAATGCCATCTATGTATGCATCATCAAAGCACGTTGATAAATCTCACAAATAAGCTAGGGCCCCGGGCTCAATTCCAAATATCAGAGTGGAAGATGGACCTCTATCCAAATTGAAAGATAAATTCCAAATGCCGATGATCATAATGACAAATTATCAAATTATCGAGGAGAACATGGAACAAGATAGGGATGAAATTATTTAATGAGATGAAGCATAATGCTCAAGGGAATATGCATCCGAAGCTAGAGAACATATAATCAAACATACACTCTGTCTTTATTTACGTTTACGCGGGTCCTAAAATACGCGTAAATAATGAACTCCTTGAAATACACATATGGTACGCACAAACTATCGTTCGTTCCACCACAAGCTTTTATTCCAAGTTTGCTTTATGTTTTCTAAACCTTCACATTGAAGTTTATATGTACAACATACACTTTAAATATCATCCAGATCGAGATACGAGGTTCGTACCTTTTCTTACCTAGGTACATTATTGATCATATGTTCGATTTGTAAATCCCCCTGAAAATAACCGTACAATATTGCAGTCGTCATCTGCAATAACGGAAAAGAACATAACCCATGTAAAGACCTATTTAGCATGCTATCCTGGTCATTACCGGCAGACACAGGCCCACCGTCATGAATCGGGGGATTGTGGCTTGCATCCCTTGACACCTGTCAATTCTAGTTAGCGGGGGTGGGGTCATCAATGTTATAAATTACTTTTAATTACATGTATTTTCGCTTTGTTTTGTTATTGGTTTTTTATTCTCGGCACATACAATGTACTATAATTTTCTAAGTATAATTCTTTAAGTAGTAAGTACAAACGACGCAGTGATAGTAATTATATCGTATAAGTCACATACATTTAACTACATCTAGTTATACTATATCTAGTCTGCGCTTGGCCTGAAGACAAAGTGCCATTTCTACATACATATTTGTACGTTGTACTCCGCACATTATAGAAAAAAGGAAAAATATTGAGAGAATTCTCCGCAAAAACAAAGGAAGCAAAAGACTCCACCGGTATCCAAGGGAACGTTAGGCTGGTAATTATTCCATTTTCAGTGGTCACTTGACTAACTCATATTTAATCTATTTCAAGTTCTAGTGCTTCCTACAACACAATAATGGAACATTAGGTCAAGATTGCCATATGGTAATAACACTAAAGCTGAGACACCTAGTTTATAGCCGCACCGCCTACGTAATGGAGTAAAAAAGTACAAGCGTAGTCTCCAGCCATTTCAACAACCCTGCATAAGTGGAGAGCCACACTATGAAAATCCTGATCGACCGAATACACTATTGTAGGTCTAGATCTAGGCCATGCCACTGTCACGTTTGCTCCATGGCCGATCTGCCCGCAAGTTGCACGGCGCACCTCGCGCTGTGGCGAAAATAGAAAAAAAGAAACCATGCTTCGTGTTGGACATATATGCACGTCGTACCACATGGGGGTGTGTGCCCTCTGCATGAGCAGGACACGTACCAGCATAGCCAAATCTACTTACTCCGATAGAAGGGTTGCCTACGCGGCCTTGCAGGGCTGCCCACAAGAGAGTTCTGTTTTTGCGAGATGCCTCTTTACTACAGCGTATATCCCCGAGGCAGGGTCAAGCGTTTAGTTGATTAGGAAGGTTGGGTATCAATCGTTCAATGATGGCTGCCGTAAAGACTCCACAGCGGAAAGTCTATGAGCTTGGCGAATTATCGAAGGATTTGATTCGAAACGAGACGGGAACTGCAACGGTTGTACCTTTGGGGGCCGACTCTAGGCGGTTTACAGGGAAGCTGAACACCAATGAGAAAAAAATGAGAATATATTGTACAATATTATAGAAGACATTACGGATGTCGGGGCCATTACGCCTCCATGGAAGTCTCAAAGACTACTGCATCCATTGAGTAAGCTCAAGTCAAATTTCAGAATATTTACTGCGAATGAGGGAAACCCCGCAGAACAAAAAGAAAGGAGAAAATAAACACGCCAATGCCAACGCCGTGCTCTACTTCGGATGAGTCATGAGCTGATGCAAGAGACAGACAGGATATAGATCTCCCAAACAAGATAGAACAAAAATGAGATCAAAGATGGTGTTCGGTGTAGACAGCGCAACAGAAAAAGAAAGGAAATGAGTGGCGGATTGTATACATCCGAAACCGTAAATCGATCACAACGAACTATGCAAGGCAGAAAGGCCGAAAGAAAATGGTATCCCCAACTAATCAAGGTATGAACAATGCTTTTGCTGGAAGTGTTTCAAAACGCTGAATCGCTAAGAGGTCAAGTACTGGCAATGTTTACACTCGGATCCGCGAGGACCGGAATGCAGAGAGGTCGATGGACTCGGCCGATAGAGATGAGTTGTCATCGACTTCGATGGTGCCCGCAATGGTGGTGGTTGGCTTGTTAGCAATGGCAGCCACTCTAGCGAGTCGCGCCGCGGACGGCGTAGGGGGAGGTTTGAGAGGTCCGTCGTCCGCTGTCCCATTCTGTTGCTGTTGCTCGTGCTCTTCCTGCTGTTTCTTTTCTGCGTTGAGACGGTCGACCTCGTTGATAGTGGCTTCGAGCAGCATTTTAAATTTCTCTTCTACGCCGTCCAGTTCGGTGCCACAGTCGCCTGATCGGAGAACCTGGTAGGCTGCTGTTTCGCAAAGCGCATGTGCAAGCTCTAATTGTTTGTCGGCAAAATCAGAAGGGGAATCCTGGCGGAGTGGGCTGGTCCCTGTGACGCCGACAACTCCGGATGTGGTGCGAGTGCTTCGGACGACAGAGAGTGGCGATGCTTGACCGCCTATGCCCTTATTCAATAAACCAGCGCGCAATCCCGTTCGTGGCATCATTGCCATTTTCGCACGTCGAAGATTGTTCCTTGCCATTCCGATATCCCGTACAATTTCCTCGAGCGACTTCTGTGTATGGCCATCATAATCGATAATGACATTGTGTCGTGTGCTAACAAACGCGTATTCTTCATGTGAGTCGACTGACGGGGCTTCATCCGAGCTGCGCTTACGACCAGAGCGTTGACCTTGCTCGGACGCGTGCGCTGTCTCCACCGTTGTGGGATCTGGACTGGGGCTTTTGCGTTGTGCGATCGGGACAAGGTCGTCGGCGTGAACGGAAGCAATGGAGCTGTTCTTTCGTCGGCGGGGCTTGAAATTTGCGTGGCGTCTGTAGGCTTCGGTGTAATCGTTGTGTTTCTTGTGGGTGTGTGTGGCGAGATCGGAAACGCGACTAATCCATGCGGGAAGGTTGTCTTTCAAGTGGGTGAATGCCCCGAGTGCATCCATTGATGCCGAGGCCATAATAACAGAAGAGTTTCGAGTCCTCCTGGATTATCACTGTTCCACTGGGCTCAAAAATGATAAATTCCTGGAGATTACAAGTTGCTATTTATCAAGTGTTCTTGTTCGTTTTCGTCGTAAAATCGTAAGTTTGGTCAAGAGCGCAAGGGTCGGTAGGTGTCAAAAAGGATGCGGTTTTCAGTACCCCGGAGGAGAGACAGGATTTGATCTTGATTAACCCCTCAAAAAGCTTTATGATCTGCAAAAGAGGCAAGTGACGGTGAAGCAGAGAGTATTGGGAGGGGAAAGTGACAAGGAGAGAATAATATGAACATTTGGAGAATTAAAGAAAGATCGAGAATATGAGAAATGCCCTGGTACATGTAAATACACGTACACTACCCGTATGGTACTTTATTCGTTACCAATTTGTATGGCCCTAGGCCGTTTCAGTACGGGAAAGAAAGGGCTGCCCCTGATCTATTTGATATTTGGATTCTCATTCTCGCACATCCCAAGGCTAACTGCATCTATTATCCAAATAGTTAGTTAAGTGTATATTAATTATTGTATCAGAAGTTGAGTACTCGAGAAGCGGTGAACTGGTTTGCATGTGTCATGTTATGCAAGTCTAAGATAGTAAGGATACGGATTTATACTTTAGCTCTACGGGGTTATTCCTTGGGTGTGTGCACCTGCGGGCATCGTCCCTAAGATGTGATGATCTTGAAAATCTTCGGATAGTAAGTTCTCAACATCCTCAAGATCCATTTCCAAGTTCTTTGGGAAAGTGGAAGTAAAGTATCCCGGCAATCGTGTGTGCGACCGAATCCTATAGAACGCAAGAACATTTGGGGAGTACAGAGTACGATATACTTGGCTACGGTATCCTGATAATGTACTCCGTACAATGTAGAAAATGAAAACCACCGAGACTAACTAGGTAGATCCCTATAGAATCATAATGAAGCATATAGTCTAAGCGGGTACCTTTCCTAAGAGAGGCATGACACGTAACGGTCGCTTTTTATCCTTGTAATACGATCGGGGACCAAAAACCGGGGACTCGGGGATCAAGGGGACCTCAAATCCACTAGAGAAATGTGAAATGCATATTGATAGACAAGAATGGGGACCTGATACTAACTTAGGATCCCGGAAGGACCGGGATAGCCCGTGGTTGGGGCCCGAGGTCCCGCGGTGGCCCCCCGCCGCGATGGGTGAACCTGATTGGCTGATCGCATTAGATCGATTGTGTATTCTTAACCTTGGCGGTATCGTAAACTTCTTTGAATGCACATTGGCTAATACTGAGGTATTGTACTGCGTACTTCAACTATATTGTGTATCTATATCAAATCACTATATATGTATCATATTGATTTTAGATAGAAGCTGGCAAAGACGGATACGTATGACCTTTTGGACAGAATTATCTTTGAGTCAATATGCTATTTTAGCCGTAATCCATATATCCAACGTACTCCGAAGAATTCTATGGATCTCTTCAAAGTTGGTCTTGATAAACTTTAGAAGCTCTATGTTTACTTGATTTTAGATGCTAAAAGATGAATTGAGAAACAACCAATGATATATCAAAGAACCTGTTGAATCAATGTCTTAAAACGACCGCTTAATTAGTATTCACAGGAAGAGATTCCGATCCTTGTATCGATATCAAAATAAGCGACGAAGGAATGCCCAGCATGGCTTTATTCGAAAGAAACCGCATACCCACATAATCTAGTGATTCAGACTGGATCCAATGGGCCATTGTCATAATTTACATCAGTGACAAGGAAAGAAAAATTGGAAAAGAACCATGAATTAGGCGTTGAAGAACGCTGCTATGTAAACAACGAGATAACTCCATGGATGACCAGGCACGTGCAAGGATCTCACGTGATGGTGCAGCTTGGTCAAAATCATTCCCATTATCCGATACCAAATTCCTCCGTATGAGCAAGTGAACCCTCCATTTTCAATGAACTAAAAACCCCAAGTACCAGAGCCGAAAGAAGAGCTAGAACAAAGCACTGCGGCGTAGGTATGAATATTGAACCTAACGACCAGAAGTCCAAGCCTCAATCCAGCCATTGACAGCGCGTTGAACGGCCTTGGCAGATGTCATGGTAGCACGGTGAGCCTGCTGGCTAGCTCGGAAGTTCATATCAAACTCCTGGAGACGAGTCTGTAGCTCGCGGGCAAAAACCTTGTGGACGGACAACGCAGAGGCAGCTTCCATGGGGTCGGTGGGGAGCTCTGGGATTTCAAGGATTGGGTTGGGGACGATGGTCTTGAAAGGACGGCCTCGCTTGGGGCGCTTCACGACGATGGGCTTCTCTTCCTCCTCGTCGGACTGGGATGCTAGGGATCGAAAGGAGGACAGCTCGTCACTGGAGTCAGCCGGAACGGGGCTATCAACCTCCTGTTTTGATAAGTCAGCTAGATGAGAGTGCACGGTGAGGGTGGGTTATGTTATTTTCAACTCACCTCGCTGTCGTTAGCAACCCGGCGTCGACCTTTGGGGGCAGGAGCCTTTGGCTGAGACTGAGACTCAGTGGTGGCGTCGGTCTCCTCCAGACGGTGTGGGCAACGCTTCTTCTTCAACTTGCAAGGTTTGCAAGCGGGGCGTCCGTCGGGCATCTCGTCTTCAGAAGACACTGATTGTGTCTGATCAGTAAGAGTACTAAAATGTCTTGAGTGACAATCAGGATTCAGGAGACACACTTTGGCTTTTGAGCTCAGTTGTTTAAGAGTGGGTTGTTGTGAATACGCGTATATTGTCGCCGTATTGTCGCGATTGTTGTGAAGATAGAAAAAATACGCGAGGAAGTGATGGACAAAAAGAAGCCGGGATTGCTACCAACCTTGGGGAGAGGAGACGCAAATACACAGCTTTTGCCTGCTACCCCAAGATCCTTCTTTGTATACCCACTGGCTCCTAAAGACTATTATGTTAATCTAGGTCTAGGGAGTTTGAATATATGCATGATTTCCACATGAGAATGAGAGCTGTCCAGATGAATATTGATATACTAGAACAGCACAGCGAGAAAATAGATCACGGCCACACCTCAATCTCATTCCACAAATCAGTGCCATCATCCCTGTCTCCTGCAAGTTTCCAATTTCTTCTCTTGCAATTCTCTTGATCTGTCAGATCTAGTTCCTCGACTTCTTCGGGACGAATGATGACCACACGGAAGTTAGCTCGGGCCACGGGATCGTGGAGATCTGTGACCTTTTGGCCCAACTTCAGATCTGGGTTATTGGGGTAATCAGACCTAGACTGTCCAGGTGGAGGATTCCGGAAAGAACCTACAGTTTTCAGTCAGCATAAGTTTTTGAAATTGCACACAGGCAAGCAAGACAGCAGTAAGTCTCATAAGACCGCACCAAATTGGGGGATACTAACCTCTTGCAACGGGAGAGTGGTTTGCAAAGTACTTTGTGACTGCTTTTTCCCACGTCCATTTCGAGATATCACTCTCATCGCCTTTCAACCTCAAAGCCCTTTGAACCTCCGCTCGGGAGTTTCCTTCTTCTGCGTCTTCTCCCTGTGGATTTCCAATTGCATAAGCTGTCCCCTTGATGCGCCATTGGGTCATCACATCCTTCAGCCAGAACATGGCCTCGATGGCATGCCCAGAAGATTCTAACTGAGGAAGCTTTTCCATTCGAACATCAGTCGTAAAAGTGAGCATATCACTCTCGAAAATTGATGGATTGGCACCACCCTCAACCTGCTGATCCATAGCTTCTTGTCCCTTGGGATGGAGTTCAAGCTCCGGGAAGAAGCCACGGCAACCGCAGGTCCGTAAGCGAGGCACAGGGCGTTGCTGAGCGTCGTAGCCAATTGTTGCGATTGTAAACTCATAGCCTGGTGTTTGCTTGAGATGTGAGTCAAGTCGATCACGCCATGGGGCGCGCTGGGCCTTCTCAGATGACACGCTCATTGTTGCGGCTCCTACTGAGATGGATGAGCTCAAAGAACGTGTGGAAAAGCCACTGTTTGCTCTGATTGAGGTGAGTCGCTGGAGCGCCACTTGTAGTGAGGTTTGGTTGACAGTAAAGGGAGCTGACATATATCACTACAAAGACGATGTCTTTAATACCTATTAACAAGAACAAATGGAGTAGAAATAGAGATAAGCGTAAAAAGAAGAATTGACATGGACCGCGGTTGGTGACATCAGTAGTGGCCCGTGCGCTTTTAGGGTCCTGCAATTGCCAAATCAGATCCTTACTAAGGAGTGTTTTTCTACAGCAATCGCAATGCATCAAATTCAAAGAACATGCATGCGGAAATGGCAGATTAGTTTGCGGCTGCTCGGAGTACCTAGTTCACCTATCAACCGGTTAATTTCCTCGACCTATTGTGATCCAACGAATAATGCAGCCAGACAGTACGCGACAGCACCAAATGCCCCCTGCAAGATTCCACCTAGTCAGCTGGAAGCAAAAAAACATCATTTAGGATGGGAGATAATTCAAGCCCAGGTTGAGCCATATTTCAACCACAATTGGAGGTTTGCGAGCGAGAGTAAGAGAAAGGGATTCCTTGCGCTTGGATTGTCACGCGCCTTCAGCAACTTTTTTCCATTGACACTCGATGACCGGATTGGAGTCACATGCAAGATGCTGTACTTGTCACTGCTGATCGATGGTAAGTGTTTATGTTGAGGGCGTCGGCATGGGCAATTATTGACGATTGAGATAGACCAACTGGAGAAAATGAGCTTTGCGCAAATGCTAGCTTATCGACACCGAGCCATGGAAATTGCTTTTGGAACAGTGAACCCAGATATGAGTGTCAGCCATGAATGGATGCTTTATGATACATTGCAAACCATGCGCATCAAAGATGAGGTTTTGGCAATGGATGTTACTCAAGGATTTTGTCAGCTGCTGAAGGCTATGACATCCCAGGAGCGAGGCTCAATATCAACTCTCGGTTCATATCTCGAATTCAGGGAGGTAGACGTTGGGAGAACGTAAGTGACTTTGTCTCACAATTGGACTTATTTGGACAACGAGAGAAAGCTAATCGCCAATTCAGATTCTACACTGCTCTCATGAGATTTGGCGCCAAGTTTCATCTCACTGAAGGCCAGTTGGTAAAAACACAAAGTTTGGAAAGTACCGCGTTTCGTCACGTCAGTGTCATAAATGATATATATAGCTGGGAGCGGGAATGGAAAGTATCACAAACCGACCAGACCGATGGAGCTCGACCATTCTCGGCTGTTTATATCCTCTCGACGGAGACAGGCCTGCCATTTTCAGCTTGCAAACGATTGCTATATAGCTACTGCCGGGAGTTGGAGCTTGTTTTCAAGCAGGCCGTGCATGAGATTCGACACGACAGCTCTAGTGACTTGACACCCGAATTTGAAAAGTACCTTCAGGGCTTGGAGTACTTCATGAGTGGCATTGAGACATGGAGTCAGTGGACTCCTCGATATCGCCAGTGATGTTACCCATTAGAACTATCTGAATCACACCCCACCTAGAACACCTGGCGACATTATTCAGTATCACCGTATCGTCATACCACAATGCCCTTTGTCCTGATAACTTTCAGCTTATTTGCGGAAGCTCGTACTCTTTAAACTCCATGGTGGTAGATGAGAATGGAGTTGTGTGAGGTTGATCAGTGTCATGAAATAATCGGAAATCCCAAAAGGAGTGGAGGAAATAGTAGATATGAGCCTCCAGAGAGACAAATAACAGTCAAACTTCAGTGCAGCGAACAAGAGTACGTGCCTGACTTGAACAGACAATGGCCAGACTAACGTACTAAAGAATAGTCGATAAAAAAAGAAAAATGGTATTTGAACAAAATACAAGACAGTAGCTCACAAATATATATAACAATCAAGAAGTTTCATCAGAGCTGGATGCAGCAGCAGCCTGAACCTCATTTTGCTTCCTGGTCTGCTTGATGCCAGACATTCCATAGACAGTAATGAAAGCCATACCCAAGAAAGCAGAAACACAAGAGAACACCATGGCAACAATACCCTTGGCAGTGAAACCAGCAGGCAACCAATTCACCTGCTTGTTTTGACCGGTGAGATCAAGATAATCAGTATTTCCCGCAGCATTACCCTCATATTTCACACCCGCAGCATCACAAACATCATAATGACTCTCTGGAATCGACAATCGCTCCTGGATTTGCTCAGGGGCTTCGATCAAGGTCAAGGCCAGACCTTGCGACAAATGCCAGTCAATATGACAATGGAAGAGCCAAACACCTGGGGTGTCGGCAACAAAGCGGACAACAAAGTAGCCCTGCGGCGGGAGGACCAGGGTATCTCGTCTGGCTGGGTACTCGGGGAAACTGGAATGGTTCGATGGGTCATATGTGACAGGGTCACCGTCGGCGTAGTCATAAAAGTGCTCTCCGTATGAGGGGAATCGTTCAATGACCTGGAACTGGTGACCATGGAGATGGAATGGGTGGGATCCTGTATCTCCGTTGTTGAGGACAATGTCTACAACCTGATTGTGACCGAGAACGAAGGGGTGTGTATATTCTCCGTAGACTTCGGCGTTTGTGGAGAGATTGCCGGACGAGAGTACAGAATAGAGAGTGGGGACCTTGGGCTTTGTGTAAGAGATGTTGTTAAAGAAAGCGTAACTGGCGCCGTTGCCAAGGTTGTCCATGATGACTGTGAGATCAATTGTCATATCGGCATCTGGTAGAAGGGGTTTCTTGTCGTATGGTACGAGAGTGAAATCGTCATATGGAGTGAGGTCTGAAGCGACATCCACTGTCATGATGGCTTGGGGATGGGATGCAGCGGCATTGTATTCTAGCCAGTTGGTGTTGTTAAGCTGAAGGTTTGCTGGAATTGTATCGAGAAGAACGGAATCGGCGACCGTCACGATAGGATAGTTCTTCTCTGTCGAGTTTTTCATCGTCACGAGAATTGAATAGCGCTGCGCAACGGCAATATAGAGGATGTCGGCCTCAGTAGGCTCCGTATACACCCCGTCAATCTCAACGATGCGGAATGTATGATCTTCAATATAGAAATATTGTGCGACGAAGGCTCCAATATTAATCAACCGGAATAGATAAGTTTTGCCTGCTTCCACGGGGATACTACTGTTCATGGTATCGTTGAAGAGGAAAGACTGGGGAATAGGTTCCGCACCAGTTGGATTGGCGAGGTTGATGAATGACGGCGCAATGTCCTCCATAAGTTCATGGTACCAATCACTCATAGTTAACGTGTACTCGTCATCGTACATGTCGTTAAAGTATGAGTTGCTATCATGCACAATCAAGGCCTGGCGGTATCCATCCGGGTAGCAATAATCGGTATGACAGTGGTACCAGTAGGTTCCATTTTGGTTCACGGTAAAATTGTACGTGAATGAAGCACCCGGTGGAATTGGGCATTGGGTCACCATTGACGGTCCGTCCATATCGTTCGTTCCATTTTGGTACATACCATGCCAGTGAATTGAGGTGGACTTGTCACCCAGAGCATTGTAGGTGTTGACAATGAGCTGATCACCCTTGTCAACCTCAATCACAGGCAATGGCCATTGCCCATTGATGCCGACCACCTTTCTTTCCGCCAGGCCATCGGGGTTTGCATTTACCCATGTGACATTGAAATCAAGGGTGACGGTTTTGGCCTGGCAAGATTGAACGAAAAAGCACAGAAATGCGAGTCGCAGAATCAGACTCGGCGTCAGATTCCTCATTTTGAAGAGTTCAGGTTCTGAGGAATGAACAATTGAACAAGCGACAAGGCGAGTGAGAAAAATTGCTTGCCATATGCTTGGCGGTTAGACTGCAAGAAGATTGATAATTTTTTTGAAAAAGAGAAAAAAAAAGACACCACGGTAACTCCCGAGTCTGACCACACACCGTGATAAGATTATCGATCTTACCATACGGTGGGTGGAGACAGGGAAGCGCCACGAAACTTTAGCCATGGGTTGGGCCTCTTATGAAAAAGTCCAGCTGTGTAAAGTGGAGTGACTTTCCGTTGGAATGCTGGACGGGAGAATACAGCAGCCTGGGGCGGCTAGCATAAGAGTGATATGCAGCCAACGGGTCTACAATAATTCCCAGCCTTCCTTTCAGGGCCTTCCGATGCGGAGCAAAAACATATGTTGTATGTGTTAGGGAAAATTTAGCCGAGAGGTGATCCCTAGTGCGAGTAAAAAATAAAAACACGAGGGATAATCTGATCCCACATGAGATGTTGATTGGATAATATCCAAATCAATTAAGCTTTGCTAAGACATGCGCTAAATGGTCATCCATGGATTACTTCGTATTATTTTAGCGCTAGTGATTGGCTCACCAGACAGACCCTTGTTTGTTAAAAATACAACGTTTTGCAAACCTGGTATTATTCACATTGTTTCAAATTGTCATCTTTAATAATTCCCATGCTATTCTAAAGTTGAAATTTTTTTCTCGAGGTCACTGTACTGCCCATATATTCTTATACAAATGTCCAATATTCTCCAAAAGACAGATCTTCCTTAAGTCGGCATCCACTGTAACAATCAAGCTTCCGCCGGCTTGACAACAGTAGAAACGCCAGCCCCAGCACTTTTCTCATTCGCTGTAACAGTGTGATCAATGGCCCCGCTAGCCTGAGCAGTGTCAGGCTCTTCAAGAGGGCGACGTAGGACAAATGCCCTAGTTCTCGCTTTGTAGTTTGCAACCTTGCGCATCACAGGATCGATGACTGGGAGAGCTCCACGGCGCTCGCGGTAGAACATCAACCCATAACCAACCATAACACAGATCCAGTATAGGTTGTAAGAGATCACAGAGCCATATGTGGCGGAGTTTGTCCATCCAAGCAAGGCATTGAAGATACCCCAGCCTCCACCGCCACCAATTTCAGGATTGCAGCAGTTAACATGCCATACGCTTTGCTCTATGTTGTAAGAACCCGCACCAGAACCAGTCTCGGAAGCATCGCCTCCGATCCTCTTGTTCCACGCATTGTTCTGAAAGTACCAAACGCCGCGCGAGAATAGACCACCCGCAACGAGGTACAGGAAGCATGTGGAAATAATCAGGAAAATTTGCATCGAAGTCTCTCGACCACCCCTTCAAAGAATGGTTAGACATTAAGCTCTTGTACTGAACAGGTCGAAGGGAAGGGGGAAGGGGGGGGGGGGAAACGTTACCGGTAAATCAGATATCCGACCAAAAATCCAGCTGCAAGACCACAGACCACAGCCAAAGGGAACGAGGTAGCAGGCAGGCCTAGTCCAACACCACCAACATAAACGACAGCTTCCAAGCCTTCGCGCAGCACTGTCACAAAAGGCAGGATGAACATGACGTATTTCTCAAGCCACCTCTTTACCCGGCCTTTGCGCGATTCATTGGGGTTATTTTGATGCGCAAGGGCCTTGGCCAACTTGAGACGCCACTTTTCTTGCAGTTTGGAAACACGCAGGAGAGCGGCGCCCATGATAGTGATTATCAACGAGGCAATAATACCAAGGACACCCTCCCAGATATCCTCCGTACTGGAGAAAGTATCAGTGCCGAGGCCATAGAAAGCACCGATCATGCCACCGCCGACTGCAAGACAGAGCACGAGTCCCGCTGCACACCCTGCCCAGACCTGTTGAATTGTTAGCAGGCAAATTGGCAACGGAACCAAGCATGTTGCATACTTGTCGCACAAGCCTTTTATGGGTAGCGCGATCCTCCTCTGCGCCTAGAGTCTGCTTCAAGAATGCGAGCAAAACAGACACGACGACTGTTGTCTCCAGACATTCTCGAAAACAGATAAAGAACACTGAAATTGTCGCATTGGTCTCAGAATTGATCCTTCAATGGAAGCAAAGGACAAACCCACCTGTAACAGCAAAGACCGGATTATTGCCCATATTGACGACCAGCACCTAGGTTACTGAACAAGTGAAGATAACTTCCGAAAAAGAAAAGTGAACAAAGTGGGAAAATCGATAAATGGAAATGCATTGTATTGAAAATTACTAGCGGTATCCACTGTCGCTATCTGATCAAACCATGTCCGGAAATTCGAACGCGAAAAAGTGCCGATTCCCCTCCGACACGGGATGCAAATTTTCCTTTTCCTTTCCTTTTCCTTTTGTGTGGAGATACGCTATGGATATCGCAGCTGAGCAATATAAAGTAAAATAACGATGATCACCCAGCGTATCGGATTAATCGTGGGATAACAGGGAGTGTGCCCAATTGCCGAACATGGACTGGACTGTGCAGGAAACACAAGCGTGCGGTGCGCTTTTAGCGCCTTGAAAATCCTTCCCCGCTGGAACTGGCCATTGATGATCTTATAGGCTCCCACGTGTTAAGAGTGGACTGATGTTGGATCCTCATTTTCCTTTTTGCACTGCCTCCAGGAGCTTTCTTTTTGGAAATCAATAGAGACTTGCAGGAAGTAAATTTCAAGTAAGTAAAAGCAGTCAAAATATTATCTGATTGATAATCTTCACGGGATTATGGGACCAATTAAGGCTAATGAACCTAATTAGGAAGCTTAGATTAATAACTCAATATGGAAGGTGGCAATTGGTTACTTCTTCTAAACAACATTGACCTGAGACACTGTAAGACAGTGACTCAGAGTTTTGGTCTCCATGACCAAAATATTAAAAATTATATACATACTGAAAGGGCACTTATTCTCCAGATTCTTCCGACTTCATCTTTTCAGACTGACTTTCGGCTCGATAGCCCTTGAAAGTATAGATAGCGCTGAGGAACATTCCCAGCCCACCAAGCCCAATGGCCATATATAAGGCACCCCTGTATCCTTTCAAAATATCGTCTGGCGTAGTGCCGCCATTGTTGACATGAACCTCCACCGTTCCGGCAAATCCCAAGCTCAGCGAGATGCTGTAGTTGACGATGGTAGTCACCAGTGATGCACCGACACCTTGATGTTTCCGCTCAACCGCATTTGAAAGCCTCAGAGTAGCCGCCGGGAACGACATATCCATACCCCAAGGGATCACCAGCAAGCAAACGAATGTGAGCGCCCAGTAAGTCTGCTGCACAGGTGCGATGGCCATCAAGACATTGCCTAGCGTGAACGCACTCATCGACAGTACCATGATCCATCCAGGACGCATGTGACTCATCAGCCATCCAGTAACAACACATGCGATGATTCCCATCGGCCCAACAGGGACGAACTCGGCAGATGCTAGGAGAGGTGTCGCCTGTCGAAATTTCTCCTCAAATCGCCAGAAGTAGTATATCCAGATTCCAAATGAGCCCCAACCACAGGCAACACAGCCAAGGACAAAGGAAACGTCGCGACTGAAGGCGTGGAATGGGATGAGAGGGTGCTCGGCGACACGGAATTCAACGTAAAAGAACGCAGCAATCAGCAAAACACCGATGATCAGAATTACATAAACGTATGGCTCACTCCACCCCACGATGGGTGCTTGGTTCCATGCTACGTTCACGAGAACCAGCCCACCAATCCCGCAAAATCCACCAAGCGCATCGAGTGCTTTGAGCAGACCCAAGAAAGTCTTCTCAGAGTGAGTATTATGATGGATGGATGGAATGACAGCAAGACCTAGTGCAGCGCAACCAAGAGAGATCAGAGCTTGTGACCAGTATGTCCAGGGCCACCAAGCTAACTGGGAGAAGAGTGCGCCAAAGACGGTCCCTAAAAGGGCGCTATTGGGTGCGGCGGCACCAAAGATGGCGAAGATCATATTCTTTCGCTTGCCGGGATGGTAGGTTGCTCCGAGTAGCGCGAGTGCGTTTGGTAGCAGCATCGCACCACCGATGCCCTGAAGAACTCGCGCAAAAATGAACAAAATATGATTTGAGTAGACACTGAGCCCGGCAACCAGAGACCAGAGCGAGAGCCAACAGAATCCGGAGATGAACATCAGTCGATATCCGAAAAGATCACCGCATCGTCCAGACACCAAGATAAATGTGCCCACGGTAAGAGAGTATCCGGCCATAAACCAGCTGAGAACACCTGGATCGTTGATTCCAAAACTATCGCCAACAATATCTAGTGGCGAAAGGCATACTCCAATATTGGTTTGAGTCATGAATTGACCCATGCAGACAACGGCAACGAAAAGGACCTCTTGAACAGTTGAAAAGGTCGAAGCAAGTGATTGCGCCGACTCAACCGGCTTCAGATTATTGCTTTCTTCCATGCTGAATTAACTGATCCCCTTCCTCCCCAAGTCTTCAGAAAAGGAGTGAATTATGAGGAGGAGAAATTTTGAAATATCGGTAGTTCTTCAACTCATGGCCCGCTAGGGCCAAGAAGGTTGTGATTCTCAGTGGCGGAAGATGAAAAATACCTGGCAGCTAATTGTTTGTTTGGCCCGTAAAAAAACAGATTGAGGACCGTTTTGTGGGCCTCATTGTCGGTTTGGTCCACCGAGTCAGCATCCTTGGTCGGCCTCGGAGTGTGAACAAGACTTGAATGCTGGTCTGTGAGATGTCATTTTGGCAATTATTGTACTTCAGACTATACATAGAAGGTCAGTTATTCCAAGAATAACTTTCTTTGCAAATGAAAAACGTTCCAGAGCAAAGTATCATTGTCTCAATAATGTACCTGGAATCTTTCTAAAAGTCTTTATCCGAAACTTCGGATATCCGGATATACGCTCCTAGCACCAAAATGAGATATCCGCCAATTTCTGTTTCTGTCCACAATGTAGTGCTTGATCTACAATAGAGAAGTAGAATGATGTACAAGATAGTGAACTGTTTATTTGGTTCGAAAAAATGGTCTGTACGAGCAAAGATTTATATTTTTGAAGTCGAACAGCCAATCTTCAAAATAGTGAGAAATCTTGGATACTTTGATCTCAAATGGTCTTCCTACAGGTCTGGATTCATCAAAAAGGATAGAAAACCTTGAACCGAGAAGAAGGAGGCTGCTACGTGGCGCCAAAGAAAAAAAACACACCCCTGTCTACTCCATCGTGGGAGTATCGATTCAAAATTTAAACGTATCACAATCCCGAATGGCCGCCTTATTGACGACTCAGAATACTGACCATGACCTCGCGAAGCTTCGAAGCACACTGAATCTCATCACGGAGTACTACCTCGCATCTCCAAGCGACAAAGCGATCAGGTCGTACAAGAACACATCCAGTTTCATCTACGCCCCGAACGCGGGCCCAGTCAAAGTAGACGTCTTCATAGTCCTGTCGGAATCCAATAGAGTAGGCCTTGATATCCATGCCCAGACCAGAGCTGACTTTGGTGGCTGCCGATTTCCAAGCTTCACCACCAATACCCGTCAGAATGGTGAACGTTCCATGTCCAGCCAGATCAATGCTTGAGATACGCTCCACTGGGACAGCATCATTGAGCCAGACATGAGGTAGGCGGCATCCGGGATATGTACTCCGTGTCAAATAGAGATCGGCATCTTGGGCGACAACTTCGGGGCTGTAAAATGGTTCCTTTTCATCTGCGGTGTATATTGCGGAACTTTGATAATACTGGCCCATCTCTGTACCAAGAGCGTGATACTCGTGCTCTGTCTCTTCGATGGCAGCTTGTAGTCTGCTGCGACGAGCACGACCTTTCTCAGTTGGTAGAGTCAACTCGTGCAGAGCTTCCATTCTCAGTTCTGGGGTCGAAAGTAATACTCCCAGTGCTTCCCATACGGGGCCATGGTGACGGAACGAGGAGTTTGCGCGCGTGACAACACCACGACCGACGGGTTGACGTTCGTCTGTGTAAGTTTCCAGAATAGAAGACGACGCATATCCTAGATAGTGGATTAGCTGTGCTTTGTCCAGTATCAAATAGCTTCACTCACCTTTCAGGACATGGGCAACCTTCCATGCCAGGTTATAGGCATCCTGGATGCATGTGTTGGAGCCAAGACCGTTAGATGGTGGATGTCGGTGAACAGCATCTCCCAGACAAAATCTAGAACAGGGTGAGCTTGGTACACAAAGACGAGAATCATGTCTTACACTCTGCCCTTGGAGAACTTCTTCGCAACCACATCATTGATTCGCCATTTCGACACTCCCAGAATCTCAGTAGAGATCGAATCGTCTCCAATAAATTCTTTCATCCGTTGCTCCCACTGCTCATTGGAAGGATTGGTTTCCAACTCTTTCCCTCGTTCAGGAAGGACAATAAAAAGCCACTCGTCCCAAGGCCTAACCATTCTTGCTATACATGCCCAACCAAAGAGGGGGTGCTCCTTGTCTGGCTGTAGCAACCAGTGAAGATTACCGGTACGATATCGCATGTAACTGGATAGGTCTGCCTTGAGGTGCACGTTGTAAGCGACACCTTGGTCAGGCCGGACATCTAATGGAAGCTCTAATTGACGGAAGACTTCACTGCGAGCACCATCTGCACCAAACAAATACTTCGAGCGGATCTGATATAAAGCACCCGAAATGTTGTCTTTTAATGTTGATAGAACGCCTTCCTCATCTTGCGTGAAGCTAACAAAGGTGGTATCGAAGCGGCAATTGAAGCCGTTGAGTGTTGCGTTACGCACAAGGATCGGCTCGAGGAGAGTTTGAGGGAGGTCCACAGGATCGCAGGGGCTGGCGGTTTCGTAGTCTCCCTATTGATCCGCGTCAGATCTTGCTGCACCATTCTTTAGATTCAAATTTGTTACCTTTCTCTTTGGATCATGTCCCCATGAATGAATTCTTGCATATTCCTCTCCTGCCATACTATACGCCCACCGAGTATGCATCATGTTCATGCCATTGGTGGCAAGACGGTTGCATTCCACATCCAGACCCAAGTCGCGGAGACACTCTTTGGTTCAAACTGTTAGAGTGCAATTTGGCAATGATCATAAACAATAGAACTAACCCATAGCAGCCATATTTGTGATGTGAGCTCTCGGGGTATCTGCATTAGTTGGTGATGCGCTGATCATAACTCCACGAATTCCTTTGATCTTGTCAGCACCCTTTCCCAAGGACCTCTCAGATCGAGCATACCATAGTTGGCAAGAAAAGCTGCTAAAGCTGCACCGGCTGGTCCAGTGCCAACAATAAGTACGTCAATTGAAGTGACGGGCACCGTATGACCGCTATCACTGTTGGCCAAATGATATATCGCCATTGTCAAAATGAAATATTGGGAACTAAACAAGAGTTGGTTATTATCTGGAAATAACACAGAGTAAATGCCATACGCTTTCCAAATTAAATTGAACGCGACCGAGACTCGGAGCTTTTACTATGTGGGTAGGAAGGGGCCCACTGGTTTTATGTTTGTTACGAAGTTAATTAGGTTTCAAAACAAAGCACTGACGGCTCAGAAGACTCAAGGTGCAGGGGCCTCAATCTCCATAAAATATTGGAGTTGCAGAATTTTTACTATTCAATTTGAGTCGGATCTTTGAATTGATTAACCCGTGTGCCAACGTGTCCGATATCCTAAAAGCGCATTTCTTCGGGTGATTAGGATCGCCACTGGCGGCGAAGCTTAGATCGTCCATCTTATCAGATGAAGCCAGCGGGTACTCACTTCGGTTAAGCAATATTAAATTGATTTAATCACGCATGTAGCCTACCCTACGTATGCCTTCCTGCCCCTCCAAGGTTTCCACCTCCGCTCCGCTGACTCACCCTTCATGATATTCATCAGCTTCCACGATCTACACACACTATACTCTCAATTATCGCACCACTAACCCATTATCCCCACCTTTATGATGTCGTTGTCGGCAAACTGATCTAAAATTTGGTAACTCTATCCTGTAGCTTGACGTGTATCCTTGTGTAACAGATGGTCTATGAACGATGGGTGTACTTTAAAAATGCTTATATTCAAATATTCCACCCCAGACCCTAACTCTAAATAGGCCATTGAAAACCAGCCTATCTTCCTCTCAACTTAACATTCTCATTTCGAAAGCAATGTTTGATTCCAAAATTGGCCTTATCATCGCCCAGCGTACCCACTCCGAGAAGGTGTGTACAATGTATCTCGATAATGAAGACAATGCTCACATGCTGACGATCTAAAGCCTTCTTCAGCTACGTCGCCGCCATCTAGCCCGATAGACACCAAGGACACCGAGTCCCACAAATTTCCATCGACTGAAAGGCTTCCGGAGCGACCACATGCAGTTTCCGCATTGAAAATGCCCCAGGTCATCTTCCCAGACATATTCAAAGCGGGTGGTATTACGGGGTTGAGACAGCATGACTAGAGACAAGCAAGCATTGGAATACGGGAATGTCCATGCTATGAATTATGACAGAGAGATATCCATGTATATAGTGCGAACAGAAAGCTTTAGGCTTAAGAAATTAATCGAAGTTAAAGTGATAGAAGTTGAAGTGATTGAACAAGAAAATGCTAAGCAATAGTGGCACTCTAGTAGTATCTTGTACCCCCGCATCGTTCAGTCTCCCAAAACCCACCAAAACCCTTTTTTCGAGAAGCCGTCGGATTATTCCGATGTATCATTATATAAGATTGATCTGTCCCGTGTATTGCAAAGAAATTATGCCTAGGAAGTGATCAGCGTGAAGACATTGTCTAGTGACGTAGGTATATGTTTGACCTTTGACTAAAATTGCACATCTTCTCACAGGGGAGACTGCAGTTTGCCGAATCTCACTTTGTACAATGTGATAGGTTCATTGAGAAAGGCGCGTCGGAATACTATATAATTGGGCCGCCAATCGCGATATTCATGGGTTCAGGCCTCCAAACAAGCTTTGAAAAAACCTTGAGGGGAATTGAATTCTCAGGTACCCATATCCACAAGCTGACGCCACTCGGGAGAGTTATCTCCAGTACAATATCGAATGCAGCAATGATGGACCTAAGAAATACGCCTCGGAGAACAAGGAAGAACCTTATTCTCCACGACGGGATATTTATCTTATCTGATCAAAGGGAAAAACCCTGTAATATTGTAACCAGAACATCCTGCGAAATTTTGCCATTTATGTAAGTAAAATAGGTCAGAATAATTGCAAGTCAATATCCACTTGTCTCCTTAAGGGTTTCTTGGCAATGCACAGCCTATTGTCGCGGGTATATCACTGACAGCTAAAAATAATGGACTTCGTCCCTATTCTAGAACCCGGTGAACACGGAGTCCGACTTTCCCTGCATGTTAGCTTATACTCTAGGCATGCCGAGTGTAGAGAGATACGGGATCTCCGGCAATTTTCCCATCCCGACAAAGATCGGCATGCCATTATTAAGCGTAACGGTGTTTTAAATTAATTTTTGTTCCTGACTAAAGATGTGTAAGATGTATTTGCGGATCATCGTGGTGAGATATAAGACTGCTAAGATGTGCCAATGTTACTCTTTAGATCCACTTCCAAAGGGTCTTCTATCCCATTTGGTTAATTCACCCCGTTTGGGTCCTTGGCTGTTCTATCCGATGTCGGTACAATCCGGATGTCCGTAGTTAATTCGTTTATGATTGTCGTCTTTTAATTTAAAGTGGATTAGAAATAAACTCACGGTATACTTTGAGGTGCTATTATTCCATTACTGTCTATCACGTATACTACCTTTTGGGAATAGTCAGGTCTGACAAACTGTTTCGTCAGGCTCCCTGAAACGAAAAGGAAGGTGGATCATGATGCTTGGAAATCTCAGACTATGTGACCCAAACGAAAAGTATAAAGCATTCTGTGTAGCGTTGCGAAAATCCCCTCGACCTCAGTAATATATCCATCGGGTTGCCCAAGTTTTGGAGCCTCCTCATAAAAACGAAATTATATTCACCATGCGCAACCTCATCGGACTTGCTCTGCTTCCCCTAGCAGCTGCAGTCCCTCATGCTCGCCGCTCGGACTCAAACTATGACTACATCATTGTTGGCGGTGGTACCAGTGGTTTGGTCGTCGCCAACCGACTATCCGAGCAAGAGAACATCAATGTTCTTGTCATCGAAGCCGGCGGTTCTGTATACAATAACCCGAATGTGACTGACACTCTGGGATATGGCAAGGCCTTTGGCACCGAAATTGACTGGGCCTACAAGACAACGGACCAAAAATATGGTGGTGGATACGCGCAAACGGTGCGTGCTGGAAAGGCACTCGGAGGAACATCCACCATCAACGGCATGGTGTACCTCCGTGCCCAGACTGCCCAGATCGACGCTTGGGAGACTGTCGGCAACAAGGGCTGGAACTGGAAGAACTTGTTCCCTTATTTCAAGAAGGGCGAGCAATTCCAAGATCCCGACCAGTACTCTTTCCTGGATGGATCCGGTGTCACCTATGATCCCGCCTACCACGGCTTCACTGGCCCCTTGAAGGTTGGCTGGTCTTCAACACAGTTGAATGATGGTCTTGCTCAGAAGATGAATGCTACATACCAGAACCTCGATGTTCCAGTTCAGTTTAACGAGGACCCCAACGGTGGAAATATGATCGGATACAGTCTTTACCCCAAGACGGTCGACTCGGTGTTGAACATTCGTGAGGATGCTGCTCGCGCCTATTATTATCCTTACCAGAACCGGACCAACCTCCATGTCTGGCTCAACACCCACGCCAACAAGCTGACTTGGAAGGATGGTGAAAATGTCACTGCTGATGGCGTCGAGGTCACCCTCTCCAATGGTACTACCACCGTCGTGAAGGCTTCTCGTGAAGTGATCCTCGCCGCTGGCGCACTGAAGTCACCCGTTCTCCTTGAACTTTCCGGGGTTGGAAACCCAGAGTAAGTAAACTTTGAAGTTTATCAACGGATACAACCAGCCTAATGATTATTTTCCAATCAGCATTCTCTCCAAGTACGGAATCGACACCAAGCTCAATATCCCAACCGTGGGCGAGAACCTCCAGGACCAAATGAACAACGGACTCCAGTTTGACTCAAAGACAAGCTACAACATGAGCGCCGACTACGTCTCATATCCTTCAGCGGCCCAGCTCTTCCCTAACCACACTGCTGTCGGAAAGGCTCTCCTCCACAAGCTCCCCGCCTACGCAGCCCAGGTCGCCTCTGCCAACGGTAACATCACCAAGGCGCGTGACATACAACGGTTCTTCAAGATCCAGTGGGATCTCATTTTCAAGGCTGGAATCCCTGTTGCCGAGGTTTTGCTCGAGCCCTCTGGAAACACCTATGACATCGAGTACTGGGGCTCTGTTCCTTTCTCTCGCGGAAACGTTCATCTATCCTCTGCCGATCCCACGGATGCGGCGATCATTGACCCCAAGTACTTCATGCTGGACTTTGACCTCCACGCCCAGGTCCAGGCTGCACGCTTCATTCGTCAGATCTTCAAGACCGAGCCTTTTGCTGATATGGCTGGTGCTGAGACTAGCCCTGGCTTGTCTACTATTGCTGCTACTGCTGGTGATGAAGGATGGTCTGACTTCATCAAGAACAACTGTAAGTTTCTTGCCTCTTTGTCTTTTGGTTGAAATGACTTCCCTTGAAAAGATCCGAATGTTAATATTTAACCAGACCGTTCCAACTTCCACCCCATCAGCACAACTGCTATGATGCCCAAGGAAGTCGGTGGCGTCGTCGACACCTCCCTCAAGGTTTACGGAACCACGAACGTCCGTGTTGTCGATGCTTCCATTATCCCCTTCCAGGTCTGCGGTCACCTCCAGAGCACGATCTACGCGGTCGCTGAGCGTGCGGCCGACATTATCAAGGGTCAGCTGTAATGTGACAAAAGCTATAACAGAGAATACCTAGGTAGCACGTGCTCATTTATGTAAAAACTATCACTTCAGGCTTTTCTCCTGTAGGTACTAAATCCATTATCTGAGGTTTTACATAGATTTTAGTCAACTTGAGGGCTTTTAATTTATTTCATGAGCATCAATGAATTATAGAAAGGGAATATGCAAATTATGCTGGTCGGCACTCGGTACCTGGGGAGTAAGGAACGTTTACTAAGAAAGGCGGGATGACCATTCCATTATACGAGATATATTGTGTGGTAGATTCAATCAATGTGGCGACAATCCATGGATGAGGCAAAAAGCTCTTAATGATCACGAGCACCCAGTACCAACCAGACCACATGATATCATGAGTTTTTTAGTAGGTCAACTTTATATATAGTGCTTCCGTCAACGAGAGGCCAGTCCTCCCAAAGACATCACGGAATATTCACGAACCACTCGGGTCAATTTATTCGGGTAATTTGAACTCCACAATGTCAGACTTCTTCCGCAGAGCATCCGATGCGCTCAATCACCGCGAGCGTCAAGACTCGACGGCCTCGACGAGCTCGACGGATGCACCGACCTCCCCCAACGCAGCAAAGCCTCCCAGCCAAGAGCCGATGAAAAAGTCTGAGTCTGCTCCGGCTGGCTCCCAGACCAAAGACAGCCTTTTTGGCACAGCAACTAGTATGATCGTACCGTTCCTATCATGGAACATCCGAATCGGATATACACTAACAAGACTGTATAGATGATCTTGACCAGCTGAAGCATCGCCGCCATTGGAGCTGGGGAAAACAACAGGAAAAAGGCGCCGAAACAAAACAGCAGCCTAGCCAAGGGTTGAGAGATAATGACTGGATTTTTGGATCGTAGGAAAATGCTCATACTGAGCGGACTGACCGGGGAGATGATGGGTATGAATTTGACTTTGCTTTCTTTTTGGCACAAACAAGTTTTGATCTTAGTACTCTAGTGAAAATTGTAATTTACTAAGGGATTGAACATACTCAATGTAGAGGAAAGTCGTAAAAAAGTAATCCAATAGGCTAGAGGTGAAATATCAGTGAACCTGGCTGTCACGTTAGTGCTTCCTCCATACGAACTTTATACAACTTCTATCTCTCGTTTTAGCAGCCTTTCCTTTTTGGAACTTTTCTACCATCTCTTGGAGTATAGCAGCTTGCTATCCCCCAAGGATGTTACACTAGAATATTTTGAATCACTAAGGACGAAATGTGAAATGTTGTGGGACAAATGAGCCGCGGGACGAGGTCATCGGAAGTGGCATGGAAGTCTTGTGGACCGGCTTAACGTACCCTCTCCTCAGGGTAAGAAGACATCTCCTCAAGAAACGCCGCTCCGAACAAAGACCACGCGAAGCATACGACCAGGCCTCCTCATCAGGGCTCGCTGCTGTCTCAACAACCAAGTCTCGTTGAGTGCCTATTTTGTGGGCGATAGTCAAAGTTGATAACATTTACTCAAAAAGGCGGGTGGGAATACAACCTCTGCGGACCGACTGTACGTAAGAATGACTCGACGATCGCCCAGTCGCATCAATTTTTCGTATGCTCATTAAACACTGCCCAGTGATCCATTACCAAGTAAATGTTTCTTCAATGAGACTCGTCCCACCCCGTGCCCAATTATACCTTATTTTTATCTCTCTCCCCTGTCCATACTGAGGAGTAAAAGAGCTGAGCCGAGCATCTTCACCTATGTCCGAGCACGTATAACGAACGCCAGGTTGGATACCAGCTGCTGCTTCCTCAATTGCAGCAATTCGTCTCGTCACACGCCCAGCAAGTTCCGAATCCCACAACCCTTCGCGACGCTGACAAGTGGAAAGTATATCGATGGCTCGATGCCTGATAGAGGAATCCCGACATCGGGTCGCACATAGGAACAACGGTGTGACGATCCCAAGGGATATCGAGAATGTCGACACCAGTGTCTTAGACGGCCTAGGACGAAGAGTCGGCAGAGATGACCCCGCCTTGTCCATCAACGGGGGAGTTGGATCTCGTGAAAGGGAGCCGGAATCCGTTTTAGGAGATGGTGGAAGACCAAGAAAATCCGAAACAAAAGAGATCATCAGTGCGAAATCGTCCAGGTGCTGGTCCCACGAGAGTTCGGAATGCGGCAACTCTAGCCGTAGCGTGATAGAGATGAGCACCTTCCAAATTTTGAGGATGAGAACGCTATGTGGCTGTTCGCTATGTTCTGCGCCTCCGGCATCAAGCCAGGATTCAAAAACGAGGATCCATGCTTCTAGATCAGCGCGCACTTGAAAATGTTTTTCTTGGAGATGCTGGATGTGAGCGATAAATTCAAATTCCTGGCCATCGAGCTGTTCCCTGAGCGCTTCGCATGTATTTTCAAAGCGAGTGAATTTGTTGTAGAGGAGTTCAAGCCAAGTTTCCATTTCCTCAATATTTGACGGCGGATGAAAGGGGCTGAAGGCCGGAGTATGAAATGACGAAAAGAACACCGGTCGCAACTCATCAGCGAAGGAGACTTCTCCTTCTATTTCCAGGATTTGACTCTCTAACATGGCAAAGAGCAGTGCCACGGTCTCTCGAGGCATGTATCTCGGGAAATTTTGACCAGTTGCCAGCATTTGCTGCTGCTTGATGATTCTCAAACCCGAAGTTCCATGCTGCACGGCAGATCTGTAGTGTCCCTGAAGACACTCGAAGCAATAAAATAGAATGCAAGCAATTAAAAAAGTGTCGTTTGCCTGAGGGGAATGCTGAGAATCGATTGCTACCAACTTTCGAATCGCTTTATTATAATGTTGCAGAGTAAATCGTGTTTGCTCGCGGGTTGTCAACAACCCTTTATCGTTGTGCACGAAAGAGCGATGCAGAGAGCCAATTGCCACGGCTATAGTTCGGATAATCGGTTCATGGTATGCTGCTTGTAAAAGATATAGCCCGATATCTCTTCCGAAGCAAAGTGTGGTATGAAGCTGGAAGAATTCCAGCGATCGATATTCCGGCTCTTGTATAAATTGGTCTGACTGCGGCATCTTCCACATTTGCATTGGCTGTGAAATACCAGGGAGGTGATGAACCATCTGTAAATCTTGCGAGTCGGATTTCACAGGATCGACATAGTCGCATTTTCGACCGGTGGAGTGGCATTTCTGACAGGTAGGTTTTGCCTCGTCGCATTTGACTCTGCGGATTCTATAGAGCTAGCTGATCAGTTATCCGAAATGGCTCAGACCCAGGGAACAACACTGGAACACTGAAGAAGGTGACGTACCTGCAGGTCAAGCACCCGCTCCGGGATCGTCCTCGTGAGATACGGCGGTTGGGGCCGATCATGCCGAGAGAAATCAGGATTTTGCTTTTTGACAAAAGAGCTCGTTCCCAGCTTGGTGGAGTCGAGGCTCAAGGTGAGAAAAATAGAGTCACACGGCCCAGTAAGCTGTTGCCTCAGCTGCTGGCACTAATCCATTTCTGATTAGCGTATACGAGGGGACTTCTTTGACTGGTGATAGATGATTTTGTCTTCATCAACAAGCCGGATTCAATTTTGTTTCTTTTTTTAACTTCATCAGCTTTAATTTCCTTGGTGGAGTTGGCGCTGTTTTGCCGCTTTGCGTATGATTTATTTGGGATAGTATATACGAATGAACCAGTTGACAACAGTTCCGTTCTTGGCCCCCACGACCGAAACTGAAGGACAAAGAATGTGGGTAGGTGTCAAGGTGGAAATCGTGATGTGATACACCTTATCATAAGTACGGAGTAAGGAGGTATGTATTGGTAGCCTAGCGGTGAAATCTGATTCATCTGCCCACAGCGGAGAACTTGCTTAAGAAGAAATATAAAAAAATCGAGAGTCCCCCAAATTCTTGTGCAATAGTCTCAAGAATCTTGAAACCTTCGAAAATGTTGCCCAGATCTTGTCTTATCGCCCTTGGGCTTGCGCCCGTGTATTTAGCCTCGCCCCTACAGGTTCCTTCGCATATCGATTTAGTCCAACGTGCGACCTCAGGATTCAAAGCCAAACCTGGCACGGAAACTATATTCCCATCAGATGTGAGTCAATCCTCACCGTCAAAGCCGATTGTACTCATCCGAAGTTAGAACTTTTGGTTCGGTTCTTTCAATGTTGGAAAATCCAAGAACCTCACGTTGTTGATTGATACGGGCTCTGCCGATTTGATTATCAATTCCGGTCTTTACAAGCCAGGACCTCAATCCGTCAACACCAACAACACCTTTAGCAATACCTACGGCTCGACTAATAGTGATGGATCCGGAAGTGGAACGGCAAGCGCAATCAATTAACAAAAGCTGAGATGGAACAAGCCCAGCTAAAGAAATCTTAACAGGTCACGGGCGGCATATACAATGACACTGTCAAGTTTGGCTTGTTGAGTGCACACCAAACAATTGGTTCAGCTAATCCACAAGCGGACGGGTCAGACCTGATCCCTGGTGATGGAATCATTGGATTCGGAGATAACTCCCTGGCTAGCCTTGACGGTGCTTCGCCCTTTTTCCATTCTCTGTGCGCCCAGCACAAAGTATCAGAGTGTCGATTTGGCCTTGTACTGGGATGCGATAGAGGCACTCAAGTATTAGGAAGACTTGACAAATCGCTCTTTGAAGGAGAGCTCACCACGACATCTATTGTACAGGAGTGGATCATCTTTGCCGATTTGGCTTTCAACGGAAATGTGTTCAGAAAAGATGTGCTAGTTGAACTAGATTCTGGAACTGGAACTATTATTGCGTGAGTCTGTCAGAATTCCACAAACCAGATATGCACTATAAACTAACACTACATCAGACCTGTTGCCGAAGTTGTCGCTGTATTTGAGGAGATGAAGATGCAATATGTTGTGCAGAAATCTGGAGATGTCACCAGTGTCAAAGGTTACTTCCCATGCGACCAACCGCCATCCTTGGGGTTCAGCATTCCGTCTCAGTCGAACGTAACTGCTGCTGCAAAGGAGCACTCGAATTTGATCAGCCACAAGTCTTCAACTTTCAATATTCCACATGACCAATGGATTGCTGCAGACAATGGAAACAACAATTGCACTGCCGTCTTGTCTGGAACAAGCGAGATCAAATATCCTGGCCTGTGGGTGGTTGGCCAACGTGAGTTATCTCCTTCGGAACCTCTTTGGCTGTGCTGTGGCTAACAATTTCTAGCATTCTTCCATGATATCTACATCGATCACAACATCGCCAATCAAACTGTTGGATTTGCAAAAGCTCGGTCTTGATAAATATTAGCTAAAGATTGTAAATATAGCCAATTACGCTAGATCCGTGCAGTACAAGGAAGGGTCACTGTATTAATATACCTAAGTGCATGCTATTTGTCGCTCATCATTTACCAATGCATGTTTACCACACATATCGGAACTCTCTATCTTGCTTGTCCGTTAGATCAGTTTGTGGTAATCCATTCTCATCCAGCTCCACATGCTGGTCCACGCCAATTGAACCCGAGTTTGCTGCCTGCTCATCACGCTGTTTGTTATCCCACATGCATAAGAGACGGAACAGAATCACGACAACGAAAAGAAGACACCATGTCACAATAGATGTGATCACACCTTCTGTATAGCGAGGACTATGAGTCCACAGCTGAGGTGAGGCAATACAGGCAGCACAGTAGCCAATGAAAAACATGCCGTTGACTACAGCACGCTTGGTGTTTCCTTTAAAGTTCGATGCTGCTAGCGAAAGGAGGATTGTCATCGTTGCGGTGATACAAGAAGCCTATCAATTTTTGTTAGCAAAAATAAAAAATCAAGGTACAGCGGACAGAAACACACTAGCCACGACGCAACAATAAGCCCCCATTGAGCAGTCACATCCAACTTCATCAGAAAAACGGTTCCAATCAGAGGCGGAATAATTAGAGCCAGAACAATCAGAATCCGCTGATTTGGGAAGATATATACGAGACCTGCTCCGATCCATAGCAATGCAATTTGCACAGCCCCCGATGGAGCCGTGTACAGCATCGTCTCGAGCTTAGTATACCCGATCGATTTGATAACAAGGGAAGCAAAAGTCAAAACAGGTGACTGCATGCAGACTAAAACACCAAACCAAAAGACAACCCACGCTTTGGGGTCCATGAGTGCCTCTTTGAGTTGGGAAATGGAGAAAGAAGTCTTATCACCGCCATCGCGGTCCTGAGCCATGCGTAATGATAGAACCTCTCTCTCGCGAGCGTTGAGAAACCATGCATCCTTCGGCCCATTAGGCATGAGAACGAAGAATCCCACGCCCGCAGCGACGGTTATAGCACCACAAATGATGAACAACACACGCCAGGGGGCGATGGAAAGTGATGTATTCTTGCCAATGCCATACATCAAGAAACAACCGATGACCTGGGCTAGGCCGTTCATGGAAATCCACAACGCAGTGCGGACATTGTGCTCTTTCTTTCGATACCATATGCTTGTTATTGTCACGAAGGCTGGTGAGACGGCCCCTTCACTGAATCCGAGAAGGAATCGCACCGCAGCGAACCCGGCAAAGTTCTGTGGTGCTGCTAAACACATACAAATGATGCCCCAAACAATTCTATATTGGGAATGTTAGCATGAAGCGAACGAGACAGATCTTGTGGGGGAGAAAAACTTACACAGTCGCACCGACAAACTTTGTCAGTGGAAGTCGACTCATCAGATAGATGAAGGGGTATTCGGAAACAAGTTGGCCAACGTAGAAGATCGAGCTTGACCATGAGTACTGCGAACTGGTCATGTTCAGATCTTCAATTAGACCGAAGACACCAGCGTAGCTTAGACTTTGCTTGTCGAGATATTGTAGGAAGAAGACAAAGCACATCTGGTGGCCAACATCATCAGCTATTATTGAATTGTAAGAAAGACATGATGTGAGCTACTCACAAAAGGCAAGATGACCATATCAATTTTGCGTAACACCGCTTTTTCTTCCTCTGCAGTGTAACTGCCTCTAACTTCTAGCATCTCGCCGCTCAGTGTATCGGCATTGTCGCTACTTGCGACATTTTCCTTTAAGATATCCATAAATAAAGGTGGCTGTGATCCTCACCCCTTGATATCTCAATTTTGAGACTAGTCGAGATCTTCGATCGATCTTAGACCGACTCTTCACAAGATGATAAACAGCAATTGATGCAATGCAAAGTGTAGTTCATAGGAAGAAGAAGTACGAAACAACACCATTGACCCCGGATTTCCCGTCAAATATAAAAAGAGGATCCTTATCTCCAACTAATCCGGAAAAGATCACCATGCGGAGTCGACGTCGGACCGATGATGTCGGCAATCTGTCGTCCAACTTGCCGACAATTTCGAGATACGATAATCCCCGCATATTGCTTCTTTTTGGGCATACTTAAACAGCCCAGGTGGTGTATCTTGGCTGATCAACATTGCTTCCCTCATTTTTCTCTATCTCATTACTTCACGATGTCAAACCTTCCCGGTTCGGATATCAAGCCATGGACCCGCCCCGCACCGAAGGGATACAAGTTCATTAAAGCGAACATTGTCGATGTCACATCTGGCACAATTAAAGAAAATTCGACTTTGCTTATTGTGGAAGGCAAAATCGCCTATGTCGGCCCAGAATCATCAGCACCAGCTTCACCAACAGGACTAGAAACCGTGGACTGCCAAGGCAAATACCTGAGTCCGGGCCTGTTCGACGCCCACGTCCATTTATGTGCAGTCCCAGGCTTTAGCGACTTATCTAAAGCTTTTGGAAATCCAAACGATGTGCATCTCTTGCGCCAACCCTATACCGCTTCACAGATGTTACACCGTGGCTTCACCAGCATCCGCGACTGCGGCGGTGCACAGCTCGCTCTGAAAGAGGCAATCGAAGACGGTGTGTTTCCCGGTCCACGAGTCTTTATCTCCGGCCATGCATTATCTCAATTTGGAGGCCATGGTGATCTTCGCGGGCCGCACGAGCCTACGGAATGCTGTGGTGGTACTCACAGCAACAACCATCTCGGTCGGATGTGTAACGGTGTGCCAGAATGTATGGCGGCTGTGCGAGAGGAGATCCGTTGCGGTGCTGATTTCATTAAAATCATGGGCTCGGGCGGGGTCGCATCTCCCACTGATAAACTCGAACATCTCCAGTTCACATCTGCTGAGATCCAAGCTATGGTTGAATGCGCGGATAACGCGGGCACTTTCGTTACTGCACATGCATACACCGTCAAGGCTATTCGGCATTGCATTGATAATGGTGTGCGCGGTATAGAGCATGGCAACTTTGTGGACCCGCCCACGGCCAAGCTCATGGCTGAGAAGGGCGTATACTTGACTCCGACGCTTATCACTTATGCGCAGATGGCGTCTGAGAAATGGAAGAATTTCCTCCCTATTGAGTCGCAGATTAAGAATACAACCGTGCTCAAGTCTGGTCTTGAAGCTCTGCGGATTGCGTCTGAGGCGGGTGTCACGATGTGCTATGGGTCTGATTTGCTTGGTCCGCTGGGATCTGCGCAAACTCATGAGTTCGCCTTGCGCGCGCAAGTTTTGACTTCGCTTGAGGTTTTGCGAAGCGCAACCATTAACCCGGCCAAGATGATGGGCTGTGTGAGTGAGCTTGGGCAGATTAAGGAGGGATTCAGGGCTGATGTCGTAGTTTTGAATAAGAATCCGCTTGAGGATGTGACTGTCTTTGACAGGCCTGATGAGCATGTCCTAGGGGTAATGAAAGACGGTCGCATTTACAAGAGCCGATGGCTCGATTTGGTTGAAGACGGGCATATTCCTGTGAAAGTACAATGATATTATGATATTAGGGATTGCATTGCATGCCGGTTGGTGTTTGTGTGTGTTGCTCAATTGAAGATATATCGACTTACCAATGAAGATAAATGAGTCGCAACCTTTCAATTTTTACTGCACCTTCACCTAAATATGTGTCTACCTCTTCCTGCTCTTCTTTTCTCCCATTGCCCTCCTCTGGAACTGGAGTATAGCATTTTGGAAGCTTGTTGTTGGCTGTGAGATAATCTCCTATAATGCCGGTAGGAAGTTGTACAAACGGGTGAGAACCACCTCGGATCTTGATAAAATATAGCAATTACCAAGGTATGCTTGCCTAGAGGATTGCGACCTTATGCGAGGTTATCAATTTCTAAAGTTGTACCAAGACAAATATATCCCTGTCATGTCTGTCGCTCGGCACGTCACATCCTCGCATCCAGGATTGGGGGGTTTGTATCATTTCTTTGATCTCCTAATAGATAGATAATATGTGGTCATAGCTAGCGGTCATTCGCCTCCGGAATCTATTTGTTTGCGATTTTCTGCAAGTGAAACCAGGGACGTACAAACAGCTAGAGAATCAGGCTCGTTAGCGCCATAACAAGAGTAGTAAAAGACGGGTTGGTGCATAATCGCCAAGGTACCTCCCACGACCAATACTATCATGAATTAAGAGCTGACAGTGAAGCCAGACTTTGCAGACAGAGTACACCCGAAGAGAGAAGACTCAGAACACACATCGCCCAGAGCAAAACAACAATGATACAACAAAGAGAAGGAGAGAGGTCGAAACAAAACATATTTTCTTAAGAATGTTAAGGTATCAGGACCGTGGGAGTTCATCATATCATGTCATGTAATCCCAGAGAAATCCAGTAAATCAAGCCCAGTCAAGCCCATAAGAAAGGTCGGGTCATCACTCTGTAGTACTAAAGAAAAGTCATCTTCGGGGTATGCAATGTCTTGTGCGATAGGCAAGGAGTGTGAGAGCAGATTTTCTTCCAACCCAAACTGTTCATTCGCAGTGCGCCAACTGGACATGGTTTCGATATTCGCTGCAGCTGATTGTAGACAGGTCTGTGATGATGGTATATCGTTCTCCGCCCTACTAACTTCCCCGGGGACTGGCAATTGCTCTTGTATATGGTAGCGTTCTTGATTAGTGAACCATTCAGCCCACCGATTATAATCAGAGACGGAGACCGAGGTCGAGGGTTGAAGTTCTCGGGGTTCAGTCACAATAGGAGCAGCCTGATGAAGCTTATCCCTAGCCTCCTCCGTGATTGTTTGGACCGCTTCGACAAATGTGACTCCCATTTTCGCTGTCGTGTTTCCGATCGCCATATTTCGGAGACAGGCCAATCCAAAGGCTACCCGGGCAGTGTATCCGGAATCACGATCCGTGATTCCAGATACCAGTGTCACGATGGTTGCGATGCTGCACCCCTGGAAGTCTGTGAAGGAAAAACGAGCGATCATCTGGTTGCGTGTCACTGTTTCAAAAAGAAAGAGGATTTTTCTGGCCGCTTTCGCGCAAGATCGGGATTGTCTTAGAACAACCTGGCTCGGCTCGGGTAGTTGCGACATGGGATCGATGTGTCTTTGGAGATTTGTTCGAGCAACGGTGACAAGGGCCACCTTGCCCATGGTTATCCATGCATAATAATAATTGAGATAGAGATGAAAGATCGAACGGTATCTTGAATCCTTGGGGTCCATGCTATCAATCTTGAAGTCGACGGGCAGAGCCTTTTTCCATTCCTGAAGATCGGATTCCCAGCTTTCGAATCGAGAATCCTCTTCCCATTCAGAGGAATTTTTTCTAGGAGAAATCCATACAAGTCAATAAATCTGTGTTCAAAGGCGAAATAGCTTCACTTACCCCGACTCGGCTATTTGATCCAAAATCTTGATCAACTGGGTGTAGGCCATCTGAAACTGAATATTGTTGTATCTTTGTCGGCAATCTAACACCGGTAGGGGTGATGGATGTGCCGTCTTTATTATATCAATGCTGATAGATCGAGGTCTGTTGAGCTTGATGGTGGTACATCTGACTCGATCAGCCATATTGACATCCAAATGGCAGTGTTCTCGCCCCTACCTTTCAAGGGTATAGATTGACCACCAGAGCCGACGCCGGATCTCGTTTTCTTTTTCATCAACTGTTCCGTCATCTGAAATTAAATGAAGGTCGAAAGCTAGTGCTTTCCGCAGAGCCAGACCCATATAGACATATGACGACCCAATTGCATTTGCTGGCATCAGATATACACCTAGTAAGAAGGGGGCTTGAATAGATCGAAGACACGATCGGTCAATTATATCTGGGATAAGGGTTTTCGCGTGAGTATAGAAAACCCGACCCAGGTCATCAGTGTCACGGTTCAAGTTAACAGCGGATCCCTCTGGTCTTTCTAAAGCTGTCCATTGACTCCCTAGGGCGAAGGTCGCGAGTAAAAGACAGACAAAGCCAAAATCAAATCTCAGGGGGCAGTTGACATCTTTGTAGAACTGATCAATCTCTGTTAAAATTTGATCTTGGTCGAAGTAAAAGAATAAATCTGTTGCATGCTTTATGAAGACGGAAAGCAGAAAGTCGGCTATGGAACGCGGGGGAAATGCTTCTATCGCTGCATTCAACCGTGCAATCTCCGATGGTTGAATAGCTTTCGGGCGGGTCAAATGCTTTGATGTGTTACCTCACGTGCCCTCATCATGTGCCGGGTGTGGCTTACTGCTTGCATGGCGACCATGTTCCTTTCTTCGTGGGCAGTGTTTGGATCTAGCGAGAAAGCCTCTCGGAGACCAGACAGGATGTTTGGCCACGGAGTCTTTTTTGACTGGCCCGCAACGACATGCTCTGCGAGTCTTTGCGATAAAACCGATGCTGGCGAGAGTAATCCATCATGATTTATAAGGTCATCTCGTGGGTTAGGCACTCGGTGATTGATTGTAGCTGACAGACCAGATCCGGGGATATTACCAGGAGTTGTTGAAGAATATGACTCTGCAGGTGGAATAGAAAGCTCTCTATCTCTTGTTAACATGAACATGATGCATGCTTCGTGTGGATCATTCGTCTACCTTTCAAATTTGCAGACCAAGTTGCCAGACAAGCACCGCAGGCAATTTCCGGGGGTTGACTCCACACACTTGCTTTTTCTTGCCTTGCAGCGATCGCATCTGGGGTACTTGTTAGTGGGAACTTCAACTGCCGAACGGATGATGCATACGCGCGCGCTGCCCTTTTGCGATTCGCGTCGGCAACCCGTCTTCTTCGACGACGTGTCGCGGCTGAGTCCATTGAAGCTAGATAGTAGACGGCAACATGTCTTGCTATACCTAGATATGGTCGTGACCAGCGTAGAGGAGTGACAAGGACTAAATGACATATTCCCGACGACGGCTAAATGGCTCGGTAGTGTGTTATCTTTTACCCCACACTCGACCGTGACAAACTTAAAGTTGTCAAACATGCTGGTATGTATAGTAAATACATATGTGCAAATGTCGCAAGCATTCTGTACGTGGAATCGCAGATGGTGGATTTCATGCGCTTTCTCAAGCCTGACTTAAACGTTGAAAGAGTTGGGAATTTGTGAAACTTGTGCAGAGGTTCATGAGTCAGACCCCAAAAAGGAAAGAAACACGGATACGAGTACGCGTATCCAGGTTGGTGCCCCTGACACTACTAACTGAATCAAAGCTGCAGATCTGATATGCTTTCCTTCGTACTCGCGTTCTTTACTGTATCTTCCGCTTCATCCGATCCAAATATAACTTGATCTTGGCCACAGTCTAGGGCCATGGAAATGAGCATCATATTCGACTCCTTAATTAGCCTGGGTTGCAATACAAAAGCAACACCTGCCGCCGTGTCCCAAGTGTTGATGAAAAATCGATAAACTCAGATATATTTATCGAACACCGCAAGATGCGTTGGACGTTTTCTGTTTTCACTGGCGCAATTGCCCTTTCCTTAACTGGAAGCTCTCCAGCACCCCCGGAGCCAGAACAAATTGAGGTGGTTGAATTGCCTCTACCACCAGTCGCCCCAAGCAACGAAATCGGCGCATGTACAATCTCAATCAATCCACAACGCACTGGCTGCATTTGCAAAGCCTCAAGTTTTTTCCAAGCTGGCGACTTTTCTCCAGATGGAAACCATATTGCGTTGACTGTGGAATTTGTCGGTGCTCCATCAGCACCAGATCCTGCCAGCATATACACCGGCGAGCAGCTGATTCTTGTGAAGACAGACGGCACAAACTTCACGACTGGGACCCCTGGAAATGCTTAAGCTGCGGTGTACCCCCGGAGAACGCACAATCTCTCGATGTTACGAGAGACTACCCCCATTTTGCTAGAAATGGCCATCAGGCACTTTGGGGCCACAATATACTGGATTGCAGTGGTATTCCTTTGGTGAGTGACCGGTGTACGCCCAACCTAACACATATCTACCCGATATACTGGCCAACTTCTATCAACAAATCGGGTTCGCCACGGGAGATGCGTATGCATCCTGATGATACCCACATGGGCTGGAACTCCTTCACTTCCGGCGGACAAAACACTTTCTACGGCAGACTGCAGTTTAATGAAAGCCCAAAGAGTGGGACACTCCGTGTCCCACGATATGACCTGGTGGATGTGAACCTCCTGATGAAGCCAAACGGAACTGCGCCAATTATGGTGGAAGGATCTGAGTTAAAATTGCATGATCAGGCTATCACAATTGGAGAACTGCGAGGATTCAGCGGTGCTGGCGATGAGATCTTGTATCTTGGCACGACACGTGAGGCGAATAACATTGATCTATTTGCTGTGCATATCATTACTGGTGTCGTCCGTCGTCTCACCAGTCATCCCGAGTACGCTGATCCGATATCATTTTCGCACGATAACCAATGGTTCGTGACTATGGACACCAGAGGATCGAACCGCCAAATGTGGATGTCGGGACTGCGTCACATACCCCCATTGATCGATATCGTCGCTACCACTGCTGCTGCATCGACGCGTAACAATGGTGCCCGGCGCTTCTTTCAACCTATATTGATTGACCGTTACGGTGATCGCGGGGACTATTTTGGCCAGCGGGTAAATTATGAAGGCGATGGTACCGACGGTAGTGTCAATGATGACAACTGGAATGGCAAGGCCGATCCTGCATTTTCGCCCGACGGTACTCGCATCGTTTATTGGCAAAGTTTGGTCGTTTCCCCTGCATGCGGAGGAGATAACCTTCTGCCTTGTCCACATTCCACGGCCCAAGGGGGGCGAACTTATCGGGTGATGTTGGCCCGTCTTCCCAATCGCAACTCCACTGCTCCAGCCCCAGTCTTGAATGCCCCAGACATAATTCCATGGGCGACTCCATTCCCGCTTGAGGCAACCGTTCCGACTCCCTACAGTCTACCGGCTGGGAACTTTACGTTACAGGGAGAAGCGAGTGGGTTTGCCATGGTTGGATTGATCAAAGATTCCGCCCTCGGTACTTTCAAAACTGTCAATGTCAATTATTCCAACTTTTCCGATGATGGGATGCACTTCATCAATGGCTATGAGTCTGTGACTGTCACAATACCAGTCTCAAACCCCTGGCTCAACCATCTCGACTGGTACTCTGATATTGTGCAAACTGGAGAGGAAAAGGGAACCAAGAAAACTGGTCCCGGAGGCTTCCACCTGACCATCAATGCCATGGAGAATCTGTTCGAGGCAAATGGGACGCTGACTACGATTGTAAATGGTGTAACCTATGACCAACCCCTTAATGGAGCTTGAATTGAGGGATACGTGGGTATATTGATAGACCTGAAAGACATGCCTCCTGTTCATATGCCAACTTTTAAGAACTTCAATTATCTCAAAGAGTACGGGATTGGCCTGACAAAAGTGAATGAAAAGACTTTGATAAGCACTGCTAGACTTTTGAGGCCTGATGTACACATGAGTTTATTGCACAATCAGCCCATGGGAGAGTAGTATTCCCCATCACTATCCTTTAGAATTCCATTCATTCCCGTGAAATCCTTATACCACAGCCAGAACTGGTCTTGCTCCTCCAGCTTCAAATTAAAAAACTGCCCTTGAAGTCGCTCCTCCGCATCGGCTCGCAATCCAAGTAGCTCTCGTTCTTCCTTGCGATTTTCTATTATCAGCCAGTTCAGAGTGGACCCGAAAACCAATCCATTTATCGTCGCGACGATACCACGTACTCGGGCGAGCTTTCGATGAGCGCTTTCGGTCTCGTAAAGTGAGATCTGGGCATTCTCATACTCTTCAGAGACATCCCCCAGAAGGTCCAAAGGTACCATTATCTTTAGGTAGTACTCAAGATCTTCTCCATAATGGACCATCATACTCCGCTGTTCTTCTTGTGATAACGTTTTGAAGACAGTTCGGGCTTCTTCTGTAGCTTTCAAACATGCCACTTTTTGGTCTTGGTAGCCCTGTTCAACGGTATTGACCGCGTTTTGTATCTCCATAGGCTTCTCTGTGAGATCTGGAAACGAGTCCAAGAATTCGACGGTTGTTTTGAATGTGTTCACAGTATGAATGGCGGCTCTCAGGCTGTCCAGGGTCTGACGAATCTCCCAAGAGAGAGTCAGCTCTTCCTCGGTGAGCGAGGGCGGTTCTGAGGATGATCGTAAGGGTAGCTTTGACGATATCTCCGAGTGGGGCTTTGAGGATGTGACTGATATAGAGTCATCCTGAGATAGCGAGAATGGTTCGTATTCCGGGGAGGACGTTTCGTGGTCTTCGTTCGGCTGGTTGGAAGAGTTGTTAGTCCTATTAATAAATTTGGAGAGACAGATGGATTAGCAACCTCCATCGTTTGTTAATGTGAACTCAAAAGCGGCAATATAAAGTTCATGGATGAGGAGATGAAGCATCAAGTTCTTTTCTGAAAGGAAACTGTTTTCAAGTTGCCATGATGTTTTCACGGTGTTGAGATGATATCCTGCCGATAGGAGAGAAACTTGAAACCAAAGAAGTACAAGAGATAGGCCTCTCCAAGAGCCTCTTCAAGAATTAGTTTTCTTCATATACCATTTTGTATAATCTGAATATCAAGGTCATCAAGTAATAACTTTGTAGGTCCAATCTAACTATATCCTGCTTGTCAATTCTGGTTTTGATCACCTTTCTATGTACTTTCTCAAGACTTTTGCAATTTTCCCATTTGTATCTCTTTCCTGATGGGCTTTCCAGGTTGTTCCCATCTACGCAGAGCCCATAATCTGGAACAGTTCATTATCCTGTGAAATAAACTGCCATACTCAATTTTGGATGGTTCCAGACACATCAGGAACTATGTATTTACCTCTCTTTTGATATGGTTGATCCCAGCCTAAGATCATTAAGATATATCGTAAACATGTAAACATGTAAACATGTAGACATGTAGACATGTAGACATGGTGGTACTCCTGCGCCTGTGGTCTGTGCGCTGTTGCCTCAGTACTATGTAAAAATATCGTCATTCTTCTAAAACCTCTTTAGTTTCTATTTTCCTTTTGTTTCATCATTTGTCAACTCTCAACTACAAAGGCGAAAAATGGGGTCAGTTCATTCATTGATTATGATCTCTACATCACTGACACCTCACAGGTACACCCACTACTGGAGTCTCGGTGACTGGGATTCCCCCAAATGGCAGGAGGCATGGCCTCTACTCGTCGATGACGTTCCCAAGATTATCAGAGCAGCCAACGTTGACCTTAGCGGCCCAACCGATGACCCGGACGTTATGACACCTGTGCTCGTGGATATCGAAAAGGGAATCCATCTCAACGGAGTAGAATATGATTCCTATGAGTCTTTCATAATCTCCAAAAAAGATACCGGTGAGTTTAATTTCTGCAAGACGGCAAGACGGCCCTATGATATTGTCGTCACATGCATTCTTTTGAGAGCCTGGATGCTGGCGCCAGATGATTTCCGTCCCAGGCGAGTTTCATCCCCGTTTAAATGCACGTGAAAGTCAATTTTAACAGCTTACAGCTCCGATGGTGATACGGAGGAGTGGGGCCCGGCGCGTGACCTTCATAAAAGCCTTTGGCCTGAGGATTATGTCGATGAGCCTTGGACAAAAGAAGATGCAGAGTGAAGACACAAAGGAGAAGTTGGCCTAAGCACCTCAAGACTTTAACTTGCTATTAAGTCACTTTTCTATATTTCTAAAGCTTGGCTATCTACACGCCAGGATTAAACACTCTAACGCACATCGGATCGATTAGTTCTTATCATTGCTTAGCTTCAATCCACATCGTCCAACACAAAGGAATGTCTATAAATGATCTCCAGCTCCAGCTCAACTGTCCCAAATAGCCCCAAACGCAGGGATGCCCTTCCTTTCTAGCTCCCCAACGACTAAACGGGTCACGGTCTCATTTGAGATAATCACCACAGCTTCCGCTTCTATCTCTTTCAACACATCACAAGCAAGCTGGACCAAGTCAGGACGACCTTTTTCTCTCGTGTCCCATACTAAAGCATTAGGATCTGCTTCATAGACAGAGTCCATAATACCCTGGCCGAATGTTTCTTTCGGGGTCGGGGTCGACCAAATCAACCGCAGTTGATTGGAGGGTATGTGTCCTAACAGCGGACCAATGCCCGACCCCGTTCCAATGAGAACCACGCTTCGAAACAGCGAAGCAACTCGCATAACGCCCATAGCTAAACCCCTGTCAGAAACTCGTATTGGAGGGCTCATCTGAAAAAAGAAGCTTACTTGGAACACCTCGAACCCATAATTTAGTCGGAGGCTTGCTAATTTGACGACTAGTCCAGTCACCTGCCCGAGACACTATGACCGAACAGCCTTTGGTATGCTGTTCTTTGCTAGTTGCAGCTGGTATCGTCGCGAAAGAATGCCACTCTAGCAATGGCCGCTCGGAGACCCTGAGAAAGCCTCCTCGGACGGCATTTGTGTATTGAAAGTGCAACCGTATCGCATGTTGAGAGAGAATTTCAGTGTCGACAGGTACTCGCTTGAGGTATACCCAAGAAGCGGCGATGCTGACAGTAATTATAAGAAGAAGCCACAGATCTGGAGAACGGACGGAAGCATCTCCTAGCGACGTGTGAGGAGCCTTCTTGTCTTTTATCGATAATATGACCTGGGTCCACACAAGAACAAGTACAGTCCAACCAAACAGACGGTGGACTACCTCAAATGAGTTGTGATATATTTTGCGGAATTTCGGGTGTGCAGACACAATCATTGCAAGAAGCATGAAAAGTGCAATCGCAGAGAGACATATGGTTGCAATTGAGGGAACAAATGGCAGGGAACCGGTCAATTTTTCCCTCAAACTGTAGGCAAATGATCCAGCAAACCAGCACACAGCTGCTGTTGCACAGCCCGAATGGATCCCACCCAGGTGATACACTTGAGCCATTCGGCGTCTGATGGGCAGTGGCCAAGACAGAGGAACGGAGCAGCAAACAGTGTAAATCAAGTTGACCACAAAGTCTTGCCGTATTACAACTGCGATCGTCAAATTGATCAATGCAATCGTTGTCAACCATTTCCGGTCGATGGCTGGAATCGCTAGAATCACAACCAGGATAGCGATGTTTATAAGCCAAATTATAGAGAATAGTCTGCGGTAGACAATCCAAATCCGGTATCGTAATTCTTGAAATACACGGGTGAATAATGGCTGAACCGCCGAGGTAGCTTGCTTTGATTCAGACATGAGGAATAGATATCCAGATCGCATTAAAATGTCGATAGTGCCTTTCTTGCTTTGCCCGCATCGTTGTTGCTTTATATTCTGACATTCAATTCAGTATATTCTGGTTTATCTTCAGACTCTGCAAGGAATATCTGGTTCGGTAACCCGTCGGCGATTTACAAGAAAGGTGTGGTAGCCCTAACTAGATCCAGAATAAGCCTAAGCCACCTCATGCAAGAAAAACATGGTAGTCACCCGGTTATCTCCTCTAAATAAATGTCACAATAAACAGTCAATGTGCAACATCATGTTTCAAATATAATACAATTGTCAAAAAGTATCGAACAGTATGATGTCGAACCTAAATACCAACTAGGGGGCCTTGGTGAACAAACAAGGCCTCCTATGTGCAAACCCATTCAATTTTCATACAATTCTGAGCTAAGATAATTGAGGTGACAATGCAGCGCTTGGCAGAGAATAAGTGAGCTAAGGAATTTGCAATCTCCACTTAATTATTTTTTAATATGTGGTGAGGCTTGCTCTAGTGCACATCAGCATGAACGTTAGATGTAAGTATGAAGCCTTAAGGCTCCTGGGATTGCTTGAAATTAGACTTCACTAAGCAGACTACAGTCATCTAGCTTTTGAGTCATAGGCTCATCTTTGCTAATGATTAGACATTGAGCATCAAACGTCTATCGTAGTTGTAAAAGCTGTGCTTGAAAAGTGTCTTTCTATCTCTGCATAACAACCCCTGTAGTTGTTATCTTGACCAAGAGATGATCTTCATATCACGTCTGTTATTGACGGAGCCCCGGTACGGGCCGTTATGAAGCCAGCCCCTAGGCTTTTGAAGATATGAGGATATCTCGGCAAATACCAAATTCTAGTTTCGGATAACACCACCTTGTTCTTGACATTTGACTGGCGGTTGTGAGACTATATAAAGTAGAAACCTTATTTTTGCACATTTTAGGCAATGCAAGATACCAGATCAACATATTTTCGACCACCGACTTTCACATGAATTGATTAATCGTGTGAATTATAGCCTGCCATGACGATACTACGGCGAAACCCAACTAGTGCTTATGATCAACTTGGAATACGCATAATGGCGTTCAATTTAGTCACTTGTTCTACCGAGGCCACCTGGAAGTGTATCTGTAAGGCGATCCCTTGTGATTATGGCGTACAGCGAGCCTTTCGGTGGCCTTACGGGTTGCTTTGAACTCAGTAGCATGAACTATTCACAGATTCAATCACAGCTTACTCAAGCATTGAGATGCTCAGAGAAACATAAACATCCCGGCTACATGGTGTCTCAAGGATATACCGCTATAAATCTACAATGGACATTCAGTTAAGAAGGGTCTTCAAAGACCGAGATAAAGACGTATTGAGAACGGATAAGATATCATCGTATCTTCATATCGCCAGAAGTTATGATTGGAAGTGTCTTCTTTTGCGCCTTTTTATGCACTTTCACGTGAACCAGAGCCTAGGTCTCATTTCATACAGTTTGAATTCTTCTTATAGACATAAGCGTAAATTTGCATACGAACTCAATGATGTAGTAAGAGATTCCCATTCCGATTCGATCGCGGCGACCAACATCACAACATAGCATCACCTTCGAGTAGACTATAGCTGAGCCTTGGCAAATTGAATGGCCACTGAACTTGGGTTCCGAGTTCCTTAAAGACTCCTGTTTTAGACCGTGCGATCGGGGCGGAGAAGAATAAAGTGCCATGAATTCCTATCCGTGCTGACTCCCTACACATAAGTATCTAGCGAATGTGCTCGCCTCTTGCGTTCTTGGTTTATTGCTTTATATGTTAATGAGTATTCAAGTTATAAGTTAAGTCACAACCACTTACCCATATATGCGAGGCATTGTAGCACTCCCGTACTCAGCGTTGCGGCGCTCTTCGCTTCAACCATGGCCATATTTGAGGCATGGTTATTATGTTGACCATACCACAGAGATTAATCAACAACTCCCTCGATAACAACGAGCTCAGTATCCAAAGTCCATCCAAGTCTCATTGAGAACTTATATTGTAAATGGAATGGCTTTACCGTACTGATTGAGGATGTTAAGGGAGAGAAACTCATGTAGATGAAATGTGATAATACGTAGTGATGAGAGATGAACCTAATGGTGATATTCAGAATAATTTGATGCGGACGGACGAAGGAAAGAGGAAAGAAAGAGAGAGAGGAAAACCTTGAAACCCAATTAGACTTCGAATTTCCTTGGATTGTCTTCAATTGTTTCTCACTTCTGCTTTAGAATTGCTTTAATTGATCGAATCATTATTCATGACTGAATAGTAATAGATTTGAACGCTAGTTGTTTTGCCACAGCAAGGCATGGCAGAGATGTATATTGACAGCGGTCTATAATAGGGCTATAATTAGGTATGAGCTAGCATCTATACACCTTCGTAGACAAGCCCTTAAGAAAGTATCACCCAGCTGAAACACCCTCCTCTTCCAGAATTATTTGATTATCTTCAGATTCTCTATATACAAACCACCCAGGTTCCACAAAGGACCTTCCAACTTATGCGAACGGTATTTAGTAAACCTTGAAGCCACCAGGCATCAAAGTCTGGAAAACCGCATGAGGATCATACTTCTGCGCAACATCGATGAGCTTCTGGTGGTTTTTCGCGCCATAGCCAGGGAAGATAGACTGGAATCCAGCAGCGTCGCCCATGTAGTTAAAAGCGTCGTATAGACCCGCCTTCTGGGTAGCGTTGTTGATCTTGTAGGTGGTGTTCTCCAACCATTCAGCGACAATGTCATCATAGGCGGATCCAATCCACTCAACAACCTCGGCATAGCACAGGTACACCTGCGACGAGTCAAGACCCAGGGCGTTTCCGCCGCGAGCCTCGGAGGCCTTCATCCAGTCTGCGCCGATGGGCTGCCAGTCGAGCTGGATGGTGGAGATGTTGGCGGTGGGAACTTGCGAGTACAGTTTGGGGAGCTCGTTGAAGAAAGTTTGGTTGATGATGGTGATACCCTCCATGAGCTCCTTATAGGTTGTGCCCTTGACGGTGCCGGCGACGAAGACATCGCTGTCATTGGTTAGCAATGGAACGGACGATTCAGAGCCTATAATCTTACTTAATTCCGTCGATGACCATTGTACCGGTCTCGGTAGTAAACTCGCTGACAGTCTTGAAGTCAAGAGTGCTGCTGATAGCCGGGATATCGGTGAACGGCTTGAAGATCTCGGGGTAGCTAGTGTTGTCACTGTCGTAGAACAGGATTACCGAGGCGAGGGTAGTTTCACCGGGCACGAGGGCCGGCACGACGTGAGTCTTGGGGTCGTAGATATCCGATGCGTAAGTAGCAGCGGCCTAACAAATGGGTTAGTAAAAAATAATGGTCATTGACAGGGATATTTTCATACAGCCAGGAATTGGTCGATGTACTCGGCGGACACGGTATGAGTACCGGCCCAGACCTTGGGCGACTTGATGGTCTCCAGATCAAACCGGGTGACGATACCAAAGTTGCTGCTTCCACCCTTCAGAGCCCAGAACAGATCCGGGTTGCTGGTCTTGTTGGCTTCAACAATCGAGCCATCGGCCAGAACAACCTCGTAATTAACAACGGTATCACAACCGAAGCCGACCTGGTTGCCGTAGAAGTTGACACCACCAGCCAGGAGCAATCCCGGAACACCGACGGGACCGAGACGGCCACCAGCTGCGGAAAGTCCGAACCCCTGCAAGTATGTGTAGACATCGGCCCATCTAGACAAAAGTAAGTAAAGCGAATCATCGCCAGTGCAATAAACCCAAAACGAACCGGTGAGAAGGACCAACAGACAGAAGCGAACGATCTGTGTTCAGTTCCAAAGTCGTCAAATTAGACATCACAATCAAAACACCATCATTGATATTGTTTGATCCCTGCGACCGTCAGCATCAAATTGAAATAACTATTGCCCAAACCTACCCGAATACCCATATGTCCACCACCCCGAACGGCAAACTCCGCACCTGCACCAACCAACGCCTTAATACCATTCGCCAGCTGCGCACTAGACTGAGGCCGGAATACACAACCCGGAGCCATCAGCTCGGTGTTAGACCAAAAGTTCGCTGCCTCATACTTGTACACACTACTGCTCTTGAAAAACAGCGAATCCCCAAGGGGCGCGCGCAGCGCTTGGCAGCCTGCCGAGACGTTCGGTGATGCTGTGCCGGCCGGAGCCGAAAACGAGGCTGTTGATGCAGCGGCAGCGCTGGCTAGAGAGAGTACAGATGTAACACGCATTGTGTTGTACAAATTCACCCTTGGTACGTTCAAGGGAAGGGTAAAACGTGAGGGAGAGCTTCTCTTTTTACCCGGATCATCGGATCTCTTCACGGGGTAGAACCTTGATTTGGGATGTTTCGCGTGGTTCTGAAGCTTTTTTAGCTTCTTTAGCCTCTCTAGCTCATTCTTCAGTCGAATGCCGGTGCTAGAGGTCTGAATCATGTAGCCTGGTGGGTCTCACCCACTTGGCGCGATTTATTGTGGACACTCTGCGGAAATTGGGATAACCGTTCGCTTGCACAGCATTGCATGGAACCACTGAAGAGAGTGAATTAGTTGCAGATCATGGCTCATTTGAAATGATGTGTTTCAAAGGGCGTTTATACATTTTCTGAAGAGGCTGAAGATGTGGGTGCATGATCCAGGGGAAGTCAACGTACTGTAGGATTCGTAGTCGGTCCCACCGCAGCCCTCGGACTATGCCGAATGTAAACAATGCCAATTATTGGGTTGAGTGTTGTTCTGAACTAACCTGATGAATTCCTTGATTAATTTGTTATTGACTGATTCTGGTCTAGAATAGAATTAGTTGACTAGTGTTTACTTCTACTCTGTACTAATTCTTGAGTCTCACTGAATACATTCTTATGTTCATACTTCGTTTAATATTTATGCGGACTAGTTTGCCCGTACCTTTTTGCTCGATACGTTTTCTATATCGAACTCTACTGTCCGGATGATTCCATCCTCTTTCCCTAAGCTCGGTCCAGTGGACAATATGTGTTCTTCACTTTCGTTGTCCGGAGCTTTACTGTGGGTGGTCAGCGTCGCAGAGTATTGGTTATTGCTGCGTCCCGTGAAATCCGGTCGGCTGCTATGAGGGTACGACCCAAGCTGATGACCATATTTACGAGACTTGGAAGTGTTGTCCGAGGAAGAAAGACCCAGTAGACGAGGGAAGTATCGTCGAACAAATGGTCTGATGGCAGTTACGCAGCCGCCGAAGATGCCCAGATTCAACTCAATGGCACACCACATTAGGGCATTAGTAGTTGCCCCTATTAACCAGTTAGTAATAGCTTGCAGGTGAGAGTTTTAGCTCTCTTACATGTAAGATCGGGGCTGGTCAAAAGGGTGTAGAGGGATGCGAGCCGAATGCAGCTCACAACTCCAACGCTGAGTCCTGACGTCAGTACTTCGAGTCCAGATGGCTGAGAAACATCAGTATCACTCACAAGCAGCCCATAGCTAATATGGCGCTCACGGCAATTTTCTGTCGCATGGGCATTTGCAATCTCCGCAGCCATGGTCTGTTAAAGCAAATTAGCGGTGTAGGACTCATCCAACTTGTTGCAACATACATCGGAACAATAACCGTAGCAAAATCGGTGAAGATTCCCAGTCCAGCGTTCGCAAAGTAAAACACCGGTCGATTCATGCAGTGTCCAGTCGTAATGTTCGCATCCCACGACTTTGCAACTGGTGTGCAGCTGAAAATATTGGCGAGGACACTAGCCAAGCTGTATCCCACGGCGATAAACACAATGGCCCAGACGGCCATGTGGAAGTTCCGGCTCGGGAAAATACGAAGGTAGAATACAAGGACGGAACATTTGGTGAAGCCCGTCGCGGCGCAGTAAACTATGGCGGAGACGAGGTTCATCTATACGAGTTTGGGATTAGTTAACTATACAAGGGAGATGTTCGAGCCTTAGTTACAAACCTTTGCGAACATTGGCGACAGATATGTCGCTGGAACATCCCACATGTGTTTCCCAAGACCCCAATTGAGCACTAATGATATGTGTCAGCGAATTCACGGTCTTTTAGAGATTGGGCGTAGCTTACTGTTCAAAGTAACAGCAGTGAGAACGCATGATAGAAGCTATGTTGATAGACAGAATGTCAATAATGGGTCCAGATAAAGATGATCGAACAGTACAATAGACCTACGAGGGCAAATATCATCAAATCTAAAACTAGTCAGCGCGGCCATCCCTTGATTCGCGACATCCACTCACAATCATCAAAACGAAAGCTCCGGACAATGAATAACCGAGTCCATGTCCTCACAGCTAACGCAATAACAGCTAATGGCAGGAATACACAATTAACAACCAAAAATCTGGTGCCAATATAGGGCGGGTCGACGAAGTTGGATGTCTGACCCGCCGGCGGCGGCATGGCCGGCACAATGGAAGAAGCCATAACGCTCGGAATGATCCATCCGTTCCACGAATCCAAGTGGAAACGGGGTATATATAAGAAAGCAAGATGACAGTGACAGGAAAAGGAGAACGGACAGCTCCGAAACGTCAATTCAACCAAAAATCAAGTGCATTCCAAGGTTTTTGGAATTGCTTGCTTTACATCGAGGATCTTCAAATTTGTTCTCCATACACTTGGTGGGGTCTGCATCCACATTTGAGGGCGTGCGTTCTACAACTCGTCCTAGATCTGCGTCGATTGGTCTGTTCACCGTTCTTATTGAACTTACAATAATGTACTATGATACATTGAGGACTCAATATGATCTTCAGGGCCAAAACGGTAGAAGAGAAACTGTAATTTGCCGACTGGGAGCCCATGTCCGTCCAATGAACAATGAACAATCTAATGCCAATATCTTCTGCATTTGAACATAATCAAAGTTCATATACAAAGCGGAGACAGTAGCGGACTTCACTCTCCGTGTGGTTTAGTAAATTTAGTGAATTTAGTCAACTGGAGCCCCTCGTTCATGCCAAAGAAACAACCACGACAAGTCTCGATCTGCAGCCCTAAATTGGTAGGGATCTTCGGCTCGATAAACAGATTTGTTTCGTCTGAAGTCTAGCTAAACCCAATTGCCCATAAAACCAGATCCCTAAAACCAGATCCCTAAAGCCAGATCCCTATAACCACTAGGGCATTAGCTCTCGCTTCCGGACTCAATCCGTTCTTGTTTCACTGGGTTTGATGGACAACTGCATTGGAGTTGAGATCGAAATTGTAGTCTACATTTTCATGTGTTCCTGGCTATGCAAGGGGCTAGCAGATTGCAGGTTGAATTACAAGGCAATAGATCACACGATACCTGCCTACATATACGGAGTACATTGTTCTATACAACACAAGCGCACCTCCGCTCCGCTGAGTTCCGCTTTCCGGTATCTCAGCCTGCGAAGGCTTGGTGAATATATAACTAGTCAATAATTAATTATTGAAGTAGATAGACACGCCAAGTAATATGATTTACATACTATTGTCGTCTAATATGTAAATGAATTACTCAATGTTTCATAATTAGCAGATTCCTACGGAGTACACTAGTGACCCTTTGAAGCGACTAGCAACCCGGAAATCCCGTATTGTAGACTTCAACAAATTCAATAATGTACGTATAGTATATACATTTATAATTGACATCTTCTGACGCCACCCTTGAAATAGTTGATCGACATCCTACGGTATTCTCTATTTGATACCTTCTAGAAATTGCCAAGTGATCCTTTCTCCCCGGTTCACTAGCGCGGAGGCGCTTGTCAATCGTTATATCCTATACGATGTGAGACCCATGGATCGCGAATTAGCCCTGTCCACCGAGGTCTAAGCAGACCGTCCATCGCCAAACTATGGGGGTGGCGCTGGAGTAGGCCTAAAGCAGAAATTGGGCACTCGAGCATAATGGCTGGGTCACGAATTTGCCTACCCGAATCAAAATGTCAGTTATCCAGAAGAGCTACGGCGCATGTTCAGAACACATTGTAGAGATAATATTTATTTGATTCGATATGCTCGAGTCTCTGGGATTCTCCCAAGCCAGCATATGCAAAACCCTCGCTGAACCCCAGGAATTGAAGCCAGGTATATGAGATCGGACCAGAAAAAAAAACCATAATCTAACCCTCATGAGAAGAAACCAAACGCATGTGTTCATTCCACAAGGGCTCACATCTGCATTTCCTGATCGCCATCCGCATCGCCAATCGCACCACCGGGTATCCGTCCCTCATTAAGCTCCTTCTCCAACCTTGTAATCTCCTGCAGACTCTTCGCTTCGCGAATCATTTTCTCCACGCGCTTGCGCTCGGCATCGGTTAATTGTACACGAATGCCCTTTTCGGCGGGGGCGGATGCAGCAGCTGAGACGTCGAAGGTGCTCGATTTCACGCCTAAGATCTTAGATGCGAGGGAGGAGGGCTCTTCAATAGTGCCAAAGAGTTCGGCAGCTTTGGCGCGCTCGGCGTCTTTCACTTTTTGGTAGTCAAGGAACCGGACTGAGGGGATGCGCCAGATGACCCAGTAACGGTAGTTCTGGAGAATATATATATTAGTTTAGGATATTCGTGGTGGGAGCTCGTCTAGGTGTACCACGCACCTCTTTCCGTGTCACAGGGTTCTCTAGCAGGCTCAGGTGTGTCAGACGGTCGAGGTTGCGCAGCGGATCCAGATCCGCTAGCTCGGACAGGTTGTTCGCTGTCAAGACAAGGTTCTTCAGACCTGGAATTGACGTTGCGAGTGTAGGTTGAATGTGAGTGATGCGGTTGCGGGCTAGGAGGAGAGTGCGGAGGCGGGGGAAGAAGGGGAAGTTTCCTAGAGAGGAAAGGTCGTTGTCGGTGAAGTCGATTGCATCTTGATCCTGAAAGCTATTAGAATGACCGCACAATTGAGGTGGAGCTTCCTTCCATGGGTTCGGCTGGATCAAACGTGGTCCGATCCATCTCAGTATCAGAACAGTACTTACTTTGGCAATACCCAAGTTCTCAATTGCGGGGATTTTGTGCCCTATTCACGCCAAAAGACGATATCAATCCAGCCCCCGTAAATTGTAGTATCTGTCCTTTTCAGGCAGGTGTTTAGTACGCACCTCGGAGATCCAGCTCGCGGTCTGTGAGAGGATTAATGTATGATAGCGAATTTTGGATGAGATCGACGGTCAGACGCATTGTGGCGGTCGCGGCTGTTGCCGAGGTTTAGAGGTCGAGTGATAATGTGCGATTTATTGCGACGGCATAGGCGGACAATTGATAATGATTGAATTGTGCGACAAGCTTCGGAATGAATAACGAATGGATCGGAAGCTGGTCGCGCCAGTTTCTCATTGCTATCGAAGCCCTTTTTGCCAAAGCGGTGAGTAATATATCACGTGTCTTTGAGCCTGATTTAGGTGGCATCAACATGAACCACCTGAATACGCCTGGGAGTTCTCATGGTGTACTAATTATTACAGTGCAAGGGACGTAGCAGTCTTGAGTCATAATTAATCTATATTCAGGAATAGAATCTCAACCCCTAATGGTACACAGCTCATTATGTTTAAACAACCGCCTCAGATCGAAAGCACCGCGCAACTAAATCAAAAAGGTACTCCAGAGCACAGGGTCGAAATATGATATGAAGAATCGAAATCAAAGTGCCACGAAACCAGCATCGTAGAAATGACGAGAACTCCCTTTATGAAAACAGGACAAAACCCGACGATCCAGCGTATGTCAAATGAAACTCCCAAGATGCGATGCGTGAATGATTATGCATTAATTCGGAACGGGAGCGTTAGTCGTCGGCGAGGGGTGTCATGCTAGGTGATTTTTGGTGGAGGGATCTTGTCGGACTGCCCGCTCGAGATCGTCGACCGTTGGTGGTGGGTCCTAGAGCAACTGGGGCCAGATGGTCCCTGCTCTCAGTCCTGACTACCAGGCCTGCTCGATCCATTGCTATGCCCGAGCCTCCACCACTGATCCCAAGGCCAATCGTCCCAGTCGAACTGTTGTCTAACGCGTATTTGAAGCTTGGAGTGTTGCTGTTGCTTCCCCAGCTGGATGCTCGCTTCGGGGGTCCCAGTCTGGCTGAGTCGGCTTCAGAGAGCCGTCCGCCATCTTCGCTTCCGTCAGAATCAGTCACACCAAGTTCGAAGTCTTGGGCACCGTCCTCGAGGACACGCTCATAGGAGGGAGCACTGCGGCTGAGGAACGGTAACATCGCCTTGAGTCCCTTTCTTTTCTTCGGATGGTTGGGGTGCGATGGTCCACCGCGGCGTAGCGCATTACCGACCCGGTTGAAAATACGTGAACGGCGGCTGCGTCCACATAAGAAGAATCCGACCATGACAATAATCAGCATGAAGAGGATGAATCCTGGGACCCGACGCGGCGAGTCACCGTCGAATAGCGCATCATGCCAATGTTCGCTGTGGAAGCCGTCAGAGTCCGGCAGAAGCTGGACACTAGGGAATTGGAAGTCGTTGGGAACACCGGGAACATTGCTACCAAAGCCCACCGGAAGGGCCTCTTCAACTTCCAAAGGCACCTGGGAAGATGCATACAAGACGATCTTGCCCAGGGTCCAGCTCACTTCAGTCGAGTCAATCTTGTTGACTGCCTGGAAGGCGTCCAGATATCCCTTCTCTTTTCCGTGAGCCAGTACTTCTTTAGTGCCATTGTGCGAGGAGCTTGTTGTATCCTCCAGTCCCACACGAGGTACTCCAATCCCATCATGTAGCATGTTGATGATCCATGATGCCTTGAAGCAAACTTCGTAGGCCTTTTGTTGATCAACTTTCTTTCCCCACTTTTGTGCTTCGAGACCATGCTCGATGGAGTCCCAGTCTTGTGAACAAAACAACTGAACTCGTTCTTGGTAGGTGTTGAAATCGTAAGCCTTATCCTTGAATCCCATTTCGAAAATTTCGTGAGTGGTGTGCCAGTACTCGCTGATTCCGATAAAGTGGTTCACATCAAAGTCGATAGCTGGAACATGCATTCCGTGTAACAGACACGGCTCATCTGCACACGGAGCGTCCTTGTCCAGCAAAGGGTACGTTTGACGCAAACATTCGTCGAATTTGCCTGTTCCAAGTAGATAAGGATCCGCCTCGCTTTGCAATGCCATCTCCTTTCCATCCAGAGTAGTGCGCAATCCACTGGGAAGACAGGGGTCAGGTAATTCTAAAATTCCCGGTCCTGTGGCAGTCTGCAAAGCTTCCAGGTAGCGTCTCCGGGCTTCATGCACGCCAAACTCCAACCACGAAGTGACAAACACCCTGTGCTCCTGAGCGGATCCATCAATATTGCGCAATCGTAGCAATTTGAGGTCATTGGCGTGTTTCTCTGTCTCGGTAGAATTCGGGGCGAATGCAATCTGAGCAGATGCGCCACCCATATCGAGAAACCCGTAGGTGTGGTGTCCCTTCCCATGGTCATGTTTCTCCGGTGCGTCAAAAGCCCCCATCAAATAGTTGGTCGCAATCCATCCGTAAAGTCCTTCGGTCACACCCGGAATCACCTGAATATGCACACCGCAGTCGGGAAGCAGGAAATCCGTATTGTCGCGGGCATATGAGCAGATCTTGTCAAGTAGTACTTGTCGCTCGAGGTTTCCTACCAGTCGCATACCCGCAGTCGCGAGGAGAAAGATGGGGGTATCCTTGGCGTCTTCGGCGGGGATGATTCCCTTGGCATGTTCCAAAAGTTCGGCAAGATGATCAGTTCCAACCAATTCGGGCTTGTCGGCGAACGAAGATACACCTTTTTCGCAGATAGATTAGCGGCCGATGCTTGGGGTGGCATTGGCAGGAGCAGGGCTCACCTGGGCGTATCTTCTTGGTCCATTCTTCCTTCGTTTTAACCTCCGGTAGTGATTTCAACTCCTCCGCGTCGGCTTTCTTCCGTGCAGCGGCATTTCGTAGCCATCGATAAACGTGTACGCGAGTCCCCTACACAGTTAGTGGGATGATCGGAGCATGCGCAGTTACATCGACATACAGACGAGCCTGCGTCCAGGACGACACCATAACGCCCTAATGGGGGAGGTTAGTTGTGGAATTGCCGGGGAGTGGGACCACATACATTTGCCCATTGGACTCGATTTGATTATTCGCTATGCGCAGATCATGACAAACTGGTTTAAAAGGAAGCAGATAGCAGAGGACAATGTCCTTGTCAATTATCGGAGCGCAAACAAAAAAGCTGTAAAACGAATGACAGGAAGCAACGAAGTCTTAAAAGAGAGGAGAGAGAGGAGAGAGGGCCAAGAGAGATAAGGGAGACCCAGAAACGGGCTGACGCGACGGCTTCGGGGCGATACCAAGCGTAACAAACAATACGAGGCCGTTGAGTGGCAAAAATGGCTCTAGATCTTATCCGCATTAGGACAAGAGTGGTAATTTTACCGTATGTGACAGATATCGTTTTTTTTGCTTTACTTTTTTTTTCCAAATGCCAACTGCGTACTCCGTACACAGTACATTTAGTTAACTATAATTAGTTACCTAGTAATTATACTTATATGTATGTTTATATGGAGTCACTTGAATTCAAAAACGATTCAAATCTATAGGTATACACTATTTGAAATACACAACTTATTCGCCCTGCATATAAGTAACAGGTCTCACTGCAGTGGTTCCACCTTTAAATTCTTATATTCTCAACCTACATTTTCCTACACATTATTGTATATTGTACCTACATATGTAGACCTATATGTAGGTCTTTGTTACATATATTGTATTCTATACAATCTATACAATATTATACTACAATCATACCCTCCGACGTCTAGGAATGTATACACGCTAATTGTCTTAGCGAGAGGGGCCGGGCATAAAGCGTACGTCAGCTACGGCCTCAAGGGCCGACTGGCTGCGTCACTTTGTTCCAGGGTCTGACAGGGGTCCATTCTACCATATATACATGTTGAGATATTATTATTTCTTCAGGATTTTTTTGGGTTTTATTTGGGGTACGTATGCTGTATATCGGTACGGAGTAGATCTTTACAATAATATTGCATACAATATTGAATATAGTACGTTCATACAGAGTACAGCCGTCGAGATCGGCAATTGACAAAGATAGTGTAATTCCAACGGGTTTCACCCGAGATGTTGGTAATTCCCTTGTCTGATGTGAGACAGAGTCCGGAGTAAAAGGTCACATATAGTCATAAGGCTGTGACCCAATTGTTCAATTCAAGCCTATCTCTTGACTTCCCCAGCCACCGTAGGAACATCCGAGACACTCGCATCAGCGGGTGATGACCCATAGAGATCGCCAAGCAGCGCCCGCTCTCCAATCCGTTCATCAATAAACTGCGAGCGATCTAGACCAACCATTTCCGCCTCCTCGTGCACGCGCAGCTGCATGCCCGGGATAAACTTCAAAATGTAAAGCAAAATACACGATACCGTGAAAGAGTATACCGAAATCGCACACACCTCCGCCAATTGTTTCCCAACTTGGATCCCGTTGCCGTCAATGCCCCCCGTAGCCTTTGTTGTGCCGTCCAACGCTGCAATAGACCCCGACGCAAAAATTCCTGTTAGAAAGGCCCCCACCATTCCACCAATACCGTGCAGCTTAAATACATCCATACCCTCATCGATGTGGAGCCACTCGTTGATGTCTTGTAGGAGTGCACAAATGACGCTGGTTATGAACCCTATTACTGCAGCCAGCCAGACCGACACGAAACCTGCTGCTGGGGTGATCCCAACTAGCCCGGCGATTGCGCCTTCGCAGGCTCCGACCACGGAGAACTTGCCGCGATGCTTGATGCAGTCGACTAGTACCCATCCGAGCACTCCTGTGCAGGCTGCAGTATTGGTGTTGAATGCTGCTAGCATTGCACGTACACTGGCGTTGAGAGCCGAGCCGCCCTAGAAAAGAAAAGGTTAGACTAAATCCAACAGGGGAACAAGTCACATACATTGAAGCCAAACCATCCAAACCAGATCAATACAGTCCCCAGGAAAACCAAGGTCGTGTTATGAGGCTTTGGGTGGGAAGGTTGATCAATATTCTTTCGCTTCCCCAGCACAAAAGCATAAGCCAAAGCGGACCATCCAGACGCGATATGGACTGGGCCACCGCCGGCGAAATCCAATGAGGGAAGGTTATACAGCCATCCGTTGCTGTTCCATGTCCAACAGGCCAGCGGACAATAAACAACGGTCGCCCAACAGAAACTAAAAATCAGCGAGGGAATCATGTTGCCTCGTTCGAAGGCTCCGCCCACCACAATCATAACCTAACATTTGTCAATTTTATTCCACAAGACGAGTTGTGTCGCTTACCGTGCACGCGCAGAACAAAAGTTGATAAAAACAAAACACGATCTCAGGCAAATTATCGGATCCAGGAGATGGCGCCGCCATCACGTCTTTCAACCCAAAGTTCTTCAGCGTTCCGATGAATGGACTGGCATCTCGCGCATAGGCTAGTGAATAGCCCCAGAACATCCACTGGACTGTTGTTCTAGATAGCTTGTCAGTGCGATGCTTAACTATTAAGAGGCTGAACATACACAGCCACGACCATAAAGGACTGGAAGAGCAACGCTAATGCGGATTTCCTTCTCGCAAGACCACTGTACAAAAGACCGATGCCGGGAATGATTAGCCACACTATGAAACCGCAGAAGACGATGTAGACATAGTTCCACTCCACGCCGGCGTATTGGGCGTTGACGTCGACTTTGAGTGGATCACCGCCTGATGGGGTAGATGCATTGTATACTGGCTGTAACTATGTTAGAAATGTGTGGGTGTGTTGTCGATTTGGTCAGTATACTTACGGCATCGGCCATGGTGATAGCCTAGAGAAATTTGTTTCATAGATTCATAGCTTCGGTCCACTTCATATATCTACTCTAGGTCGTGGTGGGCCTCATAATAGCTAACGGGACTACCAAGACTCTTATCTTTATTCTGACAAAAGCCAAGAGCTAGGGCAGTAAACCTATACGAAGACTTCTTGTCAAGAAAATATAATGAACGCCTATATTATGACTATATTGACTGCCAGAGTCATGATAGGAGAGCTTGCTCGGATCCGATAAGAATCAATGTTGTCTCACTATCCAATGGCATTCCGTGTTGAAGTTGACCCCGGATCTTACATCCATCTACGGTTTAGGCTGTGAACTAGTACATACATGTATGTATCCATCTACTTCTTGGCATCATTTGGTTAGCCCCCGTACAATGTACCCATATTGATAACTAATTAATAGCGAAGATATTCACCACCTTCCGATCGTCCATAGACTTAACGCATTGAAAGCGAAATCGCTCAATATCTTCCGCTGGCAAATTAAGGCCCAAACCTTTGCTTGACAAGCCAGGTGGTCCTCAGAGAATCCCTTTGTATCACCGCGGATGTTCTTCATCATCGCCTCAGTCGCACCCGTACATTTCCACACATCCCCACTTGTCTCGGTGCATTGCAGTCCTTTGGTTCATCTAACCACACCGACCGCCTCATCCACACCCGCATCCACCATCAGATGACAGGTCATCCACATATCCTCCGTATTCGAGTCTTTTTCATTTGCCTTCTTGATGTACTAAACCAGGTAGCGAGTCTTGTCCCTATTCTTTGGCTGCGGCCTCTGCTTAGGCTTGGGTGCCACGGGCTTGGGTTTCACGGGCTTGGGTTTCACGGGCCCGTCCCTCGAACAGCTCTCGGTTTTCATGTCGTATTTCACCAGTTGGCCCATGAAATCTCCGATGCAGGCCACCTTGAACATTGATACAGATCCTTTGCACTGCAGTTAGGTCCGATCACACTCTTGGGACAGTGAAGCGGTCGCAGCTTTGAGAGCTGCATCCTTTCCAATCGCTTGGGGTGCAATCTCCCTCACAGTCGGACCCGAAAGGCTGTTTCTTCGCTTCCAGGAAAAATTTTTTAAATCCATCGCTGGTGTTGGATTGGTCGCTGCCAGTGGTGTAGAAGTTGACATAACCGGGATATCCAACTCACTGCAGCAGGAGACTGTTCATATATCGTATATATACCTTTCGTCTTCGTCCCATTATTTCCTGCTCAGAATTTTTTACCCCTGACATCACAATAATCGTCAAATAAGGGCCATGATCCAGAAGCTGAAGTTCATATTGGTGAAAGTGATGTAGTACAAGGAGCAATTAGATCTGCAGCCCTATATGGGATCATCGATGATGTAAGGGGTCTCGGTTCTCGGATCGGGCCTTGATACATATCAGTCACCTAGCTCCACATCCCCTTGTACTACCCTAAAACTTCTTTCAATTCCACAGCCATTGAAGACACTGGGAACATTATGCCACATCCGAAACATGATGCATAGCTCATCCTTACATGGTCGATGGTCAATATCGAAAGACGGAGATACGTCGATAACTCACAATATACGTCATATATTGTTCTTTCCAGACTGTCTAGGTACCTTCATATACTAATTCACCTTCCACTGGTGTTTGTACTAGGAAGGAGTACTCCGTACCACAGTCGTCCTACTCCCTACTACATGAAACATTCACATAAAGCTCCTGGATATATAGCCAAAAGTTTTGAAAAATTTCTCGGGAGGTCATTACTTAAAAGCAACACGCATACATATTGGACACGTGTATGTTATGGATGTTGGAAGACATTAGATTCTTAAACTCTAATCACATGTTTTCCATAGGAACAAACCTAGGAACAAACCTTAGAACCCGCCAGAATCCATGGATGTGATTATGATCTTACAAGGTACCCTTAGAATTTATATATATCTCTCTTCTCACTTAGCTCTCACTTAACTAGTGAGATCATAGCTATATATTAACAATATGACCAAAGCGGAGACATTAATGCGGGGTGAATCTGAGACATGCGATAATGGTTTGTTTTTACCTCGAGGTACCGCTTACTTTAATTACCCTTTATATAGATTCACTTTGTCAGCCCTGGAATAGTTATTCTTAGTATAAGCAATTAGCTGTAAGCCGTCTCTCCTCCCTAAGTAGGTTTTCCGAGCTGTACTAACTCCTTTATTCCGTCCAAGAATACCCAAGCATTCACGAAAATGTGTTTCTAAACCCCCACTACCCACAGATAAACCTATCCTTTGTAGATGCAGAGAAATAAAAATAACAGAAGCATTAGCCTTGATCCGTGTGGATCGCGGTCACATCAGTAAATCCCGAAGCAGTGGCTGTGCAGATCACCAAAGAACTGAAGTCACTGGCGGGGTTTGGTGGATCAGAAATGGAGTACTCCGTCACTACTCCAGATTCAAGGTCTTTTGGAGAGGTCAATGCTGAAATTCTCTTCGAATTCATTGGGGCTCCGTTTCATTCTCATGCTTTCAGCCCTATAGATCTTCAGCCGTCTTGGAGGCTTAGTAGGATAAGAATAGAAATTGGATCGTTGTGGCTGGGCTGGGGGCGGTTATATTGTCGGCCATGTTGGCAATGCAAGTAATGCATGCAATGTTAATCAAGGACATAATTCACAGCCACAAGGGCAAGTTGAAACACTGTTTTTAGATTTTGAAATGAGCCTCGTCCGTACATGCATACATAGTCCTTATTTTTAAGTCTAGCGTAGATGCATTAAGGTTGTAGATGGAGTAAGAAAAAGATCATACCATGATTACTGAGGCTAAACTTGAAGCTGACTATTGTGGAACCATTTTCACATCCCTGACTAGTCCTCTAATTTCATTAAAATCACTCAAATCATTCCTGTTATTTATCACATTAATTTCATTCTAATTTGGATGTGCATATGAATATTCCAAGTGGGTGCGCCCGGCGCTTGTTCACTTCCCCTTCCCGACAACTCTTCGCTAATACTTTTTGATCGTCGGTCTTTCCCCCCCCCAATCTTTTTTATTTTCTTACACTTCTCTAATCTTTCCCATTAATTCATTTAAATAGGTCTTCAGCCTAATATATAGTACTGGAGGTACAACTATTTTGTTTAAAGAAAGGAGACACCCCCCCCCCACATCTAACTCAATGAGTACCTGATCGACCCTACCTATCAAAGTCTCGGACCTTTGGTTTTGTGTTCGCGGGGAGGCTCAACAACGAACACACGAACATGTCGCCCACTTCGAGCGTTCAGAGGCACGCTCTTCCATGTGCCCCGGATCCCTATCTCTCAACTACATCTGATCCAGAAGAACTTTCCTTTCAAGCCAGCGCGATTCGTCTTACACCTGTCGGAAGTCCACACAGTAGGCCGGGTTCATCCCCTCACGCTATTGACCCCACAGTTCAGCCGAGCTATTTGGACCTCAACACGTGTACCTCCCCTCTCTCCGAGCGAGTTTTTATTAAACCAGAGGATATCGAGCTGGGCAATCCGAGCAGGTGGAGAGATGACAGCTATTCATCACACAAGAGTGAGGCCAGTGCGACTGTTGATCCCATTTGGTCTTCACCCATGGCGCCAAGCGCCTTCCCGTGGCACGGAATGAGCTCCGAAAATCCAAATTCATCCTCTACATTGACAGGCCTGGAGTCCCATGGTAATCACGTGCCAACCGTTCATAATGTAGAACCATCCCGATTTGCGCCTTCAGTCCAGGAGTCGGACGTGCTGAATTCAGGTGAAACTAGAGGGAGAAGCCCAGTTATCAAATTTACCAAGTTCTCTCGAGGCGATTCCCCCAACGAACGCAACATACACCAAAAGCGAATCAGTCAGTCATCGGGACATTTACTTGTGGACCCCGACGAGTCGGGAGACGACCATGATGGCCGATCAACCTCACCGGCGCCCTTGAAACGATCCAATGACGGCACGTGGCCTGAAGATTCATCCAAACACCACCCATCGGGCATTGAACCGGGTTCCCGCGATGATCAATACGTGCCAAGTCCGAACGACATCCACCTCCACAGAGTAAAAGAAGAGAGAGATGGGGACATCAAATCCTGGTCTGTCTGTGTGAGTGAAGCTAACAGTGACGCGGGAGGCTCGCCTAGGCCCCCGCGCCCTCGGCTACATGTCCCGAGGAGAGTGCGAGCAAGAAGCACTGGAGATAATCCCCTGGCACGAGAGGATTATTTCACCCTCAACTCTCACACTGGAGACCGATCGTATCCTGGACCGGGTATCTTGGTCTATGAAAGCAGTGACAGCCTGAGCGAAGACGAAGAGAGTATCGGCACATATTCGGACGAGACGTCAGCGGAGGTTGACGATCCTGAAAGATATGATCGCAGCACACCTGAAGTTTACTCATCGTTCTCGCCAACCAAAGCAGATGAGAGTATCCGTCTGTATCCCTGGCATGATCCCCCACGCGACCCAACACCCAGATCGCACGCCATGCAGCCGGATAGCTCCACCGACGCTATGATAGCCTTTGAGAGGCGCGTACGAGACCTCGAGACGGCGTCTCTCGCAGCAACAGTCGATAACAACAGCATTTTCAATGTGACCACTTCCCTCGAGAACTTCTCTTTGGACAGCAGGGATCAACCGAGAAAGCGAACGAGTCTTCTCAGGCGTCCTTTCCTGCAAGCTTCTTCGATGTTGAAGCGGCAAGCGTCCGACTTGTCGATCGGTCATGGCAGCACTTACCCTGGACTTCAGCGCGATACCGAGGACCCCCAGGTGAAACAAAGTCACTCACCGCGTAACCCATTCTCGAACCGTCGCCATTCGCGATCGCCAAGCTTGAGCAACGCGCTGATGGCAATGACTAGTCAGATAGCCAGTGTTGGTGGTAGCCAGCCTGTCCGAGCAGTCCCGCCTGCACCATCTCCACCAGAGCGGAGTTCTACGAAGCTCCACCAGTTCACCGGCCGAGGTCGAAGCAGAAGCGAAATCCCTCGACCAAGTAGCCCGGGCCTGATCAACCTGATGACTGCCCACGGGGGACCACCAGTTCCAAATATTTCGTCTCCTCGTGCCAGTCACGAGGCGGCTCAGACACCTACCAGTACACTTCTAGACCCGAATACCGGAGGACCGGAGGACGAGCATGACATTGACATGAGCGACATGAAAGGGGTGGCCATGGATTTCCCTGCCATCCAGAGTCTCCCCGTTCCAACTTTTGAAGGGTTCAGATCACAGATCATGCAAATGAACCCCAGGCTGGAACCGGCTCTTATTCACCGTCTCGCAAATGAGCAAGATCGCCGATACAGACTTCTGGTTGGCTTGCAACAGCACCACGCACACGCGGCTGCCAACCGGTCGTGTAAATCTGCAGATTTCTGTTTTGCTCAGGGTGGCCAAGAATCATTATTGCAGGACCCCACGGCCTCGGCCGAGACCGAGGCCGCACAGATTCAGTTCCGCGTGAGCAACTTCACCGACGGCCACGAGCAAGTATATGCGATCGGGGAGGATGCGGGAACCGCGGCTCAATTTCCCCCTGGAGTCCCCTCTCCGCCAGTCAAACGTCTCCCCGCCCGCTTCGAATGTCCGATCTGTTTCCAAGTGAAATCGTTTAAGAAACCATCCGACTGGTCTAAGCATGTCCAGGAAGATGTGCAACCTTTCACCTGCACATTCCCCAATTGTAATGAGCCCAAGTCCTTCAAGCGTAAAGCAGACTGGGTGAGACATGAGAATGAGAGACATCGACACTTGGAGTGGTGGACCTGTGCATTCCACGAGTGCAATCATATTTGCTATCGTAAAGACAACTTCGTGCAACATTTGGTTCGAGAACACAAAATGCCCGAACCAAACAACAAGAAAAAAGGCAGTACGACCGAAGAGAGGCCGAGTAGCCGAAGGGAGCAAGACCTTGAGCGATTATGGCAAATGGTCGAAGAATGTCGGCATGAGACTGACCGATCCCCCCAATCAGAGCCGTGTCGCTTCTGCGGGAATGTCTGTAACGAGTGGAGAAAGTTGTCAGTCCACCTTGGCAAGCACCTGGAACAGCTAGCCATGCCTGTCCTCCGATTATCAAAACCTAGTGCCCCGATCCCTGTCGTCCCTGTCAACAATCTAGTGGGGCGATCGGCAACACCCCTCGCTCCATACTCAACACACGAAACGTCTCTGCAGCCGCAGTATGCGCCTCCAAACGTTAGCAACCCCCTCAACCCGCTTGACTACTCCATCTCTGGCACCGAACTTTCTATGGAACCAGACTCTATGTCAGAAGAGTCCCTTGATTATCGGTATCTTGGTTTCCAGGGTCCACATCCGGCTCAGGAGCAGGCCCAGACCCAGACCCATCCCCTGCATCAAAACTCGACATATCCACCGCTTTTTAACGCCGTTCCGCGCCCGAGTTCCCCGGAATTGAGTGCTATTCACTCATATCCTGTTCCTCAATTTCGGGTCTTCCCCGCGGACTACTACCAGCCCGTGGAGGCGAATATTCCTTACACAGCCACTTATTCTTCTGGATAATTCTCGGTTCATTAGCCCTCTTTTGTCTTTCTTATTTATTTTCCCTTGCTTATTCCCCCCTTTCTTTTTGCATCAGCTTTCATCGCAATAGATGGCGCAATGTTGGAGAGTTATGCGAGACCACTTATTTAGCTATGATACAACACATTCTCATTTTGGCCCCATTTTCTGTACTGCGTAATTTACCAATACATTTTGCGGGATTTCCGTGTTCTCTCAAGCACAGCGTGCTAAATGTGCATGGCATATGAGAGATCAGATTATGTTTTGACTTTACCTTTTCCGTACTAGTGTCCCGGGCTAGGATCACACGGTTCCACGGTTCGTACTATCAACTCGAACTATAAGAACTCGATTATTTTTCCGTATACTCCCTCCAAGATAGTAACTTGAAACTTGAAACTTGAAACTTGAGATTGGAGGACCTTTAATCAAACATGTCTAATTCCGAAACGTGATAGATCTCGTATAACGTGCACATTTCATCCCTTGCACCATGCCGATCGTCTACTGTCATAGCCAGATCCATAAGTCCTTGCTTCCGCCTCCCTTTTGGAATATTGTCATGCATGCCTCGTGCAGGAACGGCTTAGCTGTGTGATTGTGATACGTGTGTGCGTGGTAAGAACCTGAACCCGGGTGATGAGATCGGGGATCCGGGAGGTGGGGGTGATCTACTTTTGGTGGTTCTTTCTTGTAAGACCATACCGTACAATATTTGATGATCTTGATCACTAGTCAATATTCGCGCAGCACTGATATCGTCATAATTATCATATTTTGAATCCCTGTTACTGCAATATGGTGGTCGAATAAAGCATTAAGCATCAACCGTAAAGCATATTTATGGGGGCTGTGCAATCAAGGGATGACATGTTGCATTCCACGCTTACAACGCTTACACGCGAGGGCACGCGAGGGTGAACTTAGTCTCTTGCGCTTTTAGTATAATGTATTCCATTTTTATAATTATGCCTCGCATTCTAACCCTTGACTCGCTATCGCGTGGTGAAGTCGGCTCGGGGCGAAGTGGAGCTTGCGTGTCTCTCGCGTGTGGTGCTTTTTTGTGCGTGCGTAGGTTTTGGCATTTGCATTACGTTGTAAGCTGTTCAATTCTTTAATAATGCCCCTCCCGCTGATTCTGAGGTGTGTGCGTTTCACTACTTTTGACTTTCTTTACTTCACTCATTATGGAGGTTCGTTAACTAGTGCTTACCAACTTCCCACTAATAGAAACCAAGTCTAACTCCACCAGGACCCTCAAGATTGGACTGACTCCACTGATGTCCTTCAAGGCATCATGTTTCATGATAATGATGTCAAATCTTCCTTTGAAGGAAATATAGATTTGCAACTTGGCTCTCTCGACCCTTCCAACTCCTTCTGGTCTTCAAATCAATATTATTCATACTCCCGAACAAGCGATCAAGATGCTTGGAATCCGTTGCTGGTCACTGGTGTTCCTACCTCGTCGATTCCGCATATGAGCATGCCCGTACCCGACCAAGACTGCTGCTACTCTCAACATCACTATAGCGAACCCTCCGAAAATGGCAGCCAATATGTGGACAACTACCACTCTGCCGACTCGGGTTATGGAGGAGCCAGCTGTGCGACACAGTCGGTCGTCACTTCTAGCTATGGTGTTGAGTCGAGCCCACATAAGGATGCGTCGGAGGCCACTTGCGATCCTCACTTCGGCTCCGGGTCCTCGTATACGTCCGAATTTGTCGGGTCGCCGTCTATGTATGACACATCTGTGCGGTGTGATCATGCTACGTGCTCTTGGGTTGGTAAATGTCCTTCGGATAAGAGGTATGTTCTTTGATTTCTTTGTTGGAGGTGACTGCAAAAGACTGACATTTGCAGGAAACACGAGGCCCGTCATCGCAAGCTTTTCGTATGCGATGAGCCGAATTGCCCGCGCAAAGAAGGGTTCGGAACTATCAATGACCTCGCTCGTCATAAGAAGTGTGTACACAACAAGGAACCGGAGCGCGGTCCCAAGATGATGTACATGTGTTTTGGAACAAACTGCCCGCGTCCAAACAAGCGGTGGCCACGCTTGGATAACTTCAAGCAACATCTGAACCGAATGCATCACGACGAAGATGGAGGCTCACTATTAAAGATGTGAGTTCACTATGTGTACTCAGTCCTGGGAAATACTAATCCGCAAGCAGGTCTATGGACTGGTATGAGAAGGTCATCGGTCGATCCGGACAGAACTTCGACGACCACACCTCGCACGATGAATCGGTATTCGAAACACAGGAAGACATGGCCACTGTTCACCCAAGCATCGAGCTCGAGCCAGAGAATCTCATGTCCCAACAAAGAACCGATATCTTCACATTTGGCACTATCACACCCACACCCACACCTCAATACAGCACCTCAGCGCCAGGCTCCGATGCATCTCAATTTCCAGCTTTTGGCTCATTGGGTCTAACAGAGCAGGAGGCCTCGACGGACCGCAGCGCAAAGCCAGAAGGATCCATCACAGATGCAGCCGACAACCTGATCAATGCCATGACGAAAATGATGCACAACCGCGGGCGGAAGTCAACTCAAAATTTGGATGAGGGCATTGATCTCGATTCAGATGCTCACCTCTCCCAACCCCAACGCCAAATGCTACAAAAGGTCCTCTCGGTCGCTCTAGAGCGCCTGTCCGACGATAATGAATCCACCCACGACCCAAGCGAAAAGCAAGGCTGGTTCCAATGCGACGCATGTCCAAAGCGAACCCGATTGCGCTGCGAAATGAAGTAAGCCATCCATCCACCACTCTCTCAAGTATCACTCCTAACGTATAACAGAAAACATCAGAAACGCCACGAACGTCCTTACGGCTGCACCTTTCCCCACTGCGCAAAGTCCTTCGGCAGCAAAGCCGACTGGAAGCGTCACGAGAGTTCCCAGCATCTCGCCGTCCCCAGCTGGCTCTGCACGGTCCACGATCCGCGCAAAGGAGCAAATTGCGAGCGCCTCTTTTACCGGCCGGAAGTATATACCCAGCACGTGCGACAACATGGAATACCAGAATATCAAGTTATCGCTTCGGTGACGAATAATCGGCTTGATTTGGCTGGCCAGTCAGATTTCTGGTGCGGGTTTTGTAATCGTCGGATTCCATTGAGTCATGGGCCCGCGGCTTCGGATGAACGGTTCAATCATATTGATATTGAGCATTTCAAGAAAGGGGAGAGGGGACAGGATTGGTCTTCGCCTTTGCTTGAGATGGATTGCGGGGAATTGGACCGCAAGGCTCCTGGGCGAAAGCGCAAATTTGCGGCTGCATGACGGGTTGGACTATTATAGAGCTCCTTTGCATGGTTTTTGGATAGCGATTTTCTTCCCTTGCGATTGCAGGTTGATCTTATTATACGGGGCTTTGACGAACATAATATACAGGTTTTCTTTTTTTTTCCCCTTTATTTCTTAGTCTCGGTAATTTCCCGAACCTCTTTCTCTAGCACGGCAACTTTCTCTGGGAAGACATTAGTAAAGTTGATAACAAATTGAATTCATCCTTTTAGTTCTCACCATTCTTCTCCACCTTGGTCTCGTCCATCTCCAATTTCAACCAGGTCCAATAAAGGACTTGGTAGACGAACACGCCGCCCAGGAAGACCTTGGCAAAGGGGCCGGCGAAGGATCGATATTGGTTCATCTAATCAATTAGCAAATTTGAATTTTACAGAGCGAAGATTAAGTTATAGATTTACCCCTTCCTTGTAGGCACTTGGCTTTGCAGATGAAGATGTGTTGAATGTGGCTGTGGAGGCGAAGGAGCGCCGGGTGATGGGTGCCCGGATAGACTGAAGAGATACCATTGCCGGTGTAAACCGACGAACTGATTGTGAAAACATGATTATTTTGAATTGCTGTATAACTTGCTGAAGTTGATCAAAAGAAGAAACCAAAGGGTGATTGATGTCGAACTTCGCGGTCCATTTCGGGTATAGCGTACTTGGCATTGATGCCTGGGGTGTCTATTGCTCTCTTGTCATACTGAGATGTTTTTGTATACTTGGCCAGATACATTGGCAGTATGTCATGCTATCCTTGATCAATTGCGTAATGGATCAAATTCCGATTCTTGTACTATGTATTCATTGTGTTTATCAAAAAAAAAACTATGGGCACTCTTCGGAATCTCGGAAATCCCCACATTCAGTAGTAGATAAGCATATCTAGGTAGATTATCACACGAACATGGTTATCTATTACTAGTGGAATTCATGTGTGAATGGCTTGTGGCAAACCGGGCATCGGAATACTCAGTTGGAGACAATGGCATAAATATGGAGGTAAGTTGTCGTTAACTTACGCTGTTTGATTCCGGCCTATTCCAGCATTGGTTCATACAACTTGCAATGGACAGCAACGCCAAGAAGAAGACTGAAAATGTCAGCCTATCTGCCTATCAGGATGAAGGCGAAGGCGATGTCAGTGAGCTATTGCTGAAGGTAAATTAGTGATGGATCATCAAGAAGCAAATATCTTGATCTGACCGTCCCCCGCGAGCAGCAAAACTACTCGCCTTTGACAATATTGTCAATGGCTGCAGTACTGATGGCAACATGGGAAGCATTGTCAAGGTAGGATATTCACAGATCGTTACACCGAATAGTGCCGATGCTGATCCAACGGTGGATAGTACAATGGTGTCGGGGCTGGTTAGCGGAGGACCAGTATCTCTATTCTATGGATTTATCGGTAAGTTTGAAGACTCTTCGGCTTTGGCCTATTTTAACTTTGCTCCACAGTCGCTTTCATCGGCTCTGTATCGACAGCGGCATCGTTGGGCGAAATGACCTCAATGTTAGTAGTATACTATAGTGCTGTTCCATCGAAAGGCCAGGGTATCATCAACTAAATGTCTTAGGTACCCTACTGCCGGTGGACAGTATCACTTTATTGCAAAACTTGCTCCGACCGGTTGGCAATATGTACTCAGCTGGTTTACAGGCTGGATAGGTATGATTGAACATATTTCTGCAGGTTGAAAGATAGATACCACATTTCGGTTGAGCTAACTACTGCGTTAAACCCTAGGAACCTTTGGCTGGGTCGCATTTACAGCCAGTGCCCCCTTTTTAGCAGCAACCATGGTCCAAGGCCTTATAACCCTAAATGTCGAATCTTATATTTCCCACCGTTGGCACGGAACATTGATATACTGGGCCCTTCTGCTAGCGTCAAGCGGGATGAACATTTGGGGGACTAGACTGATGGCTCTGGTTGAGAACGCTTCTCTCATCATCCACGTGGTCGCTTTTGCTGTGATCTTCGTGGTGATGTGGGTTTGTTCCCCGAGCAAGCACACTACAAGTTTTGTTTTCACTCTGTTCCAGAATAACTCCGGGTGGGAAAGTGATGGCGTGTCATGGAGTATCGGGATGCTTTCAAGTTGCTATGTTCTAGCTGGTAAGTAACCGTCATGCTTCGATGGAATGCGCGTTGACTTGGCGATAAGGATACGATGGTGCGATCCATCTGTGCGAGGAAGTGCGGACGCCAGAGATTTCTGTTCCTTGGTGTATGCTAGGCTCGCTTGGAATCAACGGTATCTTGGGTTTCGCCTTTCTTTTGGCAATCCTCTTTTGCATGGGAGATATGGATGCCGCACTCAACTCCACTACCGGATTCCCGATTATTGAGATCTTTCACAGTATCACCGGTAGTTCTGCTGCTGCCACCGCTATGACCTGTACTCTCATTCTCACGGCAGGATTGGCTACAATTCCGCTAATGGCATCTACATCCCGAATGCTTTGGTGCTTGGCTCGAGACAAAGGTCGGTCTTTTTTTTCTTCATACGTATGATGCATTCTGCTTACCGTGATCATAAACATATGCAGCCTTTCCCTTCTCAAATCTACTTTCAAGAGTAAGCGAAAGAGACAGAGTCCCAATATGGTCTGTGGCAGTTGTTTCGGCCTTCCTCGTCATTCTCGGTTTGGTCAACATTGGCTCAACTACGGCTTTCAACGCGATTCTCTCCCTGGCCGTATTCGGACTTCATATTTCTTATTTACTCCCGGTTGGATTTATGCTATGGCGCCGTTTGTGTACACCGGAAGTTTTGAGCTATGGGCCATGGAGGCTTAAGGGATTTGGTGTGATTGCCAACACTATCTCTGTTGTTTATTTGTGTTTTACGTGCATTTTCATGCTTTTCCCATCATACCAACCCGTTACAGCCATGAACATGAACTACGCATCTCTGATCTTTGGAGCAGTTCTGATTTTCAGTTTGATTTACTGGGCCTGGAAAGGTCGCAAGGTATACAAAGGGCCAATTATGGAGAACTCCCTCTAGGTGGAAAAGAATTGGAAGTAATATGCTGCACGTGGCTGTGTGATGTACTCTTGACAATCAACGCACAAGCGCGGAGTGATTTGATTCGAATTTTTGCCAGACTAAGATACAGATTTAGTTGGATGCAAGGGCTTTCAGTTTTCACTTTCCTATGACTGTCGCTTGTCTTGAAATTTAACAACAAAGACAACAAAACCAATCAAGTAAGAGACTTAATCATGCTTCAAAATTTTTGAAAGGAGGCGGTCGCACGCAGTAAGACTAGACGGGACTTTAACTCTTTCTCCAAGATATACGACTATCCATTGACATAAGGTCTCACTGAATACAAGTCTTTGCGAAGTAAAAAATTCTAGATCTGAAGGCTCTTCATCACGCACTATAGAAAACTGCATCTAATCAGTCACAATAATCAGAGCTTCTGCAGCTACATAACGCTCCTAACATTGCATCTTTACTTTACAAGCTATTGTAAAAAGAACACTTGAAGCTCACAAATATACTCAAGTCCTAAAATACACCCGTCGCCCTTTCTGATGCTGGACAGCGAAAAAAGAAGAAAGCTTGCGTCTAATCGGTCATCACAACAAGAGCTTGCCCAGATTGCAGAACAGCCAGAGCTCAGCATTTTAGACAGCACATTTCCTGTTTCTGCCGAAGAAGCTTCAACGTCCCAGATGTCATCGAGCCGACAGTCCCTTCAGCAGCCGCCACACGAGAAAATGTTCAAGAAGCACGAGAAGAATGATGCAGAACAAAATTCTCTAGTTGAATGCTGGCTGGTGGGGAAAGAGTAGGGAAATGGCCGAAACAATGGCAGAATGGGAGGATGTGAATTCGAAAATGAAATTATGAAATACTAATCATTCTCATACAATACTATGGTTCTCTGAATGGTATCGACAGCAATTCAAAGAAGCATGGAAATTTACATAGGGTTGTAGAGGAGTGGAAAAACAAATAGGTATAACTCATTTTCATAAAGGGCGGCAGCAATGTCAGGGCAATTCACTACATAGATACCAATTTTCGGGTCTAGAAGCAAACAATTTTGGTGTTGATTATGGGTATTCTCGTTGCTGAAGCGTTCAATCCGATATATATCAAGATATAAAAGCCCACGTTCATTCCAAGATTATAGATAAGATCGGCCCCACGCGCCACGCTGAGTCAGCGGCACATGATATCAGGTTCAAAGTGCCAAAGGAAAAAAAGGAACGGCGAAACCGCGAGAGGCCAAAAATAACAAAGTGCCTTATTCTCGTCTTCTTCATGTCCCTGATCGCTCTTTAACGTCGACTGTCATCCCAACGTTCTATTCATATTTTGCCCCCTCTGTCGCTGTTTTGAGCAGAATTGGGGTTTAAAAATGACAAAAATGATCGATTCAATAATTTTTCAAGGTCAACAAATCCTTTCAATAGCTCTGATTCATGGGGAACATTATTGACGTGAATGGAGAGAATGGGGTATTGAAGCAATTCAATGAGTGGCCCGTGCGCTTTGTTGACTAATGGGGGGCCAGCCACACAGTGGCTGATGCATTCAGATGAGCGCGAGTCCTTTGCCGCCCTTCTTCACCTGAAAAGAGACTGAAAGACATTGAAACATTCGAGGTCCCCATCGTTTGCTACATTTGTCAATTGCTCTTTGTACGTTGGTCTGGGTTGATTGCCCTTTGTCTTTGTTTTCCCACGCGTTCCCGAGTCCGTGAGACCTTTCCATCTCTGATTGCGCTCCACCGTGCCGTCTCCGCTAACCTATTGATCAGCAATTGTCCGGAGGCTTCAAAGTCATTATTGTGTTAGGCAGTCTATTTTTCTTTGATCGGGTGGTCCAGCAGTTGCTGGCAACAACTGAGCCATTTGTAAGTGTTGACCCTGCCCGCATCACGCATCCCAAGGTTCATCTTTTTCTGCCTCTTTGTCTCTTGCTTCCTATCTCGGTCTCTGCTGTCATTCAATTATCCTTCACTGTGGCTCTCATGATGGATTTCTTGTGCTAACTGTACCATTCTGAAGTGATCCCCCTATCAACCAACACTGCGCCATGGCTCGTAGTTCAAAACGCACCCTTGAGGAGGTCGTGAACAAGTCCGACTCCGATGACGAGGACTACAACGATCGCGCCCATTACTCACGTTCGACCGGCCGGAAGTCCAAGTCAAGCCCCAAGAAAAAGTCGCGCCCGCCCGCCAAGAAGAGACGACGCGATTCTGACGACGGTCTCACCTCTGATGAGGAAGAGTTATCCGAAGATCTGTCTTTTGACGAGGCGGAAGAAGATTCGAGCGATCCTGATGTCCCACGAAATGCTAGAGGAACGCGTCGGCGAACCACTCAAAGCCACCGACCAACATACGAGGAACCCGATTCGGAGGAGGTACTCGAGGATGACGCCGAGGAGGCTCAAGCTACGCCTCCACGCAAGAGCAATGTCCTCAGGTTGAGATTGCCGCGTGGTGCTTTGCAACAACCAGCGCAATACCTGGAATACAAAAAACGTGTAACCCGCGGCACGCGTGACGCCTCAGAAGACATCTACGCCCTCACCAACTCTGGTCGTCACGTGGAAACCGTCCAGCGAGGTACAGTTAGCCCAGAAGCTGATATGCCATTGCGCCGCGCTTCCCGGACTGGCCGTCTGGCTAAGCGTACAGTGATCGACGAAGAAGATGAAGATGAAGAAGCCGAAGCCGAAGCCGAAGAGGTTATCAACGAAACTACTTTGAAGGATTCAATGGAGGCCGTGGATAGCGATCTACTCCATGGCGGCGAAGGCGATACATTGCAGATAAACGATGCTGAGCATGACTTGGTGGACGAGGAAATGGCTTACGAAGAAGTTGTCGTCCCCGAATCGGAAAACGGCGATGCAAGAAACAGCCATACTGAACCAACCGATGAAGCCCCAACTTCCCGGCTTCGAGGCAGATCCCTCCAGGCGCAATCTCACGAAGAAGTCACTGAAGACACAGAGGCAAATGAAGAAGCTCAATTACGTAGATCTAGCCGAAAACAGCCATCTCGGAGCTCTCAACGCAAAACCAATAATGAGGAAAGTGATTTTGAACCGGAGGAAGAGGCATCGAATGATGAAGAAGAGGACTCAGATCCCGAACAACATGAATCTCCCCGCAAACAGAGCCGAAATCGCGAAGAAGCCGAAGATAGCTCTACCAGCCGCCGCCCTGGCCTGCGCAAAAGGAACTTCCAATCCCGCGCCCCCTCCGAAGAAGCAGATGAGATCGCCGAAGAACTGGAAGACCTTCGCCCTGGTCGTCGTGCCCGTCGTCGTGCCAACCAACCGGTTGTGTACGAGAAGCCACGTCGCAACCGGAAAGATGTTGATTATCGCATTATTCGACCCGAACTACAGCCTAACGAAGACTCTGACCACGAAGTGGTTGGCTCTCCATCACGCCGAGGTCGCGGAGGTGGAGGTTGGCAACGTACTTTATTTTCAACCACTGGTCCATTCGGTGGTGGTGGAAATTCGGCAATCCTCGGTGGTCCTGGTGGCCCCGCTGCAGCCGGAGGAGTGGACAGCGATAGCAGTGATGATGAAGGCATGCAACAACCAACCCGCACTGGTCTTGGTCCCAATGGTGCAGTTGCTGCTACACACAACCAGTCGGCCGACACGGCTCAGGCCGCATCTGGCACGCCTGCCAACCTAGGCAAGTTCAATAACAAGCAGGCTTTGGCCGATGCAGATCCCCTGGGGGTGGACATGAATGTCAACTTTGACCATGTCGGTGGTTTGCAAGGACACATTGACCAATTGAAAGAAATGGTGTCATTGCCTTTGCTATACCCGGAGATCTTCCAAAGATTCAAGATAACGCCTCCTCGCGGTGTCCTGTTCCACGGTCCCCCTGGTACTGGTAAGACCCTCATGGCTCGCGCTTTGGCGAACAGCGTTAGTTCGGAAGGACGAAAGGTCACCTTCTACATGAGAAAGGGCGCGGATGCACTGAGCAAATGGGTCGGTGAGGCCGAGCGACAACTTCGACTTCTTTTTGAAGAAGCCCGCAAGAACCAGCCTAGTATCATCTTCTTTGATGAGATTGATGGTAAGTTAGACTCCTCTGAATATGTCGTCTTTTCCATCACTAATAAATTATGTTAGGACTGGCACCGGTAAGATCCAGTAAACAGGAACAGATCCATGCCTCGATCGTCTCAACCCTTCTTGCGTTGATGGATGGCATGGATGGCCGAGGTCAAGTTGTTGTGATTGGTGCTACCAATCGACCCGACTCTGTAGACCCTGCTCTTCGTCGCCCTGGCCGTTTCGACCGTGAATTCTACTTCGCACTGCCCAACCTTGAGGCCCGACGGGCTATTCTTGACATCCACACTAAAGAATGGGATCCTCCGCTCCCAGGAACTATCAAGGATCAGCTCGCGGATATGACAAAGGGCTATGGCGGTGCCGATTTGCGAGCGCTTTGCACAGAAGCTGCAATCAATGCCGTGCAGCGAAGATACCCTCAAATCTACAAATCCGACCAAAAACTCATTATTGACCCCAAGACAATCGATGTTGCCCCCAAAGACTTCATGCTGGCAATCAAAAAAATGGTGCCTTCTTCAGAGCGGTCTACCTCATCTGGTGCGACTGCGCTCCCTCCAAACATCGAACCTCTCCTCCGCCAGCCATTATCTGAAATCAAGTCTTTGCTATCACAAATTCTGCCCCAGCGAAAGAAGCTTACTGCTCTTGAGGAAGCTCAATTTGAAGAGCCAAACGATGGTGAAAGTTTCAGCCGAGAGCTCCTTTTGCAGGAGTTTGATCGTTCACGTGTGTTCCGACCCCGGTTGTTGCTCCGCGGCTCTCACGGCATGGGTCAACAATATCTCGCAGCCGCCTTGTTGCATGTTTTTGAGGGTCTGCACGTGCAAGCATTCGATCTGCCCACCTTGTTGAGTGACTCCACTCGCTCACCCGAGGCCGCTGTCATTCAGCTCTTCACAGAGGTCAAGAGACACAAGCCAAGCGTGATTTACATTCCAAACATCCATTTATGGTCTCAAACAGTCGGACCTGCTGTGATTTCTACCTTTATGGGTCTTCTGCGGTCCGTGCCACCTTCTGACCCTGTTCTCTTGCTCGGAATTCTTGAATCGCAACAAGAGGAGGTTGACGAGGTTTTGTTGAAGAACATGTTTGGATTCTCCAAGAGGAACTTGTTTGATCTACCTGCTCCGAGCCATGAGGCACGACATGAATTCTTCGCAAAAATCATTGAATTCGTCAAAACTCCCCCGAAAGGATTCCCTAACCCAGACAACCGCAAACTTCGTCAATTGGAAGAATTGGAAGTTGCACCCCCGCCTCCCAAGCCTGAGGTTACACTCACCAAGGAGGAACTGAAGGCTCAGAAACGCAAGGATTATCACACCTTGAATCTTCTGAAAATCCGAATTCAACCCATTATGGATCAGGTCAAGAAGTACAAGCGGTTCAGGTCGGGTGTAATTGACGAAGCTCAAATTCGGTACTTGTGGGAAGAGGACAATCCTGATATCATAACCAGCGATCTTCCCCCAGACCAACAAAACATGTTCCGGCCTTATGAGAAAGCGCTTGACAAACACGGTGTGCTGGGTCTTCGTGAAACCTCGACTGGAAAATTCTTCTACAACCTGGAGATTGTGACGATTGAAAAACGTCTCTCAAATGGGTATTACAAACGTCCCATCGACTTTGTGGCGGACATCAAGCGCATGGTCAAAGACAATCGCCAAACCGGTGATCATGAACGCACCCTGCGGTCCAATGAGCTTCTCTCTAATGTGGAGGTTGACATTGCCGGTATTGTTGCAGCTGATCCAGCTCTTATGGCAGAATGCGAACAGGTCTACTTGCGTGAGTTAGAACGCGAGAAAGAGGCAGCAGAGCGTGCTGCACGTGCCCATGAAGAGCGCGTCCAAGAGGAGCGTGCTGAAGAGGAACGTGCCCAGGAAGGAGATGGAGCTGTTTCTGTTCCCGTTCCTGGGTCTACGGATGCACTGCAAAACAACACCGAACAGAATCCAAGTGGCCCAGATCATGCTGTTGATTTATTCCCTGCCAATGGTAATGAGGTTGATGAAAAGAAATCCATATCTCGCCCTTCGACACCTACGAACCAATCGAACTTGAGTTTCGTCAATGGTGTTCATAAAGCCGGTAGCTCAGATACCAAACAGCCTGGTTCCCATGCTGCCGGTGTGAGCAACGGAACAAATGGTGAAGCAGGAGACGGAGACGCCGATGGCGATATCTTCATGTCCAATTCTGATGATCACTCGGGTAGCAAGGACACACAGGGTAGCTCATTCGGACCATCCGCGCAACCAAAGCCTCCATACTCTCACACTGCACCTTCGCAGCAGGTTCGCCGAGAATCTGGGCTCTCTAGCTTCTCTCAGCGAGGCCCCATGACTCCAATGGCTCCTGGTTCCCAGCCTGCCGATTACACCAACGAAGCATCCACTACTCAGACGACTTCTGACAAAAAGTCCTCGGAGCATCTGTCAAATCAACAATATAACACCCAAAGTCCTCATGTCGCAAGAATTGAATTCCCCGACCTCACCTTATACCCAGACCGTGTGACCCAAGAAGACCACTTGCCTGATACTCAACCAAGCCAGAATTCTCCCCGACTCCGGGACAACGCAGACACTCAGGAGAACAGCCTCCTCAATGGCAGCCAATCGCAAGCAAAGCCGCAACCTCCGCTGTTCGATGCGCCGAACTTGTCAGCGGGCAATTCTATCAATCTGCAACCAATCGTCCAAGAAGAACCCCATGAGCCATTCGTCCTTGATCTCGATGTTGTTGAGCGGCTACATGAACAGCTCACCTTGTCGACCAGTGGTTTCTCCGTGGAGCAATTGGAACAGGTCAACACCAATCTAATGGATTACGTGTGGCACATGCGTGGAGAATGGAACCGAACGGTTGTTGCTGACGGTCTTGGAAAAACCTACAATGATGTCCTCGAAGATATGCAGGCGATGCAGGAGATCGGACCCATCAGTCAAACAACCAAGGACATACTAGCCAATCTGAGCTTCTTCCCTTGACAGCTTAAAAGTGGTTTTTCCCTTCTATACCTCTCTTTTTTTCCCTCCCTTTTATTACTCTGTCAATATGTTGACGTGAACTCAATATTCCCCTTTGATCGATGGTTTCCTTTGTGGCGAGATGGATGGATGGAGCAATATGTCTACTACCCAATTTTTTATTGTTTTTTTCTTTCTTTCTTGTTTGTATGATTTCAGTAAGCGCTTCATTTGCAATGTATGTAGACTACGAAAATAATGGTCACAAAGTTCCTCTCTTGAATATTTTGAATATTTTCTAAGTACATATGTAGTTAGGTATTGTAGAAGTCCATCGACAATTCTCATTTCTTGGCTAAACTATTAATGTAACTGCAAGATCCCATATATAAAAAGAGCGAAGAAGTCGAAAGTCGAAAAAAGAAGTATAAATAAGGAAAGGGAAACATGTGACGTGACCCACTAAAACACCCTGGCCTTTCGAGCTTGACCCGCGACTCTCTTTCGCCCTTCCACATACACCACCACATTATACCTTTTAGAATTGGGGATTGCTTTGAATATTGGAATTAGACCTTTATTCAATATCTCCCTAATCCTTATACCAAAAAAAATACAAAAAACAAAAACAACGACAGAATGTTCGACGTAGACTGGCTCAGTCTCGCCGTCCCACTCGCCTATCTAGGCATCCTCTTGGGATCACTCGCCACATTTTCCTCTCTCTACCGCAAGCGCAAGGCCCGTACGTGAATAGCTCTGCGCCTTTTTGAAAGGCTCAATCTTCTCCCTTCCCCTGAACATTGATACCGCATCAGCGTGTCCAATTGCCAATCTTGAAGACTAACGCATCATTCTGAACTTCTATAGAGAAGGCCGCGTCCCTGGAACCATGGTTCCCCGCCCATATTCAGCGCGATATCTACTTCTCTCTCATGCACCTTGAACCAACATCCACACAAGAAAAGAAGGCCCCCGCCATCCCCGACTCCATCTTCAAGGCTGCTCTCCTCCGTCGCGCAGCAGAGGACATCCGTCGCATCATGGCCCTTCGCAGCCAAAAGCAGGCTCTTTCTACATTACTGCAGCGTGGTAGTGTGGGCGATGATTTGTGGCAGCGATTCCAGCGTGCGGAGAAGGAAATGGAAGATGAGGTTAAAGATGTTGTTTCCGAGGTATGATTCTGTCCGGCAGAATGTGAGTCATTGAACATACTAACTTTAAAAAGGCAAATGCCTACGTCGCCGGTTGGGGCCAGACCATCTTCCAGTCCGCTAACGAGATGATGAACAACGATATTTACCGCAAGCGCATGGAAGAGCAAGCTTCAAAGGTGGCCGAGGAACGCAAGTGGTGGGACAAGAAGAAGTCCAGCATTCAGGAGGGTTTCATGAAGGAGTTGGAGGGAAATTCTTCCACAGCGACTAAGACTACCTCTGCTTCAACGACTACTAAGGACTTCGATAGTGCGCCCACGACCTCTGCTGCCCCTGGGGCTTCTGTCCAGGGGAGTGATGACGATGCGGTTCTCGTTGAGGCTGAGACTTCGCCCAATACACCTGCTTCTCCGCCGAGTGCGAAGAAAAAGAAGGGCAAGAGCAAGAAATAGAGGTATTGTTTTGTACTTTTTATTTGAGTTTTGGAACACGTCTGCGAGGTTTGAGATATGGGTCTTGCATTACGAGGAATTACTTTATTATATACCATTTCATCTTCTTGCCTCGGTGTTTGAAATATCATGGGTTTCCTTTTTTTCTTTTTCCATCTGTCGTGGATAAAGTAGAGTAAAGTATGTAATTGGATATAATAATATACATAGCTCCAGTTTTGAGCGTGAAACAAAGCCCTAAACGCCGTTCATGCTTTCAGACTGTCACAACACAAATCAATGTGACAGACATGATTAATTACAGAAGCTTGCTATCGTGCAACCCCAAAGGTGACCCCAAGTCGATCTGCTGAGACAACATCTCCTTCGCCGCGACCTCGAGTTTACCCTCGATTTGGGCAGGGTCCAAGTCATCTGTTTTGCTCAACACAACACGTAGTAGGCTGGCCATGATCTCCATTTGATATTGCTTCATTTCATCTGGATCCAACTGCTCAATACTCAATCCCTGCACGCGCAGGCTTTCGGCTTTGCGGTCACTCAGCAGCTTCAGCAAACGGGTAACTTGGCCGATATTCTCCTTGCTTCGCGGGGTGGAAGACAAGCGGCGGAGACGCCGCTTCGGGGTATCGGCTGGTACACCAGCCAGGCGCGCAACCTGAAGCACGATCATGCGGACCGTGGTTTCGTCAGGTGCAAAACCAAAGACGGATCGCATTGAGTGGATGGCGACGAGTGTGCCAGAGACGTCTTTCGAGAGACAGAAGCATCTTACAATCTGGTCATATAGATTCTTGGACATCTGTTCTTGTGTGGCTTTCTGGTTGGCGGGGGATAACTTCGAGTACCAGGACATCATGTTGGCATATAATTGCCGTGCGGATGGGAAACCAATGTCAAAGGCAGTGCGCCCGCGATCGAATTGGATTTTGGCGCAGTCCCAAAGGCAGGCATATGTTTCCAAGTCGGGCCGGATGGCGACAGACATGTTCTGATATTTGGACCAGAGGGCTCGCACATTTTGTTTTCGGAGTTCGGCGAATAGAAGATGGTTCATGAAGTAGGAATTGGGTCTAATCTGGGCATCTCCAAGGCATTTGACCAGGTATTTGACCATGTCATCATCGCCGCGGCGTGTATAATGTAGAAGGAGAATGGAAAATGTCTCGATGCTTGCAGGTGGAACATCTCTCTGCATGAAACGAGGCATTCGGGATTCTGCCTCATGTGTAACTTGAAGCTTGGGAGAAATCTCGGTTGGTTGGAAACGCTTCCATACTGCATCGATGCGGTGTTGGATCATGGCCCATGCGAGGCGCTCTGCCTTATCGCGCGCAAGTTTGTTTCCTTCGCGGAGCCAGCCCGCAATGAGTCCATTCAAGTGCTTGCTATCCGGCTTGACACCGCGCTCATACATGAGCTCAATGACTAGCGCGGCAGAGTCGACTTCACCCATACCAATAAGCTTCTTCATCCAGCTGGCATAGAAGAACCGGTTCTGGAACCGACGAGGTAAGACCTTAAGTGCAGACAATGAAACTTTGTTTACAGCATGTTCGTCAATGCTCGATGCGTGAAGGTTCCCCGCCAGGCCGAGGGCAGCTTTGTACAAAGCAGTAGAATCATTGGCCGGGTCTTGTCCTGTCACCATCATATCTTTGAAGATTGCAACAGCAGTATCCAATCGGCCCGCCGTAAGAAGGCCAATGCTGACCTGGTCGTAATCTTCCATGGTCATTTCTGAGCCCAAGAATATCTTCAATTGCAGATAAAGGGCCCAGGCTTTTACTTCGGCCTCCTTCCCGGCCAACCTTCCCCATGCTATGATGACTGGGATAAGCACCCGCGGTTGGCGGGTCCGGTCGTTTGCCAGAAAGGCCAGGGCAATATCCTGCGCTCTCTGCGGGTTGTTATCCGCGGCAAACAACCTCACTCCAAGTTTCCAGTATTCTTCTAAGTCCTCTTTCTTTTGAGAGAGCTCGGCCTGGTATGCCTCCCATTGCTCCAAGGCAAGGCTGGTGGCACTGGCGTCATGTAGAGATGCGATATAAAATAAGATTTGGGGCGTAGTGAGTTCTTGTCCGAGTGATTTGGCATCTTGGACTAGAATTTGCAGATGCGTTGATCGTAGAGCCTGATCAGACTCTCCAATTGCTTGCGTATTCCACAACGCTTCCAGTGCCCTCTCGGGCATAATGGTCAAAAAGTCAGGAACGGTCTGCTTGCACCTTCGGTACCATTTCCACAAATCTTGTCGAGACCGCTCGTCGGACATCTTCTCTTGGAATTGTCGTAAAGAATTGTTGAATTTGAGAGCATATGGGTGTAGATCTGCGCCCGCCTTCCTCGCTGCGGCAGACCGTTTTGCTGTGATCATTCTCCTTTGTTTGACGCCATCCTCCCAGTTCTCTTGTTCCATCGCGAGGCCTTCGAATTCTTCCCGTAGCATATCATCAAGCTCTTTGTCGAAAACCTGATCCAACCCAGGTTGGTCCTCGGGATCGGGATTTTCCTCGTCGAACTTTCGAAGAGCTTCTAAAGCAATTTTCCTATCCTCCTCTGGCAGACTCTTGATGAAGGGGCTGTTGGGAGCGAAAGGCCCCTCCTCCAAAACCTTCAATTCCTCCTCAAGCTTCGTAAGCTCTTTTTCGACCCCCTCTCGCTCTTCGTTATCCTCGGCCTCAGGGTCAACCTTCCGCCTTTTTTTGCTGTCGAGCGATTCCTGTTCGTAGAATGTCACTTTGTCGTTGGGTCCGCCATAATCAAGACGCCGCGGAGGTGCGGCGGAAAAGGCCCGGCGTGGAGCGCGTGTCGCAGGGCTGCGGGCGACATGCTGACACCATCGGGCTCCTTGAATAGCCTGGCGCAGCATGAAGTCTATAATCAATCGGTCATTGAACTCGAAAGAGCAGAAGTGGTGATGAAGTGCAGAAGTTGAGATTCGGAAGAGAACCAATTACCGCCTGATTGGGTTTAGCGTGTATCGCGCTTCCGCCCTTGAAGTCATCCCCAGTTGCGACAAGTTTCTCTTTTACAAAGCAACATGGACCAAATTGGGTTTGATGGTGCCTTGGGCTTGTCGAATGACAAGTCTCAGAATTTGGTACGTCTTAGGATCCTGAACTGCAGTGCCGCGCTAACAAAATTTCCCAGGGTGCTTACGTCTACCAACCACCAAAACACGGAAAAGCAGCAGGCGAGCGACCCTCAAAGCGTCGCAAAGTTTCCTCGGGGGCCACCTTGGACGAGAAACGAAATGCACAACGTTTTGTATTGCTTTTAGACGGAGAAGAGAATTCCGAGTCTGTTCAATTGCGATACAATACCTATAAGAAGCTATGGTCAAAGCAGGAGAACAAGATCCAGGTCAGTTGGTCAAATGAAGGAAACTCATGGTACTCAGAGACTTACATAGTCTCCAGGCTATTCTTGAGGATGTTGATGCTGGAGTTTTGACAGACGTCTTGTCCTTTGTTAGAGAAACCTCACCTCAGACGTATGTTCATATTCCAAACGAAACCCACGAATGCATGCTAACGGGGAGTACAGTTGCAATGGATGCATCCCCACGGCGTTGGTTACGGTTGGGTCCAATGTGTCTTCACTTAGCAGACTGCTATCACGGCTTAATGACCAATTGATATCGACAGAAGAGGGCAGTGTGGTGGTACTGGAATCAGGTGATGCTCCTAACTTGAAAACAACATTGAAGAACATCATCCGGGCTACCGTCACCAATACGGATGGCAATGACGGCTACCAAAAGTTCCTCACAGACCGTGCCGTAAGTTTTCATATCACGAAACTCGCGTCAGCTCAATAATTAATTAATAACGAATAGGGACCTCGACTACTCGGTTATGATCTTGACCTTCTCCACGACTATGTACAAAGAAAGGGGACTAAGAAACTGGTTCTCGCTCTTCGGGATTCCGAAGCTTTTGATCCTGGACTTTTGACGGACCTATTGTCCCTCTTCAAGTACGATTGGCATTCACATCCCACTATAATTTTTCTTGCTGACTCTTCACTAGATCATGGCTCGATCGCATCCCATTCACTGTCTTGCTTGGTATTTCAACCTCGGTGGAGCTCTTCGAAGGTAGACTGCCTCGCTCGTGTGTTGCTTTATTACGAGGAAAGCATTTTGAGGTCCAAGAGGCCGGAAACTGCGTGGACCGGATATATGAGTCTCTACAAACTGACACAAATACCCAATTATGGCTGGGTCGCAATATTACCAGCACTCTCTTCGAAAACACAAGCGATTATTTCCAAAGTCCGGAGGCATTTAGTCGCATGGTCAAGGTATGAGCCTTTTCAACTGGCATCCAACCTCAATATTCTAACATGTACAGTATTCGTACATGTCTCATTTCTTCGCAAACCCTCTGGCGGTATTATTTGCCAACCCGGCTCCTACGGCTCTCACTCAAAGCAAGCTTTGTGAAGCCATCAGAAATTTGCCCTCATTCCGAATGTAAGCATATCCAAATCTTGACTCAATACGCACCAGCTGATACTCCCTCAGGTTCTGTGAGGATCTAGTGGAAGAAGGATCTGGCAAGCAAGTACGAGACATGATTGAAAATGACGAATATCTGATCCAACAAACGATCAAGTCCGTCGATGCCGGCCAGCAAATAATGCGAAAACTCTTTCAAACAGTTCGTGTCGTACATGCCTGTCTTCAATATACACAAACTGGGAAGAAGATCAATGTGTCTGACCTTTCTGTGCGTGCGCTCTGTGGTGAGCTCTACGAGTCCAATGTTATGGAAGAAATGATGGCCACTACGAAGACGTTGGACTCCGACAAACTGCTTGAACTCATTTCGCGTTTGCGCCAGATTATACACAGCCCAGAAGCAGAGCAAATCCTGCAAGATCTCGGAACTCTATTGGAATCATCCCCAGATTCTGGTCCGCTGCGCAGTGGATACAATATTAATAGCACTGTCACCAAAACCACTGTGGTTCAACAGCGTATCCAGCTAACCAAGGGGATAGCTGAACAATCGGAACAGGACTTTGAATACACCACGATTGTTGACCGACTGGTTGCGCTTCTGCAAGAACATCTGACGGAAACTTTGATCAACCCCCAAGATTTGTTCCTACACGAGGCCTTCTTGTTTGATTTGAGGAGTCCATTGAAGGAAACATTTGGTCCTCGCCCCCGCTTTGCAATCGAACGTGCGCTTGCCACTCCGTTTGACTACCTGCTTTCCTCGACGATTGACACTACCACCAAAGTTTCAGCCAAACAGCCTGCCACGGCGATTCTATATCAACTATATCTCGATTCAGGCGCCATGGTGAACGTTCATGATCTCTGGCAGGCTTTCCTTGGCGTGTTCGAAACCGATCAGGGTAAATCCTGCGATGACCGAGTTGTGATGTCTTTGTTCTATAGTGCTCTCTCAGAGCTCAAGGCATTTGGTGTAGTCAAGAACAGTCGGAAGAAGACTGATCATTTGGCTAAATGTGCGTGGATGGGACTCTAGTTCGACATTGGCATCCAAATAGAATTCATGGCATATCATATTTCTGAAATAGGGGTATCACGGACATAAAAATACAAGCTAGTTGGAGTTGATTGAGTCTGCAGAGAATCCCAGCGTCTCGCAGACACGCAAAGATTTCAGTTCTCAATCAATAGGTCGCTGAATGATGTCGTCGCTGCCAATCGGCTGTCCACTATCGCTAAAGACCATAGCTTCTCTCCTTCGTCGGCGCTGTGCTTGATCTTCAGCACTTCCTTCTTGCGGTCGACGGGGACTTCGACCAAATGTACCTCCTGCCTCATCTGCATCTACCATCCATATATCACTGTCGGCATCATCATCATCCTCCTCGTCATGGTCATTTTCTTCTATCATGCTGCCCATCAACCCATGCTTGCGCAACTGCTTGACCCCATCCGGATGTGAGGAAAGTATGCTGAATATCGAACTCATGACTGCATCATCTGACCACCAGGTTTTCATGAGAATCACCACGTCCCGTCGGCGAGAAGGCTCGGCCAACGCACATGGGAAAGGATACCTGCAGAGCCACCGGCTGATGATCCCCGCTTCCAACGCATCGGGTACGTTCTCCGGCAACAATAGGTTCAAGATATTGAGCGCCTTTTTTTCTCCCATAGGTCTTGTCTTTGGTAGGATGGGCGAGTTTGTCGTTGTGGTCTTTTCAACATGTTCTTCTAGGAAATTGCAGAGGCAATTGATTAGAGCGGTAAAGGTGGGAAGGTCGGCAAGTCGCCCACAAATCGAAGTACGAGTGACTGTAAAGCTTTAGAATCACTCAAATAGTTCCCAGATAGGCAAGCTTAATGACATACGGGCTCGATTGGACACTAGAAAGTTCAATGCATTCAAAGCTCGAGCTTGTTGGACTTTGTTTCTGGATGCCAGTTCCTCCAAGAGCAAGTCACGAGTGTCTCCCTTGGTGGATCTTTCTGAAATAATGCGCAAGGCCCTGAAAGATATTAGTCGATTTGATAACGAGATTGGGATGATGTTTTTATAGCGTACGCAGCCCGGAGGTCATGGCTCGTGCTTTGAGAAAGCTTTAAGAGTGTATTTAAATTGAGAGCTTCGTGGCGTGTTAGCAGGGCGACGCATATGCGACAGATTTTCTCACACCTTCTTCTGTCCCTTCGCTAATGATCTTGTCTTCCTTTTCAACATGTTTGATTTCTGTCAGATCAACGACTTGACGGAGGTCTGTAGCGATGCCACGGACGGCGAAGAATAATGAGATACCTGTGAGAGTCAATATCGTGTAACTAAATCAATCCAAAGCGAATAAATTCCATACCTAGGCAGAGCCATAGCACACCGTCCCCAGAGAAGGGAGCCATGGTGATTGAGGAAGTTGGAGATGCGGAGAACACAACCGGCAGAATCTTAATCGGCGCAAGCCGCGGAGGCGGTGAACCTAATTTTTTTGATGAGAATCACGACAGGGAAAAAACTACTACCAACTCTCAAATCCAAGACCACACAATGCCACCTTCTCAGCTAAAGCAGCTGAAGGCCTCACTCCGTGATAACGGAGTGCTTGGTCCCCAGAAGTCCAAGAAAGAAAAACGCCAAAATGCAAAAACCGGCGTCGGTGCGAAGAATCGCAACCAGCGTGAGGTCGCCTTGCAAGCCATTCGCGATCGATTCAACCCGTTCGAGATCAAATCAATCAACAAATCGAGCAAGTTCGATGTCACAACTCGAGATGGAAACACAACTGCTGGAGGGGGTGCTCGTCCAGGTGTTACCAAATCTTTAGGTGAAGAAAGAGTATGCCGATCTAACTCCCTCAAGCGCTGTAGGCATAAATCTGACTCTATTTTGTTTAGCGCCGCGCCACTCTTTTGAAAGAGATGAACAGTCGCAACAAGATCGGCGGTCTTGTCGATCGCCGATTCGGTGAAAACGATCCCACCATGACTCCCGAGGAACGGGCCGCCGAGAGATTTGCTCGCGAGAGCCAGCGCAAGATGCGCAAGGAATCCATGTTCAACCTCGAGGACGACGAGGAAGAGATGCAGCTTACTCACATGGGTCAGTCTTTGACGTTTGACGGGCCCAACCAAGATGACTTCGATGCGGGAGACTTGGAGGAAGAGCAATCCGACGATGAGGCCTCGCGCAAGCGGAAGCGATTCCCCGACGGAGAGGAAGGTCAGGACGAAGACCAGGAAGACTTCATCGACTATGAGGATGGAGAAGAGCAACCGGGGCGCAAGAAGACCAAGGCCGAGGTCATGAAGGAAGTCATTGCCAAGTCCAAATTCTACAAGGCAGAGCGACAACAGCTGAAGGACGATGATGAAGATTTGCGAGAGGCGCTTGATAAGGAACTTCCCGATCTCTTTGACGCCCTGCGCGGCATGAAGGCTCCTTCTAAGGCAGAGGCCCCCAAGCAAGACTTCTCGGAGATGAACCCAGAGCGAGCTGCCATGCTGGAGCAGTCGCAAAATAAGGATCCAGAGAAGGAGTACGACCAGCGCCTCAGACAGATGACATTCGATCAGCGATCAAAGCCCACGGATCGCACCAAGACCGAAGAGGAGAAGGCGGAGGAAGAGGCTGAGCGACTCAAAAAGCTGGAGAGCGACCGTCTCCGCAGAATGCGCGGAGAGCAACTCACTGACGACGAGGATGAAAATATGGACATGGATGAACTTCCGGAAGATGACGACGAGTCAGAGATCGACGATGCTACGCATTTCGGCCTTCCGGCCTTCTCTGCTGATCCTCGTCCGGAAATGGCTGTTGAAGATGAGGATGATTTCATCATTGATGACGATCTGGTCGAAACAAATTCCAATGCCAGTCTCGAAATTGGCGAGAGTGACATTGAGGAAGACTCATCAGACGACGAGTCTGAAGGGCCAGATGGAGAGGACGAGCTCATTAACGGCATGACGCTACCAACAGATGCTTTCGCTACTGCTTCGACTGCTATTGAAGTCAACAAGGAATCGAACGGAAAGCTCGCGTTCACCTATCCTTGTCCCAAGGACCATGACAGCTTCCTGGCTATCGTTAAAAACGTGCCTGTCGAGGAAATCCCCACAGTCATTCAACGCATTCGTGCCCTGCACCACCCTCGCCTCAAGCCCGGCAACAAGGACAAGCTTGGTCGATTCGCTGAGGTACTTGTTGAGCATGTCTCCTACATGGCGAACGAGGATGAACAACCTCCATTTGCCATCCTTGAAAACATCATCCGTCACATCCATTCTTTGGCTAAGATGCATCCTTTGAACGTGACCATCGCGTGTCGAGCCCGCCTTCGTGAAATTGGCAAGGAACGTCCACTCAACCTTCTTCCTGGCGACCTCATTCTGCTTACCGCTGTCTCAACCATCTTCCCTACATCCGATCACTTCCACTCAACGGTCACACCCGCCCATCTCTGCCTAGCTCGATACCTGGGCCAGTGCTCTATAACCTCCCTCGTAGATCTTGCGCATGGTGCATACGCGTCCAGTCTGTGCCTCCAATACCAGACCATCTCCAAGAGATACATGCCCGAGTTTATCAACTATACTCTGAATGCGATCTCCAACCTGGCCCCAACAGAGATTGCCACCAAGTCCGGAGCCTTCCCTTACAGGAAGTCACAGGAATCCGTACAGCTTGTGTCCTCCAAAAAGGCCACACCCCGCAAGCTGCAATTCCGTGATTTGACCACCTCTTCCTCCGATCATCAGGCCCAGGAAGACCTCAAGATCTCCCTCCTAAACACCTTCGTGTCCCTCCTCGGTTCCGCATCCGACACCTGGGCCGAGAAATCCGCCTTCATCGAGATCTTCACGCCAGTTCGCACTGTCCTAAAACAGCTCCGCTCATCTCTCAAGAGCAAGGTCTACGCGGCAACCCGCGACATCATCCAAAGCGTCTTGAACAAGATCGATGCCCAGCTCGCACAAGCACGTCTCGTCCGCCGCCCTCTCTTCCTGCACAACCACAAACCCCTCGCAATCAAGACGGCCATCCCTAAATTCGAGGAGAACTTCAACCCGGACAAGCACTACGACCCGGATCGCGAGCGCGCCGAGTCCAACCGTCTCAAGAAAGAGTTCAAGCGCGAGAAGAAGGGCGCTATGCGCGAGCTCCGCAAGGATGCCAGCTTTATTGCTCGCGAGAAATTGCGCGAGAAGAAAGAGCGCGATGCAGAGTACGAGACCAAGTACCGTCGTCTCGTTGCAGAGATCCAGAGCCAGGAGGGCCGTGCTGCAAACGAATACGAGCGCGCGCGTGGCAGGAAGTAAGCTGGGGGTTTTGTTCTTTTATATATCACACTTTGCACATTTGGGCTGGTATATACTTCATTTATCTGGCGTAAGGCTGGGAATAAAAGTCATGTTCGTGAGATAATATATCATCGGTTGGTCCCGTAGAAGCAGATCTTGCAGAGGCTACGTAGGGGTTCTTTCATAATTAAGGCGTGGGACATGTCCACGCAAGTTAAGGGACCATTGCTTGTAGCTTATGATCGCCATATATGCTACTAGACACCTAAGCGCTACTGCTTTAAATCCACACCAATCGAAGTCAAATAACGACAACGAACGCGCTGTTCCTGCGAAACAGACTCCATCTTAGTCTCACCCGTGCGGAAGAAAATTCGACGATAAGCATCGGCGCCCTGCCCCCAAGTCTTCCATTCCGGACTCGACCCAAGACGACGTGTATTCGGATCCAGCGATACAATGAAACTTGTCCAGTAAGCCTGCATCACTGGAACGATAGCCGCATTAGTAGTATAGTACGAGGCTGGAGCACCGCCGCCGGTATTCTCAGGGCCCCAGATTGAGTTCACTTCGACTGTGTGATACGTGCCACACCCCGAGGCTTCGTTGGCCTGATCTTGGACTGCATAGTGGTAGTTCCAGCTTGAAATACCGGCTGCAGCATAGATGGAGGATAGGTCAATTCCAGGACAGATGTAGCGTATCTCGCCGTATGCTGTGCTTGCAGGACGCCAATAGGGGCCTGCGTCGGGAAATGCCATTGTTTGGTTTGGAGTGAGATAGATGCTGTTGATTTTGGATAATTGAGCTTGAGTGATGAATGGAAATTGGTTCTGGATGAATCTATCGGCTGCGTCGACGCTGGCGACACTTTTGGTAACGAACTTGGTTCCTTCGTTTGTGTCGTCACCGAAGATCACTGGTACTTTGATGAACTTGCCTTCGTGAAAGAGCCTGTATGTGTAGTCGGGCACCAGATCTTCGTCAATTGTTGGGCCGTAGAGAAATAGTGGTGGGCCTTTTGCCCCTGGGTAGGGTCGGTTGATGTTCTTCCTTTGTAAGGCACTGACATCCAGGTTCCGCAGGCAAGTGAGTGTATCTTGGCTGTTGCTGCATCCAGTGGCAGTCACCAGCTCATTGTATCCAAATTGAGCTTCAGTTACGTTTAGCATCAAGCCAAAGCTTTGGGATTCGGCGGCTGCCGCGACAAAGAGACCTTCGTCTTTGCCTCCGTATGCTGATAGCATGAGAGTTATCGAGGCAGCACCTGCGCTATCACCACCAATGACAACATGGTCGGGATTTCCACCAAACTAGAGAGCAGTGTCAAACAAATGTTCAGAGAACTGATTAGAATATGGGCTCGGGCAAGTGAAGAGTGACAACTCGACCTACCTTGCTGATGTGCTTATGAACCCACTCAAGTGCCTTGCGCTGATCTTTCAACCCATTGTTTAGACTTGCTCTGGTCTCAATTTCCTTTCCTGCGAGGAAGCCGTACGGCCCTACCCGGTAGTTGAAAGTGACCACCACGATATTGTCTCCCGACGCCTTGATCAAGCCAGTGCCATTATAGTTAGCATTCGAGTTCTGTGCAAAGCCCCCTCCCTGGATCCAAAAGAAAACTGGCAGTTTCTTTGAGCCTGCTGCGCCCGCGGGGGCAAAGACATCTAGGAACAGACAGTCCTCCGAGGTCCCTGAAGGGACGGTCAGGTCTTCGCTCGCTGCTGTAGGAATGCAAATATTTCTATGCTATAGCAGAATCAGCAAAGGTTCTTCTCTCACTTGACTAATTCATGTATACCTGGTTTGCCTGTTGAACTCCTTGTACAGGCAGAGGATCGTGAGGCGCCGCAAACCGCAACGGTCCTATGGGAGGAGCAGCATAGCGCATGCCTAGCCACTGTGTGACTCCAGATAATGTACGACCCTCATAGCTAGTGTAGCCAAGGTTAACTGTAGAAGCCGATGCTAGGGATAGCAAAGAAAAAAATGACCAGAAAATAGCCATAGTGACCTAGGTCCGATTCTGAACCGGTCGACTCCATGACTTTAAAAGGGACTTCGGGCCTAGAAGAAGACCCGATCCCTGTCAAACAAAAGTTACGGTGACAACGCAGATGTCTCATGGCGACAAAGCTGATCGTTACTGTAAGCTGACGGTTGCAGGCAATAAAATTGGATAGGTGCATATGATTGCATACGATTGATGTTTGTAAACAGTAAGCAGTAAGGGAGAGAGTGGGGGCGGTTTCCCCGCAAAACCCTAATTCGGCTTTTTTCTCTGTCCGCCTTCGGCCTTACTGTTCTCCTTCTCTCTTCTTTTGCTTCTGGACCTTTGACCCTTGTCTAGACCATTCTTAATCTTGGTAATCATGTCTTCCGATGAGGATGATTACATGAATATGGTCATCGAGGAACCAACTCAAAAAGAAACTTTTACACAAAAAAAGCGCCGTGAGCAACGAGAGGTACTGTCCCCATTCTACCAAACACTGTCATATTGCTTTCAGCACAGATCTCAATACACCCGGCCTCCAGCCCCTAGCTAATCATACTATTTCCCAAAAGGCCGAAGCCCGAGGTCGAGTCCTTTCCAAAGCAGAACGCGCCGCCCAAGAAGCCGCCCGCCGCGATGAAGCTCTCGCAACCAGCACCCTCAACCCAACCAACAAGGGATTCCAAATGATGGCCAAGCTAGGCTTCAAACCCGGCGAAGCACTAGGCAAACGCACACCCGTCACCGACACCGACACCGACACCGAATCCAAAATACGCTCCGAGCCCCTCAACCTCATCTTTAAAGAGAACCGCGGCGGAATTGGTCTGGACACGGAGAAAAAGCGCAAAATACGCGAGGAGGCTGAAGAGGCTTCGAAGAAGATTAAGTACGAGGAGGGAACGTATCGCGATCGTGTGCGCGAGGAGCGGGAATTAAAACGGACGGAGGCGCAAGTGCGCGCTGCGCAGAAGGTTGCTGAGCGGTTGGATGCCGAGGAAGAGACTGAGGCCATGGAAAATTCGGACGAGTCTTCTAAACCTGATGGTGCAGACGGATCGGCGAAGCGCAAGCCGGTTAAACTCACGTCACAAGTCAATATTCTTTACCGTGGTCTTGTTCGCGAGCGCGAAAAGCATGATAATGACCGGCAAGCGCGCCACGCTATGCAATCCTCGTTGCCGTCGTCTTTCTTCCCGAAAGCGAATTTACCGGAATACGATGACCCAACTCTGGAACGGGATGATAAGAAGGCTCTAGGACAACTTGATCAGCACACATCGGCGCTGGAGATCGAGCTCGAAGAAGAAGATGAAGAGCTTGATGCATTCAATGCGCTTGATCCATCTGAGCGGCTGCACAAGCTGGTTTTGTATTTACGCGAGAAACATCGGTACTGTTTCTGGTGTAAGTACGCTTATGAGTCGGCGGAGGAGTTGGAGGGATGTCCCGGTCTTACGGAGGAAGATCACGATTGATCTAGGTATCTTATGTTACGAGAATCGATGATGAAATCGCAAAAGGTATATCTTCATTATAAACATTCAGCTTGGGGTCCTCCGGTTAAAACCATAATATACACGAGGTCCTTGGTATCATAAAACAAATCACTAACAATCGCAACAGGAATCAATGTGTATGTCAAATGCACATACTCAAAAAGCAGAAACAGAACAAAACGATGCTTAGAGGCAGCTATGCAGATATGCATAGATGTATATGTCGTATACATTCTCAAGCAACCCGATCCACAAGCTCCTCCACCGAGCGATTCTTGCACTTCTGCAACATCTGATAACACCCCTCACAAACCCGCAGACAACAGAACACGCACCGATGCCGAATCTCGGTGTCAAACTTCTGACAGGTCATGCACGGCATTGGGCACCACGTGTTCTGCGCCACCGGCATCGCGCGGTGCTCCTGGTAGCAGGTCAAGTGAATCTTGTTCAGCTCCGGTGCGACAGGTTCAACCTCCGGCAGGACAAAGGGGGACGGTGCCTCCTCACGCGCAGATGGGATCTGGGGTGGATCCGCGCTATCCGGGGTTGGGATGAAATCTTCCAATTGAGGACTTGGATCGTTCACAATTTGAGGCACAGTTTGAGGCACTGGTGCGGGGGAAGACTCCAATGGCGGGGATGGTTCCTGGACTCTCAGATCGGGCTGAGAGATCTTGGAGCGCATTCCTCTTGTTCGGGGGGAGGGCGCGGAAGCTGGGGCTGGGGCGGGCACGGGAACGGGAACCCGCTGGACTGGGCGCCTCTCTGGGACATCATGAATTGGGGGAAAGTAGGGGTTGTCTGTGAGTTGGGATGGAGCTGGAATTGCGGGGAGGCCTTGGGGAGGCGCGGGGAGTTCCTTGTTTGGCGGTGGTGGGAGCTTTGGTAGTGGGACTGGTTTGACGGTTGGGGTTGAATCGTCGGGCACAGATTCCGTGGATTTCTTGCTGTGGAAAGAGAATTGTGATTTGGCTGCAGATGACTTCATTGCTGTCAGGGATGGGACGCGAAGGCCGCGGGGGCGCTTCTCCGAGTCAAAAATTGCCATTTTTGTTTTTTTTTGTTTTTTGTTTTTCGTGAATATGTGGTTTGTATATAAGATAACGACGCCACCGATTAGGGCTATATGAGAATCAGAGATAGTCCCTAACAAGAATCGAGAATAATAGAGGGCAGGCAAATATAATCAAGAGAGAGAGAAGAAGAAGAACAAGAAAAGAAAGAGATGAGATGAAAAGAAAAGAAAGAGATGAGATGAAAAGAAAAGAGAGAAAAAAGTCGACACCGATGCGGACCAATGTTAATCTCCAGATGCAGCAGGTTTCGCTGTTTAGATTATTATCCACTATCGCTTTCCTAGGTACGAGTTCGTACCTAATGAGAGGTATAGCTATCTAGTAAATATCTCTGATGTTTGCAGTGAATATTCTATTAAATCATACGAGTCGATCTTACATTCCGATGTGTTCAGCGGCGTAGAATAATATGATTGTCGAAGTGTTCACCTTCAATTAAAACTCATATCTTGTTTCAGCCTTCAGTGGGGGCGTAAGAAGGCGCTAAGGAAAATAGATCTATCCATATTCATTTCTTATCCTTGGAAGATGATAATTTAGTTATTTCTGTGTAACCAATGATTTCTTATGTATGTGTGTATGTGTTTCTGATGTGAATGAAATACCCCCTGAACCCGGAATCGGACTCACAACATTCTTGCGTTCTGTGATCCTGATTTCTCTACAATAATCTAAAATTACTTACTCCGTAGCAGGAGCATGTATCGAAAATGAAAATCGACCTCCGTCTTCAGCCATTGAGTATCTAGTGGCTTGATGTCGATCTCGAGTTCTCAATGTCATCATTCACCCCTATACGGCCGATCCTTCTACTTTGTACAACAAAGTACGCGTTGTACAAAGTACGGAGTACTATCATGCGATGTACAACTCCAACAAATATGGTAGACAAATACTTTTAGGGTATATTTTAACTGATAAGCAAATATTTTGTCCATTCAGCGATCCTCAGAGACAGGTATGTACGACCTGCGTTCTCGCGCAGCCTATAACGAATGGTCAGTGCTTGGTCTGCAACCTACAATATTGTACTACAACCACTCTTGTAGCCTGATCAACCTACCTCAACATATCGCTCAATCCAAGGCTTGCAGGCAGCCCAAGCCAATAATCCTCCCGTAGCAAATATAAATATAAACACTACCGCCTCATCCTTCCGCGAGTCTCGTTCTATTTTGGTCAGCGCATGCCTTCAATTCGTCCGAAACACATGACACATACGGAAGCAGGTGGTATACACATCGTCCTCTTTCGCACCCTTACACGTCGGCAGCTCATAGTCTAGACAGAACTTGCGATTGCAGTCATTGCAGCTGAGCGATCGGTACTTTTGCGCGCGCTTGATGTATTCATCCGTGTGTTCAAGCTCCGAGCTCGCAAAGGTTCGTTCGTAGAAGTGGAGGACGTGTTCGATTCCACTGGAAGTTTCGGATTTGCTTGGATTGAGGGGGATAATGGTACTATTGGAGAAACAGGTGCATTTGCAGAAGGAGGTGGGTGCTATTTGGGTCTTGGGTTAGCTATGCGAAGTGGTTTGGATTCGCGTTTGTTGCACTTACTCGATGCCACGGTCAGTGATGTGAGTGATAAAAAGGTAAAGAGTAGCAGCAACAGCTGCATACTGCGCTGAAAGGACCAGGCTGGAGACATCCTGGGTTTAGCTGTTAACGAGACGGGCTTTCATCTCGATGGCTTGGATGACGAAGCCCGGTCACATGACTGATATGCAAAGTCGCGACATTGTATACAAATTGATGAGTAGAAGTATTTTGGAATACGTACATATATAAAGAATATTGACAGGTGCCACCGTTGACATTGTTCCTCTACATGATCAACCTTGGAAGAAGTTTCAAATTACATGTATTTGCTGGTGTTGATGTTGTATGTAAACCCAGAGGTTCATATGTCCACGGGTATAGGCTATGCTGGATATTAAGATAGATACAAGACTCAACGTTTACATTCATGACCTTCCCTTCAATCCCTTCTTGCGGTTATCTCTTTGTCTCTGTTCCTTGGCCGCATCACGTCGTCTCTTCTTCCATGCGCGATTGTTCTCACCCCGATTCTCCCAGAACCACTGGGCGAATTCGGTTTCGTCTTTCTCCCCGCCGATACGAGTTTTAGCTACAGGACTGTCGATAGAACTTTCATCTGAGTCTTCGATCTCGTTGAACTTGGTGTGGCGGATGGCACCGGCAGTGTCCGGGGTGGGAGCTGCACTGCGCTGGCCTCGATTTTGGAGATCGTTCTTAGTGAATGGAGTGAACGGTGTCTGCGGCTCAGCGAGCTCCTCATCCTCTGACTCGATGTCATTGCCGAAGAAGCTGAAACCTGCCTCGGTTTCAGGTGCTGGCTGGTTTTCCAAAGCTGTTGGAGCAGCACGCTTGAAAAGAGCTTCCAGAGGATGGACTTCCTTGGCAAGCAAGTTCCCCGCCTCTGCGGCCTCGGTTGTTGCCTCGTTGGAGTCTGATTGAATTGACTCGGCTTCGGCTTCGCTGGTCTCCGGGGCCTTTGCAGATTCTTCTTGGGGAGCTTGCGGAGTGACATCCTCCTCATCGGAAGATTCAGATGAATCATCGGCGCCTTGAGGCGTTTCATCTGCTTCACTCTCCGAGTCACTGCTATCCTCGGCAGATGATCCACTTGACGAGGTATAATCTTCAGACTCCGAGGATTCCTCTGGGGTCTTCTCTTTTCGGGAGCGGTTCTTCTTGTCTGTGGACTTGGTGGCTCGGTACTTCTCTTTGGCACCTGCGACCTGTCCAGGCTGCTTATTAGACTTTTTGATCTTGTCGCTTGCGGCTTCTCTCAAGTTGCCGTCGGCATCTACCCAGCCTTTCCCTTCTTCAAATGTAGCCGTAGGCGGTGCGCTCTCTTCGGCAGTACGAAGGAAGCTGGGCTGGGTCACATTTTTGGTAAACTCATGGATGACATTATCCTTTGGTGACTTCTTCTTCTTAGCCTTCTTATCATCGGATGCTGCCTCAGATGCTCGGTTGGGTGGGATCGTTGCTCGGAACAGGCATTCGGATTTGTCGGTGTACTTGGACTTGGGCTGCAATTTCTCCTCTTTGTCCTTTTTAGATTTCTTCTCCAACTTCTTTTCCGATTTGCGTCTTTCCTGCTTGGCCTCACTGGACTCGGTCCAGCCTCTCTTCACTTTTCGGTCTGAGGGCAGCTCGAAGCCCTCCAGTACTCCATCCTCCGACTCTTCCTTCTTGGACTTCTTGGACTTCTTGGACTTCTTTTTGGTGCTAGAAGAGACCTCGGGAATCACGTCCTCCTCCTCTCGGTGTCTCTTCTGAGGGCGGGCAGCCTCAACCTTGAACTTCTTGCCCTTAAGCATTGAACCATTCAGCTTCTTCTTGATCTTTTCGGCTTCCATATTCGGCAAGGTTACGTATCCGTAACTGTTCTCTGGGAAAGTGGCGATTTCGTGGAACGAGATGTCCGTGGCTACGTTGCGAATAGATGCAGGTAGCACAGATGGAAGGATGTCTGGGGTGAGAGGTGAAATATGGAGTCTGGTTGTTTCGGTTGCTTCAGTCATTGCTGAGGAATTTTTCGTGTGAGCATGTGACTATCAACGATGCATGGTGCAAAATGAGAAAAACAAATGTATCGAGTTCGAGGTAAAAATAATCCAACAATTTCCACTCTTCTCCAACTTTTTTTTTGGCAAAAATAATTGTACAGACCGCGTTGTGCCACCGCCTTCTGTAAGTGGAAGTCTACCACGATCGAATATTGGCCTTGTTGCCTTGTTGCCTTGTTGCCTCATGATATTGCTACATAGTACATATGTACATACTTCTTCCGTTATTTCTTATAAGCTTCTTTCCATAATTCAATTTTTAATACTTCAATAGCTGCAATCTTTTAACTTTTGATAATATAGCTACAACGTATATATCCAAGTTGTACAATAATATAGAAAATAGGATCGAGATCTTCATAACAGCCCTACACTATAGGAGTACGTAGTTTAGCAATTACTCCGTAGTGGAGTCCTTGTTCCCTGGTATGACTTGACCATGACGATGGATCAATCTGATCTCTACCGAGCTATAGTCTAATATATTGCGGTGTTACCATGATAATATACCAAGATATCAGTCCTTTTGAAATAAAAAGTTCTGCCTATATTCAGTTCTTAACCCTGTTTAATTTGTTATATGCATGCCTAGACCACTAAGGCTGTGTGGATACTAAATCTGTCAATCTATGTAAATCTCCAAGTTTCCAAGTACTACGGAGTAGATGCTGGTCCAATAAGAATATATAATTTGAACGAAAGAAGAAGAAGAAAATAAACCGATTAGCACATATATCTATATATATATTTAGTTACTCACATAGTAGGTGTAGTAAATATTGATAATCCGCCACATCCGTCTCGGCTTCATGGTTTTCCCTCCACCGATCTCTCACTTCCCCAGTTACTCCGGACAGATCGCAACCCCCGCTCCTTAACTCTCCCTCCACACCTTAGCCTTTTCTCTTTTTTTTTTGACTTTTGATAATTCTTTTATCCCATCTGCATTCCCCCCACACCATACCCCCCTTGGGGGCCCTTGCCGCATCCTTTCGGAGTTACCGTGCGTCCCGCGATAACCGGACATTCGCCCATCTCCTCATCCCCTCTTTTATGATCACAACATGGGAAACTCCCAAACCAAAGAGTCGCGTTCAGCGGATCCACGTCGCCGAAGTCATCAATTGTCTCCCGGTGCTTCCGATGCCTCCAGTCGACCGTACCAGGGCTCTCGATCGGCAAGAGGCAGTCGCCCCGATCTTTCGATCTTGGGAATCGGCAGCAGTCATGATCGCGATGTGGCCACACTGGAACATAGGCGGGAGACAAAGCAGGAACGCGAGGCTCGTCGATTGGAGAAGGAGCGAGTTGCCCGCCTCAAGGAGAGAGAGCGCAGTATGAGGGATGAGCATGTTGATGGAGGTTACCTGGTCACACAGGGCGTCTACGTGGGGACAGAAGACTACAGTAAGGCTGTAGTGCGGCAATTGATGGTAGACACACCCCGGGAAACCTCTCGATGCGAAATGGCCTCGGCTAACAGGTGATTAGATTGAACGCCGACTGGCTCCTTTCTGGCGAGGTCTAGATGATTTCTCGGAGTCATGGGCCGAACATCAGCTTATGGCCGCCGCGCGAGGGATGCCTATTCCTCAACCCGACGAAATCCCGCCCGAGTTGGAGTACAAATTGCCCAAGACCGGGGACAAAGCGCCTGTCGATACAGCAAACATTCAGCATCTGACGGTGCCGATCGGGTCCAGATCGCAATCCTTTAATTCAGACGCTTCTCAAAACTCCAACCCGCCTCAGTCGCTGCCTTCCACATCGCCAATCGCATCTGGGACATCCACCTCCCCTTTTTTCCGAACCAGAGCGAAGACATTAGCGGCTCTGACCACTTCATCCAAGCATAATTCACAAACAGATCTATCTTCGCGGGAAATACAGCTTCCAAAAGACCCATTTGTTAATGGCCAACCCATTGAAGTTAACTTGTACAAAGACGCAAGTGAATGTCCCATCTGTTTCCTCTACTACCCCCGTACCTCAACCGCACACGATGCTGTGACCAACCTATCTGTTCTGAGTGCTTCGTTCAGATCAAGCGTCCGGACCCGCACCCTCCGGAGCATGGAGAACCCGACGCGAATGCTCCGGTCGAAGGCGAGCAGACAGAAGCCACCGAATCGCAATTGGTCTCCGAGCCCTCTGCTTGTCCCTTCTGTGTCCAGCCCGAGTTCGGAGTTACGTACGCACCGCCCACGTTCCGCCGGGGCCTGACTTACGCAGTTGACCTCGGTGCCCGACTTTCACCCAATTTCACCTCTCCTGTATCATCCACGTCATCCTTGGCGTCTGCCTCTGCCGTGCCTGGTCGCCGGCGTGCCACGTCATTATCTGCCACTGATCCAACGGTCGTCACGACCGACAAGATTCGGCCCGATTGGGCCACCAAGTTGTCGAATGCCCGAGCTCACGCGGCACGTCGATCGGCGGCGGCAACGGCCTTGCACACTGCGGCCTACCTAATCAACCCTGCATCTGGTAGTGACTCACGAGGTTTTGGTATTGGGCGGCGTGGAATGCGCAGAGCCACTGGTGGGGAAAGCGGCCGGACCGCGTCACCCGCTCTGAATGCCTTGGCTTTCTTGACCGAGCGCACCGGTGTTGATCGAACACCTCCCCGGGGAACAGGACAGGACAACGATTCTGCGTCTGCCGAAGAGAGCTCGGGTAACTTGACAGCTCCGCGCTCGAGCTCGAGGCGCAATCGAATTGATGATCTCGAGGAAATGATGATGATGGAAGCTATCCGGCTGAGCTTGGCTAGTGAGGATGAGCGCCTCAAACGGGAGGAGAAGGAAGCGCGGAAAGAGGCTAAGAAGAGGGAGAAGGAGAAAGAGAAGGAGGCCAAGAAGGCGGATAAAGTGGCTCGCAAGACTGGCTTGTATAGCAATAACGCTAGTACCTCCGCCTTGGATGTCCCTGGCGAGCCCAGTTTAGGTAAAGTGGTAAGTAGCTCATCCTCCGTCATTGGCGAGGATCCAGTTGGAGAAGAACTCGCTGCTGGCAGCAAAGGCAAGGGAGTCGACCGTGCGCCTTCGACTCCTGAGCACTCGGGCTCCAATAACCTTGACCCTGCATCTGCCGCGACTCCGGCTGATCAATCCGAGCTACTACGACCATCTCACCTACGACACGTCTCTAGTGCGTCTTCGTCTTTCTCATCCCTCATGGAAACCACTCCCGAGGAGCGTACAGGTCACTCGGTAGAAGGTAGCACCAACTCTGAACCAATGTTCAATTTCCGCAGTCTGGCTGCCGTGATTGGAGACGAAGAGAAGGGGGATGATTCTGTGGAGCACGTCGAGGATACTTCGAACAAACCTCAGCCTGAGGGATCCTCGAGCGCTGCGCCATCAGTTCATCAGCCTTCTATAGACGCCCCTGAAACAACGCCTGTCATTGAATCTCATACCGAGGCACACGATGCTGCAGGTAGTCTACCAAAGGAACTCGAAACTCGCTCTGTGGAAATCCCCAGTTCTCCCACACATCCGGGCGCTGCTTGATACGCTCCCTTTGCTTTACTGTTTTTTCTTTTTTCTTTTCGTTTGTTTAAATATGATCCGGAGCGCATAGCAGTGGATTAGCCGGCGCAGGAGGCTGTTGGGGTATGGCATTTGCTTTTTGTTTGTTTTGCTCGGACTAGCATCATTTGATAGAAATCCTTAAACACGCTTATCACCACATCGGGATTTATACGTTGTATGTACTCCGTACCTGGTGGGGTTTTTACTTTCGAGCTAAGGTAGCTAGTGCATCCATAAACGGCGCTTCTATGGCTTGTGATTGGCCAAGAATAGTTTAAGGACGGTGGGGACTAGAACTCGGCTTGTCCGTTATAACTATTTGTGTTGTAATTGTTATTACGTAGTAGTTGCGCTGTTACTACATACATACATGTATCTAGTAATCTCAGTATCCAGATACTCTTTGTTGACAAGCGCAAAGGGCCCAAAAACAGGCCACAAAACAATTATAAAAAGGCACGGAAACAAAAGGCTGCCAGAAATACATCTGGTAAATCTAATGTTTTTATATGTTGTAATTGTATAACAATCTCTACCCTTTTCTGGCTCTTAGGGTACCTAGGTATTGACCAGTTATATGTATGTATCCTGTTCGCCACCCGAAGAGTTTTAAGGGGACTGTGCCTGACCCACCCCTAACGGTTATTTGAATAACATATGGAATAATATCAAGAACAATCATTTATATATCACTAATATCTAATACTATGTGTGGTAAACAATATGCAATAGCCCCTACATTGTTTTCGTTGAAAATAAAAGTGTGATGTATATAGGAATGTAGAAAAAGTAGACGGTTAGGGTAAGGTTTTGCCCGTTCTTGGTTGTGAATAATGGAAAGAAAAAAAAACTAACCTCTTCTTCTAAGGTTCCCTTTCTCACCTTCTTCTCCTTCACTTCTTTCATTTCCAAGTATCTTGAAATTGTCCAGATTCTTTTAATTCTCCGGGGAAAACCCCCCTCCCCACCTTCAATACATCTCGTCGCGGCAATACTCTATCTCGCTACTCTCACGGTCCATATAGCTTCGCAGTGGGAACCCCACTCCACACTGCGGGCGGCTGCCGTAAGATCATTGCTATTTCTTCAGAACAATGGTATTAACACAGCAGAGATCCCCATCCCCCGATAGTTTCCCCACAGTCCAGCTCTTCCTCCTAGGTATGTTTATCCGTCTTCCTCCGTTCCCGGTCAAGTCCACCACTAACCCAGAATAGCAATATGTCGTGTCGCAGAGCCAATCGCCTTGACATCCATCTTTCCATACTCCTGGGTGATGGTTAAGGACTTCCACATGGGTGATGGCAATGCCTCTTTCTATGCTGGTATCTTGATTTCGGCCTTTTCACTTGCTGAGGCTCTCACGGGTATGTTCTGGGGTGGGCTTTCGGATCGTTTGGGTCGAAAACCTGTCCTCATCTCTGGATGCATCGGCACGATGCTTTCTTTAATCATGGTTGGGCTGGCCCCGAACTTTTGGGTTGCGCTCGCTGGTCGCGCCCTTGGAGGTGCTTTGAATGGCAACATCGGGGTTATCCAGACCATGGTCGGCGAGCTTGTCAAGCGACCGGAACATGAACGTGAGTTTTGGGTACTTTTTCTTGGCTTGGGGTTGGGGCTAACTTTCTATTGTAGCTCGGGCGTACACTATCATGCCTTTTGTTTGGTCAATTGGGACAATTATCGGGCCTGGTGATTATATTCTTCTCAGTTTGATGTCATTATTGGTGCTAACTTGCTACAGCTATTGGAGGTTTACTTGCAAAGCCAGTTGAGAGCTATCCTTCGCTGTTCCCAGCAGATGGTATCTTTGGAAAATTTCCTTACCTTCTGCCCAATCTTGTATGCTCTGTCTTGCTTATTTTTAGCATCAGTGGCAGTTGGCTGTTCTTGCAAGAAACTCATCCAGACATGCAACCTGGTGAGGCTCATGGATATTTTGACCACGCCGCCGAACAACCTCTCCTCGTCACCTCCGGTGCAACCGCCAACGCGACTGTAGACCTTCGGGCGGAGTCTTACGGGACCTTCAATCAGGTTCATTTGCACAATGATGAGAATTGGAATGTACAAGCTGATGGATCCTCGCCTTCGTGGAAGACGTTGCCAAAGCCCAAGGCTTTCACTGGACAAGTCGTCATGCTTGTACTGGCATTGACCATCTTCACGTATCACTCAATGACATACGACCATCTACTACCTATTTTCTTGCAGGACAAGAATGCCCATGGTTCAGGTTCGCTTACCTCGGTCTTCGATATCCCAGGTGGAGTTGGTCTCTCCACTCGGACGGTGGGTGTGATCATGTCAACAGACGGCATCATTGCCCTCATGATTCAGAGCATCGTATTCCCCGTGCTGGCACATTACCTGGGGATATGGCGACTTTTCGTTGCCGTCACAGTCCTTCATCCAATCGCATACTTCATGGTACCTTTTTTAGTCTTCCTACCGGGCCAATTCGTCTATGGTGGTATCTACGCTTGTTTAATAACTCGCAACATTCTATCCATCATCGACTATCCCGTCCTCTTGATCCTCATCAAGCAAGCCAGTCCCTCGGACTCTGTCATGGGCAAAATCAACGGCCTTGCTGCTTCCGCGGGAGCCGCTGCTCGTACTTTTGCCCCTCCAATTGCGGGTTTTCTGTACAGCACTGGGTCAGAAATGGGCTGTACTGCCATCGCATGGTGGGGAAGTACTCTTGTCGCTTTAATTGGGGCTTTGCAGCTGTGGTTCATTCGGCGTAACCGTCATTCGTCGGCGACTGTGCACCCCGCAGAGCCTTTTCATTATTTTGCTCTTCCAGAACAGCCACATGATGATGTCGTTCATATCATCGTCCACAATCTCGATGATTCATGCGAACAACCAGCAGCTTTGCGATGAAAGCCAGAGTTTCCCCCCCCCCCCCCTGGCCACTGTATCTAGATTCCAATTAGACTAATCTATTGGATGGCTCAGAGCCTTCTTGTATAAAGCATATATATTGTTATGGAGCGCATTATATCGAAAGCTTCTGGTTAGTAAACAATGATCACAAGATCATATTACAATATTGTACTCCGTATATAGTGTCGTCCCTTGCGATTAGAATTGATATAGTTTGTATGCACCTTTCCCAATCGGGATTAGCTTTGTTTACCCGTCAACACGGCAACTCGAAAATTGACGACAGGATTATTCTTTTATTATACACAAGCACCCGTGATTGAGGTTACTCGAGTTTTGAAGAGGATATAAACCTCTACCTCTGCCCACTGTTGTCCTTCGTTTACTTTCATCATGTCAAATCCTCTCTCGCCCCTCTCATCCTCCTACCAGAACGCGCGCGCTCAATCACAAATGGCGAACTCCTCGCCATTCCTACACAAGACTGCGGACCAAGTGGAAATTTCTAATACTTCAAGCCCATTAAAGAGAGAATGGACTAGTCACAACGCGCCCAACCCGAATGCCTATGATGAAAACGAAAATTACTACCCTAACGAACCTGACAACGAGAACTTGCATGAGAATGACGATATCAACGATGCCGAATCATATCAAGGCGGTGCCAGTTCGCCGTTCCAGTACGAGGGACGTGAGGACACTGCCAATTTCCAAAATTTACGCCAGATGCAACAGACGTCCCATTCATACCCACAACTCGAACCACTAGACGAGGAGAGCCCTGCAAGCTCTCCATTCCGACCGAATGCTGCAGAAGATACAGTGGGTTTTCAGAGGTTACGCGAGGTAGATCCCATGTCGCCTGGCTTGGATAAGCGGCTGGCTCTGGAGGAGCCAATGAGTTCCCCATTCCGCCCTCATGCTGCCGAGGATACAATGGACTTGCACAATATGCAAGATGAGCCACAGTCATCGCCTCTGGCACGCCCGCAGCTTCACTCATTGCAGGAGGAGAGTCCGCAAAGTTCTCCATTCCGCCCTCATGCCCGAGAAGAGTCCGGGGATTTCCAAAAGCTGCGTGAGGTGCAGCCAATGTCGCCTGGTTTGGGGAAGCGATTGACTTTGAATGATCCTGAAAGTTCCCCGTTCCGTCCTGATGCCCGTGATGAGACGGTTGACTTCGATCGTTTGCGAGAGATGCAGAACCAATCGCCAATTCATGAAGCGCAGCTGGCCAGTTCGCCTTTCCGCCATCAAGCTCGAAAGGCGCCATTTGAATCCCCAGAACCACTCGAGATGCAGGAAGACTCACTGGTAGCTCCCAAACAATCATCTCCTGCTGTGGTTCCGAGCTCGTCTCTCCGACCTGAGGCACCAGAGGAAGGGGACTACCCGGAACAGGACGATGTGCAACCAGAGCTATTGAAAGCACCTGAATATTCTTCCCCTGTTCCAGCTCATTCATCCTTCCGGTCAAGCACCAAGGTATCAGACAATTTTGATTCGCCCAAGCCACGTGAGAAGCAACAAACACCACCGGCAGAATCTCACTACTCTTCTCCTGTCCCAGAACCTGTGTCGACATTCCAACCGAGCCCAAAGGAGCATAATCTTGATATCCAAAAGACACGTCGAATTTCGCGCGTATCGCTTGGGCTAAATGCTCAGCGTCCTGTGGCCACAACTCCCCGGAAAAGGTCTTACGACCAAACCCCTCAGGACCAGGAGGATGATCTGCAGGTGCATACGAGTCACAAGAAAGGCATGATGAGCCGGCCAGAGGCACCGGCTATTCACATTGATGCCGAAGAAGAATCTAGTGTCGTCCACGACCAGAGCATGCTTTCTGCTTTGAGTGCTGCGCAGGACCGGTCAGCGATTGGCCATAGCATGATGGAGGACAGACGCAACGAGGGAATGAGCACAGTGGTGCATGAAGATGGTGACAAAGAGAATGTTTCCCGCGAATCAAACGAAAACTCGATGGTTGACGACTCAATTGATGACACTTGCTTGAGCACTTTCTCTGCCGTGCCGGACATGACCACCTTTGCGAAGCTCCGCGCTCAGTCGCCGATGAAGTCAACCCGAAATTCCATCGCGCCCAGGCCTGCCGTGGATGGCAATCGACGTGGTGCTGAGCCGACCACTCCAGGGACAGGGCGCAGAGCCCACAGAGCAAGCGCCTACTTGGAAGGGAACTCGCCTGCAGGATCACCCACTCCAAGACCTCGAGGCCCCCGAGACATGGTCAACCCGGTTGACTCTGCCAACTTGCTTGATTTCAGTGATTCAATGAACTTCCACCCACGCCAATCTATGCAGAGTAATCGTTTCTCTCCCTCGCGGCGCTCGCCTATGCGGTCTGCTCGCCAGTCCATTCGATCTCCTGGGAAGATGTCTTCGCTGTTGGACTTTGACATCCCACCTGCTCCAACCCCTCGATCCATCCCCACAGTCACACCACGTGAATTGGAGTCATTGAAGTCTGGCTTCATGTCGGAAATCTCCTCGCTCAAAGCCACTCTCAGTGGGAAAGAGGCTGAGGTTGCCAGCTTGAAGCAGGCAGTAACTGACGCGGAGAGACGTGTTGGTGAAGCTTTGGAAGAGGTGCGCAACGAAGCCGCTGGCAGAGAAGTGCTAGAGATGGAACAAGCTGAATGGGTCCGTCGGGGCAAGGAAATGGAAGCCGATTTGCTGTCTCTCCGAACTGAAATGGTCGATGGAGAGCGCGAGCGGGATCGCCTGTCTTGGAGGGCCGAAGAAGCCGAAAAGGGCAAGGAGAGGTTGAAAGGCAAAATCGTCGAGCTTGAAAGCCAGCTTTCTGCTGCCCGTGCTGCTGCATCATCCACTAGCAATGCTGCTGCATCTCATTCTTCCTCCCATTCGGCTGAAAATACTGCCCGAGAGGTTCAGGATGCGGTTGAAAAGGTGGCTCGGGAACTACACACCCTCTACAAGGGCAAGCATGAGACCAAGGTCGCCGCTCTGAAGAAGAGCTACGAGACTCGCTGGGAGAAGCGCCTGCGCGAGTCCGAGAAGAAGCTCGCTGCTGTCCGTGAAGAAAACGAGCATCTCCGCCTTGAACGCGACGCTGCCCATTCTGATTCGATGGCCGGCGGCAACACCACTCTCTTTGCTCGCGAAAACGAACAGCACGAGGCTGAGAAGCGTGTCATGGAAGCTCAGATTACAGGCATGCAGAAAGAGATGGCTTCACTCAAAGAAGACACCGAGCGCATTCGTTCAGAGCTTGAGTCCGAACGTGCAGAGAAGGGCGAGCTTGTTGCTGCCGTGGATGAATGGCTAGCCATGCAGCAGCCTCCGGCTGCACCTCAGCGAGAGCGCGAGGCATCTGTTGCTTCCTCAATGCATGACCACGTCGAAGACCCTCGGCCGTCTCGTGAAGCCACTCCCGATGGCTTCCGTCACAGTGTGACTCGTTCTGGCTCGGGAAACATTCGTCCCCCTGCTACTGCTGAGAAGCGGATTCCTCGGTTCGGTGCTCCCGGACATTCGCGTGGTAACAGTGGCGGCAAATCTGGTATTGCGATGCCTACTCCTGGTAGAGGAATTATGGGATCGATTGAGAGGATGGGTCGTGGGGGTGTTTAGTTTGGATTCACTGAGTTTCTGGTTATGTTCTGGGCTTTGTTCTGGGTTTTGATTCCCCTACAGTTATGATCTCTGTCTACCCTTTTATGATGTTTATGTCTTTATTAACATTGCAGAGATGAAATGTAATGATTTGCATGTCTTTTGGTTGTTGTTGTTGTTTTTTTGCTTCTCGGTACATACAAATTCATTAGGTCTATATAACTATTGACATCTCCACGTCTTGGACTCACTTTGCTTAAGTTTATATATGTACAACCATGTACAACGCATCCCCGATATGAATCCCTGCGTCCTCTGAGCTACTTCCTTTTCCTTTTACTTGATTAGTTCTATCTATGAATTCGCTGGCTTTTGAAATTTACACAAATGTAGGTAGTAGGGGTCAGCATATATAGTGTCCATATGTATTGGGTTGATCAGAAGTGGCAAACTAGAAGCCGAGTGTGTTCCGTAGCCCCGGTCAAACCCCAATACCGAAAGATATATACGGAGAAAAACCATAAATCGGGATTCGCCATGCCGATTTGCCGCTGGAGCCCCCTGCTCTGGTTGTGGTCACGCGCGTCGGCAGTATGAGGGATTTATTGCGTTAGGACCTACCAAGGTCTTAGTTATATATGTACTCCGTACATATCTATTTTATTCCTTATTAGCGCACCATTCGAGCTTAGGAGGGGTATATGGAGGGGTTCTACGCCATGACCTCTGTCTAGTGTTTGAGAAAAGTGTCGTCGCGGTTAAGCTACGACATTGAACTAGGTGAGTTCTGTCAAGTCTAGGCTTAGTCTAGTCTAGGGGCTTCTTCCCAGACTCGGCTTTCCCCCGGATTTACAAGAAAATAAAGAAAGGAAAAAAAAAACGTGGGGGGAATATGCCGGACTGCCGTCTTGGTACCCCATTTTCTGCTGCTTCTTGCTTTCTATTTGATTTGTACGATGACAGAGATCTGTCTCGAGTTGTATTGAATCTCGAGTCATTCATTTCCTTCCATGTCCGAGAGTGGGGGTCACACTCCGCTATCCTGCAGCTGTCTGACAATCTGTGTAGGTAACAATATCATCACTCATTTTGCATTTGCATAATCAAGTTTGGAAAATACAGGTTGACGCTCTGATTTCGATTTTCGAGTGTTCAAGGGGTATCCGATTTATATACTACGTCTATGTATGCATACATATGTGGATATATATAAGTAGACATGAACAAGGAGATTTATAGCGTCAGAGAGCAATGTGAGATTGATCTGCTTTATATGATACCCTTGACAAGTCTACCGTATTATCTGTTCTCTAACTATTGCATACACACTGAAGTACGTATGCACAATATGGTAACTATCCGAAAATTGATCCGACTCGGATGCTAGAGTCGGCAATTGATGTCATTTTCGAAATCTGATATTATCGTCCTACCTAGATATCTCAATATCTTCGTCTGAGTCGTGAGATCTCAATTGATCGGCTCAATCTCTTCAGTTCCAATTTTGCATAATTCCCCAGGTAATTTGGAAAGTTCTACCCCGGAATTCTGGGCGTTTTGGTACGGAACATTCCGGGGCAAAGGAGAAGTCCGGTAATGAGAATACACTATGATTACCCCGTTACAGCATATTACACTGTTAGGTACAGGATTGAAAACATATACGTTGTATAATGCAACGAAAGGGATTGGAGTCCCACAACGATCCGCTCTGAATCTCGTGAGAAGCTGAATTCTTTGAGGCATTTATGGAGATGGCGTCATCTCTTCTACTGATAATGTACAATGATCATTATGAGTAGATAAGATATAGCCAACTACAGATGTACATATATATGACTCGTATATGCACATGCCAGTAGAAGTGCAGCAGTCAGAAATTGTACATGTGAAAACATCAACATTCTTCCGGATATCGGCAATTCGCACGTGAGGTTCGGCAGGCCGGATTGATTTCTGCGGGATATAATTTTAATGCATTGTCTGGACCGTTCAGGGGCCGCATTTCCGGATTTTCTTTTATGGTTTGTGGGGAGGAGTCGAGGAGTCGAGGATGCGAGCATTAATTCGTATTCCGCTTATACTGTGTATACCATGGTAGGACGGCGACTAGTCCGATATTCAAATCTAGTATATACATTTGAATATACGTTGTATTTATGCGCTGCTAAATGCTATTTGATTATATCCATAGTTGTGGTTTGTGGTTTGTGAATATTCCACCCCCAAGCCTGGACTCGTATTAATAATGTAAATAATAGACTGGAACAAGAATTGCAACGCGCACAGGGCCGGAGCCTTTAGGGCCAATTACATGTAGTGTTATTATAGCCGTTATGCAATTACACCACGAAGTACGGAGTACAACTAGCAGAATAATGCAATCTGATTTCATCTCTGCAAACGGCAATGGATGTTTCTTTAGTAGGGTTGGATCCACGGATCTGCCTTGCATCTATAAAGTCATTTGCACATACTTGTTTTCATAAGTAACAATACTGTCGTGTATGAACTGAAAGAAGAGCACAAAAAAGAAAGACATCCACTCACGCTGATCACATTATTCATCTACCAACGTAGACAGCGCCCAAAGAGGTAAGTTTACGGGCTCCGCTCTTCGGAGACTGGAGAAAGTCTCCAGTTTTTTCCGCTAAAAACCACAAGTCTGGAACCGTCGAGAGTGTGGGAAAATAAATCCTGGCATTTCGTCCCCCTTGTCCCCTTTTTTGTTTCGATTCGACCCGCATTTTAGGATCTTCATGAGGGTTTGCACTTTGGGATACTTTTTTCTTTTCTGACTCTTTTTACTCTTTATTTCATATTTCTCGCCGGTGTTTTTCGGGGTTTGGGGCCCACTCTGATATAAGTAAGAAGTAATAATGTTGAGAATAATATTCAAAAGGTAAGCAATTAAATAATAAAGAGAACTTTCAAGTACTGATTATAGAATCCAACTTAAAACCCCAACAATTCTCCCTATGCTTTGCGTTGAATACAGTTTAGGGCTTGGCATTAGCATATAGCCGTCTGGAGAGTAAACGGAGTACTACTTACTAGACGCGTGACTACATACCACGGCAATATAATATAGACGATTCTATAACCTATGAATTAACATAACTGACACGATATCACTAAGTTCTAGTTATTCTAGAATTCACATGAAAATGTCTCTCTCCCTCTCTTCTACGGAGTACTAACTACATGAGTACTATAAGATGTAACGTGACCGGGCCGAGGGAACAGCACGGGGCCGGAGAACTAAGCCATTTTGGGATTAAATGACGTTATGTTCTTTTACTTACTTTTTTTTTAATTCAGGTATGGTCATTATAACCGTATTCTATGGTATAGTCTGTGTAATTTGTGTAATGTGGAGGTGTAATTTATTTCCCCCATCTTAAAACAACGTATATTCGATTCATTGGTTGAAATTGAAGAACTAATGGAGTACACACGAGAAACTCTGGGGCATACTTAAAACCTTCACTTCCCCCCAAAGCGCGCGAGTCCTTCTTTCTGTGAAAATACGAAAATCTAAAAAAGATCTTTCTCTCTCTCCACTCCTGTTTCGTTTTTGTTCAACTCGCACGTGCGTTCACACGTTGTGGTATTATCGACTCACATGCCATAAATCGATTCACATACATTCTCTCCCACAATGACCGATACCGAATCTGGGAAACGAAAGGCCTCAAGTGCTGGAATATCCGGCAATAGCCGTCCCGTGAAAAGGCGTGCCTCTAAAGCTTGCTGCTGCTGTCGCGCCCGTAAAGTGCGCTGCGATGTCGTGGAGAATGGTTCCCCATGCACCAATTGTCGATTAGACCAAGTCGAATGTGTGGTGACGGAGAGTAAACGCAGAAAGTGCGTATGAATCTAGGTGGATATTCCGTAAAATAAGAAATAAAACTGACATGGTGCAGGAAATCTCGCGTCGAGGTAGAGAATCACTCCGAATCCCCCGAGGCTTCAGAGGAGAACCATTTCCATGGCCGACTCAGTGACCTTTCGGGGTTGGCTGATTTTGTGCCAACTTCTCCATCACAGGCCTCGGTGGATTTGGATCAGGGCCAACATATGCCTCATTTGCTGTGTGAGTCAACTAGCAATTGAGTCTCGAGTACGAAGTGTGCAATGTGGCAATGTGGCTAATGATATACAGACCAAAATCAGGCTTCACGAATCGGCTCCGATGACCGCTATCGACGCCGCATGGCCTCAAACCCAGCAGTTCCCGCCTCCATGCCCTTGGCCAATGTCACCTCGCAGATTCAGCAACTATTAGATCCCAACTTTGGCAATCCCCGAGCCAGTGGCTTTCTCCCAGATTACATCCGGGGACTGCCTGCACGACTGCAAAAAGAGGATATCGACTATTTGGCTGTCAAGGGTGCCTTGACGATTCCCGATGCTACCCTGCGCAACGAACTGCTCAAGAGTTATATCCACTATGTTCACACATACATGCCCCTGCTTGACTTGGAAGAGTTCTTGCAGACCATAGTCCAGAATGATGGTATTCACCGAATCAGTCTGTTGCTGTTCCAGGCGGTCATGTTCGCCGGTGTGGCTTTCATCGATATGGAACATCTACAGGCCGCGGGCTACCAAACCCGCAAGGCGGCCCGGAAAGTCTTCTTCCAGCGTGCCCGTCTTCTGTATGACTTTGACTACGAGGTGGATCGCATCTCCTTGGTGCAGTCCCTTTTGCTCATGACCTACTGGTACGAGACCCCCGATGACCAGAAGGACACCTGGCATTGGATGGGTGTCAGTTTGTCTTTGGCCCACACTATCGGTCTGCACCGGGATCCCGGAAACTCGCGGATGGACGTGCGTCGTCAACAGATGTGGAAACGCATCTGGTGGAGCACCTATACCCGTGACCGACTGATTGCCCTCGGTATGCGTCGACCCATGCGTGTCAAGGATGACGACTGTGACGTGCCCATGCTGAGTCTTGAGGACTTTGAATTTCGCCCTTTCTCGCCAGAGATTGTGGCCATGGTGGGCAATTCGGAGATCCTACAGAATGTCAGCCACCAGCGTGAGCTGGCGTTGATGTTTATCGAAAAGGCCAAGCTCTGTCTCTGCGTCAGCCACGTCCTGTCGGCCCAGTACTCAGTTTTGAGCCACAAATTCGGCGGCACCATGGAAACAACCATGATGCTCGTTCCAAAGAAATCAACCGCAGAAACATTCGAGGTCCGAAGCTGTGACCAAGAGCTGGAGGACTGGCTGGCCAACCTCCCCCTCGAAACCCAATACACAGCATCGAACGGTTCCAAACTTTCCGAGGCAGACGAGGTTCTTCACTCCCACCGTGCCCTTTTAAAGATGGTCTACCTCACCACCTCAAGCGCCCTGCACCGCCCCCAGGTTCTCCCCGCAGTCCCCTATCCCTCAACAGACGCCGAACTCCAAGATATCTCCCGCAACAAGGTCCGATTCGCCGCAGTTGAAATCACTGCCATTGCGCAGGATCTTCACTGCCTAGACCTCACCCGCTACTACCCAACAACTGGCGTCACAGTCCTCCTTCCAGCAGTCATCATCCACCTCCTCGACATCAAATCAACAGACCCAAGCATCCGCATGACAAGCCTCCAACGCTTCTATCAATGCATGCGAATCCTCCAACGTCTCCGCGAAATTTACGCCTCTGCAGACTTTGCCACCTCCTTCCTTGAAGCAGCCATCCGAAAAGCTGGCATCCAACTCACCGTCTCTCCCCAAGACGTCTCCCGTCCCCGCACATCGACTACAGACTTCGAAAAACCAACCCGCCATACCCTCACACCCCCACCCGATTCTCTCGCCCAAAAGATCCCTGACCTCACCTATCCTCAAAATGCCCCTGTCGCGCGCTCATCAGACCTCTTCGCCTCGACACCGCCTCAATCCGATGGAAGTGAGAATGGAAGCACGAATAATCTCAACCCGGTGAAGGATGCTTTCGCCATGCCTTCGGAGATGAGTCTGACCGAGCTTATGGATCTGGCGAATGATGCCGAGGTCACGCAGAATGATTTCGATGCCTTGATTAATTTTGATGATCCCGCGAACAATGATTTCTTTGAAGAGCAGAATGCAGAGAAGTTCGATTTCGGCGACAATGTCAATATGCTGTTTGATTCAGAGCCTAAGGTGGTGGATTTCGCTTTGGATCATGCCGAGCTGAAGGTTTCGGAATGAATCAGCGATGGACATTTTGCGGTCTCTCTTTCTGAGACCGATATTGACATGATTAATGATTGGCGTTCTCGAGCCCGGTATATGTGAGGCACAATGGCCTACCTAAAATTCGTGCATGTACAAGGTTCTTTTTTCTTCTTTGTTATATACAGTACATATTTATAATGATGATGATTATGACTGCGGATTTTGTTCCTCCATGAAAATAGGGTCCCAGAAATTGGTCGGCAGCGATATATCTAGGAAATCCCCAAACAGTGTGTCTATATCTGCGAATCCGTCCTGCATATCCAGGTCCAGTGGTGCAGGTAGTGTATCTAGTGGAATTTCAGGCGGTGGCACTACTCCATGGCTGTCAGTGCAATGTCTCTTGGCTGGAAAGGAGTCATCGTGAGGTGCGTCGTGGATTGTCTCCAATTCTGATGCACTGTCAACCTGTTTGGGAGGCTCGTTTCGTGGACGCGAGGGGCGATCTCCAGATGTCTGTGGCTGACCTTGGATCTGGTGCAGTGCTTTTTGTCCGAGTCGGGCCATTGCTTCGGCCGAGTACCAGTATGTGCTTAGATTTTCTAACAGTGAGCAGCATGCTTCGAGGCTAGCTTTTGCTCGATCGAGGTGCGTGATGAGTTTGCTTGAGCGGAGTTGGCGATACGAGACACCCATTGAGAGGGTGATTGAATATGGTACGATTGGGAGGGGTGGGAGGTCATCTGCGCATTCTGATGCAACGAGGGAATGGATGCGGACGGCGGCTAGTCCTTGTCTGACGGATGATAGTCTGCTGCTGTCGATGTTCTCGGTTGGTTTATACCGACAGGAAAGGATAGCAACAGAATGATAATATAGTTCCAAGAAACCTGTCCGCTGTCAGTCTATATTTCATTCATAGAAGTGCTGAAAACCTTACCTAGAGTAGAAAAGTCTAGGTCTTCCTGTGTGTCTTCCCCTACGATATCTTCAAATGCAGGGAATCCCTCTTCCCAACCACTGGTAGGATCCGCGGCGGGCCGATAAAAAGATATCACAGTCGCCAGTAAGTCCGAAATAGCGAGCCATACCTCGAACGCACCTCGTGATCTTTGAGCGTTGACGTTAGGTTTCACAACCCCGATATCACGGTCGGCAAAGAGAACTGGCCGGCCGCCAATACTTGCATGCATCTTGTCTAATGTCCATAGACACCAGAATAACTTGGTCAGGGAATCTGTGGATGATTGGTTTGGGCGTCCGAGGTGCAATCCTACTGTCTGAGCTTGATGTATAGCTTGACAAAGGTGTAGAGATGCCGCCTCGGCACCTTCATATCCCTCACAGTGCAAAGACATCAAAGCAAGAATGCGGATCCGCGTCAATCGATCTGGCTCCAGCTCTGCATCCATGGCGACAACGAGTTCTTTGTAAATCTCAGAACAGAATTGGCGCGATCGTAGAAGTGGGCCGTACGGCACCAATGTTAAATATGGACTGGCTGCACGGGTCTTTGCGGCAGCGAGACACATGGCTTTTTCAAGGAATACAGATACCGAGCCATCGACTTGTTCCTGGATGAATCTTTGATCCACTATTGGTATGATGTGATTGACCTTGCTGAAGTAGATAGCAATCAAAGGCTCGCGCGTGGACGAGGGTAACTGTTGGCACGCCTGCATCCCAGCAGAAAATCGCTGCTGAAGCAATGACCTAGTATCCTGTCCATCGTTGACTGCTTTTGGCGCATTGGATGTAAATTCTGTGGGTTGTCCTATGTTCGCCCTCCGCGGCTTCACCTTTTGCGCGGCAGGAGAGTTGATCCAGAGCCCAATGCGATCCCGCAGAGGGTTTCCCGTTGGCTCATTCAATCTTTCCCGGATCAAAGACTCTGGATTGAGGTCTCCCACAAATCGCTCTGTGGCAGGGACGGACGATGAAGCTGGGTTATCAGTTGCCGTCCGTGCTCGGTCTAAGCGTGAGGAGGGAGGTTGACGACTCTGGCTTTCTCTGGGTCTGGGCTGAGAGATACTATAGCCATTTTCTTGGGGTAGCTGTTGGTGCGGGTCATTGGAAGGATCCCATTTGGGAATCAGATGTCGGCATCGTTTCTGCTGCGGTTAGAGAGAGATCTTAAAGAACGCTCCACTACTCGCACCTTTGATCGCTGGCAAGTGGGACAAGCTCGTACAGCTCGAGTACGACTCCGCGACTGAGGTATATCTGGTAGCCAAGTTAACTCCATATCAAAGAACCGAAGTGGTTTTAAACAGACAAGGAAATAATTGAAGAGAAGCGGAGTGGAATATGTTCTTATCGATAAGGAGCTCCGCGTTGCATGCATGCAAAACCTTACCTACACATGTACGGATTACATATTACTGTATACCTCCGAGCACTTTTTCTTGGGGTCTTTTTCTTGGGGTCTTTTTCTTGGGGTCTTTTTGATTTCTCTTCAACATGTTTCCTGGAATTCAACTACCTAAATACTAACTATTCAGAAAGTGTTCAATCGCACATACAAAACAAAATATAATTCGCTGGAACCAAGTACCCCCCGAAAACTCCTTTTGACTTGCAATCTAAACCGGACTCGAGCAAGCCTCGGCCTCCACGAGAGCTTCAATGGCATCATCGTCATCGAACTCATCAACCGCCTCAGCTTTGACCTCATCCTTTGCAGATTGGGATTCAATTAGCGCCTGGTTGGCTGAGGCGTTCGAATTCTCCTTGTCGGAAATACAAGCCACTGCAGCCTTTTTACTCGGTACTAAACTCCAATCAATGATTTGGTCTTCTCCATAACGCGAAGCAAGCCAGTTGTTGCATTTCTTGAAGTGTCCATTTTGGAACTAAATGTATAATTAGTAATCTTTCGGATATGATCAAAAGAGGTTGACCTACAAATCCATGATGCGCACTGAGAGGACTGGGATGCACGGATTGCAAGATGCAGTGCTTTTCCTTGTTGATTTTTGCAACTCTCATCCCGGCAGGCCGGCCCCAGGCAAGGAACACCACGCCATTGGTTCGAACTCGAGCCACGAGATCAATGACCTTCTGTGTGAATTTCTCCCAGCCCTTGTTGGAATGACTATTTGCCTGGTGGGCGCGAACAGTAAGGCATGTATTTAGCATGAGAACACCGCGCTCAGCCCAAGGGATCAGTAGTCCTCCCTTATCGGGTGGCGCCTCGAAATCGGGATAATCGACCTTGATGCCCTTGTAGATGTTGACCAATGATGGTGGGGCTCGTACGGGAGCACGGACAGAGAAGCACAGCCCATGAGCTTGGTTGTGATTGTGGTAGGGATCTTGGCCGATGATGACCACTTTAACGCTGTGCAAAGGTGTGTGTCGGGACCTGATATGGATCAGCACCATGGCAGTCATATGGAGAATCAAGCTTACCAGGAGTAGACATCCTCCTCAGGTGGAAAGACCTTGACATTGGTGTCTTTTTCCTTCTTCAAAAATCGTTTCAAATTCAAAAAATCGGTGGTCACCACTTCGTCCTTCAGATGAGCTAGCCAGCTCTCGTCCAGAGTATCGATTTCTAATTGGAGCAGCTCCTTCTGTTCTGGTGTCAAGGAAGCCACCCATTTCTCCTTATTGAAGTTGCTTGGTCGTGGGGTTGCGGTACGTCCTGACTCTGTGTTGACGGGCTTAGGCTGGGGAGCTCCAAAGAATGCGGTGATGCTTCCACCTTTGGGCTTTTTTGCGTCCGGTGCAGAGACATGCTCAGATTTTCGCTTGACGCTAGGAGACGCCATGATGAAGTTGAGAAAAAAAAGTAGAGAGAAATAATAAGAAAGAAGTAATACGAGAAAGGGTGCCCAGATGGAATTGGCCACAAGTTGCCCCGGAAGTTGAGTCTTCGCGATAAGAGAGATTCGACGCGTCACAACGCGTGAATCCGCGAAGAATCAACTTTGATAAATTTACAAATGTATGTAAGTATTATAACTATAGTACGGAGTACAGAGTAGAATATTATTCGACGATTTCATATACAGTATCATGTAAGTTAGCTATTTATTACTCATTGATTTATCTGGAAATCGGATTTTACGGCTGAAATATAGATCAATTTCGAGTAATGAATACATCTCACATCGAGTTACATATTAAGAAAAAAGACCTTGACAAGCTTAAAGCTCATCGTGACCGTCAACGTTGTCAGCATCCTCAGTGGCCTTAGGAGCAGGGGACGAAGTAATGTCACCACCCTCCTCGGGCTTCTTAGCGCCGTTAGCAAGACCATCAATCTGGTACTTGCCGTTCTCCTTAATGAAGGTAACAAGATCCTCAACGGTACGAGAACCAGCGTACTCAATAGGGGAATCCTTAGCACCAGCGGGGTAGATCTTGATGGTGGGGAAGCCAGTGATGGAATCGGGCACATCGTTGGCAGTGGCGTCGACCTTGGCGACGGTGACTTTCTCGTTGAACTCGGGAACGTCGGCGTACAGAGCAGCGAGCTCCTCGTACTTGGGGGCAAGAGACTTGCAGTGTCCACACCAAGGAGCGTAGAACTCAACCAGGACATCCTTCTCATTGTCAATGACAACCTCCTGGAAGTTGCGGCCGACAATGACGGTGACAGGGCCTTCTTGGGTCTCGGGAATAGGCTCAGACTTGACACTGGGTTCAACTTTGCCCTCAAGGACGTTCTTGATGAATTTGCCGATCTCCTTGGCATCAACCTTCTTGGTCTGATCGTAGGGGTACTTAGCGTTCTTGGTAACGTCTTGGATAGCGAAAGCGGGGAAGTTCTCGGGTTCGAGGTTCAGGTTACCGGCGTGGGCACCAAAGAGCTTAGCATCGAGAGTGACGATGTTGATGTCTCCACGGTGCTTCTCAGCGATAGGGCGGAAGTCAGCAGCGAACTGCTCACGCTCCTCTGGGGTCTCGGCAAAAATGTAAGCCAGGGGGATACCGGCCTAAGTATCAAAGTCAGTTTATGTTCTCTCTAGGGTATACAAAAGACGGGGAAGAGCTAGGACATACCGCCATGTACTTGGAGTAGGTCTCGGGACCGAGCTCGCCAACAAGAGGAGTGCTAGCGGTTTTGACCCAGTTGAGGATGGCCTCATCCTCAAGCTTGCCATCGTAAATAGCCTTCTTCTCGTCGAAGTCCTTGTAGAGAACGATGGAAGGTTGCTTAACACCTTCAGTCTTAGCAAGAGCAGCGTCGTTGGATGCGGCGAAAAGGAAGTTGTCACGCTGGGACTCGGCGAAGGAAGTAAAGCTCTCGTTGGCGGTCTTGTCATCGGAGGCGACGTAGCCAATGATCACAATCTTGTCCAGGGCTTTGAATTCCTCCAGGTTCTCCTCGTTCACGCTTGAGACGGCGGGCATTGACTGCTTGGTCATGTATGAGACGATTCTATCGAAAAAGCGCGCGGTCAGTCTTCATATAATGCATCATGAGGAAATGCACTTCTCGACTTACGCGTCCGTCTTACGGGCACCGGCGTAGGGCTTGTGAGAATCGGGGCCACGGAAAACCTTGAGGGTAGGGTAGCCATCAACCTCGTAGGTACGGCATAGATCCTCCTCTACGGTACAGTCAATCTTAGCCAAGGGAATATCCTTGGCCTTGAGCTCGGTGGCAGCCTCCTCATACTTGGGGGCAAGAGCCTTGCAGTGACCGCACCAAGGCGCGTAGAACTCAGCGAGCACCAAAGGGTGCTCCTTGACGAAGTCGTCAAAGGTATCGGTTGTCAATGTGACGACATTGGCATCGGCGTCGGCAACTTCAGCGGGCTCTGAAGCATGGACAGCCGCAGTAGCCCCGAGAAGGCTTAGTACTAGGGGAGCGAAAGACCTCATAATGGCGATATGTCTATAATAAATTTATAAAAAAGTGGATGAGCTCAAATACTCCGAATGTTTTCAATTCAACAAAATTGTGAGGAGGATCTTACCAATATGTAGGAGGATGATGAAAAAGACCAAACTCCAGAAGGGAATGTTATTTATGTTTTAAAGGGAAGAGGACAGTTTGTTCAGAGCTGAGAGTGGAGCTTCAATATGACTGGGCTATGCAGGGTTACGAAAGGGCGGTTCCTTAGGTACCCGTGGTAAAGTACCCAGTACCTCCACTAACTGCTATTTTATGGGGAACGTTTGAGTTGTTGGCACCTTCAACCCTTGTCATCAAGGAAGAGATGTGCCCTTTTTATGTACATATGTATGCACTATATAGCCCCTGGGTCTGCTTTGGGTACGGACATCTTTTCTATTTTGTATTGGGTTACACACTTCGAATTGTTGACAAGTGGCCTTTGATTCTTGGCGGATTGGAGTTATTTATAATCATATGCATTCCCAGTGCATCATTCCAATATTACTTCTGCAAATATCAAAAGGAGTCAAGTCTAATGCACAGGTAAAGTAAGTACAAGCTAAGTAGGTAGCAACAAAAGCAATTATTCAGACATATCACAAACAAATCACTCTTGAGTTGGTTCGGAGGTCTGAACAGAAATGGCCCCATAATCAGATGATCTCTCGGAGATGCCATCCAATTCAGCCCCGAGCGCTAAAGCATCTCTTTTCCCACGATCAACATTCACTGAAAGCATGAGTGGCAATGGCACGATAATCAAGATAGCCAGAAACCCAAAAGCGGGTCGAATTTCTCCATATCGATCGGTGATGGAACCGACAATGGCTGGTCCAAAAATGCTGGACCCTTTGTCGGTAATTGCGTAGAGTGCATAAAAGGCCGCTTCGTAACCGGGAGGAATGAGTTCTCCGAAGAAACTTCGACAGTATGACGACAGCCCGCCCATAACAAGGCCATAAACTGCTCCCAAAGGATACATTTCCCAAGGTTGGTGAAGACCAAGTCCTGCACGTTGCACAGCCGGAATAAATCCCAGAAGACCATACAACGGAATGAGCTCAAAGAGGATAATACACGCAATGATGGTCTGTGAAGCTCGTAATTCGAAGTAATTCGACACGTAGCTCCAAGAGAATGCACCAAATACCCCTGCAAGCATGACAATCACATTGATCAGTCCCAGGGCTGCTGGCTTCATGTCCAGTTGGGTTTTTGCGAATAGTACAGCAGTACCGCTGACGGTTGCAATCCCATCACTTAGGAGAAACCATGCGGCAAGAAAGATCGCGATATCTTTCAAACGTCGGGCCCGCATCACAGTCTTGCCGAGCGATTTCCAGGCGTAAGCCATGTATGCAACCCATGAATGGAGCGGTTTACCGTCACTTCCTAACAAAGGCGGGCCGGGCCGAGTGCGCAGCCACAAGGCGGCCGGGATAGTAAACATAAACCACCATAGTCCGATCAAGAAAAGCACAAAACGTAATGAGAACGTTGGGGGGCGCACGACCACAACAACCAAAATGGAAAGCACCTGTAGAATCACCGCACCGATATAACCTATGCCGATGCCATTGGACGAGATTCTGGTGGAAAGTTTGAGTTCTAGAGAAGTATTCGCAGTGGATGCTTCTGATGCTTTGCTTCCTGGTCTCAGTAGTGGGGTAGATTCATCCAGTTGTGTTTGGTCAATGTTACCAGCCGAAGAAGACAGAATGTCTTCACTGGAGGCGGTCGCAACATCACTTGGAGGCGTCGCCTCTTCTCTCCCCTTAACCAAGGATGGATGATGGCGAACCAAAACAGGTAGGAACGAATTCAGAAGGACGAAAGACGCACCAAAGCAAGTATTTGAAATAATTGCAAGGAGTCCACCTAGCAGGTATAATTTGGGGACAATAGTCAAGAACAACATTGTTGCAATTGAACCAACGAGGGCAAAAATGACCAAAAGTTTCTTGCGATAAGTTCCATGGTCAGCGGCACCTGACATTGAAATGATCAGGATTGCTTGGACCAAGACACTCAATGAAAAGGTGTATAAAGCAAAGCTTGCTGTGTTAATCTCAGCACCGAGAAAGTAGATGATACACTGGCCACTATCCGACATTTGAGGGAGATACTCTGATCCATGTGTGTCTGGTGGCAGAGAGGGACTCCAGGTCGCGCTGCATGGCGTTGTCTTGTCTGATAGTAGAACACCTCGATCTCGAGCCATTTGTTCCAATGTGATGGGAAGAAAGGAACCTATCCCAGGTTAGATATGTAATGATCAGAGTATAGGCAATATTGAGAAGGAATCAAATCAAAAAGTCCCGAAGAAGTCCCATAAAAAGAGGCACAGAAATTCTGTAAAAAAACACTTACCCATGGCACATACTACAAAAACCTCAGCAGCCCAGCCATAGCAATACCAACCAGCCAGCTCCTTCTTGCTGGTCGGCCTGGTGTCCTCGCCAGGATATTGAGGGAGAGACTCAACATTATGGGTACTCATGGTATCCCAGACTCATGGTCATAGGTAAATCCAATTCATCAAATACAAAGTAGAACTCAAGGTATAAACTTGGGAAGGTTGTGATGTGCAAATATTCAAAGAAAGAGAAGTGAAGTCATGAGAGCTCAGGTATGTAAGATCCCAAGACCCAGTACATGGTATGAGCTCCGTTTGAAGTACTGGGACCTCTATGCTAAGGAAATTTTGTATTGTAATAGATGTATCAATACTTTCAGTAATTACGTTTTTTTTGATACCAATACAAGTCACGGGATAGGTGTGTTAAGGCATCAAGGCCTCAAAGGCGGTAGGTCAATGCATGCAAGCGCATCGCGCTTTCAATCATCATTTTTTGGGCTTGAGATTATTGACTGGCAGTCTACTCGCCTTTATTCTCTCCTCTACAAGAACCTAATTATCTAGTGGATCTAACTTCACCTTTCAATCATTTGCTTAGAGACTTCTTCGTTCTTTTCTTCCCAGATTGTTTCGCCTCGTTCCTCGCATTGCGACAACCCTGCTATCACCAAAATATCTAGATTCCCGACCACGACCCCTCCTTAAAGCCAGTCGCTAGTTTGATAACGATCAAATCCTGTGATTTCCGAGTGTTTCATTGCCCAACCCAACCTGATTACACATCGCCCCGAGCCTCGACCAACCGTTGAAGGCCCATCCGAGTTCTAAGCAGTGCGCCAAGCTCCACCGATTATGAGCGAGGCCCTCTATTCACACGGCCCGTGAATCGAATGGCAACGCCTTGAGATCCTACTCATTGCCTCATTTTTGATCTTGGCTTCCCTTCCTATTCCAGTGCCGACTGGACCGATCCTGGAACAGCGCCTGTGTCGCTTGTTCTGCGCCGTGCATAGGGCCAAGGAGGGGAAAGCTTCCACAAAGCAATCACATTGCAGTAGGTTGTGCGTAAAGAAATGCCCGGTGTCATTATGGACAATGTCAACGTCGAGGAATCTATCCGGCGACCAGGCCATGGTGATACCAGAAACGGCGCATCCAATACTTTTGAAAATGCCGACAAATCTGGTCATAATCCTGGCATGAACGGATCGACACACGTGAACGGCACATTGCAACATACACAGACACTTTCAGATAAGGCAGGGGACATCATGCCAGCGGCACCATTCGAACTACCACATATCACCCAAGGGTTCTTTCCGTTCGGTACACTGGTCAATCGCTCGGTGCAGCAATGCTGGATTGAACTTTCGGAAGTCATCACAGAACTGGCTGCTATAGAAGTGCCAACAGCCAATGGAAAACCGGGCGGCAACCAGTCAGCGGAGAATTTACACAAGAAATCACGACTTTTGGAATTTGCCCATGACAAGAGAGCTGAATTCATCAAACTCCTTGTTCTCTCACAATGGAGCAGACAGGCTGCAGATGTGAGCAGACTCATTGATATCCAGGGGTTCATTCGCACCCGGCATCAGTCATACGATTCTGCTCTCCAGTACGTTGGCGAGGTGAAAAGAGACCTTGTTCGAGCACAGGTCGCCAACCCGGACTTGAAAACGGCCCTGGAGGTTCTTTCAAAAGGACGGGTAGCCTCATTGCCGGATGTAAGCACACTCATACTCCCTTTCATTTCCAAAATGCTAACATTCTAAACAGCTTGGCTACAAACCCCCTACTCCACTGACAGCACGGGCGACTCTCAAGAAGTTGCTAAAACTCAACCGAATCATCAGCGTGCGACTGGTATTGCATGATTCAGTACCATCTCCACTGCGCAATTATCGCGTCCATGATGGCCGGGTCACATTCACAATTCCTGGCGAATTTGAACTTGACCTTTCTGTCGCAGAGGAGTCAAGCGCATCCCAGTTCTTCTTTGTGGATATTCGCTTTCTTTTTACTCCATCATCGCCTATTCCAAAAGGTCGAATCTTCAATGAACTTGACGGCAAAATCAACGAGGTACTCCGGGCCGATGGTTTGATGGGCTGTTTCCATTTCCTGCATGGACTTGTTCTTACAAACAAAATCAACATCTTGTTCAAGCAAGCTACAGAGCTTGCACGGGGTCTCTGGGCGAACGCGTTGCATATCGAACTACTACATCGAACACTCGTCGTCCAGTATTGGCCTCAAAGATCGGGACCCAAGAGCTGGCTTGAGATTGGAATAAAGAGTGGCCATCGCACTAGCGGTTCTAATGATTCAAAGTCCGGAATCTCTCATCTCGGCTTCCGATGGGTCCGCGACGGCCAGCAAGTCAGCAGCGATTCCATTAAGTTCAACTCAAATGACCTCTCCATGGAGCGTATCCTCAGAAGCGCCATTGCATTACACACATCCCATCTTATCTCTACCGCATTCGCCACCCTCAAAAAGCACCTTCTTTTCTCCACCCACACACTATCGCTACAAGCTCAATTATCATCCACTGAGCCTGGAGATTGTCGCCTTGACGTTCAACTCACAGCCTCGCGTTCTCTTAGAGTTTCCATAGAACCTATGTCTGGCTCCATTACCCTATGTGGGGTGCCAAACATGTTGGAGCGTCTTGACGGCGATCGAACTGTTTTCAAATCGACGATAGAAGAGATTTTATCTCGCGTCTCCCGATTGCGTTGTCTTACCGCAGTGGATGAGATCGAATCCGCTACAAGAGCTCTTGGCCTCGAGCCCGTGAGCCAGAGAGTACTCGGGACTGACCCTCGAAGGTTATTCCCTCCTGGTGTAGTGCGGACCGCATTGTTCACCCATCGTCTTTGGAACAAACACTGGGTTGCTGCAGCGACAAGCAGTATGGATGGTGACCACTGGTGGCTTGTTCAACTTCGGCCACTTCAGTCGGCTAAGGAAGCGAAGGCGGCGCCATTGCATCACATTGGCAATGACAACCCGAATCTTCCGCGAGCCCATATCGTTAGTGAAAGTCTGGTTCCCCCAAAGACACGACTCGACTTCACGACTTGCGCGACACTGGTTGATGGGCTCACCGGAATACTGGCAATGCATGCCAACGCACGCTATCTGGCGGACCTATCGAACATTCATTTCTGGCCATCGTTGAAGGAATTGCACTTGGAACCAAATATGACAGTCCCTGAACTCTTGTTCAACTACAATTCGTCCATATTACCCTCTGCCTTTCGGGTGGCGCAACCCTCCGGGGTGAATACAAAGCCACGGTTCAAAGAGATGGTTCGACTTGTGTTCCATGGAATTGACCGCCAAAGCCACTCTGCTATAATAGTGGCACGTGGTACCTTCAAAGTTCGCATGAAATGTTTGGCCTCGCTTGTCTCAAAGACGGACCCTTCATTGATCATTGAAGACAGCGGTACTGGTTTTGCACTTCGTTTGCTTGTTCCAGCTGGACATTCCGTCATTGTTTCCGTCTTTGAGCGCTTGCAACGACTCGAGTGTGTTCTTTCTATCTTCGAACCTTTGATAAGGAAGGGAATGGAGGCTCGATCTTTGTCTCTGTCTCAGGTTGCCTTTTTATACGGGCCCGACAAACAATACTCTGCTTCTTTCGATATTGGGGTCCGAGGCCCTTCCTTGTCTGATTACGTTGACGTTACTGGTGCCGTCTCAAAAACTAAGCCCATTTTCCAGCTGGACTTGGGCATCAAGTTCGACAGCTCCAGTCCTCATCGCCGGATCCAAGAGGCCCTGAGCGTGAACTTGAACAATCCATCCTCTGGAACGGGCGTTGATAAGACACTCGGACTCTTGAATATCACGCTTCCCTTGTTGCGTTCTTTGGATCAAATCACTGATCCTTCGAGTTCCATGCATCGGTCCATTGTGCACATCACCGTGCGCAAACCGACTGAATACCAGCTTCACTATCCCCGACTGAAGTCTCGCTTCCAGTTGAACTTAACATTGCATCAAGATATGTGGATCTGGGTATTGAAGGATTCCAACAGTATGGACCAGCCAGGTCGTAACCAGGTCATTACTGCAACAAGAGAGAAAATATACCAATCCAGAGGTGAGGGTTGGCAAGGCCTTGCAGACGGCGCAAAAGCGAGTTCCACTAAGATAGGAAACCTCATCCTCGTGTTGCATGAGTGCATGAATGCTCCCAATCTTGAACTTGAGAAAGTCGAAGCGAAACCCGAACAATTTTCAGAACAAACTCGCATCAAAGGCGCGACATCAGCCCCTTCACGGCAACCCATTGGACTGGGAAATACCGATGTCATCACGATTGACTAAATACAAATGATGTCTGCCTCAACAGAGCTCAATATCCATTGTATTCCCTTTCCCACTTTAATGCAAGAGTAACTACAATGTTCTCTTCACGATGTATTCTTAGACTTTGAAATGACACGGCATTTAAATGTATTTGTGTTCATGATGCGTGAGAATTATTAAATCGTTCATACAAGTAAATTAACAACGCTCTTCCCTGATCTTTCCCCGGTTGCGTAGCACATCGTATTCAATCCACCTAGCCATCGGGGCACCACCTTCGGGGAGCAGACGTCCAGGGTTCATGACATGGCAGCCTTCATATGTTATGCAGAAAGGTGCAGCCTCAGGATCTGCAAGCACCAGCGCGGTTGGTAATGGGTACAATTGTAAAGCGGAGGCATGATCCCACAAGATGGGCCGCAATGGCAAAGGGAATGGAGAAACCGTCCCTTGATCCAAAAGTGTCTTAACGAGTCTGCGAGCCATTGATGCGCCAGACAACGCAGCGACCTTGGTACCTTCTTCTTGACCCAAGTCATCTATTTGGCTATCGCCGGTACCGAAAGCACCGGCAGCACTGCCGGATGGTTCCTGCATTGTGACATCTGGGTCCTCGTTGTCGAGGGTAGTGTTTACAGCGCTGCGTCTTAGTCTTGCCGACATATCATCGCGGAACACAGCGATGTCATGCACAGGCCCAAACCATGAGAGGCGTGCCGGATTCGATGTCCAGATTGCATCGCCGGCCGGTTCCGTATCATGGGCTCCAAGCTCTGAGTTCGCTGTTGCAAATGCACGTTTGACTCGAGAGGTAAACAAATCTGGAATCGGTTGTCGTGGGACTGTTGAGGCTGCACCGGCAGAGAAGGCCGAGGCCCATGGATCATTGTCACCTGGCACAAAGACAAAAGTCGAGTGTTGGAGCAATGCTGGGAAGTCCGATAGCACGAGCGCCAACGAATCGAAATATTCCTTGTATTCAATACTTCCGGCTCGACCACCTCCGCTGATGACAGCTCTCTGCACGAAGTTGCCGAGCAACACAAAGGCTTGTGGGCGTTCGGGAAGAGCGAGATCATTGTAGATACTGAAGACCTTTTTCAAGGCGTCCAATGTCTTCATGTTGTCCAAATTGATCTCACTCATGACTGCGACTTTGAGTCTAATTGATGTTTCGGGGGTTTCAGGATCATTTCGTAGACTTTTTTCCTGGATTCTTCTCATCCGCGCACCTTGAGCACGCTCACTTCCTAATCCGAGAAAGTCGACCCAGCCGAAGCCACCACTGGAGCTCATTTGTCCACTGCCTTGGCGGTTGCTTGTTCCTAATGAGATATCCCGTCGTTCACATGGAGGTCCACAAATTGATATACCCACAAATTGGCCACCAATTGCACCTCCAATGCCTGTGTTTCCTCCTAACGCAGCACCTTTGACCATTTCTTCCTCTTCGTAGATACCATCGACAAGCACGATCATACCTGGCGCAAACCATGCGCCATCTTCGGGTATCATTCGAGCATGACTCAAGTCCAATGCCACACTTCCAGTCAAGTCTACAAGGGACAATTCCCCGGTATGGGAGATTGAAAGCAACCCGAGGAGTAGATGTGAGGTTCCTGTTCTACCCAGCAAATTGGCAATTGGCGTTAATTTATAGGATTGTCGATGTGCAAGATTGGACGATGAACGCTGCAATGAGGGTACACCAGCGGTACCCAATGAGCTCTGGAAGGACTCATTGCGTAGCAATCGCTGATAGACGAGATTGTAGCGGTCTCGGAAGAGTGCAGTCTTGTGAGCTGGGGACGGGAACAAAGATGGCTTGGACTGGACGACCTCAAAGTACTTCTTGTCGACATTGTACGTCAAGCGTGGGAGATCAAACGCATTAATTACTTTGAGCCAATTTCTGGGATGAAGTGACAATTGCGCATCTTCTTCTTCGGTTCTTCCTGGTTTTGCAAAGGACCCCGAGGAATCGGTTGTTTCCATCGGCCCATCATACATGCCAAGAGCTGATGGCTTTGAACCATCCTTACCAGCGATGACCCTTCCACCAATCATACTTCCCTCAAGAGTCTGCAGTATCGTCTTCAGAGATGCGCCTTTTCCTTCCTCGACAATCACCCCTCCGCCGGCTCTTTTCCATATCTTGGCTATTTCGTCGAGAACTCGCTCTGCTAGGCCCTCCTCGCGCCATCCCGAGCCACAGTTTTTTCCCACAAACACAGCAAGTGTTTGAAGTGCCGAGGACGATATTGTGAGGTTATGTTTGCGGGTGAAGGTTCGAAAGGCCACTGGACGCAGTGTTGACGGAGGGAGTAAGATTGGTAGAATGGAAGTTTTAGAAGGCGCATTTCCCTTTGGCAATCGAAATGGACGCGCTGGTGTTCCAAATGCAGGTGAAGATGAAGGTATTGCGTCCTTGAACCGATCTGGATGTCGCGGTGTCGAGTCCATCTTGTAGATTTCCAATGACAGAAAATCCTGATTGACTGAAATAGGTGGAAATTCGGGGCTTTTGTAAGATTAAGAATCCTCAAAATACTTGAAACTCTTCAAAATCCACCAAAAATGGTGAGAATCGAGTTAATGAAGAGGGTTGAAGTTCAGAAATCAATTAAATTCGAGACGCGTGACGCGCGCCGCGCCGGAGCTAAGCTGCTGCTTCTTCGCCTTCGTCTTCTCTTTTTCTTTTTCTTCCATTCCGATTCACTTCACTCTTCTCTATACTCTGTACTCTCTTTTCTATTTAATTTGACTTCAATTTTCTACTCTTGTCCTACAATCTTTTTCTTTCTCTCTCCAACACAATGGCCGAAACAGATATTCAATCCCCCGAACTCTCGGAGCAGGAAAAGCGAACCGAACTCAAAGACTTGATTGAACGCGCCGCTGCAAAAGATGCGACCAAAGATCATGACTCTGCTTCTGAGCTCTATTCCCAAGCTACCGAGCTTCAAGCCGAACTGAACGGTGAATTATCCCCAGAAAATGCCGATTTGCTCTACGCCTACGGAAAATCACTCTACAATGTCGCAGTGAGCAAGAGCGATGTCCTTGGCTCCAAGGTAGCCGGTGAGCCGGAGTCTGGTACCGCTTCCTCGACAAATTCTTCTTCCGCCAAGTCGAAATCCGCAAGCGGCGGCCTTGTCAAAGGCGCCATTGCAAACTCGGCGCAAACTTCATCTAAGCACGCAAAGAAAGAATCAGAGCCTACAGGATCGAAACCATTGTTCCAATTTACGGGTGATGAGAACTTTGTCGACTCCGAGTCTGAGGATGAAGAGACTGGCGACCAAGACGAAGACGAGGATGAAGATGATGATTTCGCTAATGCTTTTGAGGTCTTGGATTTGGCTCGGGTTCTGTATCTCAAAAAATTGGAGGCTGCAGAAGAAATTGACGGTGGTAAAGGAAAATCCACAGAAGTATCTACAGACACAAAGCACCTTATGGAGCGACTCGCAGATACACATGATCTTCAAGCCGAAATTTCACTGGAGGCAGAGAGATTCAGCGATGCAGTTGCTGATTTGAGAACTGTTCTTGAATTGAGAAACTCGCTATATTCTCTTGAGGATCCCTCAGTCGCTGAGTGCCATTACAAGCTCTCCCTCGCCTTGGAATTTGCATCCGTCCAGCAAGGTGACGAAGAAAATGATAAGAAGCCCAAGGTTAATGAGGAGATGAGAAAAGAGGCTGCTACCGAAATGGAACGTGCTATTGAAAGTTGCAAGATCCGAATGGCTCAAGAAGAAAAGAAGCTCGAGGCTGAAAAAGATGAGGATGAGGATAAGGCAAATGCGACAAAAAGAAAGATCGCAAACGTGAAAGAAATCGTCACTGACATGGAGCAACGGGTAATTTACCTCCGTGGATAGTATTTTGGGTTATTCTCAGGGCTCTTTGCTAACGTGAATTGCAGCTTGCTGACCTCCGCCGGCCACCTGTCTCGATCGAACAAAATGACCAGTCCAACGAAGCTATGTTGAAGGGAGTCCTGGGTCAGATCATCGGCCAGTCGGCAATGGATCAGAAAGCTCAACTTGACGCAGCCAGCAAGGGAGCTACAGATCTATCTGCATTTGTCAAGCGCAAGCCCGCAAAAGACCCAGCTCAAAAGGCTGAGACGACCTCCAAACGACCTGCCGAAGAAGAACATGCTACGGAGAGTGGCTCGAAACGGTCTCGCACCGACCATGCGTCCTCTTGAAAATGATGACTCGGGGCTTCTTCTTTTATACATCCCAACCCCCATTTAGTACGGGTAATACTAGAATATCTATGAAATCAATTCCGCGCATTTTGCCGGTTGGTTTGACAGTTTTAATATTGTGATTTGTGATTGACTGGTTGACTGCTATGGTAGTAAAGTTGTATGCAATGGATGGCACAACGGCGAGGTATCATAATTAATAAAAGGGTATCATTTCATGTCATGCAATAGCCTCGTTCCAGAACCTCCTCAAAAGATTGATCATCTCATGAGATGCCGAAAATGGCAGGTCGGCGTTCAATCTTGCGATTCCTTCGTCTCGCAGCAAGCCCGGGGCTCCAAATACCAGCAAACAAGTCCTCGCATTCATCTTCGTCATGGCTGTCAAATTCCACGTTTGCTGAGCCTGGCTCGGGCCGTTCAGATTGTTGTTCAGCTTCCACAGACGAGGGGACATCGGGCGGAGACTCCCAGCATGAAGAAGTGGTGATCTTCTTTGTTTCAAGAATAAACTTGCCGACCTTGTACCGCTGTGATTCTTCCTCGGCTGCGACGTACTTCCAGCCTAGTACATTGTCACAAAATGTGCAGCTCACATCACTGACCGTATGTGCACCTGTAACGAGCTGGCGAGGTACCGGGCGTTGTAGTATGGTATTAGGTAGTGTGGTTATAGGCGATGATGATGCGCTAACCGATACGGCAGTGGCTACGGGCTCTGCTGAGACTAAATATGCACGGCCATGACGACCTGTAAACCCTTTGCTGATGATTTGAGAAGTCAAGCAAAGGTGCGATGCGCAGCCAGCGCAGCGCAGATAGGAGGTATGACCGTCAAGGTACTTTGATGAGTCCGTTGAAAGCCCCGCATCTCGTTTGGGAAAGAGGGACGGAATTAGGAACTTGGGAAACTGAAGGGATTTGCTTTCTTTGGACATTGTAAGAGGTGCTCTCAGTGATGCAGATCAAGCAGAAACTATAAATTAGACAGAGAAGGAAAGAAATCCTGCAAGTCAGACAAGGGATGATATAAGTGAGGTCATAAGCTTATCTTATCTTATCCAATCTGTCAATGTTTTTTTTTGTTCCTCGGGATAGTTACTTGTTTCTTGACTTCGAAAACCACCTGGGCATTCTAGATTATCTAGAAGATCTCTCTCATATGTGAATGTTGAAAAAAGATTATTCAATTTGAAATAATACTAGAATAGAAGCGGATCAAACACATCCCATGACTCCTGAACCCATTTGATATTGACGGTCACTAGACTTCAGCGACCAAGAAAAGCCATTCATTGCTTAAGCAGCCTTGATCACTGTTGGACATCCATGGCTCTAGAGTGGTGAGACTAAACCCACACCAACCGAGGCTTCGGACAAGCTCCATTTCATCGGCGCGCTGGGAGCGAGTGACACAGGCAACGATTTGGGAACACCCAAATGTCGCAATCTCGGCCAATTCGAATAGTGCGATTAGGCTGAAAGAAGGTCAGCGATTCGGCTAAGCCAAACTGGGAGAGTGCCTAGCATCAAAAGGGGGAAGAAGCCCTTGAGGGTGTCCAAGGGAATACAAGTGAGTTTACATACCCGGATTTAAGGCCGTCCAGCGCAGGGTCCTCGAAGAAGACAAACAAAGTCCGCTCCTTGTTGTTTTCCACCACAAATCCACGATAAATAGCATCTCCAGAATAGTCCCATACTTCGATCCATTGTTGAATACGACCATGCTGTCCGGTTTGATTTGGCTGAATGTTTCGGAACGCACCCATTCCCAGCGACTCCTGTTGCACGAAACTCCCCTCACCAAGGAAAATCATGGACAGTTTGTCACAGAAGAGTCTCTCACACTCTTCCGGAATGGTATGCGTTGCCTCCCCCTTGTACTCTGGCCATTGATTTTCGGGCCAGGTTCGCTCACCGGGAGCGGGGATATCGTGGGGAGGTCTTATTAGAGACGATTTAGGCCCCGAAGGGACCTCAGGGATACCACTGTACTCCTACAAGGCAAAATTAGAGAGATTATTCAATAGATTCGGTGGAATTACATACCGGCACCCAGGGTAGTGTAGTAGTGGAAGCCGTGGACCTTGGCGGTCGACGACTCCACACTGTAGCAAGTGGCGAGGGCAGTCTGGGATTCTTGGTCGAGAAACCGCTGCATTTGATTGGAATTACTACTGTGGTTATTCATGTATTTCGCCATGATAGTCGATCGTTTCGGATAATTGTGGGGATGACGAATTAAAGATCACAAAGGTTAAAGGTCAAGGGATTGAAGTGGGTCGAGTGTTGAGATTAAAAAGTAGCGAAGACACGATGAAGACGATGATGGAATATATTGAGAAGTAGAAATCGAAGTGCTGTGGTCTGATTGTTGGGCAACGAAAGCCCGAGGGGGGACGAGCGTCTTCGTTTTTCTGACCGTCAGTCACCTGACCATCTCTCTATACACTTTACTTCACACCGTCTCTTTGCATTATTTGGAGATTATACTATTTACATTTACATATTCGATTATGTGAATATATCTAATGATTGATTACATATACATGTATATACATATACATATACAATATACATATATAACTGTGATAGCTACTGTCGACCTCTCATGTTCATATTTACACCTGGGCAACAGTTTAGACATGTGTAGTCACAACCGGCGCCTACTAAATAAAATGTTTTTTTTTGATACTGTTGATTGCAACTAATAATATTACACACCTGTGATAGTAGAAAGAGATTGATGTAAGATAATAAGATGTGTCGAAGAAAGCCGCTTTAAATCATATGCATATTCACAAGGTCCTTGAGGACTACAACGCCAGATAATCCCTAAACACTCAAAGTTCTCGATAATCACTGGGTCGAACTCTTCTGTTTCTTGCTTGGTGACGTTGGGGATTCACGGGCTGTCGGAAATAGGGGGAATCTTCTTCTCTGGAGTAAGGGGTACTGAAAGTGGTTCGTTGTTGGTTGGAAAAATTATTCATCCCAGGCTGCCCTTGGAATCCATTCTGCATTGGGAACATCATCGATGGATCACCATTGAACATATTGGGGAATCCGTTGGTCATTCCACTGCCCTGGTCGAACATCCCAGCTTGTAGAGGGTTGAAGGGCATGTTCATTGGGTTCCATCCCGGACCCATGCTATTGGGGAACCCATTGGGAGCTGCCATGGCCATTGGGTTCATGAACCCCATAGCATCATTGCCAAATCCAGGACCGGAGAAAGGCATCATGGGCATACCCTGCATTGGTCCAAAACCATTGAAAGGCATCTCGGAATTGAAGTTGGCTGGGGCGGCCGGAGTGCCATCTTTGGCAATATTGTCTTGGTCTGGAGTGTCGGTTTGCTCGTCGGCCTTTTGTTTCTTTGCCACATTACCGGGCTCTGAGCCGCTTTCATCTTGATTAGCCGGTTCATCCTCAGCGGGTCGCTTCTTCGATTGCGTGGGCAGATTCTCTTGGGATTGATTGGCTGGGCTCTGTTCTTTGTTCACTGGGACTTTGGGCTCTGATTCAGAGGTTTCTGGCACAGGCGTGCCATCCAGCCCGCTGGGGTTCTTTTCCTTTTCCTTTTTGGCTTCCGCCTTCTCGGCTTCATATACCTTAATTTTGGAAGCAGATTCATCATCCGGGGTAAGGTTATCCAGTAAAACACCCTCTGTGGAACATCCAGGGCAAACAAAGTCACTTTCAATCAGAGCATTGGAAATACAATCATTGCAATACGTCCGCTGGCAACACGGTGTCTTTGTTGGCTCTAGGAACATCCTCTTGTCAATTGGGCATTCCAAACCTCGAGCTTGTAACGCCTTGCTCTCCTCAGCAGCAGCTGCTTCGGCCGCCGCGGCCGCCGATGCCTTGGCCTTTTCTTGGTACAACTCCCAGGCTGCCTTATCCGGTTTTGCAATAACAAAGTCACCATCAGCATTCACCATGACACCTGTGTTCCTTGAATCTTCGGTAGAGCCATCGGGCGCCAAGGATTCCGGTTTGTCGACTTTGGTTTGGAGTGAACGTGGAATACCAGTTGATCGCTTCACTCTGTATTTGCCATCGAACTTGGGGTCATTGTTCGTTGGGCATGCTTGAATCCAATGACCTATGAGCGAATGTTAGCGTTCTGAGCCAGTAATGAAATCACCGAACTGTACATACCCTTTTCCCGGCAACGATAGCAGAGATATCCGGGTGGCGGCGGATGATCGGGTACATTGACAGGTTTGCCCCTGCCACGGCCAAACGGCACGGGTGTTGCGCTAGATGAAGTCAGTATCTTCTCCGACAATATCAGACACAGGGACAGGGTCCTCTTACTTTGCCATTTCTTGCTGTTGTTCCTGCCATTGACTCGCCTGCAGGTTGAAGAGGGCATTGATCTTCTCTTCTTCTGTCTGCGCATTGTTGAGTTCGAGGACATTGTTGTTCACCGATTGTCCAGTCCCGGGCAGCACTCTGGTCGTCGAGGTTTCGTTGCGGGGGGCAATACGGGCATTGATTGGCATCTTGCCTGAGACATAACGAGCGGCACCGCCCTTGCCAGGGCGCGCGGCGGGCAATCTGCGAGCAATCACCGATGTGGACCGAGGGATAATGGTGGTGTCATCGTCGTATTCTGTTGGACAAATGTCGGAATTAGTTTATTTGTACCGCGAAGGAAACATGTTAAAATCAAGCAACGTACCCTCTCTAGTGTCTTCATTGTAGATTGATAGCTCAAAGTCACTCCCATCGCCCAATCTACTTTGGCTGATAATCTCTCTTTTGAGTTCAAAGACCGAAATACCAGTGCCATCAAAGGTGACCCTTGAGGGCTCTTTCTGGGACTTGAATTTGAAATGAACAGATGAAGACATTGTATTCAATATGGGGTGCAACAAAGATGGTCGTATTTGTATGGAGACCCGAGTTTAGGAGGCACCGCCGCCGTGTACAATGAGCAATAAGGGGGAAACAGAGAGAAGAGGAAGGCTTGGAACGGAGTGAATTGGGTGTAATCACCAGTCACAGCGGAGACAAAAAGGGTCAAGCAACAGATAATACCTGTTTGGGCGACCAAGAAAGAAAGATATTTTAAAAAGGATAGACCAGTTGTCTATCGACTGGGGATGGTGAGGACAATAGTATGAATGAAATCTTTTGAATGCTGAATGCTGAGTGTTCAGGTCACTGCATACAAATGTAGCTCAAAGAAATGATGAATACGATGGGTCGAAGAAGCACTGGGGTTGGAAGAAAAAAGGTGGTATTCAAGAGATTTGATGGTCTGCCCTGTCCTTCAAGTGATTCGCAGAGCCACCCTAGCACCCTGACATGCAATCGGATCTGTCCAGATATCCTTAGCAGAAAACAACTCCAGTTATGAAGAGACCTGTTAGAGGTGAGCAGTTTAGTTTTGGAACCGACGGGTTATCGCTGGTCGTTCGGGTCTGGATATGATCACGCGCGTGATAATGAGTTCAAAGGATGAAAGGGAAAAAAAGTAGAAGCAAAAGAGAGAAAAGCTAGTCATCAATGGATCGTAGCAGGAAACAGAAACCAGGCAGAAATGGGGTAATGAGAAATGAGTCCGCACGTTGGACCGTTGACCGTTGACTACGGGGAGAGGAGGAGGCGAAGTGGCAAGTGAGGAAAAGTCAGATGATCTAATTAATCTACACCGCCTTTGACACCGCTTTGGGTAAGGTCATTTAAACTATGTGCCTGATAATTCAGGCCTGTATTTATTGAGTGTGCTTTGTAACTATAGACAGAAAACCTTATATAACTATATATCTCACTATTGGAGCTTCGACTTTTGTTGCTTCAACCATTTAGTTTGTGAATGTCCCCCGTGACCTCATTCATATAAGAAGAAGAAAAAAATACATAAGAATGGGGGGAAAATGTCTACCAGAAAATAACACAAGCCTTCTATTTGGTCAGTCCTTCAAATTTCAGCCTCAAATTGACGAACCAAGAATCCCTCTGTCTTGAGATGGTCCTTCACCTGAGTCACAGTATATTCACCACGGTGGAACTGGAACATAGTCAGTGTGTCTGATATCAAAAAGGCAAGGAGATAAAACTTACCATTCCTGCTCCCAATGCTGCATCAGTCGTGGTCTTGTTGAAAACTTCGGCAAAGTGCGCTGGCACACCAGCTCCACTTGAAGCAATGACTGGAATCTTGATCGCGGCTTTGACGTCGTTGATCAACTCTAAATCAAATCCACTGTTGCTTCCATCCTTATCAATGCAATTCAAAAGAATTTCACCGGCACCCATGGCCTCGACGGCACGAACGAGTTGCCAGACATCAATGTCGCGGGTTTCACGGCCACCCATTACGGTACATTGGTACCAGCAGTAGCTTTGGCCGTTTGCGTTGGGGAACTGAGTCTTGAACGTGTGGTGGTGGGTATCCTCTGGCTTATCCACATAGACCCGCTTTGGATCAACGCTCACTACAACAGCCTGCTTGCCATAGGCCTGTGATATCGTCTCAATGGCAGTTTTGCCACTCAGTTTCTCGCCGGCATTGTAATAATCCTCAGCGGCAAAGACAGAGTCAGACCCAACGCTGACTTTGTCAGCTCCGGACTTGAAATACATCGTTGCCACATCTAATGCAGGAATGCGGGTGCCGTCGGTGTCAACAGTGTCTTTGATTCCACCACCAATTGTCAAAGGCACAAAGACTGTTTTGGATGTTTGTCGCAGAATCTCGAGCATTGGAGTGTCGGCGACTGGGCAGTTTCGGAAAGAGGTGATGTTCAAAAATGTCACTTCATCCGCCCCTTGTTCATAGTATTTCTTAGCCATCTCAACCGGCTTTCCAAGATTGCGAACATTTCCACCGGCGTCTCCGCTCTTCTCGCGGACATCGTATTGGTCGCCCTTTGTGACAACCAAGTCACCGGAGTCATTTGTCCGAACGTCAAGGCAGGCAATAACTCGGCGAGTGAGTCCATTTTCTTTGCCGGAAGCAAGATCCCCCGAAAGAGACTGGAACTGATCGCCGTCCAAAAATGCACGGATGGCCCGCAGTCCGGCGACACCACTCTTCTCTGGGTGGAATTGTGCACCAAAGACGTTACCCCGACTGATAGCGCCAATGAACTCTTCCTCCCCATATGTTGCTGTGGCTACGGACCAGCCGTCCTTCTCCAAGGCTCCCGGTGTGTATGGGGCCGCATAGGAGTGGACGTAATAATACTTGCTGGTCGGCCGCAATCCAAAGAAGCTTGTATCGGATTCAGTATTTATCGCGGAGTTCCATCCAATATGAGGTACACTCTTCGAGGTGTCGTTGAACTTCTGAATGCGCATGGGGATGACGCCGAGTCCAAGGACATCCGAATCCTCATCTGAGCCCTGGAAAAGGGCTTGTAGACCAACGCAAATTCCCATGAAGGGCTTTCCGGCCTTTATGTGCTGTCTGATGGGCTCCAAAAACCCTCCTTTGTCCAATTGGGAAAGGCAGTGGCCGAAGTGGCCCACGCCGGGAAGGATCAGTTTCTATAATGTCAGTGTTAGCACCGCCGTGCCAATAAGCAAGGTATGGTCGAGTTGGCGCTAGACAATTGACTTACGTCTGCGTTTATCACATCCTCTGGAGATCTAATCCATTCGACCTCATATCCGACTTGATTGATCGCATTGACCAGTGAACGAATGTTCCCCGCAACGTAATCTAGCAAGTGCACAGTAGGCATGGCGTTCAAAATTCGGGCCAAGAAGCACCGGTGATTTCAGCGATCAGTTTTGAATTCAAACAGCCAGCACAAAGAAGAAACGAAGGCATTCAAAGATTCACGGAGGGGGGTTCCTTGAAGGCCCCGCCAAAAACCACGGGCTGAGTCATAACTTCTGTTTTTCTGCCAGACAAAAGAAGGTACTTTTGAGATACCTACTTCACAGTATTGGAGTGCACTATAAGTTAGGTTTCTCTAGGTAACTAACCACTTATAAGGTAAGTGAGTCATGTATAGAAAAATGTCAGCTACAAACATTGACAGTGATATGTTCCTTGGATGTCTACATATGCACTTGATTAAATTGCTTCGAATTAGAGTATGATTATGCTGGATAAGAACATAGGTTTGAATAGTGCTGCAAATCGAGAGTATACTACGTTCATCGACATCAAGTCGCTATGTTTTTTTTTAAAAAAAAAACTCTGGGCTGTTTACCTTCATTTGTAGAGGGAATACATATTTATTGCGACAAAATTGAACGTAAGATTATATTTTCTCAAATCAATGCAGTTCTTACATGGATTGTCGTTCTTCTGTCATGGATAGAATGCTTGTTAGTCTTGGGGCTCGGCTGGGTTCTCAGATGCCTGGAGGTAAATAAGTCCATTTGAAGGCTGCATGTCTATGGTCAGTAATGCACACAATGGAATGGGTGAGACAAAAGAATAATTAGCTACCGGGTGGAATTGTCGTAGTCGTACGCCTGCCTCTTGCAGAATAGCAGCACTCTGTTGGAAAAGTTAGGCACTAGAGCTCTCAATACAGACATGTATTGACTTACATCGCTGTCCATGTTGTATCCTTGTGAATAGACAACCTCTGAGATGCCGACCTGAGCGATCTTAACAGTGCATGTCAAGCAAGGACATCTGCAATAGATTAGACTTTGTCTAATGCGCAGTTCTAGAATGTAATGGCGTGATCTTACGTGTCACAGTAGAGGATTGCTCCTTCTCGAATCCGCTCTCGACCTGCTTCCAACAAGGCATTCTCTTCCGCGTGAAGGCAAAGGCAGGTTGAAAGGCCGACTCCGCCTCCGTCTCCGCGATTGCATCGTGGGCCTGTATTTTATTGAGTCAGCAAGTGAACAACTGTATCGTTTGCATTGGTTGGCTCTGGTTAATATCGTACAGCCACCTTGATTGCAGTTCTGGAGATGTCGTGGTGTGCCATTATACCCTGTGCTGATGACACGGCTCTCTCGGACAAGAACACATCCCACTCTTCTTTTCATGCAGTTGCTTCTCTGGGCGGCAAGGGAGGCTAGTTGCATAAAATACTGGTCCCAAGTAGGCCTGAGCCGTTGTTCATCCGCCAGATTGAGTGTCTTCAGAGCTGAGTGTAGCTCTTCGAGAGACGATGAGGGGTTGAACAGGCGAACCTGAGCTTTGTCGGTCAAGTAGACACGTCCAATATCCTTGTTATATAGATTATTGTCATTCCACTGGACGAATTTCTCAAGGTCGGGCGGATCTAGTTGTCTTCGCCAGCATCTTTTTGAGGAAACAATCAGTCCTTGTGGTTCAGGTATCATTTTATCTTGTATGTTTTATCACGAACCTGTCGGCAAATCGCTTCCACCGGAGGCTGACTGGGGCGTCAACACTCACTAGAAGAAAGAAGGGACGCAGAAGGAATCGATCCAGGGTAGTCGCATCTGCAATGTCTGTGGTGATCCAGCGTTCTTGCCATCTTTTGGTGGTGAAATCAAGCAGACTGTCGGCATTTTGAAACGTAAACTCTGAAGATTGAGATTCTACTTTCTTTCTGATCTCTGAGGCTTGCAGCAGTAGGTCATCTCCCGAGTCAGTAGACCGAGAGTGATGTTTGCCCGTGAGTTCAAGGAGCTGGAATCCTTGATGTTGAATCAGATACTCGGCAATGGCATGTTTGCCGGCGCAAATTCCTAGACAATATTAGTTTGTTTCACTCAGTTGAGGTGACCTGCTGACCTCCACATAAACCGATGAGCATTTCCGGTTTTAGCTATATGGGTGAGTGGAAAATGTGTAGAGAAGAAGCCGAAGTCAGTGGGGCAATTAATATCTTATCGCTCCTCCGTACCGCGCTGCCTGATAGACCCAAAACATTGGGCTGTTATAGTACTTTTTGATATGTCGAGATCCTTGTATTTTTTTCGAATCAGTGCTATGTACTCCGTAGATCATATACTAATCATTAAAATTAGTAACTAAGTTGGACTTCTACCCATTCTTCATACCCAAATCACGAGGATATGGATCTATACGATAGTCATTGTCAGGTGCTACAGAACTAACACGAGAAGTGTACATGTGAACAAAAAAAATAAAATGTAATGATTATAAATTAAATTCGAATATGAATCATTTGTCTAGATATGTATACATAAACAGAACTAAAGATGTAGTTAATTATATATGTGAGGATAGAAAAGACGGATAAATACCTAACTAAACATTACCCATCACACCCCCTCCCCGCCCTTCGTGACATCAGGCCTTACCTACTTACCTCTTCCAAATATCTTCACTTTGATCTCAAGATGCAATACACACCATTCGCTTCTGATATTGAACTGCCCTTCTATACCTCCTTGGCTTCACACAAGATTAATCATGATAAGTTGGATGACTCTGCTCGGGCCGTTCTAGGTCTATATGAGATCCGTCCCTCTGACCCCGAAGCTGCATCATGTCGAATCCAAATTCATGGAAATGCCCTCACTGGCAGCGAGTAAGATTAGTATCATCCCAAAAATTCCCACAGTGTTAATAAATCCTAGTGCACCAGCCAGCTACTATAGAGCAGAAGGAATGATTAAGAATGTCAATACTATCGAAGAATATCGAAACTTGAACAGATCTAAGATGCTCCACCAGGCTGCACAAACGGTAAAAAAAAAATAATATGTCAGTCTTTCTGGAATAAAATGGCTAATTTTTCCTCAGGTCTGGGATGCTATCCATGATGGAACGATATTCTCATGTCCCTCCCTGCTCTCCAGTTTCTTGATTGTATCTTTTGCCGATTTGAAGAAATACAAGTTTCAATACTGGTTTGCATTTCCAGCAATACATTCAGATCCTTCTTGGACTCCAGTTCAGGGTACCAATCAAATATCTGAATCAGACCAAAGCCAACAAAATGACAACGTCAAAGGGACACACCTATCCCCAGACGAGAGCACTGCCCTGGTTGATGCTGTGAAGACATGGTCATATACCGTGGATCAGCGGCAGCGAGGGTTCTTTCTAGCTCGCAAGGTAAGAAAAAGTCCTGGAAGCAGATCCTTAGTCAACTACGCGGCCAAGGGAACCCAAACACAGGCTAGTACATCAGAGAGCGACTGGCAAATAGCATCCCTCTCTGAATATGAGAACGGGTTCTTCCGAAATGTGGCTTCCGAGAACCGATTTATCTGTTTTGCAGACCCATCGAATTATGAACAGGCCCCAGGGTGGATGCTACGGAATCTACTAGTTTTGGTCAAGCAGCGATGGGGCCTCGAGCGAGTGCAAATTCTGCGTTACCGCGATATCCATTCAAGCCGTGATCAGGGCCGCAGTGTAGTCTTCCAGCTGGAGTCAAGATCACAGCCTCAGATCCCCAAATTACCTCCAAACCAAGGGCCACTGCCGAAGGTCACTGGCTGGGAGCGCAATCCAGCCGGAAAACTATCAGGAAGGATTGTCAACTTGACGGAGTATATGGATCCTCAAAGGCATGCCACATCGACACCTGCAGACTTTTTACAAACTAACCTTTCTTGCAGATTAGCAGACCAATCAGTTGATCTTAACCTCAAACTCATTAAATGGCGCATTAGCCCAACGCTCAACCTCGAGAAAATCAAGAACACCAAATGTCTATTGCTCGGAGCTGGTACTTTGGGGAGTTACGTTTCCCGGAACCTACTGGTTTGTTTACCTCAGCACTCTATAAGGACCATTTCTAACCACCTTTCTTGTAGGGATGGGGCGTGCGGAATATCACTTTTGTGGACAACGGGACCGTTTCATTCTCCAATCCTGTCCGACAACCACTATTCACTTTCGAGGATTGTTTGAATGGCGGAACTCAGAAGGCACATCGGGCATCGGAAGCCCTGACCCAGATTTACCCGGGCGTACAGACAGCAGGCCATGCGTTCTCTGTGCCTATGGCGGGTCATCCCATCGTGGATGAAGCAGCGACAAAGGCGGATTTCGAAAAACTGAAAAAGCTGGTTGATGAACACGATGCTATTTTCCTTCTCATGGACACCCGAGAATCAAGATGGTTGCCCACTGTTATGGGTAAAGCAGCCGGGAAGATTGTGATGAACGCAGCCCTAGGATTTGATACATTTGTGGTGATGCGCCATGGTATCAACGAAGATGAACATGTTCCAGCCGAGCTTGGGTGCTATTTTTGCAACGATGTTGTAGCACCGGCCAATGTAAGGACATAATCATACCAAGGACTTATATGTACAGAACTAACTGCAGGGTATAGTCTATCAAGGATCAAACTCTCGACCAACAGTGCACAGTCACCCGTCCTGGAGTGGCTCCTATCGCTTCTGCACTTTTGGTGGAGCTGTTTGTGTCGCTTCTTCAGCACCCCCAAGGCGCCGCAGCACCGGCCCCTATAACCCGAAGTGTCGATCGTGATGAGCATCCTCTGGGAGTCGTTCCCCACCAAATCCGCGGTTTCCTCTCCACGTTTGAAAATTTATCTGTCGCCGGGAAGAGTTATCCAAGCTGCAGTGCATGCTCGGAGAGAGTGGTAGGAACGTATCGTGAACAGGGTTGGGACTTCGTAAAAAGAGCCCTCAATGAACAGGGCTATGTCGAAGAATTGAGTGGACTTAAAGAGGTCAGTGAATTGCCCGGAAGCCCGAGTCCACAATTCCTTGTGACACTGACACACACGTTAGGTCCACGAGAAGGCGGAAGCAGCTCTCGCAAGCATCGATTGGGAAGAAGGATCCGACAATGAAGAGATCGAAATACTTTGACCAACATGCTTCAACTTTCCGTGATATGCCTCAGATTTTAGGGCTTTCGCTCCAAGCCAACGAAAAACGACTCCTTGGATTCCTATTAATCGCTTTAGTCATTGGGAGTTTTGGAAGTTTGGATAAGCAAACTGTACACTGCGAGATGACTCAGGCTTTAATCGATGAACCTTTTTGAATAACCCTTTGAGTTGCATCTCTAGCTCTTTATCCTCGGCGCCTTGGTAGAACTTGCAGATGAAATGGCCGCCTGTCTTGAGGACATCCGAGCTAAAGCGCAAAGCCGCGTTGCAGAGATCCTTTGTAGAGTCAGAAGTATTCAAATCAATTGCAAGTGGGAGGAAATCGTACCATACTTCCAGCATGGTCCCTAAAACTAACACCGCTGGTGTTCATCATCCTGTTATAAGGAGCACTTAGACTTCGTTTCCAAAAACCGGACGTCTGGTGCCAGGGAGCAGACATATCACTGAGAACAACATCCACCGTTCTTTCAAGTATTTTATCATCCTCTTTATCCTTCCCTGCGATTTTGATCGTGCTCTCGGGATCTGTATTCGACTCCAGCAAGCTGGTATTGGTGTCACCTAACAGGCCGGGTTGGCGCGGCCTGCCTCTGTCCGGGGTGCGGAGGAAGTCCCGGATGTACGTTTGGATTTCGGGTGCGAGGAAATTGCCCTGGATCGTAGACACTCCTTTCGGGGGTTGAGCTGGGATAATATCGACACCGAGAACTCGACCATGGGGTTGGGTACGATTTGCAGCAACCTACTTCAACGATTAATTCGAGTACAATTTAGGGGGCAAATTCAAAACCCAGCAGAGAGAAAAAGAATCGACAACACACCTGCGACCATGATCCCGGAGCATAACCCTAAAATGCAAGTTAATATATTCAATCACTGATCCCTGGGTCAAGAAGAAGACTGTACCAAGTCAACCACTGTCTGCCCACCCTTGAATATCCGATATTTTTCATCGATCTACCAAAATGGCAATATAAGAGTGAGATTCATTGAAACAGTGCCACCCATGATATAACTACCTGCAACAATTTGAAAGCAGCTCGACTTTTGAGGCCTTGCACAGCTGCCTCTTTGGTGAACTGATCCTTTTGCTGTCGAGCTTGCCAGCGCTTGGATGAGGCCTGTCTTACTTGACCAAATGCTTGTAGATAGGCAGTCCGATAAAATCGAAGTGAAGGTAAGGGAAGCATGGTCAAATAAAGTGAGTGACTTGACATGTGCTGAAAATACCAGTAGCTATAATAGCTTTGAGCTTTTGAATTTCTGCCGGCAAAATTGAAACACCGCTGAAACCCCAAGTCGGACAACTCTTATCAGTTCTACTACATCTCTACACTTTTTCTTACTGCTTACGTACATACATGTAAATAACATACATTATGGATGTATGCAAGTGTAATTTAGGTACAATCTAGCAACAAATCTAGGGATAGATCTGTTGAAACCCCCAGAGACAAAGCGATAACCTCAAGTGTATTGCATTTTAACCCAATCTAAAATCAGAGTCTTTTGCGATCTCGCTTCAATGGAGAGAATCCCATAGGTGCACCAAACCCAAGTGCACTAGCCGAAGCAATAGGCTTCTGCAAACCACTACCGAGGGCAAGTTTTCGTCCAAGCTTCTTGTTTTGGCGAGGTTCTTCTTCTTCTTGTTCTTCATCTGCCTCAAACAAGCTACGGTCCCGCTGACCACCAAGTTTGCGTTTCTTTGGTTTGCCTTGGTCGTGTTCAGCAAAATGGTCATAGAGTTCCTCAGCCTCAGGGGATTCCATGCCATAGCGGTTGATGGTTTTTTTGGCCTCTTTTGGTGCCGAGCCCACTGCAGCCCCCTCGTGGGCCTTGGGTTTGGGTTTGGTGCTTTTTGCAATCGGATTGCGCTCTTGGGTTGGAGAGATCTGACGCCGTAAAGCTGAACCAAACCGTTTTGGTTCGACGATCTTGCTCCCCCTGGGAAATGCCTCAAGAGGGGTATGGGCATCGTCACCCATCACTGAGCTCATTGGGGAATCCGATGGTGCACCTGTGCGGTTGAGGAAAGGTGTAATAGAAAATGCCGATTTATCACCAGGCAAGGCTGAATCTCTCTTTAACTTTCCTTGCACACGGACAGCCCCAGGAGTTGCAATCTCCAGGCCAGAATGATCACTGGACCCAGGCCTTTTAAGCGGGACAGTTCGCGAACCGGCTTCAGACCCATTCATAGCATATGTTTTCACACTAGCGCTCTGGAGTCCAGCTTGAGCTTTCTGTAGCTCGGCTTTGGTTGCACGCAATTGCTTGCTGAGCGATTCGACCTTCCCTTCAAGGATTGTCTGATGACGATCCCAGTCTGAGTTTTGTTGGTGACTGTCTCGGTCTTGTTGCTGTTTCGCGTGTGATTCTGCTAGCTGGGTTTGCAATTTTTCAACTCGGGCAGAAAGCTTGGTAAGCTCTGTTGTTTGCTGTTCAAATTTGGCTTGTGTCCGATGGTTGGAAAGCTTTTCATTTTCAAGCTCACTCCCTAGGGTGTTAAGTTCCCCAACTAGAAATTCGTTTTGCTCTTCTAGCTTATGTTTTTCGGCCACGATGGTCCGATATGAAACGTCTTGAGTCTTGAGTCGCTCAACTTCCGACTGAAGAGCAGTAAAATCCCGAGAGAGTTGGGCCTTCTCTGCCAGAACAGTATTGTAGCTAGTCGAATGACTCTTCCGTGCTAAGAGCTCTTCCTATAGCAAGTCAATATAAGGGGCTTCGATACAATCTTACAAAGATCGAGGACCTACTTTCAGTCGACTGATCTCATTCAAGGAGGTTTGTGCTTCTGACTCCAAGCGATCAATTTCTTGACAAGCGTCCTGAAGTTGAATACATGCTTCAGAATCAGCCCTTGAGAATCCCAACAGGTGTCCATTTGACTCCTCTAGTTGCAAGCGGAGGGCCTCATTTTCAAATTGCAGGAACAGGTGCTCCATGCGTCGCAGGCGATCTCTCTCGCCATCCAGAAGACGCGCTGAGTCCGAGAGAGTCTTCTCATACTGCTTCTCTAGACGAGCAGTCCTCATTGCCATTTCAGACTGTTCGATCAAGTCAGCAAAGAATCCACAATCAATTTGGCAGAGCCACTTACATCCATGGCGGATGCCTCTTGGTCCATAGCCATGATAACGTCCAAAATCAGACAACAATAATGAGGGAAGGTAATATGTTGAGAATTAAGTAATGTGGGGTTAAAGAAGAAGAGATAAAATATAGTTGATACGCCTTTCAAAAGTATACTAAGTATACAAAGTGTATAAAGTGTACAGGATGTACAGATATAATGAATTATCGTCGCCAAACGACGCGTCGGTGTTTGGGAGATATGAGATTAGGTAAGCCTGCGATTACGTTGTACGTTGATAGTGGACACCTGGACTCATTGCTACCAACGTATTCAATCCTAATCTTCAATTGCAACCAATTGGACTTTTAATCGATTGAAGTTCCTTTTGAAAGCTGTCCAGCTCCTTGTTTTGCCAACATGAAGCTCTGGACGGCCCTCTTTTTCTTATTCTCGGTCGTGTGCAGTGTCTTGTCTGCATCAACTCCGGACAAGTTTGCCAAATACCAAAGCTTGTCTCGTTCAGGACCTGTTGATCTGGACAGCGCTTCTTATGAAGATCTGACGTCTACACCCCGCGACTACTATGCCGTGGTTATTTTGACCGCCACCGATTCCCGCTTCGGCTGCCTTCTCTGTCGTGACTTCGAACCTGAATGGGATCTGATTGCACGGAGCTGGAATAAGGGTCCCAAACAAGATGAGCTCAAAGTGATTTTTGGTACACTTGATTTCGATAATGGCAAGGCTGTTTTCCAGAAGGTAGGCATTGTTGTTACCCAAGCGGAGCTAGAAAACATTGACTTACCCCCGAATAGCTTATGCTTCAAACTGCACCTGTTTTACTTGTGTTCCCTCCTACTATCGGTCCATTTGCCAAGGTTGACGGCAATCCCATACGATTTGATTTCACTGGGTAAGTCCTCGAGTTCTCAAGCAAGGTCCTTTTGGCGCATTACGCAAAGCACCCCTCACTGACATATCGACTGCAACAGCCCGATCTCAGCTGATCAAGTCTACTCGTGGATCGGACGCAACCTCCCCGATGGTCCCAAGCCTGAACTTGTTCGACCGGTCAACTACATGCGGATTGTGTCAGGCATCACCATTCTGATGGCTGCTGTGACTGCATTCGCGGTGCTGTCTCCTTACTTGCTGCCAATTCTCCAAAACCGAAATCTCTGGGCTGCAATTAGCTTGATCGCTATTCTTCTGTTCACCAGTGGTCAGATGTTTAACCACATCCGCAAGGTTCCTTATGTCGCTGGTGACGGCCATGGTGGCATTAGCTACTTTGCGGGTGGGTTCCAAAACCAATTTGGAATGGAGACTCAAATTGTGGCTGCTATCTGTAAGTGTTGATTGCGAGGCCTGTCCCTATTGGACCTCGAAACCTGTACCGTTTGTCCCATCCTAACATCTCTTTCTCTCCACAGATGCCGTTCTTTCTTTTGCGACTATTGCACTCGCAGTGAAGGTTCCTCGAATGGAAGATGTCAAGGGTCAACAGCTGGCTGTCTTGATCTGGGCGACCGTCCTTTTTGCTACATACAGCTTCCTCCTCAGTGTCTTCAAAACCAAGAACGGTGGTTATCCGTTCTACTTGCCCCCGTTTTAAACACGATTGAATCGATAGTTTTGTAGGGGCAAGTAGGGGCAAGTAGGGGCAACAAATTATTTGATCAACATTCAAGTTTGTGTGTCTAGATCTCTGTATATGATGAAACAGAACACGCCATTTTCTCCTCAGCAGGAAAATCTTGAGCAATGGTGATTATACCATGGAATTCAAAATCACCATTGGAGTTTGAATACAAAATTCATTCAGACTAAATGTATTCAGGTCTCCTGAAGCCATGTAAAAATGATATGATAGTCCAAATGAAAGAACACGTAAGCAAGTACAGGGCACCTTCGAGGGCAAAAGAAAATTGTAGAAAGCCTGAACTCTTTACATGTATATATTAACATTCTTGAAATTCAATTATATTTGATTAACACTGAATTTATTGAAGTTCTTCGAATATCAAAGACGTTGTCTTTTGGTGTTATCTGATCTGCTAACTCCCGAAAGTCCCTACCCGCCAACGCCAACGTTAAACTACACCTTCTCCTCAGCTGGATTTATAGCCCTTTGCTTGGACTTGTTTTCAACATGGTCAAACTTGGCGATGCCCGTATGGGCAAGATTCTGGCATCGTCAGCCACAGGCACAAGCTTCCTGATTATGATTCAATTGGCTTCCAGGATCTTCACATTTGCTTCAAACCAATTGATCCTGCGCACCCTTTCACCGGTCGTGCTAGGAATAGCGGCACAGCTTGAGCTCTTTCAGGTTTCAATACTGTATTTTTCAAGAGAAAGCATCCGAATGGCCATCCAAAGACAGCCAATTTCACCGGCATCAGAACAGCCGTCTGATGAAACAGATGATGCGACAAAAGAAACGCAATCAGTATCATCTCAGGCAGTGGTGAATGTTTCTTACTTGGGCCTCGTTCTTGGGGTTCCTGCGAGTCTCATGTTCACTATGATGTACCAACGACTAGCTCCCGGGGAGGCATCAAAGACCGCTTTCTTTAATTATAGTGTGATGATCACCGGGGCAGCATCCTTGTTGGAGCTAAGTATTGAGCCTTTCTTTGCAATCGTGCAGCAACACATGCTGTATGAGAAACGTGCCGCGGTTGAGATGCCAGCGGCATTTCTGAGAAGTGCTGTCACATCCTCTGTCTTCATATATGCCTCTCAGGTCAATTATCACCTCGGGGTGTTACCTTTTGCCCTCGGTCACCTCAGCTACTCGCTTGCTCTCATTTGTGGCTACTCCTGGGCCTTACTGAAAGGCTCTAAGCTAGAAGGATTTTCTTTCTTATTGGTGCGTGTAAAAGCCAGGTAAGCTGTAAACTGTCAATTCGCCATATAACGTGCTTGGCATACTAACGAGTCGCAGCAATCCATCCAACTATTTTCTGGGATTATTCTCACGCCAAGTAACGTCACTTGCTATCAATGTCTTTTTCCAGTCCCTAGTGAAACATCTACTCACTCAAGGCGATACCATGATGCTAGCTGCCCTCTCTGGACTAGAAGACCAGGGTATATATTCCCTTGCATCAAATTATGGCGGTCTCATCGCTCGCATCATATTCCAACCCTTGGAAGAAAGCAGCCGGAACTTGTTTTCAGCTCTGCTGAGTCCAGATGAAAACGGAAACCTGAATGACATTCATGTTCGCACCACCAAGGGTCACCTCATTGACATCTTACGTGCCTACCAGTTGCTCTCTGTATTAATCTTCCCGTTGGGTCCGATCATGGTACCCCAGTTGTTGCATATTCTTGGAGGTCGTCAATGGGCTTCTCCAAAGGTTGGGGACCTGCTCTCCGTTTATTGCTATTATATCCCATTCTTGGCCTTCAATGGAATCACCGAAGCCTTCGTGTCATCTGCTGCTAGCCCGCAACAGATACGCAAGCAAACGGTTTGGATGGGAGTTTTTTCTGCCTGTTATGCCTTGGCAGCCTATATGTTCCTGGAGGTGGGAAACCTAGGCGCCTATGGACTAGTTCTCGCCAACATTGTGAACATGATCGTTCGGACAATTTGGAGTTACGGTTTCATCAAGGAATATCTCCACCGGAATGGGTGCAGTTTCTACACGAGCGAGGTGGCCATTCAACCAGCTAGCTTCACCCTCTGTGCTGCGGCAAGCGTGCTCATGAGTGGGCATGGATTTGGCAGCCAGAATTTAGGGATCATTCAAGCATGTGCTTTGAGTGCAAGCTACGGCCTTTTAATGTGAGTGTTTGTTCTTCTGATACATCGCTTTTTGATTGTTATTAACGCCTAACCAAACCAATAGAGTCTACATAGAAAAAGAGTATCTGATGGGCCAACTGACAAGGCTTCGTCATATATTATCCAGGGCCAAAGATAAAGTGGACAAGTCGGATTAGACGAATCAATCGTCAAATGTGATCTTTGTTGCCTTTGCATCCAGATCAACATCCTTGAAGAAGGCACCGTAGGCGTCGTGCTGCTTCTTCTTGACGGTGGTACCAAACTTCAATAGATCCTCTGGCACATCTTGCTTAGCGGCCTTGAGCACATTGATCAATCTGTTTTGTATTAGTACTTTGTCATGATATAAAGAGTAAAGATCAGTCACGTACCCGCCAGACAGTCCTTTGTCTGTTTCAGTAAACATGGTAATGGCATGACCCTCGGCACCAGCACGTCCAGTTCTTCCAATACGATGCACGTAATCCTCGACGGTAAGAGGGAAGGTAACGTTAATTACCAACATCACAGCTGGAATATCAAGACCACGCGCAGCCACATCGGTCGCAACAAGAACAGTCGCGGCTCCCTTTTTGAAGGCGTCAAGATTGCGGAATCTATCTGACTGATTCAAGTCACCGTGGATACCAGCAACTTTGAAGCCCTTGTTTCGGATAAGATTCTCGATTCTCATAGCCTCCTTCTTGTAGAGACAGAAAACCAAAACCTTCTCGGGATTCTGACCCCGCTGGGACTTGCTGAGAAGCTGGATAAGTCGGCCCTCCTTCTCTCTGGGGTCCATGACTTCAACGACTTGCTTGATCCTGGTGTTGGCTCGGGGATCGGCAGATGGATCTCCGCCAATGGTGACAGTCACCGGTGATTTCATGAAGGTTGCCGCAAGGTCACGAACGGACCGAGGCCATGTAGCCGTAAACATGACAGTCTGTCTTCTGGAGACTGGCATTGGCTTGACAATGTCCTTGATGTCCTGCTCAAATCCTTTGTCAAGCATGCGATCCGCCTCATCCAATACAAGGTAATTGACCTTGCCAAGATCGATGGAACCATCATTTTGAAGATCCTTGAGACGTCCAGGTGTGGCAACCACAATAGCTGCCTTTTGAAGGGCACGACGCTGCTCATCCTTTCCAACACCTCCGTAAATACATGTGACCTGGGTCTTCTCGGTACCACCGAATTTGACAAGCTGATCATAGATCTGCATCGCAAGCTCGCGGGTTGGGGAGATAATCACGGCCTTCGGCTGACAAGGCTTCTTGCTTGAATTGGAATCAAGCAATTTCTTGAGGCATGGCAAACCAAAGCCCAAGGTCTTGCCACTTCCAGTCTCTGCAATACCGATAACGTCACGGCCAGCAAAAAGAAGGGGCCAAGTAGTGGATTGAATCGGCGTGGGCGCGGGGAAGGCCTTCAATTCAGCGTACAGACCATCCAGGCTATCGTTGCCTTCGGGGAGGTGATCAAACGAAAGGAGTGGGCGGAAATTAGGTGCATCGGGCGAAGGATCGGTGACTTTGATCACATTGGCAGCCAGGAAAGTATCGATTTCAGACTGAGGCAATTGGGTGAGAGCAGGAGATTCAGAGTAGGATGTCTTCTCCGCCTTTTCTTCCTTGGTTTTGGAAGCTTTCGGTGGCTTTTCGGACTTCGACTTTTTGGTCGGCCTCTGCTCAGCTGACTCGTGACTTCGTTTTCCCATGATGAACTGTAAAGAAATAAATCAATTGGGAGACGAAAGAAAATTTTGAACCAAGGTAAATAAATCCCTAAAGCTCAAAAGGAATCGCAAATTCTCTGCTCAAGATTGTTCCAGCCCCAAAAAACGATAAAAAAAAAAAAAAAAGCAGGCCGGGGTATTATTGCCAGAAAACTCCGCCTCCGGTATCTGACCGCCTCACAGAAGTGTATGATCTACCGACTACTCCGTACATCTATACATCTATACATCTATGAACGACATACCTTTGAGTACACACAAGACTGGTGTTTGAAATGAACATATGGAGACTAACGGCATCAAATTTTACATTCAAACGTCAACTAGAAACTCCAGCATGAGATAATAGATCGTCTTGAACAAAAGAAAACAACATAAAAGGTACAGTTGAACGTTGTTGCAAGGTTCCTAGTACAGTTAGATATGATAAAGATAGCACCGGACTCCAAAGGTTCCGTTCATGTTTTTCTACTGGAGGTTGTAGGAGTTGATGAGATTGGTGAGGCGAGAAGCTTCTTCCGAGTAATTTATCGGTTGGCAAGATGAGACCTGGTAGCGCACACTATATCGCAAAATGTTAGCATGAGGTTCGCCCCAATTCGAACATCTGTTAATCTTACCGTTGTTGATCACCGAAGTTGTCAATCTTAGCTCGACACCTAAAGCTCCAGGTTTGACAATTGGCTCCTTGGAAGACTTCACCGACAGCAGCTTGATCGTCTTCGCGGAGTTGCATCAGCTGATCGGCGGTTGTACCCATGATAGTTCTTCCAGTGTCATCAAAGCAGCTCAGCCAAAGCTGGCCAGTATGATCACTGACACTTATAGGCATGATGAAACGATATTCCGGCTTGGGATGGGTCTTGTCGCACATTTCGCATCGCCATTGACCAGGATCAATTTCAGTGACTTTCTTGTTGCAATTCTCAGAAAGACAGGCTGGATAGCACCAGGTGGAATCTTGTTTGATGTAGATCACGGTTGCTTTGAGAGAGAAGTAATCGGGCTTCTCAGACATGCCAAGCTGTTCTTCCCGGACCTGTGCGATAGTTTTGAATTGATCATTCTTGGTGGAAGAGTTGGTTGCGCCTGACAATGAAGCGTGGGACGTGAAGTTCTCCGACCTGCCTTGGGCATCATACCAGCCTCTGAGTTTGTGAGCCTCACCAATATCAGGGTCAACGGTCATTGAGCCCGAGCTCAAAAGACTCAGGCTCCTTCCACCAAAGTCAGAAACCTTGACTCCCTTGAAAGCAACGACGGACTCGGGCGCCACGTTGAAGTTATTCGCAGTGGCACCCCAAATTGTCAAACGGACAGAGAATCCTGTGTTGTCGACCAGGGTGATTTCGCGCTTGTCATAAGGTTTTCCTGTGCTTTTAGATGTAATCTGGGATGTCTCCCCAACATCCTTCAGCACGCCAATAACATCAGTGGTCGTGTCTTTCTCGACAGTTTGTAAATCAGCAACAGTGGTGAAGTTGAAACGGATTTGAGGGACATCGTTTTGCTCCTCGGCCTGTCATGACGTGTGAGCGATACTTTCAACGCGAAGGTGACATGAGATACGGGTTCGAAATGAGTTGATATAATCAACAAAGGGGGGAACAAACCTTCTGGACGATGGTATCTCTCTCAAAAGTGAGCTCGTAGTCGTTGTTGAGGTTTGAGAATTGCTTCTTGGCAATTTGAACGCGACAGGGACTCGAAATGTAATAAACACTGCCCTCTTGGAAGAGCTCATAGAGCATATCACACTGTTCATTGAAGCCAGTTGCACGAATTTCACCGCTGTCATCCAATAAGTTTACACTGAACAGTTTACCTTCACCATTCTTGTTGTGCCATGTTTTTATCTGCGACTTGTTCGTGCATCTCGCTTTCATCGTCCATTTGTTGGAATAAGGGGAGATGGCTTCGATCGGATAAATTGTGGCATGAGCGGAGGTAGGCGCACGAGTAGGCATTGGCTGAGCTCGACTTGTTGGCCCAACTTGTGGGCTTTCCATCTTGGAGCCATAAAACCCATTGCTGGAGATCGTTGTAGATTGAGCAGCTTCCTCTTCTCTAGCTTTGACTTCAAGTGGCTTGGGTTCGCCAATTTTTTCGGCCTCGCCCAGTTCCTTTAGAACTTCAAGCTCCAAGATGATGAGAATGCTGTGATGGATTAGTATAAGGCTAGCTCAACTGATAGAAGATATCCATCTTACTTCTTGCCCTTGACAGAATTTGATTGAAAAGACTTGAGTCGCACAAAGCAACCCTTGCGGAGAGACCCATCTACCACCAAAGGATTGGCCTCTTGAAGTAAAACGTCAGTAAACACGAACTATTATAAGAAAGGTATAAGTTAAAGCGAGCATACTAGTAGCAAGCATTGTTTGAACATAGTTTGCAATATCACTGAACACGGCTCGATACCGATCTGCTTGCCCTGGTTGAGCTGGCAAAGCCTTGATCTGGACACATTGAACAATCGGCTCCCGCACTTGAGGTTTGCTTTGATCAAAAATGGCACTGTTCAAAGCATTGTCAATTTATGCCTTATCAGGACAAATATCGTCCAGGGTGGAGGTGACGGGACAGAGGGACATACCTAAGAGCACCAATAGTGACTTGAGACGCGGCTTCGGAAGCCATGATATTATGACTTGTATGTGGAGAAGAAAGGAACAAGGGAATGCAATGAAATTCTGTCTTCTTTGAAAGAAAAGAACGAAGTTGATAAGATAACACGAGATGGAGAGACGTGAAGCTAGAGTCCAAGTCAACTCCAAAGTGGGATATCAGAAAGCTCACGACGCGTGTTGAGAAAAATGACGCGTTAATTGGCCAACGACGTCACATGACTTCACACCCAATATTGATAAGAGGCGGGGACTGCGGGCAAAAAACGCGATTAGAGCACGTGTAGGCGGTGAGGGGTCATTTTCCAAGCTTCTTGAGATCATCTATCTCGCTCTCTGTTGTTGTTGTTGTTTCTCCATCTTTACTTTCAATCGAATATTTTCCACCGCTTTGAGATACCGACAACAAATTACAATTCCCTTGGTGTTTTCCTGAGTCCCCGAGGTTTACTTCCACTCAACATGGCCTCTTGTATTCACTCCGGTGCCGCGGGTACGTGACATCACTACTGAAAAGTCATGAATAAAATAAGCTAATGAGTGTTGCCACTTAGATCTGATACCACCTGGATCATCCCAAGCTGTCTATCGAGAAGATTGTACTCAGTGCTTCGATTCCATTGTATGCCCGCCTTGATTTTTATATTACCCCACATTTGGTCTGACTTTGGCTTCTGAAGGATAACGATGCTGGTCTGAATGTTTGCCTTCATTGTTTTAATGGTGGGTGCGCAGGAGATAGAGACCATGCCCTACTTCATTACAAACGGTTTGGTCACTCATTGGCGCTGAACATCCGAAGAACACCGAAGAAAGTGCAGGTACGATCTCAGATCCTTTATCAAGATGACAGTCACTTTTGCTAATCAGCTCTATTATAGCGCGATGAGCCTCCACCAAAAATATCCAAACTTGCAATTGCTGCTGAAACAGATGAGGATAGATATGATGTTGCTACGTCGGTGGTATGCTATGCGTGCTCTCAGGACAATGTTGACAAAAACAATGGCAACCTCGCTGCAATCATCGAAGGTGTCATGACGGCAATGACTTTCTCGAAAAAGGAGGAAGTCAAAGCTTGGGAGCAAGAGTTTGTTCCTTGCGAGCATACCCTCTGTCTCGTTCAACAGGACGTTGTGCAAGCTGCCTCCTCAGGTATCAGTTCCGTGTAGATTCAACCCATGTCGACGCTAACAGATAATCACAGATTCGGGTCATTGCACGGAATGTGACCTGACAGAGAACCTCTGGCTATGTCTAGAATGCGGGAACAAGGGCTGTGGGCGAAGCCAATTTGGTGGAAGCCAGGGCAACTCACACGGCCTTACTCATGCAGACTCAACTTCACATGCCGTTGCTGTTAAGCTCGGCTCTATCACAGCGGAGGGTTCCGCTGACGTTTACTGCTACAAGTGCAACGAGGAGAGGGTGGATCCAGAGCTGGCCGCGCATCTTGCCCATTGGGGAATATACCTGGCCGGACGTGAGAAGACGGAAAAGAGCTTGATGGAGATGCAAGTTGAACACAATCTTAAATGGGAATTTTCTATGAAAACCGAAGACGGTCGAGAGCTGACCCCAATCTTTGGGCCTGGTTTAACGGGCCTGGCCAATCTTGGAAACAGCTGTTATCTCTCCAGTGTCATGCAGAGCATCTTTTCTGTTGCCGCATTTCGAAATCGATACTACCATCCGTCGGAAGAGCCACCACTATGCCAGGCTCCAGCGCAAGATCTTGAGACTCAATTACGCAAGCTCGCAGATGGGTTACTCTCTGGTCGATACTCTCAACCTGATTCCCGTACCGTTTCGTCTGTGGATGCAACGGAAGTCGCTCACCAGAAAGGGCTGGCACCAGCAATGTTCAAATATCTTGTTGGTCAAGGTCATGAAGAGTTTGCAACAATGAGACAGCAGGACGCATTTGAATTTCTTCTCCATTTGTTCAAATCTGTGAGCTTATCCACACATTCAAATGGGCAATCCAACCCGGTACATGACTTCCGCTTCCAAGTTGAGCAGCGTCTACAATGTTTGCATTGCAAGAAAGTACGTTATAGGGTGGATGAGCAAGACAACATCTCGGTAGCAGTTCCCGCGCGCCCTGTTACTACTTCTGATGAAACAGGGACTCCGTATAAGTCTGTAACTCTCTCCGAGTGCCTTGACATCTTTACTTCGCCGGAGATTGTTGAGTTGACCTGTCCGGGCTGTGGAACTCAGGATGGATTCTCGAAACGGTCGTTCTTCAAAACTTTGCCACAGGAGTTGGTGGTCAATGCTCGCCGCTTTGAGCTTGTGAACTGGGTTCCCACGAAACTGGATATTCCTGTGTTGGTTGACGACAAGGAACTCGATTTCAGCTCTTACCTTGCCGGTGAGCGCGATCCAAGTGAGGAACAACTTCCGGAGGTTGAGGAATCCACTGCTTTCGTCCCGAATGCGGAAGCCCTCGATCAGCTTTTGGGCATGGGCTTCCCTTCTACGAGATGCCAAAAGGCTCTCCATGCCACTGGTAACATGGATTCGGAAACTGCCATGAATTGGCTATTTGCCCATATGGAAGACCCAGATATCGATGAACCACTGGTCTTGTCTCAGCCAGGGAATGGATCGGGTGTCACTGAACAGGATCCGATAAAGATTGATCAGCTCGGAGATATGGGCATCGAACCTTCTCGTGCCCGGCGAGCGTTGGCTGCAACTGACGGAGATGTCAATCGCGCATTGGATTGGGTTTTCAGTCATCCCGATGAGGAGGTTCACCCAAGTGCTGACGAACACACTGCACAACCGCGAGGTGACACAGTTGGGCTTACCAACACGCCAGCTCGGTATCAGTTACGGTCAATTGTGTGCCACAAGGGCACTTCGGTTCATGCAGGGTAAGTCGGTTTACATGTATTCATTTGAGTTACACTAACAAACATTAGACATTATGTTGCCTTGGTTCGCAAACCGTTGCCGGGTCAAGATGAGCTCTCGTGGGTGATGTTCAACGATGAAAAAGTCGTTAAGTTTGAGGATGCTGAAGCGATGAAGAAGACCGCATATCTTTATTTCTTTTCACGGGTCTAGAAGGCAATTTCATTCCTGCGGTCTCAAATATTAGCATACAATGAGAAAAAGATATGTTTCTATGATAATGTAACCTGATCCCCTCTCTTGTCAGCTTATGGCTAAGCTCGACTTCTGAGTAACACTGCATATAGCCCTAAAACACACATGGATGTTTCCCCAACACCATGTGTCTTACGTGGGACTCCGAGATCCAGTCAATGTTCCCAGACAGTTCGCAGAAAGTTTGAAGTTCAAAAACACGATACTAGGGCTTAGCACCACAACATCAGGTGATAGAGGCGTAAACATGCCCATTTTTGTATATATAATGTGTTAAGTCCTCACATCAGAGAATCTTTCCTCTTTCTTGGTCTCGTTCTATTTCGTTCTATCTCTATTCTAACACTTTGATCTACGGTTATCAGTATGCTTGTACCTATTCTCCTATGTATCATGTCTGTCTTGGGGCAGAAAACTGAAATACCTAAGTTTGCTTCATCTTCTATGGCCGTCGCATCTAGTCAACTGGATCAACTTGCCCAGCACGCACTTGATGTGACAAAAATCATGATTGACCACTCCCAGGGGAACTGTACTCTGGAAAGTCTGCAGGTTCGACGTGACTGGAGAGCCTTCTCTACAAGTCAAAAGAAAGCATACCTTGAATCTGTCCTATGCCTGCAAGCACTGCCCGCTCGTACGCCTTTAGATTTGGCTCCAGGGGTTAGGAGTCGATATGATGACTTTGTGGCCACTCATATCAACCAAACCCTCATGATTCACCGCACGGTAAGGAATTATGATGCAATGTCAATCGAATATTCTGACTTTGTATATATTATACAGGGAACATTCCTGGGCTGGCATCGATACTTTATTCATGAATTCCACGCTGCTCTGCGAGATGAGTGTGGCTATATTGGTGACTACCCGTGAGTTGAGTGTCTCAGCCAGATAACATCCTACTGAACCATTATAGCTATTGGGATTGGGGTGCTGATGCCAGTTCCATGGAAAAATCAGAAGTTTTTGATGGCAGTGACACCTCTTTATCTGGAAATGGAGTTTTTATTCCAAATCAGTTAGATATCAAGGTACTCACAGGAAACTATACGCCTTCGGTATTTCCAACTGGTTCAGGTGGAGGCTGTGTCACGAGTGGCCCATTTAAGAATTACGTCGTCAATATGGGACCTTCATTTCTATCTACACCGGGTGGTAATGTAACTGGCATGTCAAATCCCCTCGACTATAACCCGCGTTGTTTTACGCGAGACCTGACCACCAGCATTTTACAACAATTCAATAACTACACATCGATTGTCCATTTGATCCTTAACAATCATAATGTTTGGGATTTTCAAACGGACCTACAAGGATTACCTGGAACGGGGCTTTTGGGCGTTCATGGCGGCGGTCATTACGCCATGGGTGGTGATCCTGGTCGTGACGCTGATGTGAGCCCGGGGGATCCTGGCTTCTGGCATCACCATGGAATGATAGATCGAGTCTGGTGGATATGGCAATCTCTTGACCTTAGAACACGGCAGTACGCAATTTCCGGAACTGGTACGTTCTTGAACCAGCCTGCCTCTCCAAACACCACCCTGGAAACTGTGATTGATATTGGACATGCCAATTCCGGTCCTATCGCCATGGGAGACCTAATGAGTACCATAGAGGGGCCATTCTGCTATGTGTATATATAAATCTAGTTCTATTCCATGTGGTTCTCACCTATAATCATTACCTACTAGCTTTGCGTGTCTCATCTTTTTTGAATGTATGGAATCACCATCTAGGCCTACAAGTCATTTGTCTAAGTAATGATGATGGCCAATTTTCCTTCACGCACTCCTCTGATAGCTCAGCTGGAAGAGCGCCAGACTGTAATTGACGTTGTCATCTGGATGTCCCTGGTTCGATCCCGGGTCAGAGGAATTTTTACTTTTTGTGCAATTAATTTTTGGCTTTCGTAACAATGAAAACTAATGTCCATGTAAGATCGTTTTGGCTTACATGTGAAAGACTTGGTTTTGCTGCTAAAATCAACTAAGGTTTGAACTTGCTGCAAGGCATTCTCGGGCGATCGATATTTTGGGGCAATCGAATTTATATGATCTTGGCATAGGATAGAAACCGGAGGACCCCTTTATTGGCTTTTGAACTTGCACATTTTGATAACCAAACTGAATAAATATAACAAGACGGTTCTATCTCTAGATAATTTTTTATATAGAAAATATCATCATAATAATAATAGGAGTATAGGGATATAGGAATAATTTTAATAGATAAAGTGAATTGTTAATTACTCCCCCCAAAAAGCCTCAGAACACGCACTCCCTACCTGAAAATTCCAGCACCAATATTACCGCCTTCCATAAGTCTGACCGCTTTCCTGGCCGCTTTCTTCATCATGTCTGTAAAATAATATACGTAAGGGTACCTACCTCCTTTCACTATGTGAATTTCTAACAAATTTATGTACCTTAACGCACTACCTTTTGGCACATAGTAAAGACGAAAATTGAAAAAAAAAACTTATAACTAAGCCCAATTTTCAACTCAATAAGACAATCTTGGTTTGCACTGTTAAATCTCGCCTTTCTTCATTACTTCCTACATCATTTCTTTCGCATTCTGTCTGCAATTCCAACCCTATTTACCACGAAATGGCCTCCCTAGTGTTACGCACAGCTAACTGTACACATTTATGTTAGATAGAATGGGGCGATACTTCTCTTATCGTTCTATGAACTTCTGTCCTCAAGGATCTGTCTCTTAACCTTTCCGTTATATAGTAGGCCTTACTGCGAGATAACTCCTTTCGAGGGTATCGAGAAACGATGCTAGGTAGTGTGCCGAATGGATCTATACCTTTCAGAGTTATAACAAAGAATAAAATTTAGGAAGGAAATCAGAATAATAAATGAAGTTAGAATAAAGATCGAAGGTAGTTAAAAATCTTTTTAAAGAAGGATTCTAGTAGTAATATCTTTTTTTGTAAAAGTTTGATTATCAAAATCATGATTATAGGTTTTTTCATCCTTCTTTTATATTAGAATATATAGCAACTAAATGTTTACTATCAATCCCTAGTTTTAAATAGTGGCGAATATATGGGTACATAATTATTACTAGAGTTTTTATTATTGATATCGGTATATAAACATCTATCCTTACTATTATAATAACGGCAAATAAACACCGACTATTAATTATTGCTATTCAGAAAAATAGCGAATAAATATTTTGTTATTATAAAATAGTAATATCAAAAAATAGTGATACCGCAAGATAGTGATACTATAAAATAGTATTATCCTATTTTTTACTATTATTTAGATTGGTTATATATTATTTAGGTATTTTTTTTTGTAGTGGAAAATCCATTCAATAGTACACCAATTATATCTCGGATACCGGGTCAGTTGACCCTTGGTAGTATATAGTGGAAACTCTGGTATGACAATCGATCAGATTGTCATAAGTGGTCCTTTTTTTCCAATGCGCCATTGAGAATATTCCTTGTTTGATAATTAATTCCAGGGCCTTGGTTTCCCGTACATTCTTAAACTCGCTGACTCTATAAATTTAGTGTGTTTTATATGTAAAGTAGATAGAATTTTAGTTAAAAAGTCTGCTTATTTAGTATAAGTAAGAATATAAATTAGTTCGATTACATTATTTAGAATAGCTTCTGTTATAGAATAGTTGTCACGAAGAATTCAGGATCAATGATCCTGAACCGATTCTGCCGTGTTCCACCGCCTTTTGTAATTCGTGTTTTACATCGTTTGATTTGATGCCTTAGGCATCGCTACCTTAATTGTTTCAGCGTATTGTTTCTTTCTCTCTTTCTTTCTTTCTTTCCCCATGTTTAGTATTCTAGTTGAATGCACTCTTTTTCATCAAGACTTGGCTCGTAACATAAGTGAGCTATTTTGGTATATTTGGTTCTTCTATAGAATTCAGGATTTTTACCTATTTTTTTAGCAGATAGATTATCTACTAATGTTTTAGGAAGATTAGGGGTATAATTTAATTTTACTTGATTATTCAAATATGTAAAATGGCTTTCTAGATATAAAGCTTCTTTAGTCGCTTCTCTAAGCGCTATATATCTTGCCTTCTATATTGCTTAAACTACTTTTTTTTATAGCTGACTATTCTAGAAAATTTTATTATTAATCCCTATATCAGAGAGTAGGCTAAAAATATATCTAGATATAGAGGTTTAGTATCTAAATCATTTGCCTAATCGGAATCATAGTATCCCTTTAGGAATAAAATATCTCCGGAGCAGTTATAAAATAAGCCTAGCTTTTCTATATTTTATAAAGAGTATTATAATTCTTAATGTCTAGACTACTTATATATGTAAAGTAAGAAGTTACTATAAAAATTATACCTAGTCTAGTTTTTGATAATAGATATCATAAGGAGCTAGTTTCCTATTGAAATTTATTAATATTATTATAAGAAGGGTTAACATTGTTCTGATATAATCTAATTCTAGGTTCTACTAAGATTCTCTAAGGCTTTGATTTATTTTTATTATATAGCTATTAAAATTATTTAGAATCTATTCTATATAATATAATTAATTTTTAAACAGATTTTAAATTTTTTAATAATAATCTTATTTCTTAGAAATATTAATACCGGGCCCATCTCTTTTATTTTAATATTGGCCCTTAATTTACCTATCACATCCTTTATGTAGATAACATCTAAATAGATAACTAGAGTATTATTAATATCATACATTAGAATAGACTATATTTCTTCTTTTATATAAACGCCTTTTTTTCTTAAACGTATCTTCCTATTATAGGGGTAATATTATTTAGAATGTTTTATATAATATAGATTTGCAAATTTTCCAATTATCTAACCTGTTCTAGGTATGCTTTATACTATAGTTATATTTGAAATCTAATTATTATCTATCTCTTTATTAGGATTTTATATATTAGATTTTAAATTTATAAAATTTATTTTCGTAAATAGATATATCTCTAGACTACAAAGCATTCTTTGTATTAAGGTCCTATATTTCATAGCATTTAGCGTCATTATATGCTATTAGTATGCCTTTTTTTGTCTTAGATTAAGTTTTAATTTTATAGGTATCTATAATAGAAGGTAACTAATCACTATATTTTATTAGCATTTAGGAAAGATTTCTTAAAATATATAATTTTAACAGAGTTAAATTTCAAAGATTATGATAAATAGTATATAAATATATATAAAAGCTTTTAAAGCTTTATTTAAAGATAACCAGGAGTTTTAGATTCAATTAAAACAGCCCATACTCAATTTATTAAAGTTGAGTCAATTCTTTTAATGAGACTATTTAGTTCCGTGGTATAGGTAGGACTATATTTATATTTTATTCGTGTATTTATATTATTTTCTATCTAGTTTTTGATCTTTTAGAGCAATTATAAGCTTCGCTTTGATAATTTAATAGGAATACCTAGATAAATTAAGTCCTTTTATCTAAAAAGGTAATACAATATCTTTTATAAATGTATATATTTAGTAAAAGACCCCCTAAATTACTATAAATTCTTTCTAATTTATCGAATTCTTATAAATTAGAGCTTTCTTTACTAGTCTATATCTTATTGTATATAAAAGGCATAATTTATAATAAACAATAAATAATCAACATTCCTCTTTATTAATTTTAATATTAAATTCTCCTTTTAAATTAATTTTTAAAGGCTTATAAAAATATACACTAGGCGCTTATACTATTGTTTGACATATAAATTCTCTATTTTATTAGTGAGGAAGATTAGATTTTTATTTTTATCTTCTTATAAAGATAAGAATTTAGTAATGTATAAGTTATCTTTCATTTTTATAATTCTAAAAGTATTACACTTTCTTTTATAAGAACAGTAGTAGTATAGTAATTTCATCTAATTTATTAAAACTTAATAGATTTATTCCTAGTTCTAGAATATAATAAACATTCTCTAAAAGTTAATTAAAGCTAGTATTAGTTTTTATTAAAATATTTCCTCTGAGTTTTATAGCTAATTAATTAATTCTTATTTTACTTTTATTATTAGAGTTTTTATATTAATGAAAATAAATTATATAATAGTAGCTACTATATTTAATAAAAGTACAAATATTAAACCTAAATAATAGTTCTTTTCGAGAATTAAATCTGTTTTTTAATTACTAATATTTATTTTATAATCTAGTATAAGGATATATACTTCTTTAACGTTATTGAAATCATCGTTTAGTAATTTCCTAAAACTAGGGAGATTTATATCCTATTTATTTTTGAGTTTTCTTAATAAGATTAATATATTTTCTCTCTTTTTAGTTATATTTTTAGGCTTAACTTATTTAATCTTATAGCCTTTTATATTTATTGAATATTTTTCCCGACGGCGATATTACTAGCCCTTGGGGTCTTTACCTTAGAATAAGAACTTGCATTAATTAGTTAAATAAGTAGATAATTTCTAATTCATATAATATACCAATTTAAATGGTTTCTTTTTTTAGTTGTTCTTTATCTTAGATTTAATGATAAATAGTCTATTCTTAGGAACCTAAGAGTTCCCCAATAATTAGTCTCTATACTATTTATATAATACACTTATTCCTAAAATATCTTCGTCTTACCTAATTAATAGCCCCTCTCTTATAAACACTAAAAAGCCCTTATACTTTATAATTCCAATTTTTCATCTTTAACTACCTAATATTAAAGATACCTCTTAGAGGAACGATAACAATACGCTCATTAGTCGCTTAGGAATCCCTTACGTATTAACCTTCATTATTAAGTGCCTTTCTTATTACAGTTTAAGATAACGGAACCCCTTTAGACGGCTCCGAAACCCTTATAGCTTAAATTAATAACTATCTCGCTGAGGTTAAGCGCCTCGAAAAACTTTACCCCTTAAAAATTTAAAAAAAGGTGCTCGAAGACTTTGTCTAATATATAACTAATAACCCGATGGCGAATTATTAGTAACGCTTCTCTTCCATATTATTAGATTAAAAGTAATATAATAAGGAGATTAGGGTTGAAGTATCTACCTTGAAGGCCTATTATAATATATAATGACGATAAGCTTAGCTTTATGATCTATAAGATATATTCGCGGGTATATTTAATAAATATAGATTGAAGGATAATATAAATAGACTTATTTTAACAAAATATCCTTAAGCTTAGATAAGGTCTAAAGTAAAAACTTCTGAAATAAAGCTATAATCGAAATCTAAATATAAAACTATATTTAAATTAATAAAGATTTAGTATAAATCTATAAAACCGATAGTAAAACGATAATATATTCCTAGTAATTTAGATTAGGTATTTTATCTATAGATTAATAGACTATTAGAATATAGATTATTTATAGACTTCTTATAAAGTATGATTAATAATAACTAAATCGGATAAAGGTAAAAGGTTAGCGTAAAATCTAAAACGCCGACCCTTTAAGATTAAATTAGAATTATTATTTATCTATATATTAAGATCTTTATATATAATAATATGAAAACGTATATAGATCTTAATAATAGCGCCGAAGTTAACCTTACTAATTATTAGTTCGCTTAAAAATCTAGATTTTATTAAGTATTATTTATTAATATAATTATTTTAACTATTAATGAAAGATTAACGCTTATATATAAAGTCTAAGTAGTCCCTATCATAATACAGACTTAAATGGAACTACATAAGTGATACCTTTTAAAGGTATCACTTAGTTATTAAACATAATCCTTATCTTAATCGAAGCCTTTTTATAGCGAAAAGTTAATATATTTATTATATTTAATTATTTAATTTATTAAGAACTATAGAAACTACGCGTATATTTATATAATAATAAGACTTGAAAAGAAATATAGCTTCTGGGTAATAATCAAAGAGACCCCGCTTAAAGTAAGTGGCTATTTAGCGAATTATAAGAATACTAAGATCCTTCCTTTATAAAATTTAATAGATTATATAATTAAGTTAAAAGATAGTAAATCTTATTATATAGCCTAATTTATCCTTTATTTTAGATAGACCTTTAAGAGTTATATAGTCTTATTTAGATAAGAATCTCGAAAATATTTAGATTTAACCTTTAAAAAGCCTTATAAAGGTCTTTATTTTATTTATACTAAAGAAGGATAGTAGTCTATATCTTTATATAGATTATTAAGGTCTTAAAAAGATCTTAGTAAAAAACTAACACCCTCTTTTTTCATTCTAGAGAATCTTAATTAACTTATTAACGCAAATTTCTTCAATAAGATTAATATATAAGATATATATTATTGAATCCGAATTTACGAAAGCGAAGAGTAAAAGACCGCTTTTTGTACTTAATATAGTTATTTCGAATATATAATATTATGATTTGCTTAACTAATATATTAGTATTTTTTTGAAACTATGGTTATATAACATTAAAAACAATTCTTAATATTATTTATATAGCGTACCTTAATAATACTTTAATCTTCTTATTAGATCGCGAATCTTATACTAAATAGATCTATTATTAAGAAAAAAAGAAAAAGTCGGAACTTATAATATCTAAGGATAACGTTTCGATAAATAAATAATAACATATTGATATGATTATTTTATTAAAGATCTTAAAGAGTTTATTATAATATCTAAATTTTCCTTAGATTCTATAATTTTTATTAACGTTTTATTTAAGTATATAATCTAATTTTATCATTACTAATTTCTCTTCTTTAAGGAAGTAAGAATAATAAAAAACTTGGAAATATTATTCATTTAAATAAAGATATATAAGTATTTTATTAGTTTCTTAATACTTCGACTTATAAAGATATATTCATATTTAATTAAATGTATTAAATTTAAGTATAGCTAAAATACTATCTTAATAAGATAACAATAAGAAATAGCGTCTTATAGTCTTTTAAAAAAAATCAATAAAGCTAAACTTAACTACTTAATATTAGATTAAGAGCCTTTCGCTATTATTAACTTAAGTAATAAAGACATTACTTATATAATAACTAAAGTTTGAGAAAAAGTGTAAAATGATTATTATTCCTAACTTTATTTAAGTTTATTTTTAAGTACTATATAAGAAAGACTAATCTGATAAATAGCCTATTAAAGAAACTAAATATTGGTTAGGTTGCGCTTATAGCTAAGCTTATAGCCCTAATTCAGAAGTATTTCGCTAATAAATTAGAGGCGTAAATCTAATAAATCGTTATAATACGAAGAAATACTAATTAAAAAGAGCTTATAACTAAAATCACGAATATCAATTAAGATAAGCTTATAGCTAAGGATAATAAGCCTAAGACGCCGAAGCTTATAAAGAAAAAGAGAGATAGCTATCAAGTATCTTTATATTATTAAATACTATATTATTGAGCGTTAAAAGAGAGAGAGAAACACTATTAAGCTTTTTTATATTGTTAAGTATTTTTTACATAGTTTTACCCCTAAGTCTTTAAAAAAGACGTTATAATAGTTCGTATTACTAAAAAATGATCTAAGTCAGTAAGAGGTTAAATACGCCTATATAGTTTAAAAAAGTCTATAGATTAGACCTTATAGTAAAATTAAAGTCCTTAATTAGATATTTATAAGATAAAGATCTAAAAATACACTAATACATCTCCGACGTAAGAACAGAGTAGCGTAAAAGCTATAGATAATTCATAGACTAAGAAGGTCTTTTAAGATACTAAGATTATTTGTATATCTTTATAAGAAATAACTTATATTAAAAATTATTAAATACATATTATAATAACCCCTTTATAGGATATTTTAGCCGAACTTATATTACTAGGCTAGTAAAACCTAAATCCTATTAGGTTAATTTATAAAAAGATATTAACTAATTATATTAAATTAGATGTGTTATATTAAAATATTATTATATTAAGATATTAACTATATAATAAGCTAAAATCGTTATTAAAACCTTAGTAATTTTTTAGCGATTTATTAATAGATTTTATTACTTATTTGTTATAAATAATTTATAAAGGTAAAATCGTAGATATTATGTTGGTTATTATAAGTCGATTCTTAGAATACGTAGTATTCTTACTTATATTATCTATAATTAAGACTATCTAGCTAACTAAGTTATTTTATAAAGCGATTAAGCTTTAGCTTAGAATACTAAATAGTATGATATCGGATCAAGAATCGATCTTTATTAATAAGTTTTAGTTAAAACTATCTTATTATTTTTATTTTAAACTTAGATCTTTAATAGCGTTTTATCTATAAACTAGGTATTAGAAAGCTACTTTCGATGCTTTTTTTAATATGAAATAAATAAGTTAGCCTATACTCTTATTGATAATATAGTTTATTTTTAGAATTAGTATAAATTTTACAATAAGGATAACGCTTTTCCAAGTATTATAAACTAGATTTTTGATTATATACTAAGGATAGTACTCTAAAAAGCTTTACGAACTCCACTAAAGACTATATAAAATATAATAAAAAGTAAGCGGATTAGAAGCGAAATAGTTTAGAAAGGGACAATTAGTCGTACTTTCAATTAGAAACGTCCGACTTGAATCCTTCTTAAAGAAGCTTATGCTTAATATTATTAGATCTTTTAGAACCTTTAATAAAATCGGATGATAAGCTTATAGGCTAATATTAATTGAATAATATATATAAATTTATAATATCTTTTTAGTATCTTTACTTAAAGAATAATATTAACGGAGTAATAGTAAAATATTATTTACACTAGAGTTAGAAGATAATAATAAGTAAGAGATTAAAAAGACTCGCGATAAAAAGAAGTTCTAAAATAAACTATATTACCTAGTAAAACAAAAAGAGTAGCCTTCTAAACATAATTAATAAGTCTTTACTTAGAATATAAAGAATATAAGAGGAATAATTTCTAAGTTTTCAAAGTATAAGAACAAGTTAAGTAATTAAAGACTATTCTAAAAGGTATTAATATAATTCTAAAATATTATAAAAATATAATAAGACTATTAGCTTACCTTAATAAAAAGGCTATCTTTATAACTCAGACAAAAAACAAAAAGAAAATCAATCTTCAAAAAGATAATGAAGCGCTAAAGGATTAATAGTTAGATAAAGTAGTCCTTAATAAGGAAATATTTTATAACCTTAGTATTAAGTCCGTTAAGTTAATAGTTAGAAAGGTTATTATACTTATCTTAATCTATAATAATAGTATAAACATAAGTATAGAAGGTACGGATAGCGAAGGCCTAAATATAGTAATTATCATCAAAAAGACGCATACTAAAATACGTAAAACTTTTAGGGGAAAGACGGTAAAGCGCTATTATATTAATAGTGACGGGAGTAAAAGAGTTAATAATTTATAATAATAATTTATAATAGCTTTATAAGTTATATATAGATAGTTTAGGGGCTAGAGTCTTAGACTCTAGCGATTAGTTTAGCATTAAACCGTATTACCACTTTCCTTTATTCTATTTCCCGAATCTACCTAAGTCTCTAAGACCCTTATAATAAGGTATTATAGTTCTAATCGCTTAGACACTCTAGATTTACCTAATAGAAGGACCTTCGTAACTATATCGTATCCTTTCTATACCAGCTTTTAGGTAAGAAGCTATAACTTAAGCCTAACTATTAATGAAGATGACGTCTTATTAATCGATATTAATATACCTACCTAATAAGGTAGACCTACGTAGTATAATACTTCCTTAAAGGAAGATACCGCGTACGATATGATAGATATAGAGGTCGATTACGAGAATCTAACCTTAGAAGAGCTTAAGAGGGAGCTTATTATAAAAGAAGTAAAAAAAAAGAAATAAGAGATTATCTAAAAACTTAAAGGATTAAATAATCTCTTATAGGAGAGGATTATAATAAGAACCTTAATTTCAAGACTCTTATATTATAATATATTAAGGCTAACTAGATTTACGTATCTTATAAGGATACTTATACTAAGATATTTTATAACCGCTCGACCTAAGAATATAATATATTCTAAAATAGATCATACAAACTACCTCTATACCTACCTTATTTGGTTTATATACTTACTATATAAGGCACTTATAGCTTTATGGTACCTTTTAGATAATAGACATAATAAGTAATAACCTTATATTAAGAAGCTTACTTACTAGCCTATTTAAGAAGAATTCTAAGACTTTTATTTACGTTTTATTAAGAATCTTAAAAGTATTTATCGCGAGATTATATAAAATTACTATTAAGTTTACTAAAAGCTGACCTAAAGTATTCGTAAATTTATAATATAGCTAAATAGTATTCATCAAAACTTATAAGTATTCTTTATAATATATATCCTTACACAGGTGTTATTAGTCAAAATATAAGAATAAGTATAATCTAAGTTCTTAAAATACTTAAGATAGTTAGAAACCTATAATAATTATAATATATATCTTTATCTTATTGAATTATAAACTCCCAAAAGAAAGTAAATAATAGAAAATAATATAACTAAGTCCAAAGGTATAAACAATACTAATCTTTGTTCGCGAATTATTAATAATAATTTAGATATCTATTAAAATTATTAACAGAAAAGACATTATATATATAACTATCTAAATCCTTACTTATAGACTAGAGTCTGAAGATAAAAGTAGTTAAGACTAATATATAAGTTTGCTATAGTATTAAGCTTGAAAATAAAAAGGCGAAGTAAATAGGCCTTTAAGTATAAGATTAAAGTATTAACTTATAATAGAACTAAACTTATTAAAGCGTTAATTAATAATAAAGCTTAGCGAAGCTTCGTTTACTAACATTAAGCTAAATAAAACTACGAAGATAGTACTATACACCCTTAACTTACTATAATAATAAATAGAATAACCTCTAGTTATATAATGCATATAATCTTAAGCTGAGATATATAATAGTATAAATATAATACGAAACTATAAATTAAACCATAAGACTATTAATATATTGGGCTTCGATATAATCATTAATATAGACTAATTGATGGATATTAATCTAAAGATCATTAATAAACACCTACCTAATATTATTATACTTTATATTAAAGAATAAAAAGGATAACTATAACCGCCTATATAATAGATATCTTCTTTGAAATAAATATATTAATAGTATATCCTCGTTACCTCACTAAAAAGAAGTCGATTCTATTCTTTACCATAATAATTAGTAAAAAAGCGCTTTTTATATAATATATAGAGTTCGAGGATATAGTTAATCTCATAAACGTAGAATAACTACCCAAGAATATAATAAATTATAATTATTTAATTATTATCCAAGAAATATATATCCTTTATATAAGCTAATTTACCTTTTATCTATAAAAGAGCTTATAATCCTAAGAGGATATATAGATAAATATTTATAACAAGGCTAGATTAGGCTTTCTTAGAGTTTAGCTAAAGTACTTATTATCTTTATTTTAAAGAAAGATAACTTACTTTAATTATATATTGATTACTAAGGGTTAAATAAACTAATAATAAAGAATTATTTAACTAGTATTCTTGATTAGCGTAATGATAGATTATCTTATAGGTATAAAGATCTATATATATCTAGATCTCAAGGACTTTTATTATCGGATTTATATTCGCGAAAGTAATAAGTAGAAAATAACGTTTAGTACTTATTATAAATATTTCAAATATATAATTATACTATTTAGGCTAGCTAACGTACTTACGACCTTTTAGTTATATATTAATTATATCCTAAATAACTTACTTAAATTTATTATATTATTTATCTTAATAAGATTCTTATATATTTATAGATTAAAGAAGAGTATGCTTAATATATGAAAATAATACTAAAAAAGCTCCATACGTTCAAAGTATATATGTTGTATAAAGTTTATTAATTTCCTACGATTTATAATATCGCCTAAGAGGGTAGCTATAGAACTTATACGTATTTAAAATATTCTAAAATAACTAGAGCTAAAGTCTATTTTTAATATATAGGTATTTCTAAGTTTTAAGAATTTCTATTAGAATTTATCGAAGGATATTCGCTTATTATAGCGTTATTATCTATATTGATTAAGAAAACTAAAGATATAAAAGGCTTGAATAAGCGTATATAAGGATTTTAGTTAAAACTAAAGGTAAAAAAAGCCTTTAAAGAGCTAAAGCGGCGCTTGACGTACGTATTTATCTTTGTATACTTTGATCTTAATAAGTTAATTCGAATTAAACTTAATATTTTAGGATTCGTAATTATAGGGATAATAAGCTAATAAGACTATAAAGGTCGTTAATATCTTATTATATATTTCTTAAGGAAGATATTAAGGACGGAAATTTACTATAAAACGTACGATTTAGAGTTAGTTATAATCATTAAATTATTTAAGTATTAAAGATACTATTTAAAATAGAGTAAGTTTTTTATTATAGTATTATTTAACTATACTAACCTATACTATCCTATAACGATAAAAAAGTTAAATAAGCGTTAGGTAAGATAGGTTGAAAATTAGTAGTCTTTAATTTTATAATCAAATATCACTTAGATAATAATAACCTTATAGATACGCTAAGTCGTCGATCAGACTATATATTTAAAGGAAAGGGAGTTTTTAGAAAGCTTACTACTACCGATATTATAAGAGAAGCTATCAAGTAGCCTAAAGAAAGAATCTGTTAAGAATATAATTATGATTATAATGTTAATGTAGAAGGGATAGCTAAAGGTATACTTAGTAACTAGTATTATTAGATTATTATTACGTACGTTATAATTGAACACGGATATATATATAAACATTTTAACAATAAGGACTATAAAGAGAGAATCCTTATAGGCCTGATAGAACTATTATTGTAATACTATAACCTAAAGGTACGTATATAAAAAATTATAGCGATAAAGGGGGCAAAGGTAATAACCTTACTAACCTAGGCTTATTATTATAGATAAGACTTCTTAAATATAATAAGAATACGTTTTAATAATATCATTATAGTTTAAGACATTATTTATAAACCATTAGAATATTATAAATCTATTAAGCGAATCTAATAGAAACCTTACTAGATATCTAACTTAATAAAGAACCTTACTTTAGTTATTTATTATAAGTAAATTTGATTTCTAATAGTCTATGTCAAAACGTAGTCTATTACTTAGTTTCTTAACTATTAAGATTAAAGAAATAAATAACACTAAACTTAGTATAATAAAACTTTTATTAAGGTTTATTATAGTATATCTATTTCTTTACTTTTTATAATTTGTAAGTAAAAGTTTATATAATAAATAATACTTTGGCTATACTTTTACTTTAAGTATAATATTATAATCAATACCTTTTTAGTATAAAGATAATAGTTTATCTAATTTTCTTTTTAAGAAAACTTCTACTAATTCTTAATATTTTATAAATAATATAGTTTAAATCTTATATATCTTTAGATCTAATAATAATAATAATAATAATATAATATTAAGGATATAATATTTTTAGTCAGCGATATAAGGACTTCAATATATTTATCAAAATAAATCTCATTTGTAATCTTTAATATATTATAATACTAATGAAACTAACATCTATTAGATAATTAAGTTTAGATATATTTAATAATAGTAGGTTATCATTTATTAGGTTTTTCTATTATTGCTTATCTAAATTTTTTATTAACAAAAGATTAATACAAGAATTAATATCTTGTTTAAATAACTATTTTATTAATTTTTATTCACTTAATATATATTAGTAACACGTATTATAATAAGCTTCTTAAATATAGTAATTAAAGTAAAAAGGGAAACTTATTTATATATTTCTTTGATTAAGGTTTGTTTATGTAGCTGAATTATTTAATAATAGCGATAATTATGCATAATATTATATTATACTAATTATAATCGTCTAAGTATTAAGTCATAACTTCTAAGGTTTATTATTGCTAATATTAATACTTATTTATAGATATATCTTTTAAAATATTTTAAAAGAATAATTATATAAGTAAGAGGCCTAGCTAGCTTAATATTAAATCTATATATTAAGTATTATCTTTTTATTATCTGAAATTATAGATCTTATCGTTAGTATAATAAAGCTATTAAGACTATATTAATAAAAACTAAATTATTTACTTTAGTATTATATAATACTAAAATACAAAGAATATTTACTGATTATTAGCTTTATATTAAACACTAAACTATTATATAGACTTTTAAATATCTTTTGTAAATTTAAGATATAAGATAAGACTTCTTTTCTACTTAAAAGGGAGACTTTGCCTAGATAAGTATTTTTCTTAAATCTTAATTTTTTAAATTCTTTTAACTTAATGATATGAAACGTAAGATTATAAATAAGAAGAATTTAAATAACTATTATGATAATTTACTAGATCTATCTTTTTAAGATAATTATAGATTATATAGCCTTACTTTTTTTATAGTTAAAATAATATCTTTTTTTTATATTTTTTCTAAAAAAAAATAATGAGGTAAATCTTAGGTTTTTCTTAATTTAAGTTATAGAGAATAAATTTATTAATGATAAGATAAGGTTATTTTTAAAACTTAGAATTTATACTTAATTATTAGATTAAGATTCTTATTGGACGTGAATATTATAAGATAAGCTAGTATAAATTTAGATAAATTTATTAAAATTTATTATATTCTAATTTTTTTTAGAGTATTACCTAGGTTTACAATAAACATAAAGTATAAGATAAAGATCTTACTTATAGTTTTTAATTAGAATATATCCTTTTATAATAAGCTATATAAAGCTATCTAGAAAATTAATCAAGCTCTTCTTTAATATTTTTTTAGGTATATAAGAATATCATCTATATTAATATAATAAGTAACTAACTTAGGATTTATTTATGATATAATATCTAGTTATATCTTTCTTTTATAATAGCTTTAGATATATATTATTTATTAGATTTAATTAAAAAGTCTATACTAATAAATAGCTCTTATTAGATTATTATTTACTAAGTTTCGGACTAAATTTCTTTATTATCATTTAATATAAGAGAATTAAATATCAATCGCTTTTTAAGTATAAGAAATTATGGTTATAGCCGTTATAATTGGTATACTATATTAATAGTTTCTTAAGTATAATAATAACTATATTATCTGATTTTTAGTATTTATTAATATTTTTTCTTTATCTTTCATAATCAGTAAGTAATCGCTTCTTAATATTCTTTATTAGCCTATTATCGGACTATAATACTTTCTTTAACTCTTTAATTAATAGTATTCTTCTGAGTTTCTAACTTATTATATTTAGCTTTAAGCTCTTTATACTTTTAAACAATTATTTCGAAATACTCATATATATCTTATAAATAAGGATATTATATATAATTAATAAGTCTAGATATAAATAAACTAGACTATTGCTAATACTTTAGCTTTATCCTTATATTAGTGTTAATCAGTCGGAGGAAGGAAGGTTCAGTTAATTTAGACTGTATATAGTCGTTTCTTTTTTATTATTACTATTAGCGCGGCTTATTTACTAGTTATAAGTTACGCGGGAGTCTTCTTCTTTAGATTGGCTATTCTTACTACTAATCAGTAGGGTTATATCGATCTATTTACTTCGGTTCGGAGGTCTTAGCTCTACGATACTAAGAAACGGGAATTAGGGGTAAGCGGGACTAAAACTAATTATAATAATAGTTTATATAGTCGTGTTACTTACTAAGATATTGTAGTGACATTTAGTAGCATATTATAGCTAAATTTATCTGTATACTACACTAAGCCCTATTAGGTTATTACATAATAGCCATATATACCTTATATTTTAAAGGGTAATCCTACGTCCCTGTTTCTATAGTAATAAGAGCACCTACGTTTCATCAACAATACTACTACTAATTCTACCACTAATTCCCTATATTTAGCCTCTATTTTACTATATCCTAAGCAGGCTATTAGGGTATTACGGGCGGCCTCGTAAGCATCTTAGGTAGGGGGGTAAGGGGGGTATCGTAGGCATCGGCGGCATCAGCGGTAAGGGGGTAGGGTAAGAAGCTACGTAGGATAAAGGGCTAAGAAGATTAGGCTAGGCGCTTAGGCTAGGCGCTTAGGCTAAAAAGGAGAAGAACGGACGAGATAACTATTATTATAAGGATTACTAAGAAATAGGAACGCACGATTACCATTTAGAATATAAGGTATATCTAGCTATTATATCATAGCTTAATAAGGTACTAATTAGTATACCAATAAATCTAACCTATGTTATAGGCTAAATCTTAAAAAAAGAGGGTATATTTAACTAAAATACTAGATATAGGGAAAAAAAGAAAGAAGAAGAAAGAAATAACGCGCTAAAATAATTAAGATAGTGATGCCTAAGGCATCTAATTAAATAATATAAACTATATTCCTTCGAAGGGCGGTATAATACGGCAGAACCGGTTCCGGATCATTAATCCTAATTCCTCCGAGATAGGTATCTTATAAGATAAGAAATTATATATTCTTTAAATAATTGTTATCTATAATAACTTATTATTACAAACTTGATATAGAGTTTTATCACTATTTATTAACAATACTATTATATAAGAGAGTAAGTATATTTATTGAATAATATAAGATAATATACTTATTTTTTAGTATAGTTCAAATTTTAAAATAATCTAATAAAATTGGGTACTAATTTCTTCTTATACTTAGACTATAAGTTATTAACAATATAATAAGTTCTTCGACTCTTTATAATATAGGTTAATGATATTAATTATAATAGTTTATTTATAACTTAGTAGCTTTTTATCTTAAATCATTAGAGCTTCGCGTTTAGTAACTTTTTTTTAGTATATCCAAATATTAGGATTATACATATTATGAAATTCTTTACATTATTTATTATAATTAAATTAGCTATTTATAATAATAATAACTTTCGGTCGAGGTTTTCACTAATCAAGTGTTATAAGTAAGCTTCTAAAGTTTAATTTGTTCTTTCTATTTATTGGTTTAGGAATAAAATGCTATCTAAAATTTATTCTTAATATCTAATAAATAATATAGTCTTAACTAAAATCTATTATAGTTAGAACCAAGGTAAAAAGCAAAAGAATAGTTTATAATAACTGAGGTAATATTTATAATCTACCTTTTTTAGATCAATATAAGTAATTTAGTAATAAAATCTATAAATAATTCGGTAAAGGACTAATATAGATATATATAGAAGCGATTAAAGTTTCTTATATAGTTTATTAATAAATTATATATTACTTTCTAATTCGGATCTAACACGCTTATTTCTTAGTATATAGACTCTTAATTCTTTTCTTATAACTTATAATTCTATATAAGTGATCGAGTCGTCGAATGTAACCATTAGGCGGTTTCCAGGTCTACGGGTATAGCCTTAAACCGACTATAAACTTATCTCTATTAATTTAAATACCTTATTTATCAAATTTAAACAGCTTTACCTTCTATATTAATATAACAAATATTATAAATCTATTCCTAAGGCCTCGTATTATTATAATCTAACCTAATTACCCCTTTATTATTAACTTCTCTATCTTTAATTACACTTGAAATTACTTCCTCCCGCTAGGCCTTCTTAAAACGGTTAAGTACTTATAGTCTTTATTAGTCAGTAGGTTTATTAACACGCTTTCTATGATATTTAACCAAATAAGGGCCTATCTATTTAAGCCTTCGCTTAGATTTATAGATATTAAACTACTTTCTACGTTGTGAAATATATATATTATTGTCCGTGAGTTAAGCCTTTATTTTTCGCGAATACTAGACTACCCGCCAATATCTAAGAAAGGCTTTCTTATATATTCGGTAGAATTATCGAGTTTTTTTTATATATTTTATAACCTTAGTACTTATGTTTCTTAGCTATTATACGGTCGTTAACAGGGCATTAAGTAATAAGCTTAATGATAATAGTAGTATAATTCCGGAATTAATATAATAAATAATAAATATAGGTATATTAGATAGATTATTATTATCAGTCGAAAGGCCTAGTTTTATTGAGCCTTTATTAGAATTTATAAGCCAAAGACCGGTTTCTCAGAATCTATATCGAATAGTACGTATAATTAATACTAATATTCGTATATTATATATTTCCGCGAGAAAGTTAGCCTTTAACTATATGTTATTACCTTAGAAAAGCCTCTTTATTAATATACTTCTTATATTAATACTTTAGCACTTAAGAGGGTGTACTATTCAATAATTCGTAACTATATATTATATATAAGATAAAATAAAAAGGAAAAATTCGTTTTCTTTTAAAAGATTTAATAAAATTATAGATTAGATTTAAACTATAATTATCGATAGAAATTCGTCTAAGACCTAATTTTAAGTGAAATTAATTATCTTATCGGTCTAATTATGTAGGGTTAGCTATATATAGTATAGTCGCTTAGTAAATTGGTATTAATAAACTAACTTTCTATATAGAATTAACCCTTAACTAGGAACTAAGGTAGTATAACCTAACTATTAGCTAAGATAGATTTAATACTAATAAGCGACTTATATAATTATCTATTAATATTATTTTTAGTATTTTCTTCGGCTAAAATAATATTCTAGGCCTTCCTTTCGCTAATTCGAAACCTAGTCTCGTCGAAACTATATAAGTTCTTCGGAGTAATTCTATAGGTTATAAACGTAATTTAAAGGCGATAATATTAGAAAGATAATATAAATAGGCTTATAGACCTTATACTATATTTTTTCTATTAGCTTTGTATTAATAGTTTTAAGACGTAGAGATAGACGGGCGATCAATCGTACGCCTAGTTCTTTTCTTAGGTTCTAAGACGGTTTATAACGTTCGATAATTTATAGAGTAGTAACTTAAATACACCTTACGGTTAAGGGAGAGAAGGCCTAATCTAATGTATTAATCTATAGAATTAATACTTTCTCTTACTTAGGTTCTACCCGGTCCGTGCTGCGACCCAATGCCACAGTGTAATACAATTTTTATCCAACGCAGTCAATATTTTTGCATTTTTCTCACCCCCCTTCAGCTCAATACTTACAAAATTAAAACCATATATACTACCACAACAGACCTGCCTCTGTATCAAAAATCACACCATTCGCACGGGGTGATAGGGTAGGAGATCCATTCTCATTGATCGTGGGTAAACCCCGTTTCTTACGCCGTTTATTTTCAGCGGCCATCTCTTTAGATTCGCGCGCTCGGATCATTCTACCAGCATCGCCAGCAATCATAGGGCCCCCTATATTAATCTGCCGTTTGGTTATTCGAGCATTTGATTCTTTATGGCGGCGTAACAGAGTCGAATTGTCCAATTGTAACTGATCCGTAAGCTAGGTCGCTTGCCGCGCAGTCTGGCATAATCGCTTCGCACGCTTTTTAATTCGTGAATAAAGCTCATCGTCTAGTAATTCGATATCGGCTTCAAGCTTCTGTGTTACTTTCCAGGTCCGAAGGGCTCCTTTAGGCGGGGAATTGGTGATTGAAGACGGAAATTCCATCAGTATCCACTTGATCGAATATTATCAAGTCATCCCCTTGATTGATTTTTTTCCCAGCGGGAGCAACATAATAGAGGGATTAAATGGTACGATGCCACATTTTTGAAACCCAGATCGAACAATTCGTGGAGTAATGGCGCTGCGAATATGTTGGATCTCGCGGAAAAAGAAAAATTCCACTTTACGCTCGACACTTCCACCCCCTTGAACAACCTTATTATTGTGACTTTTAAAAAAGCTTTTGAGGGTCTGAAACGGCGAAGAATCTAATGGCTGCGATAGATGTGTCGTATGCGGAATAAAGAAGTATGGAATGATGTTATTATCGGTTGCAGTCTTGATGAACTCCGGTGTGTAATGCGAATGATGATTATCCATAATCAATAAGCGTTTTTGACCCCTTTGAACTCGAAATTGCGATGCCTTTTCAAATCCTCGAAGCTATTGAACCCCAATCTTATCAGTGGTATAGCCAGTAGGTGTTGTAGCGATTGTGTACTCCGGTGGAAGATTAGTCGTTTTGTACCAATTTTTCATATAAAATTTCCCTTTAACTAAATACCACGGCGACATCTTCCAACCATCGGCTGCAATACATTCAATAACAGTAATAGATTCAGAAATGCCTCTATTTGGTGTGTATGCAGTTGGACTTTTTGATAACACTCGTTGTGGCTTGCCCTGTCCAATTTGATACTCGGTCTCATCCATGTTATAGATTTGTTCAGGTGTAAGTTTATTCGCAGTAACGAACACCTCAAAGCGATCATACCAAGCTGTAATTAAGCTTATATCTTCGGCGGCCATTCTTTTTGATTCTTTAGGCTTTTGTACAATCCAATTAAGGCTGTGTTGTGGCGGAATCCGGCGTAGAAAATGGTAGATCCAGTTTTTGTTTAATGGGGTGGTTCGCGATGGATCGCGCGAGACTAACATTGAATTTGCAACATGTTGAATAGTCTTCGCAGTTGGTGGACACCCGGCATCGTCTAGCACAGTGATATAGCTAAGTAATGCTTCTTCTTGATCTTTATCAAGTGCTCTGGCTGTTGAGATACGGCTTTTGCGAGATGTGCGACCGTGGGGTCGTCCATACAGTATACTATATGAAACGTCGAATTCCTGGGCTAGAGGTTTGATTTTGGGCTTTCCGCGGTCATGATAAGCCTGAATAGCCAATTATAATTGTATCTCCAAATTATTGGGTTTATCCGGCATGGTGGTAGGTAATGGTGAATAGTTGAAGAAGGTGTGTTGGATAAAAATTGTATTACACTGTGGATTGTATTACACTGTGGCGACCCAACAACCCCCAGGGGGGTTGGGTCGCAGCACGGACCGGGTAGTACTTTATTATTCGGAGTACGCTTATTTAAGACTTAGAACCTTTAAGACGGCTCGCTCCTTAGTATATAATATAATATATTGAATTACTAAGCGATCGCTTTAACGTTAGGTTTCTTAGTAGTACGGTATAGTATTAAAGTATTAGTGATACGGTCTTCTAATTATCAAGGTATAATATAAAGAAATAGGGGTATATCTAATTTAGTTTTCTTACTAATAGGTTAGATCTTTATAATTTTAGTATTATCGAAGTTAGCCTTAAAACTAAATCCTTTATATAGATCTTATTTATTAATATATTTTAATGAATAATTTATATTAGTATCTTAATAAGTATGACGATTATTATTAATCAGTATATCTAGGTCTTCGATCTAATTAAGGCTCTTAGTATCTTAATAAATTAATTAATCTTAAATTATAATTAATAGCTCTGTCTTAGTTAAAACTACCGTAGGATTTAGTATTTACGATGATTTATTTTTAAGGTTAATTTTTCCCGACTTATATATAATAATAATATTATATAAAGTAAGATATATATATATACTATTATATTAATTAATTATTTAGCTTATATTGAAATATAAAAGTATATAGATGCGCGTAATCTCTCAATACGTTAAGAAGATAATAACTATAGACATCTTATATTAGATTATAATAAATTTTTAATTATACTTTTATTTGATATGGTTATCTCTAATCGAAATAGGTCCTTAAGGTTAGCATATTCTAAATATCTTAATAAACTTGCTAATGAGAAGGCTCTTTTTGGCCTTAATATATTATCATTTACGTTAAATTTAAAACGTTTAGGTTTTCGATTATTTTAACTATTCTTTAATATCTATATAAACGGCTATATAATTTTTAAATAGTTTTTCAATAAAATATTAATTAAAATTATAAAATCCTAGAAATACTTTTTATAATACGTAATAGGTTCTCATCAATCTGAGATAGCTTTTATTTTACTCTTATTTATTCTAGCGCCTTCTTTATTCACGCCTTCTTTATTCATAAACTATTTATATAATCTCTTATTTTATTTTGAATTAAAGTCTTAAATTTTTATAATTAAAAATATCTTAATATAGCTTACTTTAGATAGAATAATATTTTCTAAAGTCCCTTAATCTTTATTTCTTCTAAATAATTATATATATTCAGTACACAAGTTAAGATATATATATAAGCTTTATTTACCGCCTTGTTGGCGATTTAATAAAAATATAGTAATTTAGATTTTTTAGCTTTAGATTATCATTCTAAGCTTTTAAGATAAGGATAATATTTATGTAGGATGGTTTAGGAAAGAAATAAAAGAATTTTAGTAAGGTCTCGGTTAATCCTTATATAAGGACGTTTAAAGGATGTTTTAATTTTTGATTAAGAGATAGGCTCTTAAATAAAGCTTTAATAAGCTTATACTAAATAGTAGATAACCTGTTTATTATATCTACCTGTATATTAAATATAATTATAGTATCTTATAATTAATTTATTTAGTATACTTATATAAATCTTTATCCTTACGCCGCTTACGATCTCTTTAGGGACGTGCTTAATTTAGTATAATAAGTAATAGATATAGTACTAAGTTAATATCTAAGTCCTTAGCGGCCTCTTAGTCTATATTAATTTCTTTTACTTTATTTAAGTTATTACCGTCTTTGTCCTCGCTAATTACCTTAAGTATATACTTGGGATATCCCGCCTCCTTTACTTTATTATCTTTAGTCCTTTGGTCCTAACTTAAGGTAGCCTTAGGTTAGAAATCCTCTTTAGTCTAATATTAAATCTTAGATTATTTCTTCATTTAATAAGCCTTATCAATAATAGTCGATATCGCGAGTAATACTAAATAAGCGCTTAATACCCGCGTTAGTAACTAGAATTTAGTAACTAGAATAAAAAGATATCTTATACGATTATTATAAGTATTAGAAATCTATACTTATCCTTCTTTTAGAAATAATATAAGTTTATTACGCTTCGTTCTATATATAATTAGTGTAGTTAATTTATAATTATTATTATCTAAATATACTAATATTAAGATATCCTTTAAATTCTTTTTATTACTCAATCTTTACTTATAGTAATAGCTTTATTTAATCCTCTTTAAAAAAGCTTATTATTATATCTATATTATAAAAGAAGGAATTCATCTTTATAAGTAGTTACTTTTTAGGCTTAAGTCTAAAGTAATCTTTTAAATAATTTGAAATTTGAAATGCCTCCTCGTCGGTAAAAAGATCTTTTATATATATTATACTAAAAGGAATCTATATTATCAACTTTACTTATTTACTTTAGTCTTTCAAAGAACTTAAGCTTATATTAAGGTATAAAAATTTTGTTAATTACATATAAGCTATTATATACCTACTTAGTTACTTTATAGTATATTGAGAGTTTCTTATTTTTAGGTGTAAGAGCCTTAAGTATAGCTTTTTTTAAAGTACTTTCTTACTCCGAAGTTAGGCGTAAGCCTATCCAAAACAAGTAAATAATCGATTATAAATCTAGAATATATTATACATATTGTTTATTACCTTAATGTTCAATAAGCTAATTATCTATTTATAAGATAGCTTTATAATATAGAGTAGATGTTTGATTTACCGTTATTCGCTTTTACTAAGCTAGAATTCTAAGCGTTAATACTTTACGTAATATTTTTAATAGCTAACTAAAAGGCGATTAATATATCAAAGTATAAATAGTTATTCTAAAGAAAATATAAGTAATTTAAGGATAAGGTTTCTTATAATGTAGGAATTAACTATATTTTATCATAATCTTTATTGAATTTCTACTTTTAAATAATATATAAAAAATAACGTATAGCACCTATATATATATAAATAGATATTTTACTTAACTAATTCCTTCTAATACTTTATTTAAATCTCTTTTATACTTATAAGCTACTACAACCTAGTATATAAAGTTTTTTTACTAAAATTTAATACTTTTAAGTATAAATTTAAATTATTTATTAAATCTATTATAGACTATATTATATAAAAAAACCATATTATTAGATAACAAAAGTAAGGAGACCCATACGCCTATAAATTATAGTATTTTATCTAATTACTTTATAGTTTTATATAGCTGAAATAGGGAATCAAGAGTATAATTATACTAGCGTAGGACTATATAGGAGTCCTATAACTCTTATAGGACTCTTATAGGACTCTTATAGGACTACTAGGGTAACAGGACCGGATTTCCTTTAGTCCTATAGGAGTGAGTAAGGTCTAATTAATTATTTTCTTACGTCTTACGAATCTATAAGTATATATCCTCCTTAATTCCACTTCTAACGGCTAAGATCTTTACACTTTTAGCGTAATCGAAGTTAGCCTTATTACTAAGCTTTCTATATAGATCCTTTTATTTAACTTATCTTAATAAATAGTCTATACCGGCGTCCTGATAAGTACTATATAAACGAACTTAACTACATAATAAACCTTCCGTCTTCTATTCTATATAGCGCTCAACCTTAACTAAAGTTCTTAGCTCCTTCTTTAATATTTAATCTTAAAGTGTAATATAGAAGTCTATAAATTCGCGTAATCCGTTAATACTTTGATAAGATATTAACTTTTATCTAAATCATAAGACTAATACTAAAAAGAACAGATAATTATATATAACCTTTAGAAATTATATAATTTAACTGTACTAAAAAGAATTTCCGGAACTAGAACGATAGAGGATAATACAGAACTCTTATATTAGGCTAAGATATAATTCTAGTTATACCTTTATTTAATATATCTATTTCTAATCAAACTAGGCTTTTAAGAATAAAATATCTCAATAGACTTATTAATTAAAAGGCTCTTCAAGTGTAATAGATAGCTTATTCTAATAGTACACTAAGTATATCTCGGATGCCGGGTTAGGTGACCCTGAGTAGTATATTATAGGAACTCTAGTATAATAATCTAATCGATTATTGTTAGTAGTCTTTTTAGTAAATGCGCTATTAAGAGTATTCCTTATCTAATAATTAAGTCTAAAGCCTTAGTTACCCTTACATTTAGTCGTTAATACGCTACCCTTCCGTTTTAACGATAATTAAAACTTCTAGGGTTTCGACTATTATCAATATCCTTTAATGTTAATATAAGCGGCTATATAATCTATAATCACACTTTTACAAAACGTTAAATAAAATTTATTAAATCCTAGGAACCCTTCAAATGATAGTACATAGTAGATTCTTCTTGATCCTAAAAACTTTAAGTTATTATAATAGAATATAATAGAATAAATATATACTTGGATAGTTTAATATCGAGCTTAGCCTTTCTAGATTATTTCAATATAAAGTATAGTATCTTTATATAAGTCTTTTAATTAAAAAAAGACTAAGATATTATTTAGATATACTATATATGTAATATTAATTAGTCCATTGAGTATATTATATATATAGCTTTATAATATGACTAGGCATTTAATAATTTAAATAATCTAGCTATATATATAAAATATTTATAATAAATTCTAAAATTAGGTTTATATTTGTTTATTTTCTTTGAACATAAATCTAATATAATAATAATAAGCTGTCTTTGATATTAAACTTATAGAAAATAATTTTTATCCCTTCTTTTTTAATCTCCTATAATTTTATAATGGTTAGGAACCGACTTCGTGATATTTAGCGAACTAAATCATATAATAATACTGAAAAGGCTAAAAATCGTACTACTTCAATGGCTAGACCAAACGTCTAGCTAAAGATTGTTTTGATTTTAAAAGTAAGATATTAAATATAGGATCTTTATAAAGTTATAAGCCCTTTTATAAAACGTTCTTATCAAATAATATATTAATAGCTCGCTAATAAGATTCCTAAGTTATTAAAATATACTACCTTAAGCTTTTTTTAAAAAGGATAAGAAAGACTAAGATACTAACAATAATAAGCGAATATAAGATAGGACCGAATTAAACCTAAAATATAAGTCTAATGATACAAATAATAATAGTAAAAGATATATTAAAAAATCTTTACGCTAAAGTTAAAGACGTATTACCTCAGGCCGCATCTATAAAGGAGGATCTTATAATATATAGTAAGATAACTTTAGGAAGTCTCTAAAACGTAAAAGAGATAAGAAAGATAACTTTAATATTAATTATTTTCGGTATTAAGAAAAAAGGGCATTATATAAATGAATACCCTAAAAATGACGAAACTATTATGTTATCTATCTAATAATTAAGAAAGATAAAGATTAATAGGTTTATTAATAATAATGATGATATAAAGAAAGAAAAGGGGTCTAAACAGATATTCTTAATACTCTGACTCTATATCTCTTCAGTAATAGTATTATGGGCCTTTTATATATTAGTACGTTATAGCGATATTTAGACACATATAGATTTAAATACTACCGTGGAGATAGATATAATATATAGGTCGTTTACTACTTAATATAAGCTTATTAAAGTTTAAATAAAAGCTTATCCCTTAAAGTTAGTTATATTGATAAAATACCTCCGAACCTATAGTTTTTATTAAGTACCTCTTACTATTACTAATCCCTAAGGGATTATAATATCCTTTAATTTTAATTATATTGAGATCAATCAAGACCTTACTAAAAGTCCTATACTTCTTTCCTAAACTATATCAAACGAATTGAATATTATTATTTATCCTAAGACCTTTAGAATAATAGTTTAGAGCTAATAAGTTTAAACTACTTAATCCCTATAAATTTACCAAAAAGCCGAGAGATTAGGGGTTTATTTAAAATCCGATCAAAATATTAGAATATATGTAGTTTCTTAATAGAAATAAGGAATAAGAAGCCCTAGAAAATAAAATTCTGTCTAAATTCAAGGCGTATCGGGATATTTTTAATTATAAAAAAAGGACTATGAGACTATATAGCCTTATTTATCTAACTTTTAAAAGTGAGCTTAAAGAGCTATATACTTAGTTAGCTAATAATATAAAAAAAAGCGAATTTAACTATTCAAGTCTAATTCTCTTTGTCGTGATGAAAAATAATAGTCTTTATATATATAGACTATAAAAGAATAAACTAGACCTTAGAAATATACTTATAATATTTCATTAGTAAGAACCTCGAATAACAATACATATTATTATTAGTAGCTATATGTACTTACAATAAATAGAAATGATATTATGATAAATATGAGCCTGTTTTAGACCCTTTTTGAGTATAATCCTAATTTTTAAATACACTTAAATAGCGTTACTAAACGCGAAGTTCTAATTTATCACTAAATATAGATAAGAAAAACCCTAAAAGCTATAAGACAAGCATTAGGAATATTGATAAACAGATACTAAGTTATAGAATAAATATAATAACGAAGGCTATTAGCCTATATTATTCAAAGTTAGAGATTTTATTATATTGTCTACTAAGTAAGAAATTAATATCAAAGTTTACTAGTCTTTTCAAATTTTAAACTACGTTAGAAATAGGCGTATTATCTTATATTATCTAATAAATATACTCCTTTGTATGATACACTCCTTATCTTACTCTTATAAAAAATAGAATAATATTATTAACATTCAATATTGAATACTTATACTAAAGCTTAAAACGATGATAAATAATAAATCAAAAAAGTTTAGAATAACTAATTTATCCAGAACTATACCTTTATTCTTAAATAATAAAGAAAAAATGACCTTAGAAAGCTGATATATTGGTATAAAGAAAATACAAAGGTATTGTTTAATTCTACAGAATTACTCCGAAGTTAGGTTAATAATAAAACTATTAACTGAGGAGGCTAAGAAAAAGTATGTATTTTCCTTTAAATATTATTAATAGCTTAAGAAAAGCGCGCGATCTTTCTTATAGATAATACTGTTTACCTATGTCATTGAGGGAATATAGAACTTAGGTTTATATTTAGCTATTTAAGACATATAATTAATGATCTTATTAGCTTATAAGGAACATTATTAATAAAATATCTAAGAATAAAAGTAGCTCTTTCTTAGTTTATATTAAGCTTTATAAAAGTTACTAAGAGGAAAAAAAGTATAAGATAGGAATGGGGGTAGTTAATAAAATAAGAAAGAAGTAGTGGTATTTTTTTAATAGTTTTAGAGTTAAAAATTCATCATCACAAGTTTTTTCAATCTTCTTTCATATTAAAATAGCGGCAAGTAAATATTGATCATCCATTCTTATTATTTAAAATAGTGCCGAATAAATATTTTATCATAAAGTAATGATATCGTATTATTAAATATTATTGTATATATATGTATAATCAAACATGATAAGCTTAGCTATGTTAATTTTAGTATCACTCTGATAACTTAGAAAAAGCATTTATAATATTATGAATCTGTTCTGTTAAGTAGCGTAGGAAATATCTTCAAAATTAGCGAGCTATATAAGAATAGTAAATCGCTTAAACTAAAATTTAATAAAACCAATATAAACTTTCAAAAAGAGTTAGTAAAAAGCTAAATCTAAAGAATAAGCGAAATATAACTGAATATAAACATTTTTATACTTGAAATAATCTATATTTCTATAAGACTAATTAATAACTTATTTATACTAGGAGGTAAATAAACCTAAGAAACTGATCAACCTATATATAGTAAACTAATTAGTAACATATATATATATATAAAAGTAACTATTATACGATATCTTAATACAAATAATCAGTAGTAAAATTTGATAGTAGTACTTAGGAGCGACTTAAGCCCGATTTAGAGTAGACTTGGTGTGATTCCGCTCAAAAGTAAAACTAAGCGAGGATATCAATATAATAATATTAACGCGATTTAAGAGAATCAGACGCGTTATTAAAAGTATTGATAAGTGAAATAATAATAAAAATTGGTAATAAAACGACTATAAGTCGTTTCAGTTTCTCTAAAAAAAATCGTAGAATTAAAAAATAATAATAGCTATGTAGTCTTTTGCTAATTAAACTAAATAATTGAAACCTACCTTATCACTCAAATATTAATCGTAAAGATTAATTTGAGAATTATTGATAAAGTGTAGATATAAAATAAAAAAAGGAAGATAATAAAAAAAGTTTTTTTGTTAAAGAAGTGAGAAATGAAGAAACAAAGAAAAGCCCTTAATAACTTTGATGGTCTTTATTATCCTCAAGTAATCATTATTTCTAAGTACGTTACCCTTAGCTTTTAGATAATCCTAAGGGAATAATCTATTATAAAGTACTTATTATTCGTTTATTATATATTTATAAATCTCAAACAAATTAGTCTTTACCTAAGTCTATACAATATATCTTAGGTTGTTAATATAAAGATAACGGGCTTACTCCACCTTTAAGTCTCATTAAATCACTAAACATATAATAAAATAAGTCCAAAGAAAGCGATTTAGATTATTTTATTAATATCGATAAATTAATTTTCAATTAAGTTCTTTCCTCCTTTTCTTAGCTTATTATCGGAATTAAAATAAAATGCATATAACTTAGAATAAATTAGTCTATATCGATTAACTATATAAGTATTCTAATAAGTAATATACGTATGATACATACGCTCGAAAATATAATCTAAGCGTAGTATAGCCTTACTTATTGTAAAGAGAATAATAATTTTAATTGAGGAAATCTTGATTAAATCTAGAGTTATCTAAGAGCTTAAAATTATTATTTTAAAACTTTTTCATTTATTTAAATGCCTTACACAGATTAGAAATATTATTAGCTATATATTTCAAAGAGGATTATAATTATCCTTTTACTTTATATATTACTTATCTAATACTGATACTTTATCAATAAGTCGGTAATTAATCTTTATCGTAAAGTAAAGACCCGCTTTTATAAGAAAAGTAAAGACCCGCGTTTATAAGAAAATGTAGTATAGCATATCGAAGGTAAGGTATATATTATTAAAAATATTTTAAAACTATAATATAAAAGAAGTACGTTAAGTCTGTTTTAGTTAATAATGATATTATAGAATAGTGATACCATAAAATATTATTACCTCCCTACTTATTGTAAACTAGCAGACTTTTTAACTAAAAGTCTGCCTAAAAAGTCTGCCTACTGTAGAATAGATTATATTTATAAAACTAGCGAGTTTAAAAATCAGACCTAAATAATATACAACTAACCTAAACAATAAAATGATATTTAGGTTGAGGGGGGATATTATATTTGATTATATATATATATTGTTTATCTATTAATATATATAAATAAAGACAATAATATAAAATAATTATGTTTCAAATAGTTTCTCTTATAAATAGTAAGCTATTTTAATATATTTGATTCTTATATAGAATTCAGGATTTTTACCTACCTTTTTAGTAGATAGATTATCTATTGATATTTTAGGGATGTTGGAGGTATAGTTCAATTTTACTTTGTTATTTGAATATTAAGTAAAAAAGCTATCTAGATATAAAGCTTCTTTAGTCGCTTCTCTTATCGGTATATATTTAGCTTCTATACTGCTTAATACTATTACTTTTTATAGCCAACTGTTCTGGGAAATTATATTATCAATCCCTATATCAGAAGATGGGCTATATCTATATCTATATATAGATTTTCTACTATCTAGATTATTTGACCAATCGGAATCATAGTATCCCTTAGGAATAAATAATCTCCGGAATAGTTATTAAATAAGCTTAGCTTTTCTATATTTAATAAGTATTTCTTTATGTTATCAAGAGCATCAAATCGCTTAATATCTAGATTACTTATATATCTAGAGTGATAAATTACTATAAAAGTTATATCTAGTCTAGTTTGGAATACTAGATATTACAAGGAGCTAATTTCGTTTTGAATTTCATTTACGTTATTATAATAAGCTTTAGATTTATTCTTTTATATTTTATAATTCGAGGTTCTCCTAGGGTTTTTTAAAACTAAAACTTATTGTTATTGTAGATGTTAAAATTACTTTTTTTCTATGTATTTGAACTAATTTATAAACAGATATTTATCTTTAATAACAAGTTTATTTGATAGAAATATTAAGACTGGGCCTATTTCTTATATTTTGATATTAGTCCCTAACTTATATATTGAATACATTATATAAATAGTATCGGAATAGACAACTAAAATATCATCAATGAATAAAGTAAAATATATTATATTTCTTCGTTTATTCAAATGCTTTTGTCACATAGTAGTACACTAAAACCGAATTTATATAAGGCTTTGTTTTAGATAATCAATCGCATTTTTTAATAGTAGCAACTATTAGTATCATTATATAATTCTATTTCTTTATCAGCGTAAATGAATGAATTTCTAATATTATTGTCACGTAGAATTCACGATCATGGATCGTGAACTAGTTCTACCTTCTCCTACCGCCCTTTATAGAACGTGGTTTGTATTATTTGATTGATTAATACCTTAAGCATCACTATCTTAATTATTTTAGTGCATTATTTCTTTCTTCTTCCTCTTTCCTTCTTTCCCTATGTTCAGTATTCTGGTTAAATGCATTATTTTTTTATCAAGACTTAGCTCGTAATATTATTTTCGTAAAACGATCTCTCTTTAGACTATAAAGTAGTCTTTATATTGAGGTCCTATGTTTTATGGTATCTATCTTTATTATATTCTATTGCTATACCTTTCTTTTGGGTTCTAGTTTAGTTCTATAAGTAATCAAATAATAAAATGTAGCTAGTCCTTACATTTTAATATTATTAAGAGAGAGTTTCTTATAATTATATAGAGTCTCAAAATTTAAGATCTATAAGGAGTCTTACTATATAGAAATATAGAAGCTTTTAAAGCTTCTTACTATAGATAAACGGGAGTTTTAGATATAATAATTAGCCTTTGCCTTATTTATTAGAGTTAAGTAAATTCTCTTAATTAAATAATCTAATTTATTAGTATATATAGGTAGGACTTGAATTTATTCAAAATACTATATTTTATTAATGCTATTTTAAAGTAGTTATACGTCTCGCTTTTCTTATTTAATAAGAATACCTAGATCATTATATTTAACATATAACAATAAATAATAAGATAATACTATTTTTTAATAATAGATTATCTATTCGGCACTATTTTAAATACTAAGGTTTATAGTAAATTTTTATTCGTTATATCTTCCTTCTAATATAAAAGAAGGGTAAAAAAACTCATGTATTAAGAATTAACCTTAAAACTATTCATAAAAAATACTATTATTAAAAATTGTTCTTTAGAAGAATTCTAAGCTACCTTCTTACTTTATTAATTATTCCTATTCCCTTCCTATACTTATGTTTTTTTGTAACTATCTCTATAGGTAAATCGAGTCATTTTATCTAGAAGGGTAATATAAAATTATCTATAATATTAATCGGGTCGTCGAACGCGGCCACCAGGCGGTGTCCGGGTTCCCGGGCGTAATCTCAACCCGGGCGTAATCTCAACCCGGGCGTAATCTCAACCCGGGCGTAATCTCACTTTTCTCCATTCCACCTTCTTCATTGATTCACTACACCCCCAATTCTCTATATCATGTCTCAAGAATTAGAAGAACGTATCTCCAATGCCTTATCAGCATGCTCTGCTACCCAGAGACCTAACGTTTCAGCGATCGCCCGGGAATTTGGCATTACATCTAGCATACTGAGGGGCCGCCTCAAAGGTCATAAGTCTAGAAACGATCGCATCCCAACCAACAAAGCATTAGACCCCGAGCAAGAGAAGGCATTAATTCTATGGATTGATACCTTAGACCAGGCCTATTCTCCCCCGACCGCAGGGCAAATTTAGGCTGCTGCTCTACAAATTGTTCGACGTCATGAACCCGCCCGCACGCTCGGAAAAAACTGGGCGTACGACTTTATCGCCCGTCTACCTTCACGCTTTGAGACTATTAAGCAAAAGCCGATGGAAAAAGCACGATACGAAGTCTGTGAACCTGGTTATATTGTTTCTTGGTACGATCGCCTACAAATTACGCTCAAAACCTACGGAATTGCACAGAAGAATCTATATAATTTCGACGAAACTGGGTTTCGAATTGGCGAAGGCAAGGCCCAGAACGTTATTTCAGCCCGGGGAAATTCCAAAAATAATACCGGCGGACAAGCTGAATCCCTTACTGGTATCGAATGCGTCTCGGCCGATGGTTGGGTTATGCCACCGTGGTTTTTAGTTAAGGGTCAATTCCATATGGAGAGTTGGTTTATCAACACTAACTTACCCGACGACTATACTATATGGCCAACCCCGAACGGCTGGACCGATGAGATTATTAGTTTTGCCTGGATTCAGGTCTTCGACGAATTTACATCGTTCCGTGTTAAAAAAGGGGAATATCGTCTTCTTTTAATGGATAATCATAGTTCACACTTGACCTATGATTTCATTGAATTTTGTTGGAGAAAACGAATTATCCCCTATTGTTTTATCCCACACACAACACATGGCTGCCAACCGCTCGATGATACACCATTTCAAGTGCTAAAGCATTATTATAAGAAGTATAATAATGAGGAAGCCTTTTGGGGTGGTGATGCGCGGTCAAAGGCAAATTTCTTCGCGGGAATCCACGATGTCCGGACGTCGGCACTTACAACGCGCACTATTCGACATGGATTCCGCGAAACTGGTATTTGGCCTGTGGATTCTAATAAAGGCCTCACAAAACTTGGTATTTCGACCGAGGATAATGATCTACCTATGATGCCCAGTTTTATTATTCATAATATTACTTCCGGAACTACACCACCACCACTATCAAGCTCATTGCCTAATACCCCGCCCGAGACAGTACAAAAATTGAGAAAGGCAAGCACTAAGGTTATAAAGCATATTCAAAATGACTCGACAATCTCCCCGAAGGTGCGACAAAGCCTCTCTTAGATACTAGCGGGTGGCCTCGTTCTCGCTGAGGTCGGGGCTCAGTTTGCGGAAGACAACGTGCGAATTCTACGGCGCAAGAAGCGGTCTGATACGGCTAAGACTAAGCGAAGGCTTCCGGAAATAGGCCCTCGTTTGGTTAAGGATCGTAAAAAGCACATAAATGACCGGGTTGATAAAGAAAGGCTACAATCATTCAATCGTTCGAAGAAAGCCTGGCGGGATGCAGCTATTTTAAAAGCAATTGCCGACGGAGAAATCGAGGATATAGGGCAAATTGAGTCAGATCATGATGAAGAGAGGCCTCGGGAATGGATTGATGATCTTTATTGTATTGATTTGGAAGGTGATGCTATTTAAATTCAATGAATTATTTGGTGGAATGGAGAAAAGTGAGATTACGCCCGGGTTGAGATTACGCCCGGGAACCCGGACACCGCCAGGTGGCCGCGTTCGACGACCCGATTATATATTTAGTAAAGGGCCCCCTGAATTACTATAAATCCTTTCTATTTTCTTAAAATCTTATATGTTAGAGCTTTCTTTATTAATATATCTATTGTATTTAGATAAAAAGCATACTTTATAGATTAAAATTTCTTATAATTAATTATCTCTTAATTTTAATATTAAAGTATGTTTTATTGGAATAAATTTTAAAAGTTTATAAGAAATATACACTAGGTGCTTGAACTATTATTTTATATATAAACTCTTTATTTCATTAGTTAGGAAGATTTTATTTTCATTTCTATCTTCTTATAGAGATAAGAATTTCGTAATATATAAGTTATTTTTCATAATTAAAATCAATCTAAATTTATATAATTCTAATGTATTACTTTTTCTATTAGAAACGTAGTCACGGTATTTTTATCTAATTTATTAATAATTAATAGATTTATTCTTAAATCTAGAATATAACAAACATTTTCTAAAAGGAAAATAAATCTATTATTAGTTTTATTAAAACCTTTCTTTTAAGTTTTATATTTAAATTAATTAATCTTTATATTAAATAAAATAAAATAAAATGTAAATTATATAAATAGTAGCTACTATATCTAATATAAATTTAAATATTCAACCTAAATAATAGTTCTTTTCGAGGATTAAAACTATTTTTTATCTATAATATTAATTTCATACTTTATTATAGGGACATACACTTCTTTAGCGATATTAAAACCATCATTTAATAATTTCCTAAAATTAGGGAGAATTATATCCTCTTTACTTTAATTTTCTTACTATAAAAAATTAATATATTTTCTCTCTTTTTAGTTATATTATTAGGCTTAATTTTTAATCTTGTAGCCTTTTAGTTTTATTAAATATTCTTCCCGATGGCGAGGCTTCTAGCCCTTAGGGTCTTTGCCTTGAAATAATAACTAGAATTTACTAGTTAAGTAGGTAGATAATTTTTAATTTATATAATATACCGATTCAAATGGTTTCTTTTTTTTAGATATTCTCTATTTTAGATTTAAAAAAATAAGTTTATTGCCCTTAATACCCCAAGTTTCATTAATCAGACTTAACAACAGAGTCTCTATAATGTATGATTTCGGATCTCTCCGAAGAGATTAGACGATATTTTTATATTAATTTTTTTAATTTGTCATTAAGGCATTTAGTACCTATGAAATAACTGATGATTTTAGTAGAATTATTTCCTTACTACAGAAATTATCATTAAGGGTATTAACTTCATTTGAATATCACCTATGGTCTAAAATCATATTAGGACGTGTCTAAGAATTCTTTAAAAATTAAAAATTTTATTACAAATCCCTTTACACCTGGTGATAAGACTCTTCGAGTGTTTTTTACACTAGCTTAGTACTTTTAATATCTTTAATAAATAGTAATAAGCTATTATTATATATTAGCTAAATCATAAAGAGAGCCCTATTATCCTTTATACTAGTAATGGGAAAATTACCAAGAGTAGCGATTAATTCTTCCTTTATTAAGATAGCCTTTACTCTTATTACCTGAGTAGAGTAATTTTGCTACGTAACTTTGGAATTTATACTCTTTTAAGAAAGGCTATAATGCTATATACTTTAGAATCAAAGGATATACTAAGTTGTAATTCAGCGGTCCGGTAGGGATCGATGTTCATACTATTTTAGTATAGAAAGAACTCTCAATCATTCTATATGAAACATTAAACCTAGATATATGCAGAGTATTTTAATTATATCAATAGACGTTTTGTGTATATATATTCTTTTTCTACATAAATCTTTTTATGTATAAGTACATATATGTTTTGTGTAACATATATTAATAACTCGAGACTGACCTCGGGCTCATAATCTATCAGAGCTATAAAGAGGAATGATGAGCATAGGAAGGGAATAGGAATAGTTAATAAAGTAAGAAGGTAGTTGAGAATTTTATTTTAAAGAAGAATTCTTAGTAATGGTATCTTATGGATAGTGAAAGTGTTATTGTTATTATTATTATTATAAGATTTTTTACCCTTCTTTTATATTAAAATATGTGGCGAAAAAATATTTTGTTATTATAAAACAGTGATATCATAAACTACTATTATCCCATTATTTATTATTATGTATATAGCTAAATATGATAATCTTATAGGTAGGTCGGTAGTAACATACAGGTCGACTTTTTTCTTCTTTTATCACTTAGGGGTAGTCGTCTCTAGGGCTTTCCGGTAGTGTCTAACGATTCGAATTGGAAGATTAATATATATCAAAGGGCTGGCTAGTATACTATTTATATTAATCTTAAAGAAAGGAACTATCTAACGTAGGGTTCACTATAAAAACCCTAGCTATAGGTCACGCGATAGCACGTGATATCTAATGAGCTTTGGCCCGTGATAAGACCTTTATTATATGAATATCCGAATTGTAAAAATTGATATAGGAACTTCTAATAATAAAGAACATTTAGGCAAAATCCTGAATAAAAATCTATTTTAGTAGTGGCAGGAGAATTTTCAAAAGTAGGGGGTTGACTTACAACTTGAAATAAGGGAATAGCTTCATTGATTTTAGGGGGTAAGGGGATTTATAATGAGGGGGAGTGCATAAATCAAAGTGGGGGGACCATTAGAGATTATGCACTACGGACTTTTAGGCGTCTATAGAAGATCACATGATGGAGAGATTTCATGTCTAAATCTATTTGAATAGGGCAAGGGTAAGGTCAAGGTGCTTGTATAATTTGAGAGGGTGCGTTTTATAATTCTGTAAAATGCAATCCCATTCAAATCTACTATATATCATAGTTCAATTTCCATGATAATAATCTCCGTAGTTTCAAATTTGATAAAATTGACTTGTTCTGATAAGAACCTTGGTCCATAGATAGAAATAAGTCACCTTGAATTATTCATTCCCTCTGATAGCTCAGCTGGAAGAGCGCCAGACTGTAATTGAGTTTGTCATCTGGATGTCCCTGGTTCGATCCCGGGTCAGAGGAATTTTTGCTTTTCTTTTATGCACCATATATTATGATTGACAGGGTAGATAGCAGGTAGAACCATGCTCGGGAAAATGATAGAGAAATAAAATATTGAATACATAATGGGAGAGAACTAGTCGATATGAGCCCGTGAGTGGCGTAAGTAACCAGATCGTTCGTTGTTGGTCTTATGTCACACAACATGCATTGTGTAACTAAAGATGGAGCACCTAGTCGTTTAAAGCACTAAGGGATGGCCTATTTAGCCAGTCATTACTTTCGGAACGGCGTAAGAATAGGTTCTCCGGTGCCAGATAGGGCGCACCGACCTACATAGCAAAGTCGACGCTAGGAAGAGCTGCAACAGGAATAAGAATCAATTAATCAACTAGGTATTATGAAAACATGACGATAATGGTCAATAATATAAACAGAAAGATACCAAAACTGATAATAAAAAGTTGTTCCTACCTGGATTTTATAGTAGCAACTAATTCGAGGTGTTTTCTTGTATAGGACTTTTACTACAATCTTACTTATCAAAACTTATATTGTGTTTTTGGGCAAAGTATTTCCTCTATGTTATATTCAAGATTTCAATTGAGAGCGGACAGAAACTCAAGGTCTAGTTTTGATTTAGACAAGGGAGAATATAATCCTAAGACTTGATCGTATTATTTAAACTACACCGCAGGCTTGAGCACGGCACCGAGCGTAAACGTACTTTATATTTATATCCTGTTTACTACCAAGTCGGTTACCTGACTACCATATATTTCTCTATCAATCTTGGCATATGTACATCCCTTTAGGTGGTCTCATGAAAAGTGGCGCCTTTCTCCTCAATTTGTGAGACATCGGCACTGTTACTCGAGTTGCTAGGTTTAGTCTCGTCAACAGCACCAAATCCATACTGAATGGCGACACGTTCAACGTCTTCATCCGAAAGATATGGTAGCTCCCTGGCCGCACGTACGTAGCCAATGTTCTCTGAAAATCCTTTGGCAAAAATTAAATCGATTTCTTCGAGAGATCGACGGGCAGTCTCGGGGTAGAAGAAATAGATGACGGGCAAGAAACAAGCATTCATAGCCGCAAAAAAGAGGTATGTTCCCCACTTGATATTGGAGATCATGATTGGGGTAACCATGACGATCAAGAAATTGAAAAGCCAATTGGAACAAGTTGAAAGTGCGTTGGCCTTGGCACGGGTCTTGATCGGGCTGATTTCAGCAGGGTATAGCCTAAGAAAGAAAGAAAAGGAAACGATGAGCATCCAGTATGCAGCAAGCATTATCACGATAAGCGCAGGGCCAGTATCACTTACCAGGGCAGAGGTAACCAAGTTGCACCGAAACTAGCAATGTAGGTGAAAAGACCGAAGGCAGCACCTTTAGCAGGACCAGGCTTGTCAGGAACCAAGCAAGCGAATGTAATCAGCATTGAGACCATTTGACCAACGGTTCCGTAAAGAAATAGTTTGCGGCGACCGACTCTCTCAATCAAGAACCAGGAAGCGGTGGCAAAGATGGAGTATACAATCATGTTCACACCGCCGAGAATTGACGGAAGCTTTCCATCTAGCTTAATTGAGTCTCGGAACAAAATGGGTAGGTAATAGATGACAGCGTTGCATCCCCCAATCTGCTGCATCAATTGGGATGAAGCACCGAGAAGCATTCGACGGAAGTGCTGAGTCTTTCCACCAGTGAAGACGGCAGACATCGGGGTGGTCTTACCCATCTGACCAGAGGCACGGATGGAATCCATGATAATATTCTTTTGTAGAATTACATCATGGGAGTCGATCTCGGCACCCAATAGTGCAGCGATGACCTTCTCACCCTCTTCGTGACGCTCACGAGTGAACAGCCAACGAGGAGACTCGGGGAGAAGAAGCATACCGACAATAATGAACACGCCAAAGACGCACTGGAAGGCAATGGGGAAACGCCAAATCACGTCGGGTGGACCGTAAGAGGCACCAAAGTCGATCCAGTAGGCAATGAGGGTACCAAAGGCAATCGTACCGCCCTCGATACAGATTAAGAGACCGCGGTTTGAGGTTCGGGAGCATTCTGGACATCGTACATTAGTAGTTGGATCATTGGAATTCTGATAACAATACCTACCGGCCTGATAGGTTGGAATCGTGGATGTATTCATTCCATTGCCCACCCCGGTGACGATACGGCCAATAGTAAACTGCGCAAGAGGTTGCTTGCCGGCATAAGAGGTAACTTGAACAATCACACCAAGAATCATGATGATAGCTCCACTGATGATACCCCTGCGACGACCGAGCCAATCACCCCAAATGAGCATGAAGATAGCACCAAACAGACAACCTATAATTTTTCAATTAGCACTCTTCTCGAGACTGGTGTTTGCAAATATTAACCGACCAATTTCATACAAGGCAGTAACAGTACCCTGCATCGTTGAGTTACCTCTCAGCTCAGTCAGGACATCAGTAAAATCCGGAGCGTCAATGATACTACTCATCACACCCTCTATCAAAGATCTGGTCAGTGTCAGGCTCCCAGGCCACATGTGGAGTACATACGATCATAACCAAACAGCAAAAAGCCCATCGTTGCAGTTGTGGTGACTGCACGCGACAGCAGCTTGCCGGACATGCCGGCAAAGGTAGGAACAACCATGTTTTGAAGACTCAGAGTGAGAATGGATTACATCTATTGTCTCGGTCTGGAACCGGGTTATAGGTATTCGAAAATCGGATGGAATATAGGTGAGAATCCCCCGTAGCCACGTATAAGAAAAGAAAAGGTTCCAGAATCAGGGGCATAACAGTTATATACGACTTTCTGGGACCATTTGGGGGGGGGGCCTCATGCTGGGGTGTTTTTAAAACAAATAAAATGCCCGAAAATGTTTAAAAAATAAGAAAAACAGATAAGTCTTCAGCCACAGTAGAAGAGGAAAGTAAACCGTTCGAACACTAATCTTACTTGCGGGGAACTAGCTTATTGGTTCAATGTTTAGACTACATGAGAGTAAAGTAAGACTAGGCACGACTAAGTAGGACTAAGTAAGCCTCAACAAGCCAGGGCTAAGCCGAATCCAAGAGTATTGGCAATTGCTTTTTTTTTCCCTTCTTCTTTCGTTCCTTTTTTGTCTTGGAAACTAAAAGTCAAATTTTTTTTCTTTCTGGAAAATATAGAGATTGTACCATTGGACTCCCATCGTGCTGTGTATGTGGTGTACGTTCATGGGCAGTGTGGAGTATTTCCTACCTAATGTAACACTGTTTTATCCTACATATGTAGGTAAATTCAAGACAATCCAATTCTGGGGAAAGAATCCCCGGATTTATGGGTTTTTACCTCTTCCATGAGATCTCGTCAGTCATTGCGACTTGCTAAAAAGGGCCAACTAAGGGATTCGGCTTGGCAAATGTCCTTCGAACATTGGCTTGTGATATTGAGGTTCAAAGGGAAACTCAGCCGGCATTAATTGCACATGTGTGTAAGATTTTACCTCGAAATTCACCCGCAGTGGGTCGATCCCGCGTCTGGGGGCTGCATGATGTAGTATTGCGGCCATCCACTTAAAAAACGAGCTATTTCTACTTTGGGGGTGTGTGTTGTTCTTTTTTGTAAAGGAAATAGTAATTTCGGCGAAACTGGCCGATTTTTCCCGTTAGTGTTTAGTGATTTGCCTGTATAGGTAGACACAGATTGAGAGCACACGGCTACACCTAATACCAGTAGAGTCATTTAGTATGCTCTACATATTTTTTTTTTGTCTTTTCTACTATCCTTCTACTTGATCATAATATCTCGGGTAAGAACTATAACCACATACATACACATGTATGTATGTAGTCCATTCTAAATTTTCAATCTGATAGATCTGCAGATCGACAGGAGATCGGATATATTCCCCATATACTAGCTAACTAGAGTTGGAATCGCCTTACGACCATCGTTTGAAATACCGTTATCCGATTTTCTCACACCCCTCGGGCATTGACGAAATGAAACTTAATGGCCAGTGCCATATAATGTAGGCAACAGGCCCTAATCACAGCTCCCAAACTCCCCAGACCCCAAGCCACAGCTTTAGAGAAAACAACCTTAGAACAGACCCCAGAACACGTAAGCACCTTAAAATCTGTACATGATCGTTCGAGTCGAAAGTCTGGCCTCTGGCCTTTCTTGGGAAGATTGGCACCGCGGAACATGGTCCATCAGTCTGTAATTCTTTTTCTTCTTAATAGAAGGAACAGATCCGGCTGATGGGTGAAAGAGGACAATGGGAGTAGCTAGAGAATCACATGATACACATGCTACGTTTGGATGACCACCCCTTTGCGTCCTATCGCTTCTTCTAAATGAAATCCAAAAACGAACCGGTAAAGGTCTCGGAGCCAGGAGTACTGGCCATGATGTAGCATAGCTTGACAAGCATGAGCAACATCGATGGCTCCAACCCGGGCCTGCAAGCCAACATTCCTGAATGACGACGGATCGGAGGCCACCACCTTCTTAAAGTTCTTTAACAAGGACGCTTGCCATGACAAGGAGCCAAACGCATCTGAAGGGAGGGATTTCACAAATGACAAAAGACTCTGATTCCCCCCTCGTTGGAAGCCACTGTCCATAGCGGCTCTAATAATCAAAATCTTTAGCCGGGTGAGGTTAGGATCCTCTGAGATGGTGGTCACAGTATTAGCCGACGAAGCCGTGTGTCCCGATGATAGAGAATTTTCTGATATACTAGAGGCGTTGGATGACCACCTATTGTGAGATTTCAGGCGTCCTTTGTCATACCCTGTTAGAAAGATATTGGGGACGAGACCTTCGTCGGGTGAGATGTTTGCCGTATCTTCGAATATAGTCGTGGGTGTTTCGGGCAGCCCGAGTTGGCTCAATGGGTCATCACCGAAATCCATCTCTGATTGCTGAGACGCTTGATAAAATGCCTGCGAGAATGTGGGTTGACTAGGTCGTGGTGTTCCGCGGTCCGAATTGCGCAGGTTATGCTGTGTCCATCCTTCACGGAACAGATCACAAAGCTCCCAGCATGCTTGAACTGCAGATCCCAACAATCCTTCATCCAGGAGTGTCCCCTCTTTTTTACTCTGGCGAATACTGAATAGCATCTCGGCTAACGTCCAGCACGCACTCACAAGAGAGTCTATCTCCGTGATGCAGGTTCGTTGCTTCATAAGCCGGTGACACAATGTGATATAGAAATCCAAGGTTCGTTCGCGAAAAGCATCTGGAAGATTTCGATCGTACGTATTGTACAGATGATTGTTTAATTCGAAACTCACTCGTAGGACCGAGTCAGAGACGTCAGTGTCACGAATTCGGGCTTCAAAGAGCGCCTGGCAGAAGTCCCGACAGAGATCCAGAGTTGGGTGAACCTGGGTAGCATAGTCATCATCGCGCGTATCATAAAGCTTTCGGCAGAGTCTCCAACAAGATCTCCATGCATCCTCTTGCATGTCATCACTGTGAGATTTGTGAAGGCGTTCCCGATGGATATAGCTGAGATTAGCGAGTGTATTGCATAGGGTCCAGCATTCGTCCAGAGCATCCTTCAGAGCCTTAATTTCGGCTTCTTTACTGGTCAACGCTGGCATGGGGTCAGTCTCGTCAGCACAGAATCATGATTGATTGAATATACCTTCAGGAATATCTTGAGAGCGGTTAGCAAGGACAGGCACAGATTACGGCGTGACCTAGGGAATCAAATATACCTTCTAAGCTGCTTGAGCGAGTGCGTCGCTCAAATTCCTCGAATTCATGTCTGGTTTGTGCACGAGGCGTTGCTCGCTCAGAAAAATCACTGGCCAAGCTGAGTGATGTCTTCAACGGAGGAGGTGATATTGGACTTTTGCCAAACTGGATGGAAACATTAGCGAAAATTGTCACAAAGAGTTGGAGTCAATTTACATTTGTTGTGCTTGTAGTTACGCTTATTGAATCAACCTGCTCATCTGAGCTAATTGACGGCGACTGTGATTCCTCTATTCCTTCCAAAGTGGGCTGCATTGGTGCCTTTTGAATACATCAGTCAATGTGCGACAATAGCTGAAATGGAACCCGTACAAAATCTCCAAAACCGGGCGGAGCATGTATCACCGACTGGGGTTCGTCTTCATCCGATTTTGTACCAAGTCCAATGTGATTTGGGTGAGAGGTTTGAATCTGTATCATTGTTAGACGGAAGAGCTTCTTCAAGATTAAAGAGAGAGGGAGATGAATACTGTAAGTCCTGACGGGGATGTTCCCACAGGTATTTGGGAGCTATGCTCGATGGAGTCCGTCTCTCCCAGTTTGTTTTCATTTTGGGTCAAGTTATCAATCTCCGAGAAGGGGGGGTCCTCATCGTCCTCGTTCCCCTCATTCCCCTCCTTCCCCTCGTTTATCGATCCGTGCAGGGACCTGTTGTCATCAGTCAAATTATTATTAAATCCATATTCATTCACATACATCGATAGGTAAGCTGGATTTGTAGAGTCGCGGAATGGTAGAACAGACACCGGTGACCTGACGGCCATGGCCAGAATTTATATAGGGAAATAGAGCTTAAATGGGCATTGAGGGAGGGAAAATAACAAAGATGGAGAAAAGAGAGTGAGTCTTGGAGCTGAGCCCCCGGGGCTGGTCCTTATGCTTACCTAGCGTATACTACACGTGATACATACATACATGTACATATGTAAGTATACCAGGACTATGGTTCGAATCAAGGTACATATGCTAGCAGTTTGTGAGGCTGTGATGGTTGAATACACTTATTCGAATTCCAAGGATATTCTCTATCCTTCTGATATATAAATAGATAGTTATCCTCATTTTCAAAAGTGAAGTGATTGTATTCGTTTCCATTGCATCAATAACCTCTGATTGGTTGTCAAAGACAGAAGCGCTTTTGTCCCCCATGCGGTATAGTCCTATTTAGCTCCACATGATGTGAGTGGTCAACGGAGGTTTGGAATGCATGTTCATCACGGCGCCTAAGCTCGGTTATCGAATGTGTTTTTTTTAGAGAGGGTTTGGACTTGTGTTCCCCCTTGATCGGCGCCTAATACTAGATGTTATATGAACCCGAACAGCGCATGCGCATATCAATTGAGTTAGGAATATCTCTACTTTTGGTATGTCGCAGACGTGTCGCAGACATGCTACAGATATAGAACTGCAGAGTTTGAGAATGTGTTTTAAATGCTGAGTGCATTTTACCAAGAGAAATTTACCAATGTATTATATCAATGGATTTCCTAGCGCCAGAATGCGAATCGGAACTACATTGACGGTAAAGCAGTATCGAAGTCGAGTAACCTGAACCTCAACATAGACTGACATACAATCATTGAATGAACAGACAACCCGGTATTGCCAGAATTAGACTACGAAGGGAGTGGGCGTGGCCCCCATATGCGGGGATCAGACCGTAAGCTGTTGTGGGTAAATTTCATTGAATATAAGGAATATCAAAACGCAAATGCCTCCCTTGACGCCATATCCCAGTGTGTGTGGAGTGCAACGCCACCCTAAATGCATATCCCAGAACCAACAAAGGGGTTTGGGAATCTTTGTTCATCTCAGCCTGCGTCGCCTGTCGCATCAAAAGCCAATGCACCGGAGGGGAATTCCAAGGCCATCAAATCTGGAGCTCGGCCAAGATTAACGTTTGACGAACATGTCTAAGCTTGAGGGGGTTTTTTTGGTTCGTATTCTCTTGCAAACACATCCAACTTGCCGTTGATGTCCCTGAACGACACAGTGGACAGAGCGGGTCAGAAGGTTCCGACTCGAGCATGGAGAGAAAATTGGAGATTTGAATTAAGTCCTCAGAGAAAAGGTTCGGTTGAGGTCGGTGACAGGTTGACTCGATTAAGAATATTGGTTGGCTTATACTTGAGCCTTGGAGCGGTCTTTCTCGGCGGAATTGTAGCTGTGTGATATCAGCAACCAATGACCGACATAATAAATTGAAAAGTGGGAGAATAGTCTCTTGAACATACCGAAGGAGCTTCTCAATCAAATCAACATGGGTCATGATCATTCGCCGACAGCAGTAGCGTCTGCAGCCAAGCTGGTCCATAGCGTCACTAAGAGTAGATTTGGTTAGCTAGGACTTGCTGTAACAGTTCAATTGCTACCATACCCGTCAGCCACACCATCGTCCAAAAGCTGCAGGTAACGTTCCCAGAGGTCACCGACGACCTACACACGTTCAGTAATCATACATCACATATTGAGAACGGTAGCTTACCTTGCCGCAGGAGAAACAACGAACTGGAATAATCATGTCGGCGGTTCAAACTAGCAGATAACTCTGAGAGAAAGAGCGAGAAATGATCAAACGGCAAAGGTTAATGGAGTGAAATGATGTCGGCTTTGAACCAGACTTTTTTTCCCGTGAACATCGCAAAGTCCGATCTAACCCAATTAGGCAAAATGCGATTTTCTGCCACTAATCCCCGCCTGGATTTTGCCTTGGGAAAAAAAAAGTAGTATCCGCCATGAAGATCCCCAGAGTTCAAGTGTCTGCAACTATTCACCAATTTTGCAAGTTATGACTGTCTGAACTGCATCATCTACAAGTATACCACTCCTCTTTACTCTTGCACCTGATTCATCCGCAAAAATGGCGGCCAGTCAGTCTGCACGACAGCAAAAACGATCCCGGCTCAGTGATGCGACTTCCGAGAAGCCTGCCAGAGCGAACGACGAGCGTTCCAAGAGGCGCCGAGTGTCCGGAGCTAATGAGCAGAACCAACCCATCGAATCTACCAAGGCAGTGACGGTCTCCAGCAGCCATGTCCAAACTCAAGATGCTGAGACCAAGCAAAAAAACCCCGCGCCATGGTCATTCTCTCGCCCCATTGGCGGTCGTTACACCAACTTGGATCCTATTCTGACTCAGGATGAAACGTGAGAACTATCCTTTTAGCCCGACAAGGTCACTGCTGACCCTTCCATCCCATTACAGATCTCTCTTGGTTGGACTTGACACGGCAGTTCAAGTAATCGCAACTTCAACCTCTCGAATTTCACGTACCTTGCAATTGGAGACCGGCCAAAAAATCATCGGGTTTAGCATTTGCCCACAAGACCAAGATAACCTCTATATCTTCACTTCCATAGGCTCCATCAGCAAGTGGAACTGGAGCACCGGAAAGCGGATTGCGCGCTGGGAAACCACTTGCACAACCATTTCGACAAGCTTAGCTTCCATTGGCAAGGAAGAAACCCGATCTTCCTTGTGCTTTTCCATTCTTGCGCCCAAGGGTGGGAAACGACAAATTTCAGTCGGCGCTCTGGGAGACAAGAAAACCCAAGGTACTACCATTCTCGAGACCACCCAGAAGCTCAATTTCGTCAAGGTGACCAGCAATGGTCGTGTGGTCCTGGCAAGCGATGGAAAACATATGTTTATGGGCACTACCCACGGCGCGGAACTTGAAAATCTCGAGACTGTTCAGTACACCTGGCGCGAGGTGGTCCTTCCTACTCAGGCTGCATGCTTTGACATCCAGGGCTCAGACTCGATTGACCTGGCAGTAGGAACAACCAGTGGCTATATACTGGTCTATCAGAATGTTTTGGATACCCTCTTTGGCAAGGATAGCAGCGACAAAAAGTCATCGCCTAGGAAACTGCACTGGCACAGAGAAGCCTGTAACACTTTGCGTTGGTCTAAAGATGGTATATATACACCCGCATGAACAAGACTTTGAGAGAATATCGCTGATCAATTTGTCAGGAAACTATATCATTTCAGGTGGTAACGAGTCAGTCATGGTTCTGTGGCAATTGGACACTGGCCGCAAGTCTTTCCTCCCCCATCTTTCTTCCCCGATCTGCAACCTTGTTGTCTCTGCAAGCGGCAGTTCCTATGTGGTCAAGTTGGCCGACAACTCAGTCATGGTTTTGTCGACGAGAGAGTTGCAGCCTCTTAGCTCCATCACAGGGTTGCAGCTTTCCCCAGATGCCGGGGCTTCTGTGGATCCCACGAAAGGATCTGTCGTGGCAAAGTTGCACCCGCAACAACCCGAGCGACTGATTGTCTCTGTCCCAGCCTCTCACCAATTTACTCAAGCCCAGCATGGCTCTCAGCCTGCAAATGCGGCTGTGCTTCAGACATATGACATTCGCGCCAACTCCAACATCTCCCGTCAAGCTCTTGCCCGCACCAATGCGACCACACTGACCATTAGCCCGGAAGGAACTCATGTCATCGCACCTGATGTCAAGCATCTGGATATTGTTCATGACGCCAAGTGGTTGGCCACAGTTGATTCCTGGGCCCCACACCCTCAGGATGTGGAGGCCCTTGACCGCAAGGCCGCCGCTCTTCATCCCGAGGTTTTCTTGAAGTTCTGGAAGTGGGATGCTTCGTCAGATACATGGGAACTCGTTACACGTGTTGACGGTCCTCATTTCGCCGCGAACCACCACTCAGCTGTTCTTGGCCTGGCGTCCCGTCCAGGAGCTCACGAGTTTGCAACCCTTGGTGCAGACTCGACCCTTCGCTTCTGGTGTCCGACTGTGAAACACCGCAGTGGCTTGAAGGCCAAGGATCAACCAGAGCAACCCATGAACACATGGAAGTGCCGTGGCATCGTTGATCTCAAGGGTTGTCTCGATACTACCCAAGATTCGCCATTGAAGTCGGCTTGTATGACTTTCTCCGAGGATGGCTCGGTACTTGCTGTTTGTCTGCCATCGACATCGGCTGCAAATGATGGCCTTGTTCTGTTGATCGATGCACGAGCTTGCGCCGTGCATTATCGACGAACCGGCGTTTTCCTGGGCAATCCCTGCTCTACAAGTTTCTTAGGAAGCCACTTGATCGTCGCTTCTACTCACTCTATTGCTGCCTGGAACACAGTTGATGATGTCGTCCGGACTATCCAGTCATCTGACTCCGTCGATTCGCATGGTACTGGAAACTCGATGATTGCCGTGAATGCTAGAACTAAATCATTGGCCATCACATCGGCTACGGCGCACAAGAAGAAGAACAAGGCTCGATTTGAAATCAAGATTTACGACGTCCCGTCCTTTGAAGTTGTTTTCCAAGAATCTCTCAAGAGCGCACCGGTTTCACTGCTCGCTGATGTTTATTCTGGCGATTACATCGTCATTGATACCGCAGCCACTGTCCAGCGACTTGGCTGCCTGGACAAGGCATCCCAGAAGAGCCAGAACAACCAGTCCCGTGATGTGACCGGCCAGATTGACAGTGGTTTATCGACTCTTTTCTCTCGGGGAGCAGAGAGGCAACATATTCAAGCTGACGATGTGACTGAATCATCATCCCAAACCAAGGGACTGGCTAGTGTTTTCGGTGACACTCCTTCTTTCTCTTTGCCTGCCATCGGGGTCCTTTTCAGGAACGTGGTTCAAACCCTCAGCAGCAAATAAGTTATGCAGGCAGGGTTCAGGATGTTTCTCTTTTGGTGCACGGGTGTAGCGGTTGGGAATTGTTTGTATTTTTTAAACATTGGACATTGTGAACAGCGAACAATGTATACATATATGTATGTATATGGTTACCTCGGTATACCAAAAATATCACGATTTTATCATTCAACTCAGTCCGTATCTCAACTCTACTTCATCTCTTACTCTACACCCAAGTACGAGAGTAATGATGTTCGATTTTGATACAATAGGTTTCATCAAAATAATGAACAAGGCTATGAAAATTAAGGTAACACGTCGAACCAGTATCAGATCTGGTTCAAGAAAAAGACAAGCAACGCCTTCCTTCCGTGCACGTGGGTCAAGTATGCATCCAATTCGTGATCTTCGTCAATTGAGAACGGGATCTCATGCCCGTCATCATTCCTATCAATACCCTCAATTCTGGCAATGATCGAGTATGGATACCTGGCTCCGATCAACTGCCGGAGCTCTTCCACCGTCCGCGTCGCTAACTTCTCGAGCCAAGGTTTTGTTGTCTCCTGCGATTGACTCGAAGGACCAAGCTGGAAGTATACAGGGGTGTTTAACAACCCCGAACTGAGCATCGGGTCCACATATTCAAATGCATTGCTAGTGTTGTGGTGAGGGTTGGTTGAGAAAGATGGATCATTAGCAGCTTGAAGTAGAGAAGGATCGATTTGCATATCCCCAATCTCATTGGCTGTGATGGGCGCACTAGCCAGCGCCTGAGAGGCTAGCGTGCTGATTCCATTGCTGATCTCATTACCCAACATGTTGCCCATAGAGGTGCTAGTGGGGGTTGGATTGCGAGATTCAGCACGTGCTGAGGATCTCTTGCGTGCCGGATCACGCTTAGTTTGATCATCTCGGAGTCTCTTCATGACATCGCGGCACAATACTTCCAAGGCCTTCAGTTTGTTGGCGTGATCCGGATTAGCCTGCCCGGGAGCTAGGATTCGCTGGAGCAGCTCCGAGTTCGCAATCCACTGATCCTTCAACTCACGCCAGTGATCGTCTCCGGCCTCTAATTTGCTCGTGAAATGATCCAGCTTCAATGTGTCATAGAACGCATTACGAATCTGTCGACTTTCCTCAGGATTGATTCCTAAGGCATTCTTTGCTTCTGCGATGGTCATCCGTCTCTCCAGCGTCCGCATGCGTTTAGTGACATCGGTACACACGACATCGAGCGCGAGTGCCTTCGCGTCACGTTGGGCAGGATCAATGCCAAAGACCTGCTGAAGGTGAGGGGATTCTTGAATCAATTTGTCCTTCGCAGCTTGCCATCTCTCCGGGCCAGCTGCCGTTTTCTTGATAAACCCAGCTTCTTCGCAGATTCGCTGGAAATGATCTCTGGTCTGACGGTACATGGTGTTGTCGAGGTTGAGATACTGTTTACTCTCATCGATAGTTGTCTCCGAGGGAAAGCGTGGAGGCCCCGGAGGGTCAGCTGGTAATCCGGCCCAGCCTCGAGTGCGACGACGACGTTTTCGAGACGCCCAACGCTCTGCACTTTCGGTCTTGAGGCGGTCCAGCCGCTCTTGTCGTTTTGCGATGACTTCGGGTGATAGAGCGGGGGACTCGGAGGTCGGCCGCTCAGAATTAGGCTCAGTTTGGAGGGTGTCCGGATCGTCAAGTGCGCTTTCGACCTTATAGACTTCCTGCTGCAAGGCTAGGAGTCCTTCATCTTCGGGGTTGACTGCCTGGGCCTCAGCGTTCGGGTGTGACTTCATTCCATTGGGGACTCGCAGCAGCCAACGATTCTTCGCGCGCACACGCATCAATTCTCTCTCTTTAATCTCAAAGCCTTCCTCGTTCAAGATACGAAGCATATCCCGCTGGCTTGTGTTCTTCTCCCAAAGGTGTTTCACACGTACGACGAGGTCAGCATTTTTGTGTGCTGGGTTTTGTTTTGACGGGAATTCCCATCGCTTGAACTGAGTCTGAAAAGCGCGTTTACTACAAAGGTGAGATCAATTGGTGACCAACAAATAAAAGTTCGCGTATAAGAGTAAACCCGTACCTAGGCGCGAACTGATAGGCGGTTCGCATATATTCCATGATTTCTTCCAAGGGCTTCTTCTCCTGGATGTACATCTGGTAGCAGATTTCCCGCTTCCCAGCCCAATCGTACACCATGGTGGGCGCTCCCTCCGCAGAGGTGCGTAGGAGAAATAATAGATTGGAGAAAAGTGTGGAGCTTATCAGATGGGGGTTATCGTCTATTGTCGCTGCTGTGCGCCGTAGAGGAGAAAAGAGAGACTGCGAAAAGTGACAGGTGTGCAATTTGGTCACGTGTGATAAGTGGGTAGCTATACAAAGGGGTTTATCTACATCCATGAATGTATGTCATGTATTCTCTACTCCATCCCTTCTGTACATCCTCTACATTTCAAGGGTTGATATGATATTGGGATAATTGTATGTTTCAATTCATAAAGTCACTTAACATTGTGGGATCCAGGTCACCACATTTCTCATTTCCATGCATCAAATGCTCTGGGAAATGCCCATGTCTCCATCTCTAGGAGAGTCATCGACCTGCGATTCCCTAGAGAAAATAAAACGCATGCGCTGCAAGAGCAACAGTCCGTACGCCGTGTATCAAGCCCATATCGAGCGATGTTCCCATAAAAGTGCATAAAAACTCCCATATCAAATGATAAGTGGAACCATCAAATCGCTCGCTCATTGGTATGAACCGGAAAGGGGAAAAAAGGGAAAAAAGAGGGAGAACATAAGAAAAAACACAAGGAAAAAAAAGACGAAAGGTTGAAATTCAATGCTTTCGGATCTTTCGCTTCAGTTTGAAAATCCGAGTACGAAGCCATGTCATGAAAAGCACCCATGTGCTTTTGGATTGTGACTTCCATGAGACGGAAGGTTTCTCACTCTCATGTACAGTGGATCTTCGGGGCTTCTCGGAAATATCTTCTCTGGAATTCACAACGGGAGATTCGGGGCTCTCCGAGGTGTGTCGCTTCAAGCGGCGTCGACTACCTCTCTCTTCGGCTTTGAGTTGTTGCTTTTCCAGTCGTCGGTTCTTGGCGGCTTCTTTCTCCTCAAATGCCTGGCGGGCTGCTTGTACAGTGGCCGCACGAGAGATTGGATCGGTACTTGTCCGAGTTCGGGATCGGAACACAAAATCGAGAGAAGTTCGGGACATTGGAGATGTAGTACCATCCATATCCCGCGAGTATCCAAAGGAAGGCCGGCTGGTCACGTTCGTCTGCGAAATTGACGGGAGACGCGTGAACGAATCATCTTGAATTTGCAATGACAGTCGAGGTGGTGCTTGGACTGAAGAAGCATACGATTCTGGCAAGTCGGCGGGTTCTGACTCGGGGGTCTCATCAAGCTCCTCGCTATCGTTCGACTCTTGATAGGACTGGCCGAGTGGTGGAGTGTATGCTCGGGGGGTTTGTCGCATAGGGTGCACATACTGTGACCCAGGCTTACCTCCACTGGAACCTGAGCCATTCGAGAATTGAGAGGTTCCACTGGTGGATCGATTGTGCAGACCGGAAGGCGTCCTTTTGTATGTGACACCGGTCAAGGACCCGCTGTGTGCCCGTTCCCGCTCGAAGTTCATGTATATGCCTAATCCTTCTTGCTCCGTCGAAGAACGATTGAGATCAATGGAGGTGGAGGGCGCATCATCTCGAGACATTTTCCGCAGGATAGGTTTGATATGGACTTTCGGCTTGCCATATTTGCTCTTATAAGATCGAGAGTCGAGACCTTCTGAGGAGGTGTTTTGGTCGGAAGCACTCATCAACTGATGTGATTCAGCATTCGCGGTATGTTCAGTTTCGGTTGATGCATCGTGGGCGAAGCTTGAGGCCATGGAGCCACGCTTTCGGCGGTGGACAGGGGAATGCGAATTGTCGGAAACATCAGGAAAAGGGATTTTTTGGTCTGGGTTTTGAGACGGAAAGATATTGTAGGAGGCAGTCCGTCGACCTTCCATGTTGGGTCGCGCCTTCTGGGGACGCTGGAGCGAACCAGTTTCACCGGTGAGTCGGTTTCTCGAAACCGGTAAAACCGACTCACGGGAGTTTTCAACTTCCGCGTGAGCCATGGTCGAAACCACTCAAGCTCAATGTAGCAAATGCTCTTTAGTTGTAGATCGCGTGATGCATGGCTGTCAATGATTTTTAGCGCGGAGAGAAGAAGATCTGCAAGATTGGCGCAGATCTAGTAAGGCGTACGGAGTAGAAATCGGTGGACTCAGGTGATTTGAGGCAAGTCTTTCGAGAGGAAGAGGGGAGAGAACATCAGCGGGGGAAAGACGCAAAGACTCTCAGATAAGCGCTTATGCGCAAAAGTGAGCAATGAACCGATCTTACTTTAGCATATCGGGGGCTAGAATAACCGATGCTATAAGAAGAAAAAGCGTAGATTTCAGAGAATGAAGACTTTCTTTTTATTTTCTTAGAAAAAAAGAAAGAAATCGTTTGTACTCTAGTAATCTTTATGAGGAGAGAGAAAAGAGCGAGAAAGAAAAAAAGGGGACGGCGGTGAAGTCGGAGATATACGGATCGAGACCGCATGCGGCTTTTGTTGATTCTATACGGAGTACTCCTTTTTCTTCTCTCTCCTTTTCTTTTGCTATACATAATTGCCCACTTGACTCCTATTCCACTCCTATTCCCAATTTCACTCCTATGTTCTCTGATTGATTTCCTATTTATATCTCGTCATCTCCTATTCTCCTATTTCGCACTATTTCTTCTTCAATCTCATTTTAATATCTATAGTGGAAATTAATAGCTCACTATACTTCTAATCCCCTATCTCTCCTGACTGGTTCCTACTTTCTTTTTTTCTTTCTATTAGATATATCTCATACCATTAAACAATTATGCACATGAACATGCATATGTATAAATTCGTACATCATACATGTAATTCGCCAAGACAGCGCCAAGTAAAGCTGAAAAGCCAAGAGCGCGTATCAAATCCCCCACCTTGACTTGTTGTTTGACACATGTACATAGTGGGGGTTTGACATCTTCATCGGTTCCTCTTTTTCTTCGCTTCCATCCTTGGGACTTTGAGGTTATATTGTACTTATTCTTCGTTATGGGTCTGTCTCTACAGAACCTAGGGTTATCCCTATTGATCCTGGTCGTTTTCTCTGGCCAGGTACATGCTTTTGGTGCTGGGAACATCGCATCTCTTTCCAAGCTGGAAGGTCAAAATTGGCGTCATGGCGATATCGAAGATACTCTTTTGGCTCTTTTTTTGGCCAGAGTGGCTGGTGGTAAGAAGTTTGGCAAGCTGGATGTGAAGCGTGTTTACTTCGGCAACTGGTTGCGTGATTATAGTCAGGCTGTTGATGTCGGTACTGTTAAGTATGTCAGTGCGGAGGCTATCCGTATCCTGATTTGGGTGCTTGGCTTCATGAGCTTTGGGTAAGATGTTCGAGTAGGCTTGTTGTCTGGTATGTATTCACTAAGACTCTTTTGAAGATACGGCACCAAAGAATTCGAAGTCACAACCGAACGTCTGGGATGTTACCAACCTACCGAGCATATCGATAATCCACTAGGATACGCTGAGGGTGAGGATGCACGGAACTATGACCACCGACTGCGTGGTCCCGTCGACGAAGAGCAAGAGCTTTCTATTGACCCGCGTACTGGTATGAAGTCCATTCCATGATTGAGTGAACGTGAGAATGGCCGTATTAATTTTTCGATTCGTGGTATCCAGGCTTGAAGCATTACATCGCAACGGAGGATATGGGTATCGACACCTCGGCTGCACTCATTCGTCGTGTTCTTGGCCGCTCAATTAGACTTGGCCGCCAATATGGCCGGTCCGGAAACAAAGACGATTTCTATGAAGCTCTTCGACTCCTGGGCACTGGTCTGCACTGTCTGGAAGACTATGCTGCTCACTCGAACTACACGGAACTCAGTCTGATTGAACTTGGAGAGCATGATGTATTCCCTCATGTTGGACGTGACACCAAAGTGGAAGTTGAGGGCGCCGGAGAGGTCTACCCGATTGTGACCGGTACCTTTGGCGGTGTTGACTTCTTCCATTCTGTGCTTGGAGAGTTGTCTGATAAGACAATGCAGTCCGAACTGCAGTCGTTGGAAAACGCCATCACCGAATCCGACAACCAGGACGCTTCCGAGAGCTTTCTGCAAAACCTACTGAGCAAGATCCCAGAGGGACTGCTGGGTGACAGCAATGACCAGACTGACAAAATGGATGACTTCAAGTCTAAGGCTGATGATGCTAGACATGAAAGCCAGGAGGTCAACCCGCGTGAACCCGAGGAGTGGACTATGTACCTGAACAATGTTCAGAGGCAGATCTACCCTGTCCTTGAGTGGCACGACAACCTTCTGAAAAGAATCAATGAAGCCATCGAAAAGATCCCAGTCTTGCCAGATCTGATTGAGCAGCTTCAGGACCAGATCACTGTCTTCGTTTTTTCTATCCTGGCTCCTTATGTTCTTCCCATCATCAAACAGGTCAAGTCCGAACTGGAAACAGGCTCTTCCGAGGTGATCCAGAGCAGCCGAGAGCAGCAGCACGTCGTGTTCAACGACGATAGCTGCTCTAATCCGACCCACTCCATGCTCTCCAAGGACCACTTCTCCAACATTTTGAACGAGCCAGCTGGCCGCATTGCCTCTGAGGTTGTCAAGTGGTCTGTCCCTCAACTCATGCAATGCTGGGACCACGAGGATGCCGATGTCGACCGAACCCTCGACAGAATCATCTCTGGTGTCTTCCACCATCCGGCTCTGCGCGAGAATGGCCGTGACGGCGCCTCCGATATCCGTCAAACCATGTTCTCCACAGTTGAGAAGTGGTGGAGGGAGAAGGACGACGAGGAGCGCGACATCCTCCGCGACCAACTTAGCCGCGATGGTGTTCTGGAAGGCCGGAACCACAAGGATGGAGTGCAGGACTGCGGACACGGATGTGGCAAACCCCTTGCTCTTCCCAAGGCCCAAGGCAGCTCCGGAGGCCAAAACTCCGGGAACTCCGCCATCGAGAACATCGCCTCTGAGGCCATGGGAGGAGGAGCGTTGGGTGGTCTGCTCGGCGGACTTGTGGGAGGCATGGGTTCCATGCTTCTCAACAACGACAGCTCGAGGCCTGATCGGCAGAGTCCAGAGCCCCAGCGCTACGAAAGCAGTTATGACCACCAGAGCCGTCCCCAATATGACGGCCAGCAATATGGAGGGGACTCGTACGGTCAAGTGCAGCCTCCTCGCCCCAGTGGATATGGCTATCAGGGTGGATCAGGCTATGAAGCGCCCCCTGTTCACCATGAAGAGTACCGTCCTACCCCGGGTGGATACGAGTATCAAAGCGAAACAACATGGGGTCAGCCTCCTCCCCGTCGTGATGAATACTCTGGCTATGCGCCCCCGGCAGAGAACTTCCAACGCCAGGAGTACTATTCAAGCCACTCGGAAAGTCAGGGCTACTACCAGGAGGAACAACGAGAGACCTATCAGTCTGGCCACTCTGAATATCAGCACACGCAGCGCGTTGAATACGGAGGACCACCTCCCCCCAGAGATTTCGGATATGGTGGACCTCCACCCCGTCAAGAGTTTGAAGAGTAAGCTAATTTGCATTATCTGGTATGGGCCAATTTGGATATTGACGATATATACAGCGAGTCCTCTGGCTATGGAAGACGCCAACCTGGCTACAATGAATTCGAAAACTCCGGCGGCTATAGGGCCCACGAGGAATATGGTCAGCGTGCTGAGGGCGGGGATGGATACCAACGATATGATGAAGAGCGCTCGGGCTCTCGAAGTGGCAGCGAGGAGCGTCACCGACGACACCACCACCATCATCACCACCATGAACGGTCTGGATCGGACTCGGATTAGGTAGCCCCAGGATCAATTCACCTCTAGAGTTTTGGACTAAGAGTCGCGGTGCATTAGGTGGATGAAGACATCTACCATTCCTTGACTTCTCCAGCTGCCGGCTGCTCGGTGCGGACAACCTTGTCGCAGTTGAGGAGGCGGAGGGGATCAAGGGCCAACTTCAGCTAAAATGCAGACATGGTGTTAGCGTTTGTGCTTTATGGGTGTAGGCAAAGTAGATCTTAGTTCAGGACAAGGGGGGCATGAAGACTTACCCGGCGCATAGTATCCACTGTAGATTCACCCAATTCGTGTTCAAGGTAGTCTCGCTTGACAAGACCAACACCGTGCTCACCAGTGACAGTGCCCTCCATCTCAACAGCGCGCTTCACCATACGGTGGACAACGCCCTCTGCCTTTTTCTTCTCGTTGTCATTGAATAGAATAATTGCTAGATTTTGTTAGAAACTGTCGAACACATCGATGTACCTCAATTCCATTTAGCTTACCGTGGAAGTTTCCATCTCCAACGTGGCCACAAATGCCAGCCAACAAGCCATTCTTGGTCATATCATCTTTAGTGGCCTCCATAATATCAGGCAGCTTGCTTATCGGGACGGCCACATCGGTCGTCCAGACGTGGTCATCCGGGGTTCTCTTCATTGCCATGACACTCCACAGTGCCTGCTTGCGGGCACTCCAGAGTTCGGTCATTTCCTCTTCACCGCGGGCAAACTCGAAAGACTTGCCCGAGGTGTTAGAGACAATCTTTTGCACCATGCTAATCTGCTCCTTGATACCAGCGGCTGTTCCGGTGAACTTGAAGAACAGGGTAGGAGACTCTTTCCACTGGCGGCTAGTAGTCTTACTAGCATTGATACACTTCATCTGGATATCATCCAGAATCTCAACACCAGCGACAGGAATACCAGCCTCAACCACGTTGGTCACACACTCAGCTGCGTGTTGAATGGACTCAAAGCTGGCCACTGCCACATTCTGACTCTTAGGCTTGACGGTCAGCTTCAGAGTGGCCTCCGTTACCAGACCAAGCGTGCCTTCACTTCCAATGAAGAGTTTAGTGAGATCATAACCAGCACTGGACTTACGAGGCCGTTGCCGAGTCTTGATCACGGTACCATCAGCAAGAACAACAGTGAGCGAGAGCACCCACTCGCGCATAGTTCCGTAGCGGTAGGCGTTGGTTCCCGAGCATCCAGTTCCAACCATACCACCGATCATTGCACCAGGACCCGGGTCAGGCGGGAAGAAGAGTCCATCCTGGCCAATCACTTCATTCAAATCCTCCCATCCAACAGCCGGCTGGACAACGACATCCAAGTCTCGCTTATGAAGCTGCAAAATCTTATCCATCCGGCGGAAATCGATACAAACTCCACCTCTCGTGGAAGCAAAGTGACCCTCTAGACTCGTTCCGCCAGAGTACGGAGTCACAGGAATCACCCGCTGGTGGCAGACCTTCATAATCTGCGAGACTTCCTCGGTCGAAGACGGGTAGACAATCAAGAAGGGCTTCTCGCCCTCCTTGGCCGAATAAGAAGACCAATCCGAGCCCGAATGCAAGGCCAAATCACCTGCGGCAGTCGAAACATTCTCCTTGCCTATTATCTCGACGAAATCCGCCCACGCCGCCTGCAGATTGGAAGGAGTGACATTGTGTTTGGGAGCATCAATTTCAGAAAGAGGCGTTGTTGAGGAAGAAGGGAGAGCAGCTGGCTTCAAGGATCCGAGGTAGTAGGCACCTGTTGAGAAGAAAACGAGAGCTATCACTCGTCGTTAACTCGAGAACAGAACGATAGCAAAATTTGTTTCACGTACCGAATACTAGAGCCGCGGAACGACCAGCGGGAGATTGGGTCTGTAATTGCGCGAATTTCTCTTGCTCAGCGCGCTCGCGCTTCAGACGCTGTTGGGTGCTTTCGTAGAGTTGACTTTTGAATGACTGGTTTTCTTTGGGTTTGGTTGCTGATGCACTGAATTGGCGGGTGCGAATGGGTACCGATCGAGTTCGGAGATTGCGCACTAATGCGAGCGCATTTAATCGGACCATATTGTGTTAATGGTGAAGGTCACGATGTCGAGCATTATCCTCGTAGCATCTAGAGCATTTGGTGAGAGGTCGGACCGAGCCCCGGGCTTGGCGGTCTATTACATACTCACAATGATATCAATGATAACTACGGCGTACATATGCAGTTACATACATACGCATGTGTACATATTTTTGAATGCAATTATCATGCACAGCCATGTAGTTATATGTATATATTAACTATTTTCAATTGAGCTTTTCGGTTGATATCTTGGATTTAGATCAACACTTACACATATAGTATATATTGTAGACAGTCTCAAATAATATATTGTACTATACTACACCATAGTTAATAACTATAATGTGAAACCGAGTACATGTACAACCAACTATAGTGAGCTAAGAACTAATTATGGTCACTTGACAAGGTCACATGGCCCATTTTGCCTCTTACGTTCATCGCGAGGAAAGATAATCCCGCGAGACGAGAACACTTTTAGTCGAGAACTTGACCGGTTAATATCTGCGGCTAAAAGACCGATCCACATTCACATACAGTGGAACACTTCATATTCTTGCGGAGCTATCGGTGTGCGCTGTCGGTTCATTCAATTCAATTCTTCCGGGGTATATTGCTATATAACTATCTGGTCCTACCCGCTCAAAAAAGACTGCGATCGATTATTCTTCTGTTTATCATTACTACTGTCATCGTACTTCTATATCTCATATCCCCCGCATTGCTCTCCCCGGACTTAAATTGCCCCTCCATATACGATGTCCACAGCTCAGGTGGGATTCACCGTCTGCACACAGGGAGAAGATAACAATCTAACATGAACCAGAACCTCTCCTTCGTCCTCGAGGGCATTCACAAGGTCAAATTTGAAGATCGACCAGTGCCCGAAATCCAAAACCCCCACGATGTGATCATCAACGTCAAGTTCACCGGTATCTGCGGCAGTGATGTATGTATGTGCATTTCGCATCAACAACGGATGAGAAAGACTAACCATTACCAGGTTCACTACTGGGAACACGGTGCCATTGGTAACTTCATCGTCAAAGACCCCATGGTCCTCGGACACGAATCAGCAGGTATCATTAGCAAAGTTGGATCAGCCGTCAAGAGCCTGAAGGTCGGCGACCGAGTCGCCATGGAGCCCGGTATCTCATGCCGTCGCTGCGAACCCTGCAAGGCTGGCAAGTACAACCTTTGCGAAAACATGCAGTTCGCCGCCACCCCACCCTACGACGGAACCCTCGCCAAGTACTACGTTCTGCCCGAAGACTTTTGCTACAAGCTGCCCGAGAACCTCACTTTGCAGGAGGGTGCCTTGATGGAGCCGCTCAGCGTTGCAGTGCATATTGTCCGCCAGGCTGGTGTCACTCCCGGGCAGTCGGTGGTCGTCTTCGGCGCTGGCCCCGTTGGCCTGCTGTGCTGTGCGGTCGCGACTGCATTCGGCGCCTCCAAGGTCATTGCGGTGGATATCCAGCAGCAACGTCTGGACTTTGCAAAGGAATATGCCACCACCTCCACTTTTATGCCCGGCAAGGTCAGCGCAATTGAGAATGCCGAGCGCCTGAGGTCTGAGAATGGTCTGAGCGCTGGCGCTGATGTGGCGATTGATGCTTCGGGTGCCGAGCCCTCGGTGCACACCGGCATTCACGTCCTCCGCAACGGAGGTACCTATGTCCAGGGTGGCATGGGTCGCAGCGAGATCCAGTTCCCCATCATGGCGGCTTGCTCCAAGGAGTTGAACATCAAGGGTAGCTTCCGCTATGGAAGTGGAGACTACAAGCTTGCTGTGAACTTGGTGGCATCTGGCAAGGTGGATGTGAAGAAGCTGATCACTGGCACAGTCAAGTTCGAGGAGGCTGAGGAGGCCTTCACGCAAGTTAAGGCTGGCAAGGGAATCAAGACTCTGATTGCTGGCATTGATGAGTAAATGTGTAAACCATGTTAGGGGCGTTGTGTGAATTAGCAGAGAGAATCAAAAGTTTTCAAATAATGTCTAGAATGATTAGATACTCGCATGAAAGATGTCAATGGGTATCGTGCAGAGTAAACGAAAGACCAAAATAACAACAGAAATAAAAGCAAAAAAACAAAATAAAGCATCGCCTGAAAGCAAAATCGACATGATACTAACAACACCCTTGATTCCTGTGGCTGCCAGAGCCCAAGCGGAAGACATCCTCCCATTCTCTCATCCCACTCTTCCACCCATGGCCCGAGGGAGGTTTTCCTTTTCGCTTTCTTCTCAGCGGCACAGAATTCTCATCCAATGTTGCCCGACTCCTCACACTGGAAGCATCACTCCCATGATAGAGTCCCCCATCACCATACTGAATCCCACTCTGCGGATCATCAGGATCGATCTCCCCGAGCTCGATCTTGGTCAAGATAATCCGCGCCAGGCGATTAAAGACCTCTTCCACCCCATCACCGGTCAAAGCACTAATCTCAACCGCAACGGGTATGTTCGACATCGCAGCCCACTGTGACGTCTCCTCGACACTCACCTCCCGCCCCTCCGATCCACGCGTAGCAGTCAGCCTCGTCCCAACCAAGTGACTCGACCGAATAGACCCATTTGCATCCCATGGTATAGAAGACTGCAAACTCGAAGCGCTGGATGGGGTCGGCGGCGGTTGTTCCTCGTCATCCGCTGCCAGGTCAGCTTTATTACCCGCCAGGATCACGGATAGGTTCGGCGAAGCGAGAGCGCGCGCATCCATCAGGAAGGTCGGGAGGGAAGAGAATGAGGCGTAGGAGGCGACGTCATAGATCAGGATTGCGCCTGCTGCGCCGCGATAGTAGGATCTCGACACGGAGCGGAAACGCTCAGTACCTGCTGTGTCCCAAAGCTGGAGTTTGATTCTTCGACGACGGGAGCCGGTGCCTAGTTTAACGATACGGGAGGCGAATTCCACACCGATGGTTTGGGAGGAAAGGACGCGCCCTAGGAGGAATTAATGAGGGTTGGAGAAAGGGTCGGGGAGGGGAGTCGTACATTCTTCCTTTACGAATCGGTGTAGCACACAAGACCTGAGAAGTCAGCAAATGTGTACATTTGCATCCTGTGAGCCGAGAGACTTGAATGACTCACTTTCCAGCACCACTGGGTCCTAGGAGGATGATTTTGGCCAAGTAGTCGTACATACTCCCCAACTCCTGGCGGTTGTTAGATTGGGTTCTTTGAATGGGTACATTATTGTGGTTTGCTTTGGATACCTGGTCTGGAGCTGAGGAGATGGAAGAGGCATTTGAAAGTCCTCTTTGTCGTGGCATAATAATTGATGCACCTTGGGGGTGATTCCCCAAGGTGAAGGGAAAAAGAAGACGTTAGGTGCCCGACCGAGTGTTTCCCACTATTTACTTACTATCAACACACTAATGAACTACCAGAAGTCTAACTACTACAATCTTTTATTTCACTTCACTTATTTTGAATCATTACTCCGTACAGTCCCTTCGATTGTCATTTCCAAAATCTCCATCGTCATCGACTCTCGCGAAGATCGACTTCCTCGCTTACCCTAAGCGCTTGAGGCGCAGGAACTGAGCCTCAACAAAGAAAAAGAACTAGCTACATTCTAGTGGGACCAACAAACCAACATTGGTCAAGGCTGGCATGACTAGCAAGGCTCAATAGACACGACTCACTGAAGTGGGTAATTTGATGGGCTAATACGGAGTATAGCGAGGCGATATAAGCCTTGTTCTAGTGAGGCGAAGCATACCTGTGCCCTGTTGGCGGTTGAAATTATGGCCTTTTAGAGTAATAATATTCATGATATTCATGATACTTATGATACAAAGTAGCGCGTAAAGACAAAAGGAGGACCAATAGTTATACCTTGTATTGTATGACCAGCTGCAGACTCCACACATATGTATCAATTTACACCAGTAGATGTCAGTGGTCAGAATTGATTTGAACAGGGATCTATACATTTGTTTATGATAAGCTATGGAGTAAAGGCACATACATATAACTAACTACCTCAGTACCGATGTTTGTGTTATACTCCTATACTACTAGTTATAATGCCTCGAAGTAATGAGCCTTCGTATTCGCTCAGACCGCCAAAAGGGGGTCCAAGGGTCCCGGTTATTTGGTGAAAACGCCTGTGTTAGGTTTCTTGTTTCTTATTTCTCGTGTTATTTCTCGTTTTGGGTTGGAATTTTTCTATTTCGGCTTCTTTCATTTCTTTGAACTTCTTTACTGTGAACTATTTAGGGGCGCCGCTGTCCTTTGATGAGTCGGAGCCAAGACTATTCAACTATTTCGTCATTGAAACTCTTTAGCCGACAACTTCCTCACTTTTTGCCTCTCTCTCGCCCTCTCTCTATACACCTTTTCAGACTCCTTCAGCATACAAAGCAGAATGAAATTCACGTGGGCGACAACGCTCTTATTACTCTCTACCAGAGTCACTGCCTTGACGATTCCCCAGTATGAGCTCGCCGAAAACACAGACATCACGGAACGAGATGTCGTGTTCCCAGAGTCCACAGATACCTCTGGCTACTGGGAATTTGTGAAGAAACTCGGAAAACGCCGAGGGGGCGGCGGCGGCGGCCGTGGTGGCAGCTCTGGTGGTAGCTCTGGTGGTAGCTCTGGAAGTAGCTCTGGAAGTAGCTCTGGAAGTAGCTCTGGTGGTAGCTCTGGTGGCAGCTCTGGAGGCCGCAGCGGATCTAGCAGCTCCAGCGGCTCCAGCGGTTCCAGCAGCTCCTCCAGTTCCGGCAGTAATAGAGGCGGCACTACCAGCTCCGGCTCCGGCACACGCGCCAGCTACGGCGGAGGCAGGTATTATGCCGGCGGTGCAACAGTCCCCTATTCAGCTGGCTCCAAGTCTAAAACCGGCATCGCTCCCTACGTGATAGGAGGTGCTGCCCTGGCCTTTTTCCCTGGGATCTGGTTGTACAGCGTCTATGCTTACCCCTACGCCCACAACTACTACTACTACAACCAAAACGCCCATAAGAATGAGTCCTACCCGGTCGTGTGTGTCTGTCAGGAACACTCGGAGTGTGGATGCGACGATAACAACAATAGCACCTACTACGAGTCTCTGTTCAATGGCACTGAGCCTAAGAACTCGAGTGTGGTGCGTGTGGTGAAGGAGAATGGCACCGAGACCATTTACATCAACGGTACCCTGCCTAATGGCACCACTGCTGCAGGTGGCTCAACCTCTGCCGCACCTGGCTCCTTTGTCACAACGCTGCAGCATGCGACTGGGTTCTGGGTGCCTGTTGCTCTAATGGTGACCGCCGTTTGGGGGGTTGGATTCTAATCGATACCCTTTGATTTTGCTGTTGCTTTATGTCGGGTACCTTGGCTCAGACCTGGCTTGTGAATGTGAGCTTCAATGAGATGACACGAGATGATTGGATTGGTGTTTTGCTACTTTAATACCCCGATTTGGGGCCTTGCCCTGTATATATACTATGTCTTTAACTAGCTATCTATGTCCAGTGAAATGGATTTGCTTAATTCATAACCAAAATATAAAACAAGTCTACTAGAGGTCAAATAGAATAATATCAGGTAAGTATAAATCTATAAAGAAACAACAGAATTGAAGAGATCGAATCCACATTCCTACAGGTTGCTGTGGTGAGATGGTGAAGGGAGATTACGTAGGCATCTGACAGCTAGCGTGGTCCTTTTCATTTCCGAAACTTACGATAATTCGAACTTCTCTCTCGCAACTCATTCACTCACTCTCTCCTGTTTATCAAACAGTGTCGCTCTTTTTTATTCCTCCAGACACGGGCTGTCCTTCATTTCTTAGCTCCATTCACTCTTTTCAGTTAGAAAAACAAACGAACCCGGTTTCAATTTTACACAAACAAACCCCAACCATCAACAATCAGAATGCAGATCAAAGCTCTTCTGTTCCTCTCGGCCTTTGCGCCTGTCGCATTCGGTGCTGTCGCAGCTGAAGCTGCCACCACCCCAGCCAGCACCAAGACCCTAACTCTTGTGCCCTCCGGCTACACTCCTCCCCCTTCGTCAACCCCGACACCCACCTCGACACCCACGCCGACCTCCACCTCCACTGTGACTCCCACCTCCACCTCAACTCCCTCATCTACCTGGACTCCCAAGTCCACCAGCACTCCTCTCTCCAGTGCAACTCTGTCAAAGGTCGCCAGCACCTCGACTCCTCTCATCAAGGCCACTAGCGTCATTGTCGCTACTGAGACCGCCGAGACCGGCACAGCCACTTCCACTCCTACTACCGGTGCTGCCGCTCACCAACTCCCTGGTGCCATGGCTGGTGTCTTCGCCATTGCGGGTCTCCTTTTGATCTAAACTCGTTAAGTTCTGACTGAGTTCTGACCGAGTGAATGGAGCTATTTTGGTCTTGACGATCTCGATCTCGACATTTGTCGCATTCCAGTCTTGCTGGGCCAACCATCTAGCATGGTTTTTGGACCTTTCCCAGGTCTTCTTTTTGGGATTTCTTTTCTTCTTACATATTCCTTTTCCACCGTACCGCTTTTTAAGCTTCTACTTTTATTTTATTTTTTTGGTTACGGTGACCTTGACCTTGACGTGTCCGATTTGATGCCTATACCCTTTTTCTTTCGATATTCCCTTTTTGATGTCATCCAAGCATTTCTCTTTTGAATGCTTTCTATCTTGGTTGACGGTTTCTTTCTTTGCATTGGTGCATGCATCGTTGCCCTTGGATGTCATACTACTGTTATTTGACGAGTGTAGGACTTACGAGTTTACAATTTCAACATAATTCACTGGCTATGATTCTTTTCTTTGTAAAAGGATAGGATAAATAACTTGAAGAGAGGACTGAAATGTTCATATCTACTACAGCGGCCCTCTGACAGGAACCGGAAATCAATATCGTACAGAACGGAGAGCGAACTACCTACTCCTCTTTGATGAAACTCGCCTCATATCTATAATCATAGTTAGCACAGTCCAAGAATCAAGACTGAGGAGAGAAACAAAAACATACCTCTTTCCACGGAAAGCCCACAATCCCCAGTTTCCACACGAAACATCGTGAGGATCCTGATCGTTCAAATCCCACCGCAAACTGCGGAAGATATTCTCACCGGGCTCAAGAAGCACATCAAACTCACCCCCACACTTCTCATGAACCCAGTTGATATCCCTCTCAAGATCCCACTGCGTATATCCTGTACACAGAATAGGCACCTTAGTCTCCAACAACTGCGGCAACGTCTCCTCCCACTCATGCGAGCTAGCTGGGTGTCCCAGTCCGGGATGGAACAGCATAAAGCAATCCAGGTAAGGATCAAACGGCCCAAAGTACTGCGCCTTGTTCATGGTATGGAAGTAATCCACATAAGTAGTGATCTTCATCTGTCCACCGAGACGGTCCTCGACAATTCCGCCGAAAGGATTCTCGGGTGTGCGCTCTGGAAGCGGGTACTCGCCGTCCCGATTCGCCATACTCTCCGGCCCGATGAAGATCAGGTGCAGGAGAGCGCGCGGGTACATGTATTGGAGTTGGAGCCAGACGTCGCGGGGAAGCGAGGACTCAGCGCGGGCGCCGAGGATGAAGATTCGCACTGGGGGCGCTTTCAGGCGGAGACCTTTGATGTCTGTGCTTTCACCTGCTTTCGGGGGGTGCAGGGAGTAGCGAAGGGCTAATAATGTTAGTTGATTCGGGGAAGCCTGTTTGGAACTTGAAACCTACCACTCAGACTCTTTAATCCTTCCGCCGTAAGACGACCGCCGGAGCGGACACTGTACGGGCTCAACTCGTGCAGGACACTGCCGATAGTCTGCGGGTAAGTGAGCATGCGAGTAACCTGGCGCATGGAGCGATCGTCGTTGATAGCCTCGAATTCACGGGTGTACAGGTACGTATCCCAGTTGGTCATGTTGATGACAAAATTATCATCCTGAGGACCGGGGTAATTGAACTCCGGGAAGAAGCGACCAGAATGCAAGTCATGGTCATCCTCATTGATCTGGCGAAGGGTATCACAGATCTCCAGGTGGGCCTCGAAGTCATCCATCCAGTGGCCCTCGGAGCAGTAGACGGGAACACCGCAGTCAGGACACTCGAAATGCGAATGAGCCGGGGGAGCTGCGTCCACAGCATCCTTTCTGGCTTCGGGGTCATGCGGTGAGACCGGGGCGCGAGTCTGCTGGTGGCTTGGGTGTGGACAGAAAGCATTTTGCTTGATGAACTCGGCACGTTGGCGAATAGCTGGCGAGGGTGAGTCCGTGAAAGAGTGGAACAGGTTGGTTGGTTTCAGGGCCACGCGGGTGTTGACGGAGGGGCCTGTTGCTGTGTGCGCTGCTCGCTGGAGAGGCGAGGGTTTAGGGACACAGCAGGATTGTCCGTGGACGTGTTTCTGCTTGGCTTCGGTGCTGGAGGCTAGTGATTTGCGTTGCGTACCGAAGCTTCGGATTAGAGGGGGCATTGCTCTCCGGCGGGTGAGACTCTGGAGGCGAGCTTGGGGCGCTGAGGCCCTGGCTCCCTGTCGGAGGACCTGGAGGCACTGGACACAGGTGTATCCTGCCATTGCGATATCAATTGGGATGTGGAGGGGAATGAATCAGACCACGGAATTGTTCTGGAGATGTTTTGCGGCACGTGACTGATAAGATCACTGAGATTATCAAGTGTTCGGCTTCAAATTATTCTACAACTATCACATAGTTATGTAGACCATGAATCTATTGGCCTATCGATTCCTACACTCCAATTTATATCACTTAACCGGGATGGATTGTTAAAAAATTATGCAAAGTGGATTCACCACAAAAACTCTTGTACAAAAAGGCATGGCAAAATGCTTCGTGAAATGAAATATGCAAACTTATTCTTCCTCCTTTTTCTTCTATCAGAAGATATCCTCTGATTTGCTCCAATCTTTCGCATCTCGCGACTCCCAGTACTTTCCATTATGGGCCCAGAATTCCTCACCAGTGACAGCACACTTGTCACGAGTGAACCATTGCGGCGAGTAGATTTCGCCGTTGGTGTCACGATCTCTGCGCTTAGAACGCTGTTTCTCTTCAACGCGGTGCTTCTCATCAGCAGCGAGTGTGTATTCACCATCTTCCATGGCACGCTGATCGGGTCGCAGTCTGGTATCCGTGGGAGGTAACCATTCCTTCAAGCCGTCGGGCAGAGCGTTAAGGGTGATGACGAAGGGGGTCAAATTGAAAGGAATGCCGGTAGGACGTTCATGAGCTTGCCAGACCAGGAATGTCTTGGCGGACTCAGGGTCTTGACCGGAGACCGGCGCCTCGAAGCCGGGGGTGTGACGGGCGTAGATCTTGTCGTTCCAGCGGCCACCAATACTCCATTTCGGGGAGCCTTCGCTGTCGACGACCTTACCTGTCACCTGGTAGGCGGATGAGGCTTTCCAGCCTCGCGGCTTGAAGTCGAGATAGCAGACTTCGCCGGTGGTCCAGTTCTTGATTTCCATCAAACCATAATTGTCTACGGTAGGGTTACCAGTGATGATACCGATGACAGACGAGGTAACCTTCTTCCAAGTGTAGAGTTCTTCGCCACCAGAGGAAGGGCGCAGCTTTAGGAACCATGTACCCAGCAGGTTGATGTCGAATGATTTGCCGTAGAATTTGGACTTGAGAGAAGATTCGCCCTGAAATAAAAACGATTAGCTATTGTACAGAGAGAAGCCTGAAAGCAATCGAACTTACCCAGTAGTCCCATTTAGGCGACTCAGCCCACGCCGCACCAATAGGTGGGTGGTGGCTGACCTGTTCCACAAAGAATCGGTACCCCTTGTCTGGGCGCACGTACTCAAAGGTCTCACCCAAAAGAGGATTGAAAGGCTTAGCCACACGACCGATGGTCGAGGCATACTCACTTGCGGCGTACGAGGCGACATATACCAGACGTTCCATTGAATCGGTCCGATCGGCAGCGATATCAAGGAGATCGGTGTACTCAAGATCTTCGGCCACACGTTGAAGAAGCGAGGTCGGTTCGTTGAAGGACACCGGAAGGGTCATCTTCGTCATATCCTTTCCGATCATGGATTTCAGAATACCCTGGCAAAGTTAGCAATGAAAAAGAGACAAGTGAGCAAACAGATATTTACCCATAGGGAAATCTTGGGCCGGTCGTCGGCGTCCATCTTAAGTCGCTGCCTCACTGGCTCCTCGTAGCCCTTGAAGGAGGGTGAAATGATGGTAGACTTGACAGCTCGGAGCTCAGCACTTTCATCTCTCGGTTCTGCCGTCTTATTGTCTTCAAATTTATTGAAGTCCTCCACCTCAATTTCACCAGCATCAATGGCATCGAAGAATTCCTCTCCATCCGACTCTGAATCACAAAGGCTGCTGATTTTAGAATAGGTGGATGGGTTGCGACTGAGAGCCGGCTTTGTGGATGGCTGTTGAACAAGCTGCTCTGTTCCGTCACCAGTCTCAGGAGCCTCGATTCCAGTTTGGCTGGCTTCCAGGCTCTGGTTCTCTGTTGGCGCTTGAGATGGCCCAGCACCGATGGAGCGACTACTTCCAGTTGCACTCTCCAAGGCCTCCTTGAGAGCCTTCTTGGTTCGCTTCCGTTTCTCCTCAGATTCGCCCATCTTGGATTGCAGTTCCTCATGCTCGCGAGCCACACGGGCCATGCTCTCTTCCCACATCTGGCGAATTGACTCTTCTCTTCCAAGACGAGATTGCCAATAAGAGTCTCGGTCTCGTGAGATCTTGAGCAGGTTCTGCACCAGACCCTTAAGACTGCTGACTGCAGCTTCATAGGCGCCCAGGGCTTGCTCGAGGGCCGGATCCGCGATAGTCATTTCGGGATTCTTGGCTTTCTCGTTTTGCAAAGAGGCAGCGACATTTGCAAGGAGATCCAACTGGAGCTTCGCAGACTGAGCGGTGATATTCATAGCATCCTTATCAGTGGCAGGTATTTCGTTTTCATGACTTGAACCATAGTCGACAAATTCATCTTCTTCGCCCTCTCCATCGGGCGCAGTCGTCACTTGACTAATTACTCGATTCATGTCGTTAGGGGTACTACTCGGGTCATAGGAACCGCCATATGCGGAGCTGTCCTCGTCTCCAGTTGGTATATCAAGAGTGGTGCGGGATGCATATGTGCTCAGCCTTGTGCCAGAGCTGCTGGCACCACCCAGAGATGGGGGAGCCAGGCCCTTGGTGCTGAGCCTGTGAGAAAGTCCAGATTCTGATGGCGTATCCGCAGGACGTCCTTCTGTTTGATCGATCTTAGCCTGACGGAGCACTTCTGCGTTCTTTGACCGTTGCCTCTCTTCTTCCTTGGCTTCGTCCTTGGACCACTGGATAGCATTGTTGAGCGACCAGAACCACCGCTTAGCCTCCACAACATGGTTGGCTTTGAGATGGTACTTGACAGATGATTTGCCGTGGATTTCAAAGCGCGTTTTGTCCTGAGCATCCATGTTAAGTCTAGCAATTTTCATGTTGATCGCTCCGCGACAGGCAGATCCTGCATCGTCTGTGGCAATCGTCAGTAGGATTACATGGAGATAAAATCCATCTGAGCTTACCTTGGTGCTTGTAATAACTCAAAACTCCATCTTCCAAGACAAACCAGCGCAGCTTGTACCCAGTAGTATAATTGGTCCACTTCTTGAGATACCCTCTCATTTCACGGGCATCCTTGCCGGCCAAAGGCGCATCACCAATCGACACGCGGCCGGAAAGTCCTTGAGCATTGCTATTACCAAGAATAGCCTTCTCCTGGATTCCACGCTGAGCAATAGCAGCAGCGGGAGATCTCTTTAAGAGAGCCCGGATCTTGTCATCTTTAGTAACATCCTGTGGAAGCTTCCCTTTCTTATCGCGACGGAAAGGATCTGCGCCATGCGTCAAAAGAATCTCAATAAGCTGCGCATCTTTATTTCTTGCTCCCTCATGAAGAAGGGTACCCCCAGACTGGGAGGTCGTCTGGTCGGTGACAAGCTCGTAGCTATTCACGTCCATAATCCCCTCGACGCGGGGCTCTTCCAATAAAGCCTCCAAGTTTTTGTAATCCGCGTTCGAGATCAGGTTCTGGATTTCCTGATTCTTGCTATCGATGAAGAGGGACCGCGCAAGCTGAAGCTGTTGGAAGATTTCAGGGGTACGGGCCATATCGAGCGCCGTCTGGCCGCGATAGTTGACAATAGAATCATTGATAGACGGCCTGTTCAGCAATTCGCGAACCAACGGACCCCGACCCAGCTGGGCCGCAATGTGCAGTGGCGTATTTCCATCCCGGTCCCGTGAGTTGATGTCTTCTTCCTCCGCGGCCGACAGTACATATTCGACGATCTGGGGCTCGGCACACTGCAGCGCCAGGTGGAGGATGGTCGTGCCGCTGAGGGCACTTGCGCCCTGCGGGTTATTAGTGTCCTTTATAGCCTTGGAGATGGCGGTGGTATCCCCGCTGCGCAGGATCTCGAAAAGACGAAAGGTGCGGACGGACTGTTCAAGCGACATGCTGCCAGTCTCCATTTGGGAGAGAGAAGGCAGTTCGCCCAGTGTATCCATGTTCTCAGTGTGTTCCTCGATGACTGGGGGTGGGCTCGGGTCTTGGGTTTGTTTGCGACGGTTGAGGCGGCTGCTGCTGCTGCGGGCGTGTCTCAAGGAGGTTCCATTCGAGGAGGCGGCCGAGCTGTTATCGTTGTCGTCTTCTTTGTCCTCGGTTTTAGACTTATCGCGGTGGAGGAGGGAAAGTGCTATGGCACTTTTAGAGCGTTTGTGCCTGAATGATGATGGCATATTAGTATGGTCATTCACATGTGAATACGCCCACGGTCCGTGGGCAAATCAAGCCAAGTCTCGAATACAAGATTGTAGACACTGGGTAACCGAAGAAGCAGGAATATCCAGGGCATATAAGCCACTGACGAAGAAGGTGCAGTTCCCTTTCCCAAATGCCACAGTCATGGCGCAACTTGAACCATGGGTTCAATTGTTATAGACTCACCCTTCTGGTCGATCCGACATTCTGATGCCTCAGTACCAGTACTCTTGTGTGTATTAATTCTGTACTCTGTACTCCGCACTCAAGTTAGAACTTGCTCAGAACTTGTGTTCAGAACTGTTCGAAAAAGGTGGGAAGAATTTGGGGAGGTCCTCGGGCCTTCTTTGGGGGGCAAATGATGATGATCTCCGCCTTGGCGAGGGTTCGATCGATCGCGATAATTTTTGGTGACGCAGGGAGTCAGTTCAAACATAATGGTGTAATACATGCCTTTGCAAGCAAAGGTCAGACCTGTTAAGGTCATCTAGATCTATGATACAGCAATATACAAATGGGGCGTTATCTATCTAGTCTCTCCACTGACCAGAACCACAACACTACCCAATTGACGTTTCAAGTCCTCCTTGCCAACATCGTGGGTGTCTTCAACTTCACCCCACATGTTGGTCTGCCAGGTCACCTCCAAGCTCGACGCCTCAGCTGCCTCTTCGATACCAAACTTCTTCGTCCCAGGTCGTTGAATGTGACGGAAGTTCTCACTCCACTCCACCAACAGCCGAACTGCGATAAGAAGACTCTTGGAAGCAAGGATTCCGCGCTCAAGGCCAGCCAAGTCATGTGCCGACAGCTCAGAGACCCAGGTGCAGATGCTATCCTTAGTGGCCTTGGGCTGAGATAGGGGCAGGATACTCTGAGTGTCCAAGATAGGAATGATCTCGAGACCAGGCCAGACCTTTGTAGACAAGTGGCTCATGATATTCTGGGCGATTCTCGTCTGAATCTCGCGCAGAGTCTCAGTGGGTGTTCCGTCGGACTTTCGATCCAAGGCGTGGACTTCCCGCTCCGGTTCCCAGCAGAGTAGAGTGTCGGTGTCCAAGTAGCGCATGGCAGTCTTGATAATCTGGTCTCGGGTGGTAGTGTCGCCCTTGGCATCTTCGAGAGCGATATCTGTGGCGCGGGCGGCGAGGGAGGTCATGGGGATGAGATGGCTTTTGAGGGCCTGCTGGGCGGAGGTCATCACGTCCCATTCCAATGCGACGGCATGGGCGAGGTGAGGCTTTGTAGAGGGGATGGATAGAATGTCTTTGGTGGGTGTTCTCACGGGTCGCTTGTCAAGCAGGACCTGGTATTCACCTGGATGACCCGGATACGAATTAGCTCATTTTGTTATCTCCAAAAGGCAAAGCTTTAACAAGAGCGGCAGTCAACCCTCAATCCAATCATACCTTCCTTTCCGTGTACATGAACATCCTTCCAAAAGCGCTTCTTGAGCGCATCGGTGAGCTTGGGGGTGGTTCGTGGTAATTCAGCCTCGGAAGCTGTAGAGTTTACGTCTTTTGACTCTGAGGGCTGCTTGGACTCTGGTGCAACGGGGGCCTTGGGAGGAGGGCCTTGGGCAGTGATGGGGTGCGCAACCGCGGATCTGAAGGGAGATGAATGAATGTGTCGACATAGTGAGACGGAGCGACGGGAGAGCTGCGGTAGTGCAGCACGGAAAGACATTGCTTAGTGTTTTCGTAGCAGTATGTATTATGAAAAAGAGGGAAGCAAAACAAGAAAAGAAAGATGGAAGATGGTGGTTCCTGGATGCAGCACAATTAATTGTTGAACCTGGAACTTTTTGGCCGAATGTCTTGGCTCGGCCCCCATGCGCCACATCGATTTGTTCTTATCGACACGATATAATTCTATAGATCTACTTTACTTGACTATAATTTATTTGCAGATCAAATTGCATTGACTCTCGCTTTTTCCCTCCTTCTTTTCTTTTCTTGCAATTGAAGCCCTGTCCTTGTTTTAGGCCGAATCCTCTGCACTATTGCATCACACCAGAAGGATTATTGCTTAAGCATGTTGAACGTATCCCTGATATTGCGTGAATTCCAATCAATTAGCGATTATCTGCATTTTGGAAACAATGAAAACATTAAAACCAACAAAGCCTCGATCAAAATACCGCCCTTGCATCTAAAAGACTTTCAAAACAAACCCAGGGGAATCAAACCAAGTGAATTCAAGAGACGCAAAGAACAAAACGAGCAAAACGACGATATCCGCCCATGCTTTGTAATTTACAATAAGAAAGAGGAAATGGCCTCGATTAAGGCTGGTCATTGACCGGATCACAAAAAAAAAGAAAAAGGAAGAAAAGAAAAAAACACGCCAAAAGGTCGAATCTGTCGGTATGGTTGGTATTGGGATCTCAAGATTCACAATTGCAGTATCAATATACCACTTGAATCACACAAAGGCACATCTATAAAATAGAGGATTGTCGTCACGGCATTTCATCATGAATATAAGCCAGTCAAATCAATGGACGGCAGAGTCCTGTTCCCAGGACTGTGGTAGCGAGACCACCGGGTTTAACTCATTTAATGAGATATTGGGGGTAATACGGTTGCTTCATTCGATCAGCATCCGTTCGCTTCTTCATACGCTCGGCGTCATAATCGTCAGCGCCGTCACGGCTACCCCATGTGGTCTAGAAAGAAAAGTCAGCGCAGCTCTCGGACTTGAAAAGTAGAAGGCAACCATATCGAAAGAGAAATCGAGATAAAAAAAACGTAAAAAAAAGGGAAAGGTTCGCACGGAACAATAGTGGGTAACGGGCTGTAAGAAGAAGAAATCGAGATCAAAGCGTTGTGATGCTGGATTCTCATAGGTAAAAGAGGAAAATACGGGGGAAGGAGGGGCTGCGCTTGGATGCACATGCATTGGACCCGCAGATAAGAAATCAAAATTGGGAAAACGAGTAGAAGAGAAAGAAGACGAAGGAGAGGAAGAAGATGAGATTGAATACATACCACATTCAATGTCATAACGGCATACATCTTAATTGCCCCGTGGAAATATCCAAATAGAATCGATACTGGCAGCAACAGTACATCCACGGGATATCGAAGATAATGTCCCAACAGCTTAATCCACTTGCTGGTAAAGATCCAAATGTAAAGGGCAGTCATGGAATGATCATGTAGAGATTCTCCCCACGATCCAGTAGCCTTGTGGCACAACCAAACAAGTAGCAAGTCACCCAGCAGAGCCGGTGGTGACAAGGTGGTCAAATGAACCGCATAGGCACTCCAAGGCTGACGACTAGGTAAGAAAAAGAAAATGTTAGCCGCTGCAGATGGATTTCTTTTTGTGTGTCTTTCTGTCTTGGTTTCCTAATTAGGCCTGAAGCCTATAAAATTCGGACCCAATCAAAGGTTGACTTTTTGATCCGATCAAAAAGCCGAAGCATGAAGACGTGTGGGGGAATAGACAACAGAGGCCAATAGCCTAATAGACCAATCGGACAGAGCAAAGAAAGAAACCAAAGAAATTGTTGCACTTACTACCAAATGTGCTTCTCGTGAAACATGGAAGTCAGATTACTCCGCCAATTGCTTCTCGACCAGCGGGCGCATTGCTTCAAGAACCGAGGGTTATCCTCCAAAGTAGTCAGTACCTCCGCCTCCGGGTGGTACTGCATATAAGTTTCCCAACCATGCGAAACCATCCAGCGAGTGATAAAGTTATCATCGTCGGCGTTAAGTTGGTACTTCCTAAACCACCATTCCTCATTGGTGAAAGCGTACGTGAAGCCCTCGTCCTGTAGAATTCGCGTGCGATACGCAACCGTCCGTCCCGACATGCAGGGAAGTCCACCGTCGATATGGGTCGTTGCGCCGCAGTCGAAGTTGCGACGTTCCAGGTACAGTGCACCAAGGAAGCCCCAGAGTCGCTGTGAGAGGGACAGTTCAACGGCACGACGCAGTCGCTGGCAGGTGACTACACCGCCATATTTCTCGTCCTTTTCGAAGGGGGCCAGAATCCAAGGGAGGAGAGTCCGAGGCCAACTCACGTCGTCATCGGCTAGAAGCGTGATGGCGGTTCGGACCTCGGGAATAGCTCGGGTCATTTGACGACGCTTATTGGGGTGCATGACTGTGAAGAGACGGATTCGGGACTTAAATGCTGGCATCGCACTTAACATTTGTTCGGCCTTCTTGCGATTGGCCTCGATGGTCACCAGGAGCAATTCGAAGGGTTTATTGTCGAGAATTGTCCGTATCGTCTCCACCAGTTCATCACCACAGCCATCTAACGATGGGATAATCACGGTAACGTCTTGGGATGTCAATTTGGGGTTTTCTGGAGGTGGAATTGGTTTGAATGTCCAAAAGGAGAAGAGGTTCAGCACGAGGCGGGTGTAGCGATAGACACTTTTTGATTCAGTTAGCTCTCCACGAGGTCAATTCACCCTCATTCCCAATACTAACAAGAGTGCGATGAATGCTCGCAGAAACGGGAATGCCATGATTGGATTTGGTTTTTTATTATATAACTCTCAATTCCCCTAACTCGTTTTATACCCCAGTTTGTTCAATTGGGTTCCCGGAGCTATTGCTTCGGGATTTTTCAAGGGTAAAAACGAATGTCAAGGAGGCAAAGCTTCCAATCCAAGGGGAAAAAAGGAAAGAAAGGAAAAAAGAAAAGAAAAGGTAATTCGATCTGATTGAAGGGAACGAGAGGTTAAAGTAGGAAGAGAGAAAAGGCAGCACATGCGAACTAAAAAAAAATATATACCTAGATTGTAATATAAAAAAGAATTAATATCAAAAATCATAATAAAAAAAAACAGATATAAAAATGAAGAAAAATGAAAATAAAAAATGAAAATAAAAAAAACCACCAGCAAGCTCTCCATTGTCGTTTCGAGAGTGCTGCATGGTAGTTTTGCCTCGTGCGTCAGAGACCCTGGATCTAGATGAAGGTCAGTCGTAAAGTGGAGAGCGGGATTAGCAGCGGCCCATGCTGATGATTATGACTAGTATATATGGTATGGTATTGAATGGATATTCTCTATTTTCTATTCTGTCTTCTCACTGCTATAGTTTACACATATTCATTGACATTCGATATGTTGAATTCATTCGCCAGGTGATAGGTATACATCTATGTGTGTAGATTAATATGTGCTTACACAGTAGCTATCTTGGGTATGCAATGCCGATGAGGGAATACAATGCCGATGGAGGCAACTAGGGGTTTGCGTATCGCGTAGGAGTTCTCGTTAGGTTGGATCATTTTCTTGTTTTTGAAAAAATCTACTTTTACTTTTACCTGTGCTTAGAATGTTAAAGATAATATTATTACTATATAATATTACTATATGATACATTCTACGAGACCACGGGCAAATTTAGGTTGAGAGGAGCAGCGATAGATACCTGCTGACAAGGTTCTTCGAAGCGATAAATGCTTCGGGGGATACTTCGGTTGCAGGTACTATGCATCTACCTTATACTAGATTCGTACTGTATTAGAGCGTTATGCTGACTATAATCCATGTCAATGTGCATATAAATACAAAGCCTTCCTATATTGTATTTATATTATTATCTCCGGCAAAAAAAGGCAGGAGAACATATCCGATCATGCACGCGAGGATAGTTCCATTACTGGTGCCCGGGCAAACCGGCCGTTAGCCGAACGTGTGGCTAGCCTGCCTGGCCTAGGTATTTTGGTATGCTTTGTTTTCTGAGACATTGATGTTCATATTAATGTTCATATGTATTTTGATACGAAGGCATATTATCCATTTCCATCAGCTTCTATATATGCTTTTCTATTATCTTCCTGTCGCTTTGGATTCATCCTAGCTAATGATTTGTGGAACAAATGATTGCGACACACTTTGCAGCCCACACTCTTTAGCGTGCAAAAGTACGTGAAATAAATGAAACTCTTATTAATTCTGCGAATATCAAATCATGCACATTGGTCGGAAGAAACTACCTGTAACTTGACGGTTAGTCAGAATCTAGTAGTCCCGTACCCGATGGTACAGACCATAACGGTAGGGTATTATACTAGTCATACAAGGTACGTTAGTCTACTCCATACCAACATTTATCCTAACCAAGAAACCGAGTAATCCTAGTGGCGATCAAGTGTAACAGCTTAGGTGGGGCAGACAATAATGCGATAATAGATTGCCTGATCGCGCGCGGTTAGAGGTGGCGTGCGAATGTAAATCCCGATCACGAGTCATTCAGGAATGTAGATCAAAGCGTTTGGATGATATGCTAGGGAAGGCAGTTATTGGATTTTACGATTTGTCTCGCTATATCCTAGTACCTTGTATACTAGTATACTGATTACTGACTATAAATGCCGCCTATAGCTACATACGTACCTCTATACATATGTACGGAGTACATGTGGGTATAAATAGTCGGCATATATCTATATTCAGAGCCTAGACACCACAGACTATGTCGTCTACTCTTTTCAGACATCTACAGCCAACAGGGGTCATGATTGGTAAGGGCCATTTATCATCTTCCTTTCAGAGAACCGGCGCCAGCGTCGCTTTGGCGTCTAAGTATCTCCATTTATCCAGGCATACACTCATTAGTAATGCGCTAAGTACCATATAGTATCTCACTCCCTCTATATGTATGTGTATGTATACTAGTCGCATACTAACAGGATACAGTTTTAGGTGGAGCACGGCTGAAGTATCCATGGGAATGCAGCTGCAGAAGGCCGAATGTGGATATTTGACCTGAACTCACATACAACGGACGCGACGAGGGTACTCCGTCGGTACTTTAACCTTTTTACAATATTGCTCCTCTACCTACATTTGTATCTCTATTATTGGTATACTATCATCTTACATGGAGCTTAGACCGTGAGTCCTCACATTTACCCATACATCCATTTCTCTCTTATGATACGATTTGCCGGCCGATTCGACCGGATCACGTCTTGGGGTGAAACGGACGCGTTATCTCGGGCTGCACGGACTTCCAGGGCCCATAACCCGCTTGCTCCACCGAGACCAGGAATGGGCGGAGTTTTGTCTTTTTGTCTTTGAAAGAAACAAGGACAGTGCGCTCAGAGGGCATGTGTTCAGAATCAAAAGGATTATACACCCAAACTCGGTTACTGGCTATATTCACCGGGAAAGTGGAATGGAAGTGGAGCGACAATTTAAAACACTGATGTGGACGGAGTGGATAGATACTCCCCCCAGTCCACACAAATGCAGTCGAACAATACTAACCATCAAATATCAGAGAAACTGGTTGGGGGCCAAACGGGAATCGTCTGTCACGGGAAAAAGGGGCGATGACATGCAGGTCGATCCAGTTCCCCTCTTCGAATGAAAACTCACTACCCATATTAATTGTATGTAGTATTCCACTAGTGACGGAGTATATAGTACACTAAGATCAAAAAGGATTCATTTGCATTTATTAAGCCATCCTTTCTATTGCCTTTTTCAGTCAACAGAAATACAGATCGGCCGCTCTAACTTTGGGTGGATCCCACAAAGGTACACTTCAGACAAACCTATCGTTATACTACGGAGTCCAATATGATTCTTGGCTGATCAGGGTGAAATCACATTACCAGAGTGCATTGCATACACTGCACAATATAGGCAATTATGATCCTCCAGCCGCCACGGGAAAGGTCAGCGTACACGTTGTCCACATCCACTTGATCCACCATCAATGCACGATCTGGCAACGGCTGCAACGACCATGTATAGTATCCAATGGACCGAGTACAGACGTATACTCCTGAGTACAGAAACTACCTAAAGGACTGTGAATATCCCAGATGGGTAAAGGTATTACTCTAGCCGCTCTCTGATGGGTTAGTTGCAGCACAGGGCTTTGGTGGCTTGGCTTCTACTGCAACCATCGCTGGTAGCCTCGGGATAATCACCGAGTTCTCCACTTCGACGGGTGCGTAATTCCGATACTGTATTGATATTTATTTTTCTATTCTGTATCGGAAAACCGAGAAGCGGCTTCTCCATTTAGAGAATGTATAACCAGATCGTGCTGTGGGAGGTAGAGCAACGTTGGAATGAGCCCTGGAGTGATGACTTTCCAACCAATTCCTATAGGAATGACAAAACCTGATTCAAATGACTCGGGCCTCTCCTGCGGCTCTAACAGCTTCCAACAATACGAACTTGTAGGTAGACGCATCGCTTACGGGCTTATAGCATCTAAAAAAAGGAGCTACTGAGCGCAGGCTTATCTGGTACTTTCATGGCTTGCCGTCAGTGCGTTTTCGGTGCATCCGAGGCAATGAATCTGTCCTTTTGGTTAGCCTTCTTTCTCTTTCGTTCTTTCTTAGCAGAGACGGATATTACCCGTGAGAATGTCAGTCCGAGAACAATCCATGCCAATACGCCCCCAATATCCATAAAACTCGAAACACGTACGTTGTTCATATGCATCACGACCAACATTGCAATGCTCTCGGCGCAGCCTGACGTCAACGCAAACCGATTCTCGCACGTTCATGCACTTCATGCACTTCGGGGTAGACGGAACCCTACGGAAAAAGGCAGAGGTCCAACCAGAACTGTAGCAACCGTCGTCGCAGCGGAAATGCATCTCGTGCTTCCCCCCGGGCCACTAATGCACTGCAGTTACTAGGCATAGGGTGGATGCGGCCGAAAACGGATGTGCCAAATTATACCTTTTCTAGAACCCCATGCTCGTGCTACTCGTTTACGCCATGCATGTGCCTCCGTGGACTCAGGCTTTCGCCGTTGAAATAGGCTGTGCCGTGTATAGTTACAACGTAGTATTCTCATAGTGTCTTTCGAATTTCGAATTCTAGTTTTCAATTTCTGGCGTCTTGGCTTTATATGCCTTTTTAGGGGTTATGGTGATAGAACAAAGCCCTAGTTATACCCGAAGGACATGTGAATACAAAAGATACTTGATATCACCCATCTTTCATGGCCAGTTCGATATCTACATAAGTGACCTTCGATTTATTTCAATATTGAAGAGTTCAGAGCACGAAAAAGCAAACATAAAAGCTATACTACCAAGCCACCCATCAACATGAAACATAAACTCAGCCCTATCACATATCGACTTGGAAATTTGATATGAAGTCAACCCGCATTCAAACAAGCCTATTGGGGCCTCCAGAGCCAACCTGCAGGGTCAAAACAAGCCTCAAATTTGACGCCACCGAACAGCCCAACTGCCGCATAGAGGTCATAGTCCCCTTCCAATCCCTCGACACCCCCATCTTCCCCATCGACCTCCTCATGCAGGTTCCACCCAGACTGTTCAACACCTTGTCGAGTAAAGAAGACATCCACGTTACATTTATCTTTGTTGCTATAGCCAATCTCAAACCTCATCCCAATTCCAACCGTCTCCCCGACCTGAATCGGACGCGTAAAGTCCTTACCCCCATAGGAATCATTTACAAAGCGACACCCATCATCTGAAAACACCCCCAAACCCCCACGCTCCCAACCAGGCGATCTCCAACTCGGATAAGGCTGCGCAACAAACCCAAGCGAAATGCCCGCTGGATCCCCTCCAAGCCCACCCCGCAACTCCTCCACCTTAACCTCAAAGTAAATAGTCTTCTTGACCTCAGTCACTAGCGGTGAATCCTTCATAGCAAAGTAAACAGGTAACTGCGACAGAACCACACAGTCCGTGTTCGCGTCATGGCTACGTGCTTTCCAGCGGCCGCACGAGACCGCCTGGACCTCGCCGTTCAGCTCGCGCGGGTGCACAGGGCGTAGGTCGTGAATTTGGACGCTGTGGTAGACTGCATCTGAGGGTATGGTGGGGAGCCAGAGGGGAATTTGATTGCAGAAGTCGTGGGCGCGCTCGGCGTCGTCTGCGGAGGCATTCCCCGTGCCAGAGGTTAGATAGCCGGTTATTGGGGGTGGGGGAAGTGGGTTGTGTCTGGGACGGCCTCTTGCCAGTTGTGGTATGGGGGTGGTTGTCCTTGTCCCGAATGTAATGATTCTGATGCGTCATAACTTGGCGGGAGATCTTGGGTCATGATGGACTGACGCGTTTTTGTTTTATGTTGTGATACCCCGGTTTTTTGTTAGATAGTGGATCGCAGATGGTTTGATTGCTGGTGTCTGGTGTGAAGTGAAGTGACTCGAAGTAAGTGTAAGCATGATGGAAGTTAGAGCACTGGCAGTTCAGCCTTGGCAATTAGCCGCTTGGTTTCAGATGCACGATACATTTGGAATTTGACTATATTTTGATTTGATTCGAGAGTTGGACCTGAATCTTATTAGCATGGAAGTATTTGTTTTGATCTATAGATCTACAGCTCTGATATGCTTATATGTACACATATATGTATAGGAGTATATAACTACATATGTAGTGATGCCCACAGTAAACACATCACAAACCTAAGAATAGGAAAATATGCAGGTTTCAGTCGCAACTGTTCACTTAGTGGCGGATTTTGGAATTCGCTTCAATTCTCGACTGTTTCTGTGTTCGCTTTTGCTTTTTCTTTGCTTTTTGACACTTCATTCAGGCCTTTGGGCTTTTTTGTCCTTCGCTTTCAATTCTTTTTTTCCTTCACGCTTTATATGCTCAATGTTTCACGATTTACCCACTGGACTACAATAGAGTCGAGTCCAATGCCATTCGCTTGATCTCAGCTCTACCTTGCATTCGTTTATTTCATCTTTCTTCATCTCACATTCGTTAAGCACTGGGTCGCATATTAATTTTTCCAAATGTCGGTCGATCCGCCCCGCAGACGACGTCGATCCTCGATTTCTGAGCACATTCAACGAGTGTTCAAGTCCGATGTATGTGCACCCATCCCCCTTTCATAAGGAGCTTGAAGTAATCCTCGAAGAAACGAAATACCCAGTTATATGGCGAATTCATTCCTCCAATCCCTGTCGTGGCCCGGGAGGCTCCAGGTCAGGGGGCGGATAATTCCAATACGAGGCACTCCTTATACAATGAGAGCCCCAGCTCAGTTTCCTACTCTCCCATGAACTCACGTTTACCCTCCACTGGTACACCCGGCTCTAGTCTATCGGTTGCGCCCAGGCCCGTGGGAGAGGACACCCCCACAAAAATGACATCCTTAGCAGGCCACGAGGCTGAGATTAAATCTCTAACGCCGGGCAAAACGCACAAAAAAGAGAAGCGGGTGACTAGGCGGCTGGAGGCCGAGAGAAAAGAGCTCGAGAAGCGTTTGCTCGCACTCGAGGATGCCCAGAGCAAGACTGACCCCAGAGCCCATGAAAGGGACTCGCGCCGTCTTACCAAGAAACAGCCGGTGAGCACCTCGAGTAGATCCTCCAGCGCGAATGCGGAGCGACCCAAGTCGTCAAGTGGATTTTCCTCCATCTTCAGGCGCTCGCGTCGCAATTCAGCTTCGAGCGACTTCGACTTTCAATCCGCCGAATTCAACAAGCTTCGAACAGACACAAACCCGCCATCGTTGCCTTTGACTCTACCTGAAAGGTTTGGGACAGCCATCACCAGGGAGCTCCAATCCAAGCATGGTACGGCACTGAACCTATCTGCTACCAGCAAGATGGCCAACCCGGCGCAGAGTCGTCTACTCCATGCTACGGCCAAGTCCGATGATCTCCGCGAGAACTGGAAGATGGCTGAAGCTTGGAAGGCAAAGGATGGCCGGGAGGGGCATCGATCGGTGTCTGAACAGCTGAGTGGTCGGTCCACGATAATCGCTCGAAATAGCGAGACAGCAACCAGCTCAGCCACGGATGATCTGGACCGCGAGCTATTTTCGGCTGCTCTCAAGCATGACAGGAAAAGCCTCCCTGCGCCAGAACTTTCTTATGATCGTGTGAATCGTGACCGCGCCACCAGGGCTACTAGTATGCCGATCTCGCAAAACCAGGCTGGCTTTTATCAATCGTTCAATCCTGAGTCAACCCCAAGTCTTACCACACGTCAACCGGAGGTAGCCGCTTCAGAACCCCCAGGTAGTGTGATCATTTCGCCTGTCGCCAGGACTTGCCAGCCGCTCAACCCAACTCATTCGAGCCCGACAGGCAATCTTGCTAGAAGAAGCCGAGTGGACCCCTACCCACGAACATATAAGTCATCTCCTCTTGCATTGAACCCTGCAGTCGAGCATGGGTTGGCCCAAAAGGATAAGGAAACCAATATTTCCAAGCCATTGACGTTGCATAACCCCAACCAACAAACCCAATTGCAATCTCAATCATCTGCTCTACCTCATGCTGAAGATCGAGGAAGAAGCCGACTGCCCGTTGCATCGTCGAATGGCGCTCCGCGGACTTCGAGCCGGTTCAAAGAAAACTTCCAAGATTCGCCTAAACTCGAGCCACCCGAGATCCCTGTCAAGAGCGATCGACGAAGCCAAGAGAACTGGAGAACTTCGACCATGTCTACCGATACGCTCAGGGACACCCCATCATCTTCACTCCAAGTGGGAGTCCGATCTCCTTTCCACGCCGGCAGCACATCGCCGGACGCACGGAGCAGCCGAACATCCAGAGACATGTCTGATTCCACATACGCTGTTCCTCAGCGGTCTCCCCAGCGAGCCCCCCGCGCTTCACAGGACACACCAGGCAACATACGAGGACCGGGAGGATTTATCCCCAGCCACAGCCACAGCCGCACCCCATCCCACAACTCTTCTCACGACGGCCAATCCAACTACGACACCGCTGACGAAGAAACACCTGAATCTCCAAGTTTCCCACGTGAACCAATGCCACCATCAAACCCCAACCCTTCACCCCTGGAAGCGCCCATCCAAGAACCGGAACTTCCCATCAGCCGACCCATGCAACCCAACCTCCCTGACCAAACCCGCAACCCAATAACCATTCTCAAGCGGCGCTCCCAAAAATCAAAATCAAGCCGCAAACCCCCCATCGCCAAAATCTTCGTTATCTGCTGCCGCTGCAAATACTGGCATGACCTCCCCTCAGAAGTCTACGCGCGTCTCGCCTACCCCGAGCGCCTCAATGAATCCAAACCCAGCCCGCGGAGGAACAACGACCGCAAACCTGCTGGCTCCCGATCCTTGTCCTTCGGCCAGCTCCCAGCTGCGCATGCTGCGCATGGCTCGGACGGACTGGATCTCCGGCCTGCGCCACTTTTGCCGAGGAAGGTTTCTTGTTGTTGGTGTGGTCATAACATGAGTCGGACTTGTTGTGAGGGTTGGACTGCTGTTGTTGAGCTGCGGGAGCGACATCATTGATTTGAGTCTGATTCTATTGGTCGGTGGTTATGAATACAGATCGACTTGGTTGATATGATGTTATGAGTATTTTTTTGAGCTTTGGATATCATTCATAGCTGATTTTTGTTGAATGAAATGTAACGAGTATCATGTCATACCAAATGTTCTCCATCATTATCGGGTAGAATGATCTCTCTTGCCTCTCGATACCAATTATTATATCCCTATTTCTCCCTCTTAGAGATGTGTTGAGAGTTGTATAGTTCCAATTTCCACCATCTAGGGCTCCCAGGCCTGGAAAGTGGCTGACTAAGATTACACGGGACCCTCTAATATTTTTCTTCGAAATATTTTTCTTCTTCCTTTTCCACTTTCACCTCTTTGGACATTCACAGCACACAGAATCTTAATGTTGGATTCTTGTTTTCAAAATCAAAACCAGGGCTTTGGGCCATACTAACAACAGTCATCGATACAAATCCCCCTCCTTCGCAACTTCGCAATCCAGCTGTCCCGGTCCAATTGGATACACTCAAGGGCTCTCCTCGGAGAACAGTCACCACAGCGCCGCGTCTTGTGGCCGTGACCGACTGGAGCTGGATTGTGAGTCGGGTTCTCTTCGGGGTTCTCGTGTTTTATACAAGTTGCCAGAGCAATAAAGGGCCTTCATAGTTCATGTTATACTTGCTCGAGTCTTTCCTTCGGGAATTTCACTTTGTCTACGAGAGCATGACTCCTTGCGCACTACATTCTCTTATATATTTATATATATACATACATTGTGTATATGAATCGAAATCTATTCAACGTACAATATGTTCAGACTCACAGCTTACTCTTCGCCTCTCCAATGACATTCACAACCACCTTGCCCCAAGTCTCTCTGCCACCAAGGGCCTTCAAAGCCCGAGGCACACTCTCCAAACCAACAAAGTTCTCATCCTTGAACGCCGTACCCTTAAATTTGCCCTGACGAACAAGATCAAAGATCCCGCCCCAAACCTCCCCAACAGTCTCCGTCTCAAACTTCGCATATTGCCCCCAATGCAAGCCGACAATACTCACATTCTTAAGCAGCACCCGATTCAACGCAACCTTCTCAATCTTGCCAGCCGCAAACCCAATAACCAGCAACCGCGCATTCCACGCAACACACTTCAAACTCGCCTCAATCATCCCAACGGGATCATAAACGATATCCACTCCAGCAGCACCATTTCCCGTCCTCTTCTCCTTACACAGCTTCTTGACAATCTCAGGCCAATTCTTATCCCCATAATCAACCACATAATCCGCCCCGAACTCCTTGGCAACCTCCCTTTTCCTCTCCGTCCCAGCAGTAGCAATAACAGTCGCCCCCATAGCCTTAGCAATCTGCACAGCAGCAAGCCCCACTCCACCCGCAGCAGCATGCACAAGAACCCAATCACCAGCCTTAACCCCAGCACGGGTAACAAGGCCACCGTAAGAGGTGGGCGCGGTAACGAACAACCCAGCCGCATCTTCGAAGCTCCATCCCTGCGGCACGGGGAGCAGGGTCTGTTCAGCGGCTAGGACGTGCGTAGCGTAGGCGCCCTGTGTTGCGCCGAAGACGCGGTCACCGACTTTGAAGCGCGGGTTGGGCGTGCTGGGGGTTGCAGTGATTGTGCCTGCAAACTCGGCGCCGCCGATCCATGGGAGGGGCGGTTGGTGTTGGTATTTGCCTTGGATTTGGAGGATGTCGAAGAAGTTTGTGCCCGCGGAGTGGATCTCGATGAGGTATTTGTCGGCTGGCGGGGTTGGGGTTGGGACTTCGGTTACTTTTAGGTCCATGGGGCCCTAGGATTGGGTTAGTTTGGGATTCTGGAAGGTGGTTGTGTAGGGGTCGTACTTTGACGTATTCGGTGATTTGGACGGCACGCATTTTGGCGGATGGGGGTGTCGGTAGATGTAACGAAGGAAGTGGAAATGGAATTATGATAGACTCAAGAATCAATTAAGCAATTCGAGGAACGTCAACAGTGTCAAGACTAACGAGTGAAAGTGGAAGATGAACAGCTATATGAGGTTTCCCCGCAAGATGCCGAGGTTCCTTTTCGGATAACTCAATGCTTGGCGAACACTGAGGATTAGGTACATACATCGTTATGTATGTTGTAGTCTACAAATCTATGTTATCTAAATATCTGTGTTTCAAAATATAGTAAAGCCTGCATGGTTCTATAAAGTACAGATTATCAAATTGAAGATATCAATATATACAGTTTCCTTTTCATCCAGACTCCCCCAAAAAGCAAACACCGGGTATGACAAACAAAACAACCACCCATATTTCACACAAAATCAAAAGGTATCACAGGTATTTATAGTATATAGAAACAAGAAAAGAGAGAAAAGAAAAATGGGAGGCTTAATAGCCAATGCCAGGAGGTTTCTGATCATAGTTATGACCCATATAAGGCATGATAGGAGCACACATCACAGGACGAGAACCAGACTGAGTTGAAGAAGACACCATAGGATGCATCTTCCTGTCTTCCCGACCAGGAACCGGATGACCATGCATGTCATATTGCAAGGACATAGCCCGACGCCAGTTCTTGTCATAATGGTACTCTCCGTCTGGGTAAGGGTACTGAGTCTGGTAACCCTGTCCAAGAGGAAGGTAACCATTGATTGAAGGGTTCATGGGAGCAGCGGACCCCTGCACACCAGAAGGAGGGGTGATGGCCTCAAAAGGCAACGAGTACCACTGAGCCGGGTTGAGGCCGTAATCAGCGGAGACGGAGCGAGGGGGCCAGGCGATGCCGGCAGTTGTCGTGCCGGGGCTGGGGAGACAGGATTCTGGTGAAAGTGGGTAGGCGGAATTGCTGTATGGGGCTACTGAGGAAGTGTTGAGAATGAGACCTTCACCGACGGGAGAGGTGTGACCAGGTTGCTCGAAAGAGGTGGTTGTTGGGCTTTGGTCTGGGTAGATGGAGCGGTCTGCGGCGACGACGTGCTCGCCGGAGGGACTTGGGGTGAGTTGTTGGACCATTGGGGAAGACCATTTCCTGTCTTCTGGAAGGCCGTAGATGGATTGAACGGGCCAGTCGTGACGGGGTTCTCTTTGCAATGAAGGGAGTGGTCTTTGGATTGAAGGCTTTCGCTTCATGTCTTCTGGCTCGTCGCTTGAAGAAGCGTGGCTCTTCTTTCTACTTTGACGAGATGGCTTTGTTACTCGCCATTTCTTCAGTCTGCTTCGTAGTTGGGTTTCACTGTCTAGGTGTTAGTTCAAGATCAATATGTCCGATATCGATATTCCCATCAACTCACCTTGGGTTGAAATCATCGGAACGAATCTGTTTGATGACCTGTTTCAATGGCCATTCTTCTTCCATATACAACTTTGCGATCAAGGCTTTCTTCTTTTCCCATACGTCTGATGAGATGGAAGTCTTCATATCCAGATAATATTGGGACTGTATGATACAGTGCCAGACCGTTTCAAGACAAGGGTAGGTAGAGTCGATGTATGATAGAATCAACTATCCAATGTATGATTAGAAGCAAGAAGGAAAATCAGAAGACAGGAATCGGGCGAGACCAGTTATAAGTAAAGAATAAGAGAGTGGAGAATAGATAGTTGCAGTGAGAAGAGAGAGAGAGAGCGAACAGGTCCGGGGAGGAGGGTAAATTATAATAAGAGTTGTTTAATCCGGACTATCTCCATTGTCCACCACTCATTTCCTCCACTTCCACCTTTTCCCACCTTTCCACTTTCCACCGCCTAGCGTGGCGTCCGTCGATCATGAACGAGATTTGCAGCGATGGAGAGATACTTTGGAAAAAGTGGATATAATTTGGCGATCCTCTCAGTCATTTTTTACTCCAAGTGGATCTCCAATTGACACTTGGGTGGAATAACGCTACAATCTGCCAACAGGTCTCACTATTCCAAGTCCAGTGCTTGGCGCAGACAAAGCACATTGGATTGGATTGATCACCTCTGAGTCTGTATGACAGCTTATCGTTTCTTGCGTTGCTTTCTTCTTTCGTTGCTTTTTTGGTTGTTGCTCTGTTGCTCGCTCTACACAATAATTTCCAACTAACCCCAATTATAGTTGTAACATATCATCGGTCTTTCTTCCTTGACTGGAATTATATCCTTTCCGGTTCAGGTCCAACCAAACCCGGAAGGAACCCGGGCCCAACACGACAGTCATACGGAAACACATGGCTTATGCAGTTAGAGTGATTTCCTTTGCATAGGGTCCAGCCTAGCCCTAGCCTTACCCATACAACCGTTTTCCGAACCAGATAAGCCGGATGTGTGGACTCCTCTCGTCCGCGGAGGTACAGATCTCTCTCTATGGCCGCCGATCCTGCTCGGGGATTGAGGGGATGAGGCGGTTCCTTCACCGGACATCTTCCCAAAAGAAGCAGAACCGTTGAGAATTCCAAACTCTTTCCAATGGAGAAAGAGAAAACCACATGTGTAAATTGCGATCACATCATGTGGCCATCTAACACTATCGACCGAGGCGCCCAAATGGCTGGGATTAGAAAAACACACCTTTTATTATTATTATTATTATTTTCTTTTTCTTTTTCTTTTTCTTTTTCTTTTCTTTTTCTTGTCTCCAGACCCAGACCGGAGCAAGGACCATCTAGGATTAGGACCCAGGACATAGGACCACAAGGCACCGAGACCGAACTGAATCCGCTAAGGCAGATGGTGTTTGAGCTAGTGATGGCCTCCTCTTGGCTCAAACCAATAATATCAACCCCCGTGGAGAACCAGTTCGTGTGAGCGCCAACCGATCTCGCAAATTGATCGCCAACGATCTGCCCGGGTCCTCAATAGTGGATATTATCAAACTCCACGGTTGATTTCCGGAGACACTCCCTAACGTGTCTGGTTTTAGTACTCCGTACGGAGTCTACAATATTGTATGGAGTAGCAATATGGTACAATCATATTTTCCCTACAATGCACGGTCCCGCAATTGTCCATGTCCTTGCACCTTTTCTCCACGAGCCTCTGCCAATCACTCCTCCACAAAATGTGTTTCGCCCTGCATATGTCACATCTTTTTTGAAACTGCAGAACGTGCCAATTGCCTTGTTTTTTTTTTACAGTATTTTGTGAATTTTCGGCTTTGGCTCTAGGATCTGAGATATCTTCATCTGAACGCATGAACCATGGGTGACAATCTTCACGCCACTTTGCGGGAAATGAGAATTTGGAGAAATGCCGACCTCGCACGTTTTTTGATCTATTGAATTTCTATGTAAGTGTCATTTCCTGGTTGTGGATCCGAAAATTATCTCTTTGTTTTTATTTCGAACTGATTAATTAATATTTTATGACCCGGGCGGGTTGACCTTTGAAAGCTGAACCTGAGACAGGGATGGCATTCGACTTCTACATCCGCGTGCCTCTGGTGAAGCTTAGTTCCCTTGACATCTTATTAACATGTATACAGCCGCCACAAAGAAACAGCTATGATTTGGAATGGACAAGGTCTCTACTCCGTACTGAGGTCTTTCATGAGTCAGTTCTGGCCCATGCTCGAAGAAAATATGGAGTCGTTATTCTCCATATCAACTTGACCATCATTTATATTTTTATTTGCTTTTCTTCCACTCATTTGGCATATCTCCGACCCTGACGATTTTCAAAGTTTACTTTATTAAAAGAATTCGAAAAACCTGGTCAATCAGCGATCCCGGCGGCTCGACCCGGAAAACAGAGCATCATCATGTCCAGTCTACGGAGTAAAGGCTAGAGAGATCTCCGGATCACCATGGCTCTACTGCAACTCATGGAGATTGGCCGAAAACAAAGCTTAATAGCCCGGGCATTTCACCAAATTGGGTATACATTCTGCAACAAGCCCAACAAGAGCTAAATACCGAACTATTCCAAGTCGAGTGGCACAATTGGAGATCAGTGGAGAACTGTGACTCCAACAACCAAATCATCGCCCAGATCCGGCGATTGCTCGGTGACATTGGTGCATCCCCCTCATGTCTTCCCCATACACTACCAAGACGAACCACTCGTAGCGTCTGTTGCCTTTCCCTATCCGTCCTGGCGTGAGATCATGTGCGATTCTGTCGTATACTCGTCGTATCCTCAGTCGGAGCGCGCTCGGCGGTCTCCCGATCTCCACCTCGCGTGGCTCCAGGCTCACAGGCCAGTTAGTCTCCTGCTCGGAGCCAAGTTGCCGAGGTAGTGGGAATTGGGTTTTGGGGGAGATCGACCCGGGCCACGGGTCTCATTGGAGACATTTCCAGTGAAGAATAGGGGAAAGCCTCCCGAGAGGATCGACCGCCATCATGATTGTCCTCAACTTGATACATTGGACCTCCGTGGGTGCATATTTCTGACCGTTTCAATGTCAAAGTTAAGTTTATTGGGGGTTTTACCATGTATCTTCTTGTCCTTCGATTTGTTGAATTTCCTGTGGATTTCTTGAATTCGAGACATTCTATCTGTACCTCCATGTACACACTCTTGATAGATTCAAGTACATGCGAACCATGCTAACCATACTAATCCTAAGTACTACGGAGTACTAACTCTATACTAACCAACAGAGGGATCGGTACTATCAATCGGCATCTAAATTAAAATCGTCACGTTGCACCAGATACGAGTTCCACCTCTCTGCACTCCACATTAATCTATTCTCAGAGCCTAGTGTTTCCGAATTCTCAACAATAACAGGTACAACGTAAAAATAATGTCAAAACACCTGCAGTTCTCGCCATGGAAAAGACCGTGCCGTTAGCTGAAGATCAAGGGTCTATTTTCCGACTTGCTCGAAGATAACTAAGATCCACAGGAATGAGCAAAAGAGTATAATCTCCGAGGTTAAGTTTAAAGTACGAAACTATTGGATACTAAATATTGTATATTGCATACTGCATACTGCATTTGTCAATTGAATAACGGTGGACAGAATTAGGACTAGTTACTCCATAGTTGCCTAGGGTAGAACTAGAGTGAGCACCTTAACCATAATAGGTAATGGTACTCCAAAGCCGAGAAAGTATAAATATGGCCTTCGAGTGTTCGGATGTCGTTTCGGCTGTTTATTCCTTCTCCACAATGGCTCTTTGACCTCTTAATATACTGGAAATAGACTATAGGTTATAGGTTGGGGTCGGGAATTAGGGTTGACGTAGGGTTGGGGTAGACTCAAGAGAGAATTAGTTACTATACATTGTAGGAGATAGATTGTATGACACAGAAACAGAAAAGAACAGAACAGAACACAGTAAGAATAAAACGGCTTAATTCGAACATTATACTAATACATTGTACCCTGAAACTCTCGGAATCAAGGGGTATATTTGGAAACTGAAGGATTGGAGAATGATGAAACGGTTGTGGAGTCACCTCGTGATCTCAACGCCTCCTCTTAAGATGATGCTCCTTACCCTTTTTGGATTTCTTCTTGCTTTTATCTGGGGGTAGAACCAGGGGCTCATCCTTCATGTTCCACTCCATGAATCGCAACAAATAGTCATCGATGTGACCAGGCTCGTCCACGTGTTCTGGAATTGCCGAACTGCCCCCTGGAGTTTCGGCCGGTGCAGGGGTCTCACGGGAGGCGCTATGTTCTTCGAAGTCGCCATCGTCAGCATGCTCTTGTTCCTTCTGTGCGTTTTTCGCTGCATCCAGATCCTCTTTGTCCTCGGCTGCCTCGAACACACGGGTACCGCCTCCGACCCGATTGCCGAGGACACGGTCCATGGCCGCACTCGCCTCGTCTTGGCCATCACGCTCGTCGCTTTCCGCGATGGCTTCGGTGTCCAATTTGGTAAAGTAGTCCGTGGTGAATTCACCTTCTTGGATGATGACGTCGTCAAGCATGCGCTTTTGATTGGCCTTGCGGAGGATGTTGGATTCAATGGTATACTCCGAGACGAAACGGTAGATGTGCACGTCGCGGGTCTGGCCGATACGATGGCAACGGTCTTGACATTGTTTGTCCATAGCCGGGTTCCAGTCCAAATCGTAGAAGATGACGGTGTCAGCGCCCGTAAGATTGATTCCCAGACCACCGGATCGACTCGATAAGATGAACGCCAGGATACGGGGATCGCTGTTGAATCGCTCTGTGAGCATCTGGCGCGCCTCGACCTTTGTAGTACCGTCAAGGCGGAGATAGCGGTGGCCGTGGATATTGAGGAACTGTTCCAGGATATCCAGCATCTTGGTCATCTGAGTGAAAATCAAGGCTCGATGACCACCGGCTTTGAGGTCACGCAGGAGTTTGTCCAGGCGCTGGAGTTTGCCGCAGTCGTATTGAAGTAGTCTCTTATCTGGGAACGCGATCGAGAGACGCATCCGCGCTTCGTGGAAGGGGTCGTATGGTTGGTCTCGGCGAGTATTCGTCAAGAGCCTGGTTTCAACAGGAGTCAAGGCGGCTTCATTCATGCCCGCAGCAACAGCAGCAGGTGTGACGCAGGCGAATCGCTGAACATAGCCGTCCATTTCAAGGCCACGTTCGTCGATGGTCAAAATCATTGAGGCGAGGACCGAGGAGCGGCTGGACAACCAGTCAGCCATTGAGCGCTTCCGCAAGGGTGCGTTGGATAGCGCGTGTTCCTTGGTCCCTGCTCTGATGAACTCGATCAAACTGCTTCCGTATACCGGTCGGCGCCCGTGGCGCTTGGATTCAAAGTAGAGACAACGCTCTAACTCTGCCATGCGTCTTTTCCGGCAAGCATTCTCCAAGGATTCCATGATGGTTGTCATATTTGATCCATCAAAGTCCATGTCCCAGTTAGTGCGGTTGTACTGGCGTTCTCGGAGTTTCTTGAACGGTCCAATGGCCATGAGTCTGATACTGTCGTCGGCCAGCCGGCGTGAGATATCTTCTCGCGACACCGGTGCGAGATTGAGGAAATCCAAATCGATCTTGGTGAGAGGGTGTTCGAAGAGTAGTCTCCGTCGGACGAGAGATTCTTTGACATTGAAGTCCATGGGCACAGACCGAGGCATTGCAAAGGAGGTGGAGATAGGGCGGGTTTCGAAGAGATCAGGATGGTTGCACACTTTTCGAAGCTGCATGAGACAGTGAATAATGGAAAGAAAGTTTCCGGACGCGAGCGTCTCCTTGGTTTGAGCCATTGACATGAACCCATCGTAGAGATATCGCTGTCGCTTGGAAAGCCTACAATAGACCACATGTTCGTATTTTCCAGGCATTTGCTTTTCGACGTCGGCCTTGAGTCGACGAAGGAGATACGGACGAAGCACGGTATGAAGCTTGGTGATCACACCCTTGGCCTCTTCGTCCATGGTCTCTCTGCCATGCTCCAGGATTTGCTCAACGGGACGTCTGAACCATTCGGAGAAGTCCTTTAGATCAGCGAACCCTTCAACACCACCACTTTGACCGTCTGATGGCATCAAAAAGAACAGAAGAGACCACAGTTCAGTGAGGTTGTTTTGGAGAGGGGTACCTGTGAGCAGAAGTCGAGCACGGGACTTGAAGGTGAGGAGAGCTTGCCACCTCTGTGAGCGGAAATTCTTGATGTTGTGAGCTTCGTCGAGAATCATGTACTGCCAGTTCCTTCGCTTGAGAGACTGTTGATCCTGAAGCACCAGCTGATACGATGTGATCAACACGTTCCAGGCGTTATCATCCGTCCAGCCGCGGCGTTTCTGCTTGCGTTCTTCTTGGTTACCATAGTAAGTCATGATCTTGAAGCCCGGGCACCATTTCTTGAATTCCATTTCCCAGTTGAGTATGACACTGGTGGGAACGACTACCAGATGCGGGCCCCAGATACCATGATCCACGGCAAGATGAGCGAGGAGAGCGATTGTCTGAATCGTTTTACCTAATCCCATCTCATCCGCCAAGATGCCGTTGATGTGATTATTGTAGAGACCAGCAAGCCAATCCAATCCGTAGTGTTGATATTCACGCAGCGTGCCACGCAGAAGGTGTGGTACTCGCGTCTGGAGACCGAGTGCAGGCGAGTGGCTTATTTGCAATGCCTTATCGATGGCAGGCTCGAGTGAAGATACTGACTCGGGCTCGGATGGTTTGGTTGCGAAGGTTCCTGGTGAGGCCTCGCTAGAAAGTTCTCCAGTTGGTCGAGTTTCATGGACATGATCGATCTCCATGGCCTCGGGTTCATCAACATTGTGTTCGACAGCGGTAGGAGTAGCCTCTGCCAGCTCTAATTCGGTGGGCTCATCTTCCATTGGAGTATCAACAGCGGATGTTTCGGCAGTGGGAATTTCAACGATAGGCGTCTCTCCGCCAGTGGCAGGGGAGGCTTCAGAAGCATCAGCGGCCTGCAAAGGCGTGCCCTCTGCTGAAGTACCCTCACTGGCAGTTCGTCCAATTGGAACAAGAGAAACTTCATCCGGATCTTCGAAGTCAATGTCATCCTCGCCCTCTGATGTGGACTTGACCTCTGCATCGCCATGTTCGTGATCAATGCCTTCAGCTTCGTCACCCTGTTCACCATCCTTTGGCACGGATATATCCTTCTTGGAGAAGAAACCCATCAAGCCTCTGTCTTCGCCCTCGTCATCCGACCCATCCTCTTCTTCGCTTGACTCTTCCTCCTCTTCGTCACTATCGCCCATATCGTCGTCCATATCTGTGGATGCATCGCTATCGTCCATCAGAACAGAATCCACATCGTCCAGTTGATTATCATCGGGGGTAGCATGTGAATCGATATCATCAAGAGCAACTTCTGGGTCCATGGCTTCATCAGGGTTAGTTATGGCATCACTGCCAGAAACCACAGACATTCGGTCGGTATAATCTTCGGTCGGGAGGTTGGCATACTTCAGCCGGAGCTCTTCCTCAGTCAGTTTTGCATCGTCATCCACATTGGTCTCGTCGTCGGTCGCGGATTCAGAACCTGACATGTTGCTCTCGTCTTCTTCGTCTGAGCCCGATTCAGAGCCGGATTCAAGGTCATCATCGCTTGTCCCTTGCGCGTCGCTAGGAACTTCGCCGAGGATTTCGGCCCTGCGCTTCTCAAAAAGCATGGTAGACTTTGTGATAGCACGATCAAGAGCTTTCTGGTCTTCCACTTTCCGCTCCTCCTCCCAGCGAGCTAGACGGCTCCGATCGATGTCCGCACGGGTCAGGTCGAACATTTTCTGAAGATCTTTGGATAGCTGCTTGCGCTTCCCTCGCATTTCCTCCTGTTGTTCACGAAGAATATCCTCAGGATCCTTGTGACGTTTGCGATACGCGTCGGCGCACCATTGTGCGAATAGTTTGGCCGTTTGTCGGTGTCGCTTGTGTTCCTTATCGAGGAGCTTCTGGAAGTAGAGCGCGTGGGCTACTAAATGGTCTTGATGCGAGTATTGTGGAGGCGGTTCCTCTTGCTGGTCGGTGATATATGCAGAACAAACTTGAGAGCTCAGAGGTCCACCGGGCTCTGCGGCAGCCATGACCTCCTGCCGTTTGCGCGCTTCCGCAATAGCATCATCTTGCGACAGTATATTCGTGCTATCATCTTGGTACACCCATTCCCTGAATGATGTATGTTTCTTTTGTGGTATGTGGCCGGGGTGTCGGATGGGAAGGACAGGTCTCGTGATTTTGAGGCGCAATCGAGGAACTTTGAGTGAGCCTTGTTCAGGTCCCTCGTCATCCAGGTTGGAATTTTTAGTGTCCGCATTGGCCTCTGGTGATACATTTGCAAGGGAATGGCGATCGCGGAGTGTGCGGGAACCGGTGCCGTTGGTGTTGGGGGATGGGCGAGGGAGGGTAGCGGAACTGCGAGATCGCGCGCGTGAATGACTTGGTTTAGATACTGGTGTCTGTAAGATGCGCTGGGACTTGCTGGCCCCAGTTCGGGATGGGGGCGCTCTGGGCGATCCATTCGCCGTAGACTTTCCACCTAACTTCCCATTGACATCGGCGCGTGACTGCGTCACCGATAGCGGCGAGGATGTGGCCGGCTTAGTTCCATCCCGAGCAGACTTGCCAAGGTTCTTGTTCTGAGCCCCTCGTGTGTGCCTTTTATCCGACGCGGGATGCAGTTCGATGGGAACCGCGTTTGTCCGCGAAGACCTGCGCTTGCCTTCTGAAAGGAATGATGTCGGCCCCTCAAAGCCAGCATTCTTCCAAGGTGGGGATGGTGGTCGAGGAGTTGATCGTTGCGATGAGGACTCTGTTAGTCTTCGCTTCTTGGATGGTGGCTCGTCAGGTTGGGCAGTTTCAACATCTTTCGGTTCGGCAGGGAGAGAATCGCGGGGAGAATCCGATGGTTCTGCGTCAACAGATCCGTTTAGGGGAATCGAATTTGGCGCCGGTGATACGTCTTCATCTTGGGATGATGGGCCGTTGGGGCTGCCGTTTTGCATGACTTGTAGCCGCAGACGACAGGGGCCGTCAATGGCAGGTGACCCCAGTTATCCCAATAATGGCGCAATGAAAATAAAAAAATTTAGCATCAGCGAATAGGGCAAATTGAATAGAGGCACCACCAGAAGTTTGGCATGCTTATCGGCGTTGTGTGGGGATGAGGACGGAAAAACAACGGAGATGATGAGAATACGTGGAGAGTGGTTTTTTCGTCCGGGCGAGCGCTTTGAGTCGCGACCCGCGCGTGGTTGCCTGATCCCGTGACTTTAAGCCTGAGGCCACCATTCAAACCTCGTTCATCATCATCGATATTCAAACCCCCTCTACCCAATTGGCTGTCTTGCTTTACTTTGACACTCTTTTGTACCTTGTCTTTCAGCACAATCGTGAGTCCACCCTCTAGCTCCACTATACCTCTAGTTTGTTACCCGCAGTATTTTTGACGTCCAATTCCTTTCAGATGCTGGCTCAGCGGATCTTGGCCCGGCGCCTGCCCCAGGTTGCCTCTCGAGCAATTGCTCCTCGTGCAGCTTTCTCCCAGATGCCAGCCCTCCGCGCTGCTGAGATTGATGATCCTCTACAGGTATAGCATCTATATGGCATATATGTCACATTTCCGCTTGACGACGGTATCTAATTCCCGACACAGAACAACAACTACCCCAACCCTCCCGCCGTGAAGCGAGCCCACAGAGATCCCCATGGAGGCTGGTGGGATGCGCAAGAGAAGCGCAACTTCGGCGAGCCTGTGCACGAGGATAACGAAATTCTCGGTGTGTTCAGTCCCGAGCAATACACCCATGTCTCGGCTGGCAAGGGTTTCTTCCACCTTGGATGCTTCGTTGTGGCTTTCCTCGGTCTGGTTGGCGTTGTCAGCCTTAACTACCCTGACAAGCCTAGTGTCCCCAAGACCTATGCCGACGGTTTGGAGAAGGAACTGGGAGGTCCCAATGCTTTGCCGGTATGTATTACTTCTATATAAGGGGAGCCTTTAATAAGTGCCCTTACACAAGAAATGAGCTGACCATCCGTTTTAGGCTCGTAAGTCCGGTGAGGATAAGTGGTGATTGACATCTGGTTTCTTTTTGTTGTTGTGTAAATACCAGTACGATTTTTTATCTTCGGCGTCCTTTGGCTGGTCGATTCACCGACAGCCCCGTGTTTCATCAAAGAAAAACCCGATTGCATGCTCGGAATGAATTTGGATTAAAAACTACCATTGTCTTTGTAGGTTTTGTTACATTTTCCAATGTGATGTGCCGCATCTTTACATACACGTGTGTATGTATGGAAAGTCAACTTCTTTGATGCATAGTAAAACCCTTCCACCTTCAAGGTTGAAATGGACAAAGGGCACCTTGTCACAGGTCTGTCTCGGTCTTTGGATATATTCTGTCAACGATATACTACATTCATGGGGTCAACAAATAGCTGCCCAACCCTTGCAGCTTTTGTCAATCGGACGATCACCTCGGTAGTGTGTTTATCTCCTATGAATACAGGGAGAAACAAGGATCAGATCTCCTTTAGACAAACAATATGAAATCCTCCTTTAAAAATACCAGTTGTAGAAGTAAATCGGGTAAATGGGATGTACATCTATCTACATACATAATTACAACACTACAGATGTACATATATAAATAACATTGTTTTGAATGGGCGCCTACGTCAGTTGGTTCGCTATCTTTTTTTGTTTCACCCTCCCCCCCCTCTCCCTTCCCTACAACAATTCGTCCCTCAAGCTTTGTGACAGGCTTTTTCTATTTACTTTGGATCGAAAGAATCATAATTTTTGAACAGGCATTCTATTTCCTCCGTTGTGGGTGGTGGTCTGCAACTCCCTTAATGGTCCCGCATTCCGCTATCTTTTGACACGATTTGAATTCAACACACCCATGTCGACGGCATCTACTCAGTCCCGAGGAGTAAACCGACGGATTAACAGTATTCAGAATGAAGGCCGCCATTCGCGCAACGCCTCCGCATCGCGGCGCCGTCCTCTGAGTGCCAACGTGGCATACAGCCATGCCCTCCGAGTCGCCTATCTTGCCTATCTCCTTAACCCTCGCTCTCGTCGCATCCAAAATGCCCCCGTCGCGCCGGCGCGACCAAAACGGTCATCTACCTCGATCCATGATTTGATGAGCGACTTCTCGTTAGTCAGGGACTCCAAAAGCACAAGGGTTCCCCATGGATTCGTCTCCGAGCTGGAGAAGCGGTTGACCGCCGTGTTGATGGGAAAGGAGAAGAGGAAGGAATATCAAGACCATCTGGTGGTGCGAACATTCGCTGTCTTCCTCAATGTGTTGAAAGAGGACTCTTTCCGCAAGCGCATGGAGAAAGACCGGCGAGCTGAAGACTTACTCCTGATTTTCTACTCCAATGCGATCAAAGAGCTAGGAAAGGGCAAGGAACATGACGATGATAGCTGGAAACTCATGGTGGATCGACACGTTGCACTATTTGTCCGACTCCTGGCACTTACACTGAAAGACCACGACTGGTCTAAGGACCGCCCCGAGTTGGCTAATCGATTAACGGTATTGGAAAACAAACTTCTCTTGCAAGATAAAGACCTTATGGAAACGAATGGACCTGCGTCTGCGACGGAATTCCCTGCTTCATTGAGCTATAAAGTTAAGGACATGCCCCTGGTGCAACATGTGGCCAAAGTATTTGGCATGACAAACTCCGAAGCGCAATCCGAGATCGATAAGCAAAAGTCCGTCTGGACCGAGCAGGCTGCTTTGAAGGATCTGAAAACATACCAAGCACACCTGAGTCTTCAGACCCACAAGACACTGTCAAGGGCCGACTTTGAGTCTGACGAGGGGTACGAGGCTTGGAAAAAGAGCGAGAGTCCTGACCTCTCCCAAATGATACTCGCCATCATACAATCAAATCCTGAGCTCGCCAAAAGCACCCCGGGATCTCTTCCTCAATTCAACCCGAATGAGAACCCCGACTTGTCGAGAACAATCTCCGGCCGGACTGATAGGACTTCTTATGCCAGTGACCAATCTGTTGACCTTAGTGGTCTTTCTCTAGGAGACTCGGATGAATCTGATACCTACACCTTCATACCGTCTGACCCCAGGTCTGTGTACCGATACATTCTGTCCCAAACCTTGAGCCATGATCTGCGAGACCGAGAAATTGAAGCTACACAGGCGACGTCTGATGTCCCTTCAACCATGCTGTTATCGAAACAGTCTTCTGAATTGCTAAATGAAATTTGTCTCCGCTGGCGGATTCCCACCTTCTCCCGGGTCGTGCTTTTCCTTGAGGTGGCACAGACTAAATTTGTTGACAATGAAATTGATCTTGATACTGTCGGCTCAGCATTTACTTTTGTGAAGGAAATGCCTCAAGGCGAGAACCGCAAGCGCAGTAGCTTTGTGGCATCTTCGGTGTTTGATCGACAACGATGGACTGTTCAAGATCTTCAAACAATGCAAATGCTTTTGTCCAAACTTCATGAAGCTTTGTTGCGAGAGCTGTACGAGGCCATGATGGATTGTTTTGAGGCCAAGCCACGGCCCCTTGGACCAGTCATGTACATTCTCGAATCCCACGTTCGGGCAGATCCAAACTATATCGAAGACCCCGAGGACGTCGATCGATTCAGCACATATGTGCAAGAAGGACTCGCTCAAAAAGCGACAACCAAGTATCAAACACTTCTTGGCCAGTTAATCCCAGTTGACTCGGAGTCTTGGGAGGCCGATCATGTCATTCAGCTCGGAGATGCGATCTCAAAGCTTGCACTGAAAATCCAGAAACGATACCGGAATAATCCAGAAATTATGGGTGTAAACCCGTACACCACGTTGTGTTCCAATGTACTTCCCTTGTTTGCTGAGGATGCACATGAGATGGTGATAAGGATCCTAGAACAAGCCAAGGTTCGGGGCGAGGAGATTCCTATTGAAGATGGCTTCGATCTATATAAGAAGCTTGCTACTGTCAGACGTTTGTTCCATAATACCCACGAAGATGCTCAATTCCCGTTCCACGTGGAGAGTTTACTCCAAGAATTCGTCTGGCGTTGGCTTCGTCTGACTGACCGCAAGGTCATGGAATGGGTCAGCCAAGCTACTAGACAGGATGCGTTCTCCGTTCGTGCCGACGACGTGGACCTTGCACCTGAAGATGATCGACACAGTGTGTCGGTGATTGATATATTCCGATCCTTCAACCAGGTAGTTGAAAACCTGGCGGGACTTGAATGGGACGACGATTTCCAGTACGCGAAATTCATGACGCACCTCTCTAACTCAATCGGTAAAGGAGTGGCGACATACTGTGACTCTTTGGAGAAGATGTTTGCCCGAGAGATGGATCGTCTCACTCCCGAACAAGAGGCGGCATTGAATCAAACCACGCAGGAAAAATGGATGCAATTCGCCAAGGATACCTGGACGAATAAGGACAAGATCGAGCCCTTCCAGTTCTCATCCGAAGTATGTATGACCGTTCCACCTGTCAATGACCACATCTAATATTTCTGCAGTCCTTGGTGAAATTGAACAATATCGAGTACGCCCTCGTCCAACTTGACAAGCTTGAGAACGACATCAATGTCGACGGGTGCGCCGAGGTTATAGCGAGAAACACTCCCCCGCAGCTCAAGAAAGTCCGCAAGTCTACTACTTATGTTTTCACAATCAAGATCGTCGAGGCAGAAGACTTGAAAGCATGCGACATTGGTGGTGGCAGCGATCCGTACGTTGTTTTAACGGACGAATATCAAAAGCGTATTGCCAAAACCCGCACTATTTACAATAATCTTAATCCTCGGTGGGAAGATGCAGTGGATCTCACAACCCAAGGTCCTTTGAATATCATCGCTACTATCTGGGATTGGGATGCAGTGGGCGATCATGACTACGTTGGCCGTACGTCGATTAAATTGGATCCAGTTCACTTCAGCGATTTCTTGCCTAGGGAATATTGGCTAGACCTGGATACCCAAGGCCGGCTTTTGCTCCGAGTTAGCATGGAAGGCGAGCGGGATGACATCCAGTTCTACTTCGGTAAGGCTTTCCGTACACTCAAGCGAACCGAGAGGGACATGACTCGCAAGATCACAGAGAAACTTTCAGCATACATCAATCATTGTTTGTCTCGTCGAACATTGAAATCTCTGCTCTCTCGGGGCATCAGTATGTCCACCGTGTCGAGTTTCTTGAATCGCAACCGAGCCCCGGCAGCTCCCTCTGGTCCCACCTCGGCCGATGTCGAGAATGCACTCACACCTCTGTTCAACTACTTCAACGACAACTTTGCCATCATGAACAAGACACTCACCCCAGAAGCCATGAAGATGGTGATGGCTCGTCTATGGAAGGAAGTTCTCGCTACCATCGAGAGCCTGCTCGTCCCACCCCTGTCCGACAAGCCCTCCCACCAAAAGCCTCTCACCATCCAAGAAGTGGACATCGTATCACGCTGGCTCGTGCTACTCCTCAACTTCTTCCACGCGGTTGACGACGAAACCGGCGAAGCCAACGGCGTTCCAATCGACATCCTGAAATCACCTAAATACCATGAAATCCAGTCTCTGAATTTCTTCTACTTCGAACCAACAGAGAACCTCATCCGTACCTCAGAGCGCATGGCCTCCGCAACCGTCAACCGCCAACAAGCAGCCCGCAACCGCACTTCCGCGCCCACCCTCGGCGCCACAGGTCCCGGCAGTCTCGGTCTTCCTGCTGCTCGTCGCGCCAAGAGTATCATGCTCTCCCGCAACTTGGGCACCATGAAAAAAGCCAAGGAAGAAAAGCGACGAGAAGCACAGGCCGATCCGAACGATGATATGATCTTGCGCATTCTCCGTATGCGTCCTGAAGCGGCTGGTTACCTGCGCGATCGCAGCAGACAGAAGGAAAGACTTGCTGCGGCCGCTGCGGCCGATGCTATTGTGAAACAGAGTTTGATGGCCGGTGCAGGAAGCCGCATGAGCGGTATGATCCCTCGTGTCCGGTGAACCGATATAACTGTCTAAGCCATTGTGACTTTTTTTCATTTCTATACAACCATTGATGTTTTCGTTCTATCTTGCATTTTGTCTCACGCGTGAACTTGACCTTATGATTCCCAATTTGGCATCTATTTGTATTGCATGCGGAACTGGAAATACTCTTAATCAAGGACGAAACCCACTTGTACGTAACATGAACTCGTATGGATTTTATTTTTTATTTATTCTGTATACTTCCTGATTTGTAGATTTGATTGTGTATATCATCACAATCAAATTTACTCAAGAGCAATACACTCAATCTCAACAGGCACACCCTTAGGCAGCTGGTGAACAGCAACACAGCTACGAGCAGGCTTGTGAACGAAGAACTTCTCGTAGGTGGCGTTCATTTCAGCGAAGTTGGCCATATCAGTGAGGAAGACCTAGAATCAACATTAGCCATTCAGTTCTCTAGATCTCAAATCATCGTGATCTTTCGCAGGTCACGACTTACGTTAACCTTGACGATCTTCGACACGCTGGAGCCAGCGGCGGTCAGAATAGCCTCAATGTTGTTGCAGCAGATCTGGGTCTTCTCGCCGATGGTGCCCTCGATCAGGGTGGCGGAGGCATCAGCGGGGATCTGGCCGGAGACGAAGATCTGACCATTGGCACGGATGGCCTGGGACTGTGGATTGTTAGTCTTCCTTTACATGTATGTGTTTCGTGTATTTGGGTGCGGGGCATCTCTGGGAGATGAGGTGGGGACCCTGGAGGGGGCGAGGGACGTACGTAAGGGCCGGCAGCTATTAGAGCAAGAGGTTAGCAATGATCTATGATATGTAATGGTTGATTGTGATTGAGATTGAGAAGGTAGTGTTTGGAAAGGGAATTGGGTGGAAATTGAGTAGTGTATAGGTAGACAATAGCTGGACTTACGAGGGCAAGCATCCTTAGCGGAGATGATGGACATGTTGGCAGACATTATGGGGAATTGAGGTCTAAGAAGAGGACGGGTAGGAATAGCAAGAGTTCGAGAAAGAGACAAGAGACGAGAAGTAGTTCGCAACATCGGGGAAGAAGAAGAAGATATAAGGGTCGCGATAATGAAGTGCCCCGCTCTGCAAGTTTCCCTCGGAGAGCGTCGATGCTCCCCGATGAAGTAGTAATTTTACTTTATGACAACAGACCTACAGTACCTACTCCGTACATATGTAGCTAATGATGTTGATAGTACTCGTGTATTTGTATTTATTCAAAACTTTGTTGATGGTAGTATTAATTGCTTATCCAATTGTGCTAAATTTCAAGTCGTGTCGTCGTAATCATTAAGCGCCTTCCAGGAACATATTATTATACAAAGATTCCTCAAGAACCTGTATTCCCCATGTTCAGGTTTCCCAAATTCCCGATCTGCTGCATCAAGCTGGCTACTTGCTCGGGGGAGTATCCGAAGAATACAGGTCCATTGAAGGTGACGGTGGAAGGATTAGAGAATGTCGAAGAGACACCGGGTTTGGTGTTTGGATCCTCGCTCCCAGCAGTCGGGGCAATTGGAGCATCCTTGGCAGTTTGATCCCGAGACCCCTCTTTAGGCCAATCACTTGGAATTTCGGACTCTGGCTTCGGAGCTGCCTTTTTGTCATGACCGAACGGACAACCGGGTTTCTCTGGTGTGGTCTCTGGTGTGATCTTCGGCGCAGCCTTTTCCTCCTTGGGCCAATCCTTCGGCCAGTTCCCGCTCCATTGTGTTGTGGGCTCGGGCTTGAGAGCTTGTGCCTTTGGTTTATCGTGGCCGAAAGGACAACCGCCGGTGGGTTTTGCGGGAGCGGCATTGGGTTTCGGTTTGTCGGTTGGATGGTCAGGGGATATGGGACCAGACGCCGATCTGGAGAACGGGGCTGATGCGGGAGGTAGGTCTGTGACAGGGACTGAGATGCCCCAAGGCCGGCTCGGGGATTCGCCCACGCGGACCTCGCGAAGGGGACGGTCAAAGTGACTCTGGCGGTTATCGTCTTCGTTCAGAATGTCATCCTTGTTCTCAACGATAGGCGTGGTCGGGTCGACATTTTCAGCCCATTTCTCAACACCGACACGCTGGGTAGACACTGAGTTTGATGACTTGCCTTCACCATTTTGGCAGTCCGGTAGGAAGGCTTGGTGCTTGACACCCAGGCCGGCGATCATGCTAGTCAAGCCGCCGTATTTCGCGTCGAGGTGTCGCATATTTTGAGGATTCTTCTGGTAGCGATTGACGCAGATGGCATGACTCCGGGGGATCTCGTGTTTGTGTCGTTCGACGTATTCGGCGATTTCTTCCGGAGAGTGTTGATCCAGGAATCGTATCGGGCATCTCGAGACGGGGCATGCTCCTTTGGAGGATGGGGCGGATGGCGTGTGGCTGGAGCGTCGTTCGTCCAACTCGGCCTTGATGGGATCCAGATGTTCATGACCGCAGGCGTCTTCGATCTGGACCTTTGGGGCAGAGTTTTTCCCACTTGGGACCTCACTTCCATTTTGGCTTCGCATTTTATTCGGTTTGGAGAATGGACAATGTAGACTTCCCTGGGTGCCATTCGTAGTGAAGTCCTTCTCCAGCGTAACTGCTGGAACCGGTGCTTGCGCGAGGATGCACGAGGAGGATATTTGGGAAAGACCATCCTGAGAACGGAGTAAAGACTTACAGCCTTTCACCCCGTCCTTGATGGCCGAGAAAGTATTTTCGTCTACATTTTGATGTGCAACGAGGGTTTTGATTACATCCATGGAATTCAGCGGTTGTTCATCAATTTGAGGTTTGCTGTGTACGAGGCCCTGGCGATATTCCTCCTGCTGCGCGAGCAGTTGAGATTGAATTTCCAGTGCACGAGGTCTATCTTGGGGAGGCAAAGTTTCTATCACGTCTTTGTACTGCAAGATGTTTAGTTAGCAACGATCATCTTGTAAATTGCATATAAATCGCAAGGCAGTCAAAGGTCTCATTCAGATAATACATGTTAATCCGTCATTGCCACAATGTGGCTCCTGATCTAGAGCTTTTCGTCGTCATGCGAGACCCAGATGCGGAAGCAAACAAAAAAAAGAAAAACAAGGAATGTTCTTACCTCCTTGAAGACAGTATCCATGTGCTGAAACAGCTCATTTTGTCTGTGAGTCAGCCGGAACACGGTTAGTAGTAAGGCATCGAAGGCTTTGCCCACAGCCTCGAGCTGATCATTGTGCAGATCCGGCTGCATCTCGGCAATCGCGGCAGGTGACATAAAGTTATTACAAGATATCAGAAAACATTCATCTGAGGAAGAGGCCTACAGAGAGGCACAAACTTCATAAACTTGACAGGTTGAGAAAAGAAAAAACAGGTCGCTTTATACGGAACAGCGGATCATCGGAAAAAACGGAAAAACTGTGAAGCGAGGTGGCCTGTGCTGGATCATGTGAGAGACTAGTCTGTTTTGGGTTTATTGGGCCGAGAACGTGTTATGCATTACCTAGATCTACCTTTTTTATTATTGAACTATGTACCTATATGCAGGTACATGCATGTATTGTGGTAATATAGCAAGGGATTCTCGGAAGATATGATAATATGTGGGCACATCTTCTATGAGCGTAACTTTCAATTTGACACAACTGTTTCCTGTCTTTCCTGCTCACCTACGAAGAACAGGGCGTTCGATTCGTCACTTGCACCCACATGTTTGAGATCGCGAAAAGCCCAAGGTAGTTCTGCACATCCCAGGGATGCGTCGGGTTGATAAACGCCAAGTCGAAGTTGCGCAAGAGCTGTATGTGGTGAGAAACAAGACGATATTAGACATGCTATGTTTTTTTCCTCCTACTCACCTCAAATACCAACTTTCCAATCTCAATTTGAGCAACAACCTTGCCTAAACATTGGAATTTTCCGTGACCAAACATAAGGTCGCTGGTCCGAACCATTTCAGCCAGCATGGCACGATCCGATGTGAGCCAGCGCTCGGGTCGGAACGCGTCTGCATCCTTACCATAAACTTTCTCGCTCCGGTGCATACCATACGCCGAGTACCCGATACTGGCGCCACCTGGTAGGAATACGCTCTCACCGTCGACGACAAGAGTGTCGCCACCTGCCGGGACATCGCGCGAGAAGATGTTTGCAACGGGGGGACAGACCCGTAGACCTTCTCGGATTACAGCCTGAAGATACGGGAGCTGCTTAGCCTGCGCGGCAGTAATCAGGCCTTCGCCGGCACTTGAAACCTCGCCACGGCGCACGGCCTCGTCGATCTCGCGTTGCAGCTTGAGGTAGACGCGTGGATTCGTCAGGATGTGCAGAAGGATACCACGAATAGCAGCCGAGGTAGTGTCAGAGCCTGCAAGGATCTGTTCTAGGGCCTCGGTGCGCAGCTCATCATCATGCAAGCCATGACGTATGAAAGAGGCCAGCATATCGGATCGTTCGTCGGTGGAGCTCGCAGCGCGCTCGTCGACAAGATGGAAGCAGGCGTTCATCATCCTACCGAAGCCGTTGTTGTCTTTCGGGGAGGGTGCAATAAACCTACCGACAAACGGCGCCTGAGCGAGCCAGCTGAAGCCCAAGGCGAGAGCGGTATTGGCCATTTCAAGTCCCTCCTCGGTCGATTGGAGATAGTTTTCCACGTCATGGTCACTTTGTAGCATACCGAATGCCTTGCCGAGACCAACGCTGCTGATTACGTCGAGGGTAAAATACTGAACCTTCTTTGATAGGTCCATTGGTACGACTTGATCTGAGGAGACATATTTGGACCGGACGAGAGTCAGCAACTCTTGAACTCGCTCATCTATAGTACCCTCGAGGTTGGGATTCTCCCGCCCGGAATACTTTATGAAAGATCACTGGTTCAGACGTTGCCATGAATGAATGGAAAGGAAGTCGGAGAGAAAGAAAAAACGGCTGTCATACCCCTGGAGCCATCTGCTTCCTCCGTTGCTCGTGTTTTGCATTGTCCGTCTGACTAAAGACATTATCTTTCCGATACTCGATCCGCGTGGCGTTGTAGTACCAATCGGAGCGTTTATAGCCAGGCTTGTTGTTTACATGCATCCATACATCGGGGGAGGACGTAATGAGCACACCGGGAGCTACACGGGCGATAGGACCTAAGTCGAGCCGAGACCGTTAGCTGTAGCTACACCTTCGTAGAGGTTCAAGGCACAAAGCACTCTCAGTGCCTGCTAAGATGCGCACCATGTTTATTGTTGACTTCTGCATACCACTCGTGGCAATTTCCCCGAAGTATCGCTATGCTATGAGGCCAGTTTGAGATGCCAGTCCATGAAGGACCTCGAAATTTCCTCAATTTTGCATAAACTGTGGTTATCCTGAAGATATAGAGGGCCAGCAGACCACAGATGAGTGTCACACCCTGTCCGTATAAGGTATCTACGCCCATGGTGAAAGAAACAAGATTTGATCGATGAAGAACCAGATTAGAAGTTCCCAAGGCCCTCACTTCTCTGGATATTTTATCTTGGGGGAGTGCGGGGTGCTACGTAATATCTTACTTCCATAATACTATTGGACGTGAGACACGCATGGGGGAGTGGGGAGAGCCTGGTTGAGTTGCATATGTTGACAATTGGTATTGTTTGCCTGTCAGACTGACGCCCTAAAGTCCCTGGGAATTCCCAGGGCTAAGTGGAAGCAAAAAAAAAGAGCTCGTATTTGTTCAATACGCTGCAGTCCCGTCACATCCACGATGTTTTGAGGACACCAATCATCCCTATAACTATGTCACTTAATATGAGGTAGGATTTTGAGGAGGCTCACATTGCATATAATATTCCCTGTGTGACTTAAAGGGCGAAATGTAGGATTAAATCGAAGATTTATATTTTGTACAATCCCGAGAGAGATAAAATGATCCAATTAGTACCCCCCGTCCTTCGGTCCATTATTCCAGCCAATCAAAGCTGAATTGAAGAATGGTCAAGTCGAAGTAGAGAAGAAGTGTATGCGCAAGAGATGCCTCGAGGTCTAAGTTTGGCCCGGAGTTATTTTACATACGTATGTTCCCAGGTGGCCAATCCGTCCAAAATGGTACTTGAAAGATTCCGGAAAAGTGGCGAGATTCCAGTATCCCGCTTTCCGGCCAGAGTAGAATTTATGTGCGTCATTTTCGGCATTAGTTTCGTGGCGATCTTCAAGTCAAGTTACATGCTATCAGGTTCCAAGCAAGATTAAGAAATTTATTCTATATAGTATACAGCAGTACATTGTTCAGTACATACGACCATAGGGTGTGGAAAACAGGGCTTCCCGTCCGCTCAGCCGTACTTAAGCCACACGCCGGTGAGTTAGTAGTTGGGTGGGTGACCACCAGCGAATCCTCACTGTTGTATGTTTTTTTTCAAGTGAATTTACGTTTTGTTTGCTATCGTGAAAATATACACTATGTATAGAACTAACTAGCTGCGAAGGATCATCAGAACTCCGCAGTACGGCATACGAGCTTCGTTAATGGCCTAGCGGATGGCTTTACTTAGCGCAATATTCAGGATCTAGAGAGCATTCCCAGATTGTATAAATGTAACGCCTCCTGCTTGCCCACGTCTAGCACCGTATATGAAATATTCTCACTGGACATAAGCTTCAGACAGCTAGTGAGGCCGTTTCGGCGCTTCTGTGTGCCGTTATGGGACCCGCTAGCTTGGGAATTAAGTAGCAGTAGCAGAGGATTCGCATCCACCAGATTGGATATAGAGCATGAGGCTGGGGGAAAGAAGAGGGGGGAAGAGGAAAGTGGTGACTTGCTAAAACGGGAAGTATATAAACTAGTGGGTCCACCTGAACAGTAAGTAGAATCTTTTACGGAGCTATACAAATCAGTACCATATGGATAGATGATATTTCTAGAGGTGATATCCCACATAGGTAGGACGTATGACTATACTCGATAACGCTAGCAGTATTATGTGCCTAGGTGTACTTAATCTATTGGAAATTTCTCTCTCACTTTATTTCTTACTTATCCTTCCACTTACCTCCCGATGTCTCACTTACTGCTTACTTCATCTCTTAGTTAGCTCTCACTTTATTTTCATTTCACCATCTAGATTTTCATATGGTGTCACTGGGATCTACGTTATCTGACTGGAAGCCTTCTACTTCAAACACACCTAACAGACCATGCACAACCATCTCTATTCCGGACATAGTTTCGAGGGTTGTTTCTGACCCTAGAACGAAATCGGTGGATAAAAATCCTGCATGCAGAGTTGGCCGTAGAAGAAATACTAGCGGAGCTAGCAGAGCTACATGTAAAAGGCAGGTAGGCTTGTAGAGTTGAGTGGAAATTCGCTCATCAGACGCTCAGACTAAGTGATCAACATGCCACAATAAGTGACTTCAATTAACCAGGTGGGTGTAGATGTCATCGTCTGGAGGAAATTGGGCGCGGAAGATTTAGCCACCACATAGCTAGTCCAAGGCATTTACATTACCCAGCCGGATGAGGTGGGCGCATAAGAATCGCTAGCATAATTGCTTGAAGGCCAGACAAAGCGAGAGAGACCTTTTGGTGGGCTGACTATGGAGTTACAATGCATGGGTAATGGCAAGGCTAATAGGTCTTTTAGCAATCACACTTCCGAAACAGCTTTCGTGCGAGGGACACTGTTTGCGCAGACACCAACAACCGCCCCCTTTCCCCCGGTGGTTATAACTTCCGACCACAATACCTAAATCCGGAAGCCGCTCCCCCTTCCAGCCAGCTCACATAATGCAACCGAACCCATTACAGACGCTACATTGGCGATTCTAGCCCTGCGGCCGAGATCGGAGATGGTGGCCTATACTCTCCTTGAGATGGTCGGTGTACCTGTCACATCCGGGATTCTTAGATCATGGTCGAATCAATCAGGCGATTGATTCAAGCATTGGCCTCTTACTGTTCTCTTTCTATCTGTTCCCGGTCGTATCTCTTTCTGTTGCGGGTAATGTGATTCAATGGTTGAGGTAATGTTTTGGGGTTGATCAAGTGGATTACCATGAGCAAATATATATCACACGCATAACGGTGAGACTTACGCCACAACCATTTGTTTGACATTGAAATAGAAACCAGGGTGACTAGTAAAAAGAAAGCACCTTCAAGACCACTCATTAAAACTGATGTATCAAGCTTCGACTATAACTAAACTCGATATACAGGCGACGGGTAATATTTTTGGTTTATAAAGCATTATTGGCTGAACTTTTCTAACAGCCCAGGCCGGGCTAGCTCAATCGGTAGAGCGTAAGACTCTTAATCTTAAGGCTGCGGGTTCGACCCCCGCGTTCGGCTCTTCCTAAAAACCAACAGGTCTTTAAGATTACTTTTTTTTTGCTGTTTATTTTTGCTCAAGCAATTGATAATATCATAGGTTCTACAGCGAAACTATCATGGAAAACAAGTTGTGAGCTGTATTGTTTTTTCTGCTGTGTTTGTTCTTTTCCAAACGAGGGGTAGGATTACGGACCACTCTCTCGGTATCTGCACAACAGACATCCTGGTCTGCAGTAAGTACCCTGAACGTTTCAATAAAGCCACTCTAATGAGTTTCAGATCACGGAGTGGGATAAGATATCCCATTGGTCCGGCCTCCAGTGCCCAGTGTGACTATTGGCTGTACGTGTCAAGGGTATATATGTGGTCTGACCCAGCATATCGAATATTCCCGGTCTGGATGCAGTGAGTCATTTATGTTACACCAGTACCTCACATACCGAGAAATCAAAGCTTGGAAAGATCCAGACTTTCTTACACAAAGGAAGGTGAACGAGTCGGATGGAGTTGATGACCCTGATTCGTGTACCCTGAGAGGACTGAGCGCTAATCACTTCGCAGATCATGACGAACCCGCAGCGGGTCAGATACACAGTTTACTAGTTTGATATACTACGATTATTCCGTAACTAGATACTTAGATACTTAAGTCAGATACTAGGTGTTCTAGATTATGCATTGCGTGATACGCCTGTAATTTATAGTAACGCCATGAATGTGACCGTAGGATACAGTATACTTATCATGAATTGTGTAGATTTATATATAGTACTTTATAGAATATCAATATGAATATGATCAGAGATATCATTCTATAAATACCCACCTACATAGCATACATATACATATCAAGGTCCAGATAAGCATGAAATAAAGTAAAATAAAGATCTAGACCTATATTACCCCCGGGGGCCATTACCGTAAAATTGTAGTAGGTAAATATAGAGGGGCAAAATCACTATCTTATCGAAAACCCTAGCGTAATTTTCAACTTTCAATTTTCCCCTCGACGGGTTTTTTTTTTTTTTTTGTCTTTTTTAGTTTTCTACTTCTTCTACCCATTTCCCCTCTTCTCTCCCTCCTTCTCTCTCATCATGTCCTCCACCCTTCCAGATGCCTCCCCAGTTGCCGAAAAGGCCGGACAGCCCGGAAATCACGATGCCGCCAGCACCGCCGAACTCGCCAGTCTTAAGGTAAAGCTGCGCGGTGCCCTGCGCCAATTCCCGGACTTCCCCTCTCCGGGAATTTTGTTCGAGGATATTATGCCCATCTTCGCCGATCACACTCTGCATGAGGCCCTCATTCGCTCCCTGGAGCTGCACATTCTCGCCAACCACGGTGGCCAGAAGCCCGATGTCATTGTCGGCCTTGAGGCTCGTGGCTTCCTGATGGGTCCCAGCCTGGCCCTGCGTCTCGGTGCCAGCTTCGTTCCCGTGCGCAAGCAGGGCAAGCTTCCCGGTCCTTGCGAGACCGTTGGCTACGAGAAGGAGTACGGCCAGGACTTCTTCCAGATGCAGGCTGACTCCATCAAGCCCGGCCAGAAGGTCCTTATCATTGACGACATTATCGCTACTGGTATGTGACGAGCATTGATATCCAACACACATATACAAGAACAAGTACTGATTTCGATAGGTGGCTCTGCCTACGCTGGTGCTGAGCTCATCCAGAAGATGGGCGGCGAACTTATGGGCTTCATCTTCCTCCTCGAGCTTGAGTTCCTCCACGGCCGCGACAAGCTCCCCGCCCCCGTCTACACTCTCCTTTCCGGCCAGGCCTAATTTATACCACTGCCCAAAAAAACCCCCCCACCTCTTTCTGCGATCACAACCGGTAATAATGACCAAAAGCCCGACCCCGATCCTGCGGTGCGCATCTCGGACCCAATCGAACCTACTCGACTCGAGATTCAACGGAGCATGCTTGGAGCCTTGTTTCGCTGGTCGACGGCACCCGCCTCAGTTGGCTGGACCAAAGCTGCCCAGATTATCATCCTATATAGAATAGCTTCTTCAAATACAACTGATACGTGAATAGAACAATGACTTACACGTAGTTCTTCAAACTTTTACCAGTCTAATCTGTCTACCCGAGGTATACGTATGTATGCAACAGCTATTCCTCAGGGATGAATTTCCTTATAACCTCGTCTACCCAGCTTTGCGGCATCCCCAGCTCCACAGACTCCCGAATCCCCCGATTCATCCGCGCAATATACTCAAACTTGGGCTTAGACACCGTAACGCAGTTCTCATCAACATAAACCAAAACTTTCACTTCCCCATGCTCCCCATCATCCAACCACTTCACCACCTCCGCCTCAACAAACCACTTATTATAGCTCCCATCCCCCTGCTCCCTCGGCCGAACATCAACATCAACAAACCGCCCATCCGCATCCCCGGCATGCGTATCAATCCCCTCATACCCATCCAGAATTCTCTCATCCGCAATAACCATCTCATAAAGAACCCCATAAACCGCATCTTCAACCCCCGAAACCGGGATCTGTGGCGCAGCATCATCCTGACCGGGAACCCGCAGTCCAGCCGGCGGCAGGACATTCGCATATCCCGCTTCGCAGATTAGCCAGCGCCAGTGGGAGAGTTTGGCTATTGCAAGGGGTTTGCTGGATGAAGGGTCTGTAATGCAGCGCATGGCCATCTGCGCTGGGGAGAGGTTCGAGCCATAGGCGAAGTAGAGGTATTTTGGTCTTGTAGTTGGGGTGGTTGTTGGTGCGGGGATTGGGGAAGTTGCGGTGTGTCTTTCTGTTTCTGCTTCGTAGCTGGCTGGGGCTGGGCCTGTAGATGGGGTTAAGGAGATGTTTGGCATTGTTGGATTGAGGGTTGTTGTTATTGGATATTGGAGATTTTATATTGGCGATGGAGAAGGAAGAGGAAGAAGAGGAGGTGGAGGAGTATAAATAGTGGGATGCGAACTAGAGTGCGGAGTATAATAGGCTCGAGCTCTTTGCGTTCCTGGAATGAGTAATATTTCGAAATGCACTCTACTATGCTATACTATACTGATCCTATACTATACCATAGGAATATAGGAATATAGAAATACATTCCTCTAATATCTTAAATTTCAATCTTTGATAATAAGATACTACCGTTAAATTGTACACAAAAACAAGAAACAAAAACCAACAACAACAACGCACGTCATCGATGTAGGAGATTGCATATCAAATAAGAGTCACTTTAGTAATGTTGGAATACTATGACTGAGTTCGGCTGACCTCCGAAACCCTAAAGAGAGGCGGCTTGACTTGATGACTTCTCTCATCTGCCCCTTCATTTCCACCTTCATTTTTAACTATTTTGATCACTGGCAAAATGATCATAAAAGGGCGCAAACAAAAGCAAAAGATCCTTCAAACTTATGATCTCCCTAAGATACTCAAGTTCCCAGCAGAGATACTTGACTTCATCTTCGACAATCTCACAGCGGTAGACCAACTTTGTTTCGCATTAACCAGCAAGCGTCTATACGCCCATTTAACCTCCAAAAATAGGCACCAGTCTCTCCCTAAATTCCCCAGGAAGGGCCGTCGCCCCTGGCTGATTGTAAAGGCCAAGGTTGAAGAACAAGACAGGACGAAGCTCCTCCGCCGCCTAGAAGATAAGCGTTGGAAACTATGTCTTGAATGCTCTAAGCTACATCCAAATTCGGCCTGGAAACGCCCAAAAAAGAGAAAGCAGGATTGTGCTCATTGCGCTAAGCCCCTGGTGAATCGATGTATGCCATACGAAAGCCTCGTTGATTTGTGCCCTTGTACGAGCATCGCATTGAGCCACCGAGAACACGTACTCGATATGATCCAGAACTACAAAAGCGCCACGAGCACTGACAGATATGCGAAGCGATTACCCGGATTCATTTACAAAAGGCCCACACAGTGTTTAAACCATAAATGTAAATTCACCAGGCACGGTACGACCGTGATAACTCAAATCGAGCTCTATAATCTCAACAAAAACACTGTCCGGGACAAAGATTCGCTTCGAGTGTCCAATTTTTACGTGGTTGACTTTACAGAGAGTGAAGTTGCGATGAGACGTTGCCCAAACAAGGATGCCATTAAATGGCTTGAAGAATTCTTTGGCGAGTCTCATTCGTTGAATGGCTTCATGGACTGGACCAAGTGGTACAATAGATGGAGGTGGGTTGAAGTGACCGAGAAAAACCTCCATTCCGTCAAAATCAGGGTGGTCAGGAATCTGGGGTCTTGTAGATGGGGGTCTTCTAAACAGCCGCCTCATATAAGGCCAATATTAGAGATATTGTAATGGCCGTAAAATGGCTGTTCTCAGTTCGTACTGGTCAGAGGTTTCAATCACCACCACCCTTGCTTTTCCTGACGGCGTTAAAAATAATCAATTATCGAGATATTTGTTATCAACATCGTTTTTTTTCTCCTTTTTAAGTCGAAGTCAGATCTTCTCATCAAATGTTATACAAAATGAAGCAAGAGACAGAGCGTGTGATCGATGTAGGGAATTGCTCTTTGAATATGAGCTACTTTGATGTCAATTTTCTCAGATGCGTTTCTATCTGTAGAGCTCATCATAAGTTGCTCGTACTATAGACCTGGACTTTGCCATGATGTCAGTGCTAAAGAGCATAGGGTCTGATTGATTATGGGAAACCTCCGACGCCCTAGGTAGGAGCGGCTCAGAGCCCGATGACTTAACCGCCATAAATACATATGTATTTATTGCAGTTCCTAATGCACTTCAATTCCCCTTGAATTTGCTCAGTTTACCTTCAAATATCTGGCATTTCCGTTGAGAAATAAACGCAACGATTCAGCAACCTCACAAATATCACAAACATGAATGAGACAGCTGAGCTTCATAAGATCCCTGGGCCATACAAAATCCCAACAGAGATACTAGACCTCATATGCAATAGCCTCATAACTCCAGATGACGTTTGCCTTGCACTGACCAACAAAGGTCTTTACGCTCATTTCAAGTCCCTACTCAAGACCAAAAACCTGACTTTCAAGGAACTTCTACCACGAGGCAATTGCTTGTCGCTGGGCAATCGATTCTGGCTGCGCAAATTCCATGAGGAAAGTTACTTCAGGGATAGGCTACTTTATCGCCTGCAAGATTCACGTTGGAGATACTGCGCTGATTGTTCTATGCTCCACCCACCTTCGGCTTGGATCTGTCCAGCACAGAAGGACTCTGCCAATTGGGTGCAAGGGAAACAATGTGCGCCATATGCAGGCTTTATTGATGGTTGCGTTTATTCGTACACCAATTTGACCACCCGAGAGCGTCTAATCGATGTCCTTTGCAAGTCAGCAGAGACCGGGAGAACCCACGAAGATCTCTGAAGTATCAGCTCAAAAATCGGTATAGTTATTTCAAACGGCGTTTATATCACGAATGCAGCCAGGATGGTCCGGGTACGACCTTCAAAGCCTGAACCGAGGTTTTAATTTCCGTGAAAGAGCTAACTACCTTGAAGGAGCGGGGCGGTTATTCACTTAGAATGCACAACAGCTATGATTTCGATTTCCCATAAAAGGAAGATCTAGACACAGCGCTCGATTATGCGGACGAATGTAACTCCAGATTCTTTCGAGATGTTTGCCCGTTCAACTGTCTCCCGGCTGGGTACGACGAGGGTTATCACTACTCTGCGGTTGGAGGATACACAAGTGCCACCATTTCACTCGTCTCAGAATTGGGGTTTGGCGTATGGCCCAATAGAAAGAACACTCCCGATCGCGATTGAGCTGCTGTGTGCCCCAGCCACAACTTTGCTATTAAATGTGATGACCATGACCCTCACTCTTGCTATATGAACACAATGTCGAATCAAACAAGCGGGCCTCTTGCTGTTCCTTTTTAAGAATGTATAGCTTAGCTATATTCTTATTATTCTGGCTATCCCTACCTTCTATCACAAGTCTCTGAATGACAGCAGTTGTAGTATAATCAAATACACCCAATTCCTCAACAAGAGAGATAAATCAACTGCAAGAAACAATTGTATCAAAGCCTGCCTACTCCGGGACAAATTAGCGACTGAACCAATCAAATCCAGCATTCCCTGCGTTCTCCATATATTTACTCCATAATAACTAATATTGGGAGACCCAATGTCATATCGCTTTCGCATAATATACACAATCGAAATCTCCTTCTACACATATTCTCATTGTGCGAAAACCCCCAAACCACAGTGTGATCTATATCCAAGATGGGCCCCAACGAGAGACAAGACCATGGGATAGAAACATTATCAATCGACTCCCCAACCCACATCGCCCTCGAATACCCCGAAGGCGGCCTAGCCGCGTGGATCGTGGTCGCCGGCGCATCAATGATGCTAGCCTGCACATTCGGCATGATGAGCACAGTGGGGGTGCTGCAATCGCACTGGGAAACGCACCAGCTAGAAGGCTACAGCTCAAGCACAATAGGATGGATACCGTCTGTTTTCATATTCCTGAACCTAGTGCTAGGCCTACAGATCGGGCCGATGTTTGATCGGTACGGGCCGCGATGGATTATGCTCGTTGGCTCTGTCCTCTATACGCTCTCTATATTTCTTCTTGGGTCTTGTGAGAAGTATTACCAGTTTATGCTATGCTTAGGTGTGCTTGGGGGAGGGGGCAGTGCGCTTGTTTCGACGCCTGGCATGGCGATTTTGTCGCATTGGTTTTGTCGATGACGGGGCACTGCTACCGGGGTCGCTATGGCGGGGTCGAGTCTGGGGGGGATTACTTTTCCTTTGATTTTGAGGGCTGCGCTGAAGGGGCTGGGGTGGGGGTGGGCATTGAGGATTCTAGGGTTTATCTTCTTGGTTTTTTTTTCTATCGGAAACGTTTGTGTTAGGAGTCGGTTACCTATGAAGCGGAGAAAGGGGATTGTTGATGTGCGGTGTTTTGGGGATTCGAGGTTTATCTGGACTACTGTCGGTGCTTTCTGTATGTGATACTTGAGCAAATACCGTTGGATGAATGAATGGATGCTCACATTCGTACAGTCAGTGAGATTGTGCTATTTACATCATTGGGGTTGATACCGACATATGCATTATCTCAAGGCTTTGGTTCCGAGACTGGTGTTTACCTCTTGGTGGTGTTGAATGCGTGAGTCTATACCTACTCTCTCTTCTCTGTCTTTCAATGCTAACACAGCTCAGCGGATCTGCCTTTGGTCGATGGCTCTCAGGAACAGCTTCCGACTACTGGGGACGCTTCAACACCATGACTGTAATGATGGCGATAACCACGATGTTCATCTTTATTCTGTGGTATCCCTTTGGCCATTACATCGGTGTCCTTTATCCTTTCGCATTCCTTCTTGGGTTTGGAACTGGAAGCATCCTCAGCTTAACTCCCGTCTGCGTCGGTCAAATCTGTAGAACTGAAGAATTCGGGCAATGGTTTGGAATGTGTTATTTTGTTGCCAGTTTTGGGTAAGTCGTGTCGTGCTGTATTATATCCTGGTGATTGAACACATCTGACACTTGGATAGTACTTTGATTGGAATTCCTATTGGCGGACAACTACTCCAGGTAGCTGGGCCTTCCAGGTTGGTTGCTTTTCTTGGTGGTATACTCGGGCTGGCCTTTACGAGCTTTGTTGTGGCTCGTTGGGCATGTTTGGAGTATCACTGGAATTGGCAGGTGAAAATTTGGGCCAAAAACAGAAACTGCTCACTATTTTTCTCAAAAGCGTTGTGGTTCAGTGTATATAAACCTCTTGAGAGTGAAAGAGGGTTACCCCGGATTCATAGTTCCAACCGATTGACGATCACTATTTTTCGGTGATCAAAGACCGAAATACTCCACTCCACACTCAGGAACATCAAGTCCACATTGAAGACATCATCGAATGGATTGAATTGCGGGGTGAAACTCATACCGGAAACCGAATTCCGCATTGGGAAATATATCAACTTCAACTCAAGCAACAAGATCTAGATTCCAACAATGCTCTACAAAATGGCGTCCAACAAACTAGCAATCTCCAGTATCTCCATCAGCCAATACCCAGGCCATCTATTAGACCATCGGATCCGTGCCGCCGCAGCAGGCGGCTTCGCCGGCATCGAAATCGTCTACAACGACCTAGCAACCTACGGCCAAGCCCAAAACATCCCAATCCAAACCGCAGCCCAAAAGATCCGCAGCCTCTGCCAAACACTGGACTTCAAAGTCCTCTCCCTAGCCCCCTTTGAAAACTATGAAGGCGCATCAAGCCCCCTATCCCAAAGACTCGCCCTAGCGCAGCACTGGATGGACATCGCCCGCATCCTGGAAGCACCCTACCTCCAAGTCCCCTCGATCTTCGCTAGCGACTGCAGCCGCGACGAAACCATCATCGTCAGCGACCTCCAGCGTCTCGCGGACCTCGGCGCCTCAGCCAAACCAACCATCTCAATCGCCTACGAAGCCCTATCCTGGGGCGTGAACTGCTCGACATGGGAATCCGCGCTAGATCTAGTGAATCGTGTCGACCGGCCGAATTTCGGACTCTGCATGGACACGTTCCACGAAGGGACGCGGATCTGGGGCGACAATGCCTCGCCGAACGGTAAGCAGATGGACGCGGATTTACGGCTGCGGGAGTCTCTTGCGCGGTTTGTGCGCGATTGTCCTGTCGAGAAGATCTTCTATGTGCAGCTTTCTGATGCGGAGCGGTTCGATCCGCCTTATTCGGCTGAACATCCGTGGGCGGTGGTCGGGGAGGCGAAGGAGTTTACGTGGTCGCGACATGCGCGACCTTTTCCGCTTGAGCGGGAGTTGGGTGGGTATTTGCCTGTTGCGCAGATTGCTCGGGCGTGGATTGTTGAGAAGGGGTTTAGGGGGTGGGTTTCTATGGAGGTTTTTGATCGGGCGATGAGGGATGGGAGTGTTACTCCTGAGGCTGCGGCGAGGAGGGGCGTTGAGTCTTGGAAGAAGCTTCAGGTTGAGATGGGGGATCGGTCGAGGTTGTAGAGTAGAGCTCTGCTAGATATAATATAGGTTCTAGATGATGAAATGAAATGAACATGAATTGATGAATGCGAAGTTTCTTGACTATATTCAAGTCTAGACTTATGTACAGCAAAAGACTCGAACATGATGAGTATTGTTCCAAAGGGTATATATTATGAAAATCAAACAATATGCAGATTCGTGATGGGGACACCACGCGAACGCATCGTATATCGTCTCTTGACTCCGATACCGCCGGCATGACGGAGGAGCTGGTATGTCTCGTCGCCACCGCCAACCATCACCATGCTAATGAGATAGTTGCGTGGGATTCCACTGGCAGTCATCTGGGCCTCGTCTAGGTGGGGGCGGATGAGGGTGGACTCGGCCCGAACAGCAGCGAGAGAAGACCGAGTGCCCTGTGGTTCTGTGTTGGGCATGTCGTTGTCGTATGAAACCACAACTATTAACTTCAGCGCGTTGCGCGTTGGCCGGTATGCGGGGATATTGCGGAGTTTTTCGGAGAAGGTGCATCCGCCGCGTTTTATGACGAGGACCTCGTGGTGCTGGGCGATTTCGCGCGGGAAGCTCTCATTGCAGAGGTCATCTGCGAAGTATATATTTGACCATGTGAGAGGTTTGGTGGATTGGCTGCCGAATAGCGATGTGGTGATGGCCTCTTCAATATCGGGTAGCATGGCGGATCCAACACCTGTGGAGATGGCGGCGGGGAGACTCAGACGCAGTGGAGCTGGTTCAGTCGGTTCGTCGCGGAGTAAAGACGAGACCGAGTTAACCAGAGACGACAGCATGGCTTTTACAGTTGAGTCTGGGGAGTCGATTGCGGCATCAACAGCGGAGGCGGGTCTGTGGCCGACGGAGTCTGGCGATTGCGGATACTCTGTTTGAGATTGTTCATCTCGCGGAGGAGCCGAAGCATTACGTCGGCGAGAGGGCTCTGGGAGAACGTCAATGACGAGGTCAAGCATGGTATTGTCGCGAACACGGGTGAAGTTCGGATCATACGGATCGACGACATCAAAGGTGATCTGGCGAGAGAGATATACCTTCTCATCTTTGCCCAACGGCACATTGTTGATCACTTGTACCCGGTATCCGTCTTCTTCCTCCCCGGTCGTGGGCGTCGGATCTCCTAGTCTTACATCCTGCACCATACTCAGACGAAGTCCTCCGATGGTTTTGACAAGGATCCCGTCTCGCACTCGCTCCAGTGCTCCTGGTCCTAGGTTGACACCGCCTGGGAGCGATGGGAATGAGATGTCAAGCGTGGGTCGAACAGCCATGGGGGCACTGGTGGCATTATATGGCACCAGCTGCGGAGGTAACGTCCATGGGTAAAATGTGTAGTTCGTTGGGGACGAAAGATCGGCCACAAAGACGCTTTGATGTTCGGGCGAGCCTTTCAGAATGGGACCCTGGGTTGCTTTGCGATCAGGCATCAGTTCCAAACGTGCCAATGTGGCAGCGTGGAAAATATCTGAGCGGGACGCAGTCGAGGATACACCGAAGAACAGCGGGGGTGTGATTTGACATACCCCCGGTGGGATGCGCTGTTCGTTGGACGGCGAGCGCTGGCGAGGCGGCGATGTTTTCTTTTTTGGGATTATGAGAGGGTGACCTTCAGTATTGAAAACCCACGGGGCATCGATCTTGTTGAGCGGGTGATTCTGGTCGAACAAAAGATAGAGGTATTTGGCTGTTTCACCGGTAAAAAAGCTCTCCATGCGATCAATCAGCTCACCAGTCAAAACATTCCGAATTCCAGCCCAGCCACACTTGGTCCAGCATCGTCGCTTGAGGTCGCTGAGAACCATTTCTCCAACATGCAGATACCAGGGATCTTGAGTTGCGCGATAAATATAGTAGTTGGACTCAATGAACTCTGGCCGGCCTCCATACCACGGCATACCATTGTCAATGTCACCAGTAGCCACGTTCCACCGCTCAGGGATGCCCGAGTAGCGGGTCCAGATGGCAGTAGGCAGCAGATGGATCTGGATTGCCTCTTCCACCTTTCCATCCAAGGCGAGGACACCTGGATAGAAGGCGCTCAAGCTATCGATCCAGAATGCTCTCGTGGCACCGGTGACCACATCACCCACAATGAGATGGGGATGCTGATATCCCTCACCTCGGAAAAGATGGCGATTGATAGCCGTGTGCGATTCTTCCCAGACCTGCCGGAAGGCCTCAGAAGTGTGCTGGTAGTCCGTCAAAGGCACTTGTGCATAATGAGAGTCCATTGCCGCCCAGGGGCTTTCAAGATCAAAAGGCACACGCTCCCCTTCAGAAAGGAGGACGGGAACCTTGACAGCATATTCGTAGAAACTGTCAATGCCCGCGCCTATTCCAGTCCATGGACCAACCCAATTGCCAGACTCCACATTGATACCGAATCCAAGTAATCCGATGTCACTCCGGCGGTCCCAGACTGCCCAGAAAGCTCTTTTACCGAGGTCTTCGTACCGCCCATCCCCAGTCAATCGACTGAGAACGGTCAGTTCGAGAACCAGACTGCCCGCACCGGCACTGCAGTTCTCTGCCGGTTCGCTCGACGAAGATTTATCTTTGCGCTTATTCTCCCCTCTTCGGGCATTGGCGTTCAACGGCGCATTCTCATAAAAAGGTATTCCGTGACGCAAATTAACCCTAGGGTAGGGAAGGCCGGTCTCCGTGTAGAAGGCAGGAAGCAAGCGATGTGCCAGGTCAACGGCCAGTCGAAGCAGTTGACCATCATATATAAAGCCATTCTTCCACGGAATGCCATGATCCTCCTTTCCAAAATTGGTTTTGTCCCACGCGCTTGCGAAAGCCGTTTCTCGTTCCGCGGGCTCGTATCCAGTGATAGGCAATTCGCCAACGGCAAAAAGATGGGCGCTTAGCAATCCACCTAAACCAAATTAGTATGAGACATAGTATAGTCATAACCCGCCCCTGGTGGAAGTGAACAATAGAAAAACATACCGAGTCCCCGAATCACAGTCTCAAATAACTGGACTTTGCTATCCAAATCAAATCCCCTAGATCTCTCGCCCTGACCAGCAGGGCCATCGGATCCATCACCATAAAGCCTAACGAAGTCCTGAATGCCATCCTGAAACTGGGCCAGTGCCCGCTCGCCGCTATCGGGACTCGAAGAGAGAATTGCCAACGTCGACAAACTGTCAATCAAAGTCAAGGAGTAATTCCCCAGCACGTCGTTATTTTCGGGGTTTTTCTCGTCGCGCACGAGGGGGCCGCAGGTCAGCGCGCGCAGTTCGTCTTCGGGGAACGCGTAGTGGAGGTAATTATCGAAGCCATGGAAGAACATGCGCTCTGTTTCTTGTCTGAGCAGCATTAGCACACATTATCATATAAATGTAATAATAGGTACTGGGCAAGGTACATACCTGAGTTCGTTGACTTGACTGTCTCGCATGCCATGGGCAAGGGTTAGCCATAGCGAGAGGAGGATGGCCCAGAGTACCATCGTCCCGGAGAGGTTGAACATTAGGCTCCGTGGACTTCATGGACTTCACGGAGCGATAATCAGCGTAGGGTCATGAATGGGCGCCGACTGGCAGGAACCTTGCAGCCCTCGGGAATGTAGAAACGAGGTGGAGATGGGAGATTCGGCCAGATAAGCCCTTTTTTTTTGCCGCTGATTGCATCATACGGTCTTTTGTTTTTTATGTGGCATATTGTATATTTATTTTCAGTTATTGTTCTAGTCGATTTTGTATTTGAATCAAGAATCTACAAATTCCAATAAAGATCAATGAAATTCAAATTCATTTTAGCAAAGAGCGTAGTGGAGTAATCATAGATGGCTTACAATCTGATTAGACCTGGGCATATTGATAGAAAACAAAACGCCCAGCGAGCTTTAGAATTAGAAAACGATATAGCAGACCTTGTACCCCAATCTGCAAACCGCGAAAACAATGGACACACCCCTCGATTTGTGAATAGTTCAGCTATTGTATTGAAATATCCTGCTGCTGCGGCAGCAATATGCTGAAACCCAGTATCATGGGCTTTCGAGTTCACTTCGGCAGGGGAGTCTTCTCCTCAAACACGGTAGGCATTGGTGGAAGAATGACTGTGACAGGCACATCCCTGATGATATCGCAACCTCGACCGAGCTTCGTTCCACGTCGTTCGGCTTGTTTTGCTTTCCAATCACCTCGAATGGCGCGCCAGAAGCAATAAATTTGAACACAAAGCAAAAGAGCCGAAAGCAGAGCGAGTGTAAAGCTCACGGTAGTAGGGGACTGCATGTATTTGTCTGCCAGGAGTTAGCAAAGAGGGTCTAAAGAAACAGATATTGGAAGTGATTTACTGGTTTCGTTGATCATCCAGGCAAGCACAGCGCAGTGGTAAACGCGTGGCGTCCATGTTTCCCCCTGTGGTCGAACGTTCGGGCGCAGCTTGATGCGTCGAAAGATGGCTGTGTTATCATTGATGAATTCGACCTCAGAGTTATAAGGAACACCAAAGGCAATCTTTGGACAAGTAGACATGTTCGGTTATTCCAAAAAAGTTGATGACATGCAAGGTTGGCACTTGAAAACTTGGAGCTAGTACAAGAAGCGAAGAAGTGAAGAAGCGAAGAGTTGAAAAGGTGAAGAGGTGATGTAAAGTATAAAGGGAAGAATGAAAGAAGTCAGAATTGCGCCTTCCAATCTTGAGAACTTCACAAGTGTTCCCAAAGTATCTTCACACCCGTCGAGGCAACATAGTGAAATCAAGGACACCAAAGTCAAGAGATGGGATGGATTTAGTGCGTAGGAGATGGCCTAAAGAGAGAATAAATTGATTAGTCTTCAGTTCCTTCGGGTGTTGGAAAGTCGATGTCTTGGATATGAAGTAGTTCGCTGCTCAACTTTCACGGTTGAAAGAGACCAAATAAAGTGAAAAAAGTCCCGAATACAAAAGAGAAAGGCTTGGACAGCGTACCTGGATATGACATGTTGCTAGACTTGCCTTCGCGGGATGTATTTTGATTCCCCTAGACGCACCACGGCAGCTATATTGATTGGCAATGAACACGGGGTAAATAGTCATCATAACGTACCAGGCAGTGGGGGAAAAGCTTCGACCTCATCCCACATCATTGTACCAACATCTTCCTCGTTTATAGCCCGATATTCAAGTATCTGCGTGCTCTCGGGAACAAAATCATGACCGGCGCTATCCATGAGCTTCTTGGGCCTCGAGCCGCAAAGCGTTTGAAACAAAGAGATCTCTGAGTTGCGAGATATTCGCAACGCGCAGAAAAGCTCCAATACGAAGAAGAAAAGCCAAATAGCGATGAAACCATTGGCTGAGCCGGTGGGGAGTTTGATACCCCCAGCATATATGAAGTAAAGCCCTATTGGAATTAGCAACGAGTGAAAATCATGGCAAGCCCAGTAGACATACAACAAGAACCGATAGAGGCGTTAATGGTTGAAACGATGTGGAAGCATTGTTCCCATATCTTCCATGGCGGCTTTTGATGGGGAACCAGTCGGCCACTTGTATATTTGACGACGTTATTACCGACCTTTTCATCTTGGTAATAGGCAATTTTGATGGAGGATGCCATAGCGAATTGACGACACCAAAGAGAGACGATGATAACTGAGTGGCTTGGTGATGGTCCTGAGGGGGTGCAGTTGATTCGGAAAGGAAAGTTCGATGTCGTGGATGTGACATGGCTCAAAAGTCAAGAGTTTGGAAACAACGGGTATATTCTATCCAAAGGACTATACACCAACATAGTAAGTATGCAGCAACCCCAGAAAGAGCATAGGAATATGGCAAGTGACTCAGTTCTCGACTCACAGGAAGGAATGCAGTCAGAGGTGCTTAGCCTAAAATGATGCTTTTATCTAGCATAATGCTGTACCTCTGAATGAACCATCTCTTCTCCTTCCTCTTTTATCCCCGTTACAAAGGGGGTACCAAATCTGTAAGAGAATAGTGCTCGTCGAAAGCAAAAAAACTGGAAGTAAGAGCACAGCTCCTGCGTTGCAAATTTCTTAGTGTACAATTCATTCCATATGTGGGATAAGGCACAGCTCAGAGGATACTCCGACTGTTAGCTATATATTTTTTTTTCTCGAGACCAAGCTAATCGAGTGACTTGGTATGTCAGGTTTGAAAAGATGAAATTGACGCCCGCTTATCTTCATTATAACATTATTATTTATGCTCACTTGCCCAGCTCTCCAAGCATCAGGTTCCTATCAGATGAGCAAGAAACAACTGTGAACATGGTTAGATATGGTTGTTTTCTATCAGAGGGGATAAACTCACTGATTGGCTCATCGTTGGGGGAGAAGCGGACGTCATTGACAGTTCCCTTGTGCCCGGGAAGCTTGTACAGCAATTTCGCAGTCTTAGCATCCCAGACAACCACACTTCGATCACCGCTGCCTGCGGCAATCTTCTCACCCTTGGGATCCCAACTGGCGCGGATGAGGTTCTTCTCCAGGCCGACAGGAGCGCCATCGAAGGTTTTCACTTGTCGGTTAGTCGGTGCGAAAGGACGGATGTCCCATGTGCGAACGGTCGAGTCGTGTGAGTTGGACAACAGAGTTTGTGAGTCGGGAGAAATTTGTAGAGATGTGACCGTATCTGTGTGACCGGTCATGGAGTAGACAATGGCCTTCTTGCGAAGATCCCACGCGTGGATAGTGTTATCAATACCGCCGCTGTAAATTTCGTTACCTGCCTCGGACAAGGCTACTGCGGTGATGGGGAGCTCAGTCTGAAGGTAGTCCAGAGCATCCTTCTGCCGAGGGTCCCAAATACCAATGTAGCCGTCATCACTACCACTGACCAGCAGTTCCTGGCCTCGTTTGCTGATATCAAGACAGTTGATAATCTCTTCGTGACCCACGTGACGGCGCACTCGCTCTCCGGTTTCAACGTCCCAGCTTCCCAGCGTCATATCTGCGGAGGCGGAGAACAAAGCCCGCGAATCGCGCGACCATTGAAGGTCCAGCACGGCGCCTCGGTGGCCGTTCAATTGGCCGTAGTTTTCGCATTGTCCGTATGTGTTCCAAAGTACTATTTGCGGCCTTGATCAGCAGGTATTCGAGGCCGTTTTCATGAAAGGTCAGACATACAAATTGAACGGTCCATGGAACCAGATGCAATGTGCTGGGCAGTGGGATCAAACCGAGTTGCAAAGATTTCACCGGAATGTCCTGGTAGAGCCTCAATGTTAGCGCGTGTATAGAAATTGATTGGCGATAGCATCTCACCTGTGAGCTCCATGATGGGAGCATCTAGCCCACTTGTACGAGGGACCTGCGAGATCAAGTTAGCGACTGTTAATCACATCAAAAATCTCGAGCTTGATGTGTCCCATTGGCGCATACAGATTGAATCAGAGCTCCATTCTGCGCGGAGCCTTTGACCAGAGCGGTTCCTCCATTAACGGCATCGGCCTTGTTTCGCTTGACCACAAGCTCGTGGGAGGACCCGAAGGCATCGGTGGCAGGGCGCTTTTCTCCAGACATGATCAAAGCAGGCGCGCGGAGAGATTGTAAAAAGGATTGGGTGTTGACCAATCGCGACTTCGAGCGAAAGTGGTGGAGAGCAAAAGTTGGCGAGAGCTACGGGAAGAACGATAATCCCACTCTCGGCGGTGAGTGGATTGTTTGTACAGTCAACTCCAACAATCAACTGACTCCCCGCAATCACTGATCAACTGTTGAGTTATCGTATTTGCTTGTGCTTTTCTGCAAGCTATTTCGTTCTTGAGTGTTATCACCAAAAAGCTCTCTCGGAGCCGGATCTTACAATGTCGTCAAACAAAACCTCAAGGATAGGAGAAGAGTAGGTTCGGGCATCTTAGCTTATGAACTTTATGCTAACTTATAACTTTCCTGCAGAATTTGGAAGTCAGTTAACCCAAGCATCCTATCACTGGAATTGAGAGGCTATTGTCAATTGACCTGGCTGTGTTGCCATCCTCGAACCGAAACTAACCAACGCCTTTCACCTGCATAGAACAAGAGTCGATAAAGTCAATGCGGAATTGGTCACATTAACCTACGGAACGATCGTTGCGCAATTATGCCAAGATTACGACAGCAACTACCAGGATGTCAACAAGCAGTTGGACAAGATGGGATACAACATCGGAATGCGATTGATTGAAGACTTCCTAGCGAAGTCAGGCGTTGGTCGATGCGCCAATTTCCGAGACACCGCCGATATGATTGCCAAGGTGGGTGTGGCTCTATACGAATATAAGGGGCTCTATGACTGACATTCCGCAGGTTGGCTTTAAGATTTTCCTAAACGTCACCCCAACGGTGACGAATTGGACCAGTGACAACACCCAGTTCTCTCTTATCTTCGAAGACAACCCTCTAGCCGACTTTGTGGAGCTTCCAGATGATGGGCGGGCCCAAGATGAGCTCTGGTTCTCCAATATTCTATGCGGCGTTCTCCGCGGATCACTGGAGATGGTAAGTTCCCCGATCAATTGAGTTAGGCTCCCTTGTTCTGGGTCCGATCACTAACCCGGATTCCAGGTTCAAATGCAGATCGAGGCACACTTTGTTAGTGACGTACTGCGCGGAGACGATACTACCGAGATGCGGGTCTCACTCGTACGATATATCGAAGATGAGATGCCACCAGAGGAAGAGTGATATGCGCATTGACTACATGATTGGCGTTTTGGTGGTTATTTATTTTTTTTCCAGGGGAATCAACTTTTTTCTCACTTGTAGGTAATTAGTCTTTATGATGTATCCTCGCGCTGAACCACGCGATTTATTACTGGCATACAATAAGTTCTCCATAAGCACAAATTTGATTTCTAGATCAGGGATCTATCTAGTTACTTACATATGTAGGCAATAATATTCGGGAGTTACCTGCTTAGTTGATGATCATTCCATATACAATGTAAATTGAGATTGTATATAAATTGCATGATTATCCTTTTTTATACACGTAGATCTCGGCGACACTGCCGGAGTTTGGTCTGTATGGTAATAACAGAACATGTATTGCCTTTGGACTGTATAGCTCAGTCATGTATATATCATTGTAGTGACTAGCTTAATCTATAGAAAAAGCGGTTAAGGGAACATCCACAGAACAGTATTTAGTATGTATTGTAAATTACAAACATTCATACCAAGTCTGTACCACTATCTCCGCCCCTCAACTTCTTGACATATCAAATTTCCTCTTCGCCTCTTCCCATCTCTTTTTTTCCTTTTTTTACCCCCTCAGCTGTTTCAAGACTTGCTGCACTCCAATTGATCCTCCTATCGATTTGTTTTATCCCCTGGGATCGTTCGATCTTCTACTCAGTGGAAAAAAAAAAGGTAGTGGCTTTACCCTACTTTTTAGACTCCCGCTGGGATCCATCGCAGGGCCCATCACAGGTATCATATCAGACTTTCCCTTGTCTCTTCGTTTTTCTCAACATCTTTTCTTTCTTTATAAATGTTTTTACTTGACTTTTCTTTCTCTAATATTTCTCTCAGTCTTGTTTCCCTTTTTTTGTTGCAAATTCTCATATTCAATGGTTATCAGATCGGTGCATTCCCAGAAATACGCTTGACAGCGCCATCCCCAGCCCCAACTTCGGATCTAGTTGATCCGCTCCGAACAAGCGATTCTCCCGCAGAGCGCAGCGCCTGTCGCCGTACAGTCCCTCCCCCGGCTCCCTCTCACTGAATCCGTCCTCTTTTACTGTGAGATCCACATCTCTTGGACTCCCCTATCCTATTCCTAATCTGTTCGTTTGCCCCCTTGTCTTTGGGTATTTTTGTTCCTCTCTTTCTTTGTATAACTTTGCCTGGTGTTCTCCTGTGATTCTGCCCGATCGGGTGTCTGGCGCCGCCCTCCCCCCCCATACCAACCACCTCACTTGTGCGCTATTTCCGCCTCCTTGTACATCCTGTCATCGTCACCATTTAGACTGCGCACCTTTTCCATTACACTTGATCGTTGTTGAATCTTCTGGCAAGTGCTCACCAATTTCTCCAGCCAGAGACGTCGAGCGCACTTCTGCGCCTCCGAGCCTCGATCCTCTCGTTTTCCATCCCGTCGCGTTTTTAAAAAACGCCGCCAGTGAATCCAAAATTCCCATCGCCTGCCGTCTCATCTGGCAAATATACAACCGGTCGGGTTGCGCAGTCACGCACACGCGTCACTGAGCCTTCTATAAACCGGAAGCGTCGTCACCGGTTCATTCCAGTATATTTTCCCTCGCGTTGCATCTATAACCCCGCGTTAAGGCTTCATAGCCTGAAACGGTGGTCGCGCGTCGGAAGCTACACAGATTAGATTTGAACACCTCACGATACAGGCAAGGGTGGCTGCAGTTCCACCGTTCGCCATGAACCAGATGAATGCCGGGATGAACCCGGGGGTTGGGGGCCCTGTCGGTGGAGTTCCAATGATGAACAATGGATCTACGGCTTCTCGTAACGACAGTGCTATGACCAACCCTGAACTCATGATCAACAATCTCAACACGTATATCTATGATTACTTTTTGAAGCGTGGCTACCACGACTGCGCTCGCGCACTCGTGCAGGATGAATCCGTCAAACTCAACACGGATCCCAGCCCTAAGACAAGTCCCGGAAGTCGACGTGATGATGTCAATGGCATGGATACCGACGGCATGATGACTGATGGAAAGGATGAGAAGATGAAGATCCCCCATGATCTCCCTCGCCCAAATCTTCCTAATGAAATTCCATCTTCATTTCTGCTTGATTGGTTCAGCCTCTTTTGGGATTTCTTTTGGGCCCAACGCAAGAAGACAAATGGCGGTGATATCAGGCAATACCTCCAGCACAACCAGGTGCGTGAACGCTTCGTCCCATCAAGGGCGCAGACCAACGACTAATTATGGTGCTTTTTAGCAATTCATGCGTATGCGAGAACAGCAGCATAACCAGTTCATGCGCCAGCAACCCATGATGCCGGCCGCCCAAATGAACCAGTTGCGGAGGCAGAATGGCATGGTGCCTCCTAACCTGCAGAAAACAGTGCTGCAGAATAACACCCCTGGGCTGTATGCTACATTTGAATATTCTTTCCCATGCGGAATCTAGGATAGGGGTGGACATGCTAATGGGTTTGTCTATAGTACGCCACAACAACAACAGATGGCACAGTTCCAAAAGACCCAGCAGATGCAAATGATGCAACAGTTGCAACGCGAGCAATCTGAAATGGACATGGGCGGACATCGCCCACAGTCACCAGCATCTGCAGACAATGCCCCTTCGCCGTCGAAACGCCCTCGCCTTGAAGGCGCTGCCAACGGGCAGCAGCTGGCACCGAACGGACGCGGACAAGGACAAGGAATGCCCGGACAACCCCATCAGGCGATGATGATGCAGAATGGCATGCAGGGACGGATGAGCCAGGCGCAGCAGTTCCAGCAGCTCCAGCAGTCGGGACAAGCGCAACAGAAATCTATGCAGGTATATGCTCAAAACTTGGCCCTTCATCACTCTCGCTCAGCATCGAATTCCCAGGGTATCCCGAATGGTGGTATGATGAATCCCGGTGTTATGGCCAACCAGGCAGATCTGGTGCCGATGCCCGATGGCCAAGGAATGTACCCCCTACCTGGCGGTCCTGAGTACTACAATGCTGCCAACGGTCAGATGAACCAGGTCCGACCCGGTGGTATGCAGACTCCTGGACCTCAGCAAGGTAATCATGCTCTTCAAGATTATCAAATGCAGCTTATGCTGCTTGAACAGCAGAATAAGCGGCGTTTGATGATGGCCCGTCAAGAGCAGGACACCATGTCCCGCGGTGAGGGCCAGATGCCTGGACCAGGTATGCCTGGCGCTTCCCCAGGCAGCAGAACGGGTACATCTCCCATCCCCGACCAAATGAAACGTGGTACGCCCAAGATGAACCAAACTGGACTTCCCGGATCGCCTAGTGCCGGCGACATGTCCCAGCGCGGATCACCTGGATCCATGAACCTTAACGGTGGGCCAATGCCTCCGGAGATGGCTGCTCAATTCTTCTCTGGCCCCCCCAACATGCGACCCCCCAGTTCTAACCCTGCCTTCACTGGACCTCAAATGGGCCAACCGATTCCGGCCAACGCCGGCCAGCGTATGCCTAGTGGGCAATGGCAGCCAGGACAACCGCAGATGGCTCCGCAGCATTCGCCTGCGAACCAGACACAAGCTGGAACTCCGCAAGAACGAAGCGCGATGCCTCCGCCCTCGGCGCCAACTGCAGGCCCCAACGCTGGCCGCGGCCAGCCAGCATCCCCCAGACGGCTGGCAACGCGCCACCAACGCCCAACCAGACTAACAAGCCTGCTCCAAAGGGCAAAAAGGACGCCAAGGATACTCGCAAGGTTTGCATTAACCCCGATGTTGCTTATGCAATGCAAGTTTGCTGACTTCATACTAAGCGACCTACCAAGAAGGCCGCCGCCGCAGCTGCCGCAGCAGGCGCCACTCCATCCACCGAGGCCGCAGATATGGCGACTCCATCGACTCCCGTCACACCCCACGCTCCCGCCAACGCCTTCAAGAATGGAGCCAATGGAGCGAACGGGCCTGTACAAGCTCAGTCCCAGGCACCAGGTCCTCAGACTATGGTCCCGCCCTCTGACCCGAGCCAGCAACCCTTTACCGACCTCAGCATCCCCGATGTATGTCATGTCTTCTATCTTGTATCTGTTGTTTTCACACATACTGACCTTCTACAGGCTTCCGCTTTCAACCTTGACTTCAGCGCACTGGAAAACCCAGACATTCTGGAGAACTTCGACTTTGACACGTTCCTCAACACGGACGCCGATGCCACGGGCTTCGGATTCGACCCTAGTATATCTTACTCGGCCGACGGTGTTGAGACAGGAGCCGGCGACGGCCTGTGAACGTGTAAAAGTCTTAACGGTCCTTCAGGTGCTTCACCTCCGATATACCCTTGTTTGTACATTTGATCATTGCTCTAGTGCGTTTTCGCGGATACTCGACCTGTTCTGTTTTTCTCTCCCTGGATCTGTGTGTTTTCTCTTTTCGCGCATGTGGTTGAGATAGGCGTTGGGTGTACCTCACATCTCCCATTCCCTTTTGCTCGTCCTGTCCATCTCTCCCTGGGACTTGGACCGAGACTTTCTGTATTCGAAATTAGTGCACTGTGACCTACGAGTTTTCTTGGCTTTTTTTCTTTTCCTTTCTTTCTATTATTACTATTATTACTTGTGGATGTGGTTACTTAATTCCTTGCCTTGTCTGCATGGGCAGTTGATACTCAGTATGAAGTCCAGTTGCCTACGATCCAGTGCACTTTCTTTCTTTGATATCTTTTTTTTCTTTCCTTTTCTGTCCACTCTGCTCTCTTTTTCGACTTACAAATGCCGGCCGTTTCCTTTTTTTCTCTTTTGTCTACCAGCTTTTTGCTGGTCTTTGCTGTGATTTTCTTTCATTTGCACTATTGGATCATGGATCTCGGATCAGACCTTGGGAATTGAGGTATAAAAGGGGAGAAATGAACCATGAATCTTGCTTGGTGTTTGGATTTGGATATTCCCCTAGCAGACTAGGAGTTCGACGTCGTTATGCTTATGGTCTCATATGATCGGATTCATATTTCAATTCAAGTAATTCACGTCATTCAAGTCGATTGTAGTTTGTATTCTGATATTATTGTATTTTATTGCCCTGGTTCACCCTTTGCTATTTTTTCTCAAGCTTGGTGCTTTCGATCCATTTGCGACTCACTTCTCTTTCTTCTTCTTCCCCTTGAGTGTAATATCCTGTAGAGACCTCTCTGAGCGTTTCATGAGTGCTGAGATAACCTTCCAAGTCAACACCTACTGTTGTGTGTAGAAAGTCTGGAAAAAGTAGGGTTAAGGCTACTAGCTGTATCATTAGTAGACTGCCACGTGCTAACACCCTAAAGCGAGACCAGCAAGATACCTCGAAGGATATCTAGCAACATGGAAAAAGACATGAAAAAAGGCAGATGGCATGATGCTTGGAAGGACTCGCAGTTCTATATCACCATTTGCCTAATAGATCAGGCTTTCAATTATCTTCTTCGGTGTACGGCATCCTTCCATCTTTCTTATTTGCTCATTGTTTCCAAGGCTTCTCCGTCTCTTCCATCTACCTATCTGACGTGACTGCCACAAAACATGGCAAGGTCAAACACAGACAATGCTTTTTTTCTGGCGCGCTTCCTCCAATCCACCACGAGCCTGGCATCGACTGCGAGAGCCTGACACTCCTTTCTTAGTCGAGCCTACAGAAACAAGATATCTGGAGCAGCTGATCTTTCGCAAAAACCTTGTTTCTTCAAATGAGCCGTCAAATTTGGAAGATACTGAAGAGGAACTGCATGGTGAACCGGGCGATCTGAGCCCCCCAACAACACACCAAAGCAAAGCGGCGTCGGATCAGTTGACGCCCTGTCAGGTTTGCCATCCATTCTTGGCACTTCTACGGCTTTCTTGCCTAGTTTAGTTCCGTTCTATTTACTCCTAACAGCTCGCCGTTAAAACCTGTTAGGCCTTGTCCAGTCATGAAGAAAATACATTTCTTACATCCATGGAAACAGACAGATAGAAGAAATGCGTAGAATATGTATAGGAGGATGACAATAGAGCGACATTAAAGGATGTTGCCAGACTTCCTAGACGCGATATACTCTCAGTTCTACATGATGCACGCATATCGCGGATATCAGTTAATGGGAAGAACCAGAAATCAATGAAAGGAGACTCAGATTGAACAAGCATGCTATGAGGGTACGACCGATTCAGTCAGAAAATCACCATACCACGCCCAAAGCGCTCAATCTCCGGAACTCCATAATAAATGAAAATATCAACTGCACAACGAGATCAAACTCAAGCAGAAGAGCAATTTGGCAAGATTCAAATAACGAAATCTCAGCACAAGACCGACTCTTTCAAGAGAAAGATTAATAAGAAAGGACCCCGGATGGCCGACTCTGGCGATCCAAACAATCCTTCGTCTCACCTTCGATGCGATGTAGCCCACTCAGCTGGTCCTTGTACGTCTTATCAGAGACGTTAGCATCCTCCTTGGCCATCCTGAGCATATGCAGAATGACATGCTTGACGGCGATCTCTTCGGCGATCTCAGGATCGGGGTTCTCGACGTCAGTGAGCTTGATTGGGCTTGCGCGGCTGAGGTATGGGTGACTACTGTCGAATTTGGCGAACATCTGGTAGACGTGAGGGTGGTTGCCGGGTTTCTTTTCACGGATGACTCTGGGGTAGTTTGCTCCCAGGACGTCGCAGATTTCTATATGGTTTGTTAGGGATGAGGGTTTTGGGGAGGGTTTTGGCTTACTCTCCATGATCCGACGGAACGATGCGCGAGTACTCAGCAAATTGAGCTCATTTTCCACACTCTTCAACTTTGCCAAAGGGTCTTCGGTTGGCTTTTCGGTCTCACGGAGTGGTGCCAGTCGACTGTTCGCCAATGGAATCATGTTCGAAGCGCGGGCGACGAAAGGAGGCGGACTTGGAGGGGGCAGGCGATTTGCGGGCTGGGGCTGGGGATGAGACTGGGTTTGGGGCTTTGGATGATACTGATGCTGATTCTGATTTTGATTCTCGGCTTCCCGTTGTCGCAAGTTTGCATTGAACCTTTTTCTAGCTCGCTTAGACATCACAGGTGGAGGAACGGATTTGGTCACGCCTGCATACCCACGAGCTGCCTTCTTCGGCTGGAGGGGCTTTCCCGAGCGCAGAATCTGGGTACACTGCTTCTGAATTGATTCCTGTACCGGCTTTGGCGTGCTAGCTGTGACAGTAGTCGAAAAGATTGCAGAAACAACAGGGAAAGAGCCAGGGAGAACATCCTCTGACTCGATCACCATCAGCTGATACAGTGCGGTGTGCGCAGCGGTATTCTGCGCCTCTCCCAGACTACGGCATTCTCGGACAGTGCGGAAAAGCTTGTCTTTGACGGAGGTGTCACAGTGCCAAAGATTTCCGTTACTGCTGGGTCGGTACAGAGGCTGAGGCCAGGCTCGCTCCATGCAGTAGTCTAGATGCTTAATTAGCCCCAGCTCTGGTCTCATGGAGAATTACAGCAGCCAGGCCAGTAGCAAAATCAATAGAAAGGCAAAGAGATATACACAAAACAAAACTTGGAAAAAAGATCACTCACCATTCAGCATCCAGATCCAATTCCAATCAGGAGTCGTGGGCCCATCAATAGGCTGGGGAGGAACCAGCCACTCAGGATTAGTTTTTGAGATCATCTCCAAAGCCCGACGACATGCAGCGATGTTTGCTTCGGCAACGGAGCTTTGAGACGGGGCAATGACCACAGTGTGGCCCCATAGAGTGAGCTTGACCCCGATCTTTGTTAAATTCTCGCCATCACGTTTGAAGATAAACTCAGGCCTCAAACGAGCCATGATAGAGAGGACATGAAAGATGAACAGCACCTGGTGGCTCGAAAGCAGCTCCACGGCAATCTTTTCCATCTTCAACTAAGAATCAGTACGTATCAGTCCAATTCACACAAGAACGACCAGGATTAGAACCACAAGCTGGTACTAAATAGGCACCATACATGGCCATCACTTACAGGCTCAGAAGAACTCCCTGGGCTTTGGGTGTTGACTTTACTCAGCGAGTCATCGATACTGCTGTATCTGTTTGGATCCACGGCCTCACCAGGTTCCAACAGGTCGAGAGGTGGATTACCCAAGAAAACCTGGGAAAATCCTCCATTGTTGGAGGAGCCTTTGGAACTGCCAAAATTGGTTTGCTCGCGAACATCCGAAAGAGATGCCGAGTAGGGTGCAAATTGGCTCCAAACTTTTGCTGACAAGTCAGAGTCATTTCCACCCGCGACAACATTCCCCAAAGGGGCAGGAGAACATTTCTCAGGCTTCACCTCGCTCTTAGAAGCGGGGAGATGCCTAAGGAAAGGCACAGCAGGTACAATCCGCCGGCCTTTTCCTGCAATAGGCAGACCAAATGGATTCCTCTCGCGCGTAGGCTCTGAGCCCTCATATCCCTGACCTGAATACTGAGGGCCTTGACATGGGGCGGCGGGCAAGCCATGTATTACCTGCATACCAAAAGCAGACTTCTTCCTGGGCTCAGATTGGAAGTTTTCGGCTTCTGATGTAGTAGCAAAACCAAAAATAGGCTTCTTGGGGAGGTTAGGGGTAGCAGCACCAGGGACAAGCCCTGAAGTGCTGCAAGTAACAGCAGGACCAGGAATGGTCTGCTCGTTCACGTTAATGGGCTGCTGCTGAACATTATCCACGACAGTGTTGCTTAAACCATGTTCAATGGCCCAAGGTTGACCATCTTGACTTTCAGGCCAAACATAGCCGCCAGTAGCAGAAAGTCCAGGCGGAGGTACACGAGGAATCGGCTGCTGGTTCAATTTTTGGCTTGTTGAAGCAAAGCTATCCCCAACAGTGAGACTGGTCAAATCTTTGTCTTCGCCGAGGAGCTGGCTCGTAGCTTGGCGACTGGGCAACGGCTGATTGGGGCTCAAAACACGTTGCTGGGCAGCAGGAAAACCGGACGGGACTTGTCCAGCACCGAAAGGCTGCTGGTACGGCCCTGCGAAGGAATGTAGATGTGGGAACTGGCTGAGATCCCGCTGATACTTGCACACTTGATCGCCCTGGACATGGGTCAAGGGAGATCCACTGGTAATAGTCGAAGAAGACACCGCCTGCTGAAGAGGCGAAGAAGAAACATCGCCTCTCATGGGGACATCGGCCGAAGACTGCTGGGCCGTGGGCTGCTGACTCGAACCCTGATAATGCATAGACAACAATTGACCACTCTGGTCATATACCAAAGTAGAATCACGATCAAGATCCATGCTAGACAGCTGCTGACCCAAAGGAACAGCAGTCTGACTCTGGCTAGGGCTAGGCGAAAGCAAGAAGCTGGGGCCTGACACCGGCTGCCGAGAATCCTCATTTCCAGCAGCGTGATTAGGATCCATCACATACACGATTTCATAAGTCTGACCAGTATACTGCTGGCTGAAGGCCTGCTGATCCTGAACAACATAAGGAGAAGGCTGGATATAATCCGGGGCCTGGGAAAATCCAGCAGACCAGTTGTTCTGGTTATCAGCCATGCGGCCCATCAAGAGGTTCAGACCAGGCAGCGGTGCACTCTGAGGCATGACACGCATGGCATCCTGACCAAGCGGCTGCACAGAAGCAGCTCGCTGATGGCCAAGGTGCTGATTGAAGGGTTGGGCCGTGTTGGGGTCACAAGCATCCGAGAGACCAGACATGAGCTGGTGGCTCGGGGTATCGGGAGCCATGGCAGACTGAGAAGGGTGTTGGCTTCGGAGATGAGGATTTTCAGGAAGAGCAGGTTGGATGATGGGGACGTCAACAGTAGCAGGGAAAGTTGCAAACTGCTGGGTTGGTTGATGCTCGACTGCCTCGGTGATATCTCCATCTGTCTCTACTGCCAAACCGCTGGGAGCTGTCACGCTAGTAGGTAAAGTTGAACTTGACACGTCCACAGACGAACCCGAAATAGTTGTTGGGTCCGTAGTGGGCAAGGACACAACATTTGACGACATTGTCATAGATAGAAAATGAGATGCAGGAACAAAGAACACGCTAAATACGCAGAATATTGAGGGGTGGGAAGAGGAGGAAGAAAAAAGAAGAGAAAAGAGTTGGGATGGGGGAAATAATAAACAACGTGAAGCTTTTCAAATGGGGAAGGAACCCTACAACCTACAATTGCTTTGAAGTACACATACACACATTTTATTTACGATGGGTACTTAATCGTTCGGGCCTCATTCCAAGATTACATATGTAACTACTTCAATCTACTACATTCAAGATGACTGTCCAACGTGGAGAAAAATGCAATTCGAGCCATCCATTGTGATAAGAGATATTAGAAGTGGAAGCAATGATAAGTATACAGTTGCGAAGCTGGGTCTGTTCGCCGTTTACAACTCTTCATTCAACCTGAATCTCCTCCTGAATTTCCTTCTCGGTCTCTTTTCGAATCTCCTTCTGACCCTCCTTCTGGTTGTCATCTTGGACCACCTTGAGAACTTCCTTGCTAGTCCGTCGCTTTGGATTCTTCTTGGACTCCTTGCTGTGCTTCTTTTCAGAATTTGTTTTGCCATCCTTGTCGGAGTTTAGAGACAACAAACTAATGCTAGATCCCGAGACGTCTCGAGTATCAGGCTGACTAGGCTGTGAGCCATCCGTAAAACCTGAGGTTCGTCGAGACCGGACGTATCTTGCAACCCGCGCCTCGGCAGCCGCCGATGGCTTTGGGGGAGGCATGATAACAGAAGGGGTATGAGAGGGTGCTCTGGTTCCAACCGTCGGTGCAGCTTTGGTGGGGGTCAGAGATTGAATCAGCTGATTGTACTGTTCATCATCCATGCAAGCAGTGATGCTGGGTTGTCTGCTGTGCTCGAAGCTGAACCCAGTCATACTAGAAACAGGACGACTGCTGCTCGAGTTTGAGACATAATCAGGCATTGGAACATCTTCACGTGAGGGTCGGGCACCCCGTTGGCGCCATGCTGCATCATCAACGAAGGAATCCATTCCGGCCTCCATGATGTATACATCCTGCGGCTCCCATCGGGGCTCTTGAGTATAATTCCATTGTGTTGCAGGGATGGGAAAGCCACGATGAGGGGCCCAGGCATTGTAGGCTGATAAAGAACTACCACTGAAAGTGGCGGTGTTGCTGCTCGACGGGCTGGTTGGATAGGCTGCAATGGTTGCGACATGAAAATCAGGTCTTATCTTGCTCGGCGAGTGACCATGGTCATCATATTCCTTTGACATCCCGTAGGGTGATATCGCCGTCATATAACGTGGGACATTCGGCACTGGCAACCACATCTTATGGTTAGGCCACGCGATTTCGGAGTGCTCAAGAGCATCTGATAATTGAGTTAGCAATACAACTATATAAGCCACCCCTCATTCTCCCTCTCTCTGTTTCTTTCTTTCTTTTCTTCTTTCTTTCTTCTGTCTTGCTTGAATGGCAAACTTACGTATAGGGGCATGTTGGAAAGAAAACGCAAGGACATCCCTGTAGCGTTCAAAAGGAGGTGAGCGGTTTGGACGAGAAAATCCTTCTGCAATGAGAACTCGAATTCGGCCCTTGTGATCTCCTGCATCCCAAGTCCTCTGTTGAAGTATTTCGCTGTGAAAATGCGGGAAGTGGAGGGAGTCCGGATTGCCTTCTCGATTGAAATCTGGCCATGTCAGCTTTGGATATGAAGAAAGAGAGAGTATCTCATACGAATACTCAAGTCTGTCGAAGGAGTCAGTATAATCGGATCAATTTCAAAAGCGATAACCACTCACCTATGATTTGCGGCCAACCTACTCTTTGTGAGTAAATCTTGCCACTGCAAAATGTTAATTCAAGCCCACAATATCAAATGTAAAGCAGGATAAGCTCACGCAGAAAAGACACCATCAATATAGACACGAGCCTCAAAAAGGACAGTGTCTTCCGGTCCCATATTGTTTTCGATCTGGATGCTAGGACGTGGAATCTCCCAGCTGTGTACAGAGACTTGAAAAGGGCTGTCAGGGGGTTGACTCGGAATGAAGGCCGTCAGTGTCGGTAGCTGATTGAAAACGCCCTCATGATATACATTAGGGCCCAAATGAACGGCATGCAAAAAGGGGGCATGCTTGTCTTTCGTCACGAAGCACTGAGTCTTGAACTCCTGAATAGGGACCTTAGATTCCGCAGGAAACAAAAGGACGTCCCAGTTTCGGTACCGCATATTGAACGTGAAGAGGTGCAAAATTGAAAACAGTATGAGACACTTAGTTGTCACCCGGCTGGAAGGTGCATCTATTTCGGGCAGGAACATCGTGAACAAAGAAGGAACTACACAAGTCTAACGTCACTTTGGCCTCACTTTGGCGTTACTTGAAGAAATTTTACGCGATCAAGATAGTGAGAGGCTATAAAAGAGTATTAAGAGAGACTTGAAACAGACCGGTAAAAAGGGATGAGTAGGAAGGAAACTGTGTATAGAGAACATATAGAGAACGCATAGAGAACGCAATAGAAGATGATAATGCAACCCTCTAAAGAGCTTTTATCAGATACAAATACATTAAAAGATATACAAAAAGATAGCTAGAAAGATGTCTTTTTCTAAAAAATACATGGTCAGGTAGATGACAATGAAATGACGCTCTAGACCTAAAATAGCCCTAATTCTTCACACTTTACGCATGCAATATCCAACCGGGATCAACATGAGTGAAGATCACAGAAAGAAAGATCCGTCTTCAATCAAGTGTCAAATGGAGCAGATGCATTCCAATCTAAAGACTACACATGATGCCTAACCCAACCCCAAACTACAACATCTAACATCGAATCGGAACCAGCCACAAGACGATGAAGAAGGAAAATAAATAGTAAAGACCCACTAGCCGAACGCCAGCCGTACAAGAATGCAGCGACATTATTGCAGACCAGAAAGCTTTCAACGCTGAGGCGCACGAAACAGGGTGTTGTACAAGCGGAGGTCGTTCTAACAAACAAAGGGGGATCAAACAAAAAAAAAAAACATTCCTCGAAGCGAACATAATTCAATTTAGCTGCTTGAAGAAAAAAAGAAAAAAAAAGTGACACAAAGGAAATAAGGTGTAGCGTAGGGAAATGGAACTTTTCGCAGAATGCCTGCCCAAGGAGTATAAGGGAAAAGAAGCGCATGAACAATTCGGACTTCCGTTACACGCAGACAAAGACCCAGGGCGGAGAAAAAAATTCCGATAGCATAAGGGCAGAGTAGACATCGAAAAATAGTTAAAAAAGGGAGGATACGAAAGAGCGCAAAGAGGGATAAAAAAGAGAAAGAGATACATAAGAACAAGACAGATTGAAAGGGGAGAAAGCTCAGATCTTGCTAAGGTAATAGCGCTCACGTAAAAAGGAAATGCGTAGCACAGGAGACAAATGCTCATCAAGAGCTATAGCCTTGGCAGAAACCAGGGGAATCACGGATATGACACAATAGACCCATTGTTGGAATGACGCAGACAACTCCTGGTGGTGCTTTCAATCAAAGGAAACGCTTACTGGAGAGTAGTCAGCCGACCGCCTGCTTCAAATTTGATCCGGGATCGGGCTGCCAGGGTGGTGGTGATCGCTCACCTTCATAGGGGCAAAACCGCCATACCCGTGGGCCGGGGGCATGCCCATGGAGGGGTACATGGGAGGAGGCGGGGGAGCAGGGCGGTAAGGGCTGCCGGCGGGGCCGGAGTTGTTCTGGGAGCGACCCCAGGACAGACGAACGCGGGAGTTACCGATGGGGTAGCCCTGCATCTGGTTGATGGCCATCTCGGCGGCGTGGCGCTGGACGAACTGGACGAAACCGCAACCCTTTCCAGGGGGAATCTTGACGTAGGTGATTTCTCCGAAGCCCTGGAAGAACGAACGGAGCTCATCCTCGGTGACGTAGCCGGAAAGGCCACCGACGAACACAGTGGTGTTGTTGGGGTCGGTAAACTGGTTCATGGGCTGGGGAGCACCGTAGAAGGGCATGGGAGGGCCACCCATGGGAGGGTACATGCCAGCGGGGCCGGGCATACCCATGCCACCGCCGTTGCCGCCAACACCGGGACCCTTGTTCTTAGGGGTAGCGGTGGAGATGCGCATGGGGCGGTTGCCGCAGTAGACACCCTGCATCTCGGTGAGAGCACGCTGCTGGTCGTTCTCATCGGAGAAGCGAACGAAGCCGTAACCGCGGGACATGCCGGAGATGGGGTCGGTCATGATCTTGGCGGACTTGCACGAGGGGAAGCGGCTCTGGAAGAGGGAGACGAGAACGTATTCGTTAACCTCAGGGCCGAGGTCACCAACGAAGATGGAGTACTCGGGGCCACGGTCATCACGGCTGGAGAACAGAAGTCTTATTAGTACTATAACGAGACAAAACAAAAAACAAAGGCCATCAAGGATAACCCAAAGTTATAGCTTACCTGCGATCAGCCAGACCGCCGCCGGTAGCCCAGTTGAGCTTGAAGACACGGTTGGTGTTGGGCATAGGAGTGCCGTTCAGGGAAAGGGCCTTGGCAGCGGCGGCAGGGGAGGCGAAGTCGACGAAGCAGTAGCCAGCATTGCTCCTACTACCAACATTAGAAACAATCTTCCAAGCGATAATTCACGCCAAAGAAAAAGACCAAACAAGGACAGTGTCTTACCCAGAGAACTTGTCACGGATCATCTTGACGTTGACCTGCTCACCCATCTGGAACCAAAGGTTGCGGATGAAGTTCTCATCAATCCAGGGCTCGAGCTCACCCATCCAGAGGGTGGTCTTGCCATCGGCGCCCTGCTGGGGACCGGAGGCGGAGTTGGCATCACCAGGGACGGGGCCCTGGAACTGAGCGGCGGAGGGATCAGCCTGGCCAGTCATGTTGGTGTCAACGGGAGCCGGAGCGCCAGCGGCGGCGGGGTCCTGTTGAGGGAAGTTTTCGAAGTTGTTGTAAGACATTGCAAAGCTCAAAGTTCGAAAGTCGACGTAAGAATATAGAAAGGCTGAACGACTAGAACTTTCGTGGAGTCGTTAAAGAAAGACCGGCGTGAGATCAAGTTCGTAACGAAGCCAGGCAAAGACGTTAAAGCTTGCTAAATAAATAACGGATTAGAACTTTTTTGAAGCGAAAATGTAAAAGGCGAACCGAGATATACGCAGCGAAAGCGAAAGTGATTGATCAAACGAAGCGAAGCAAATGAGAACAAAAAGTGAATGGGGAGACCAAGCGATTGCTTTTGCGCAAATAGGAATTTCAGCCTCAAGCCGGGAATCGGGAATCGCCAAGACCAGAGCTTCGGGTAGCAACGAGAGAAGCGAATATTGAAAAGTGGATCAAACGGAGACGGAGGACGAAGAGAATATGGAATTTGCGCGCGACGAAAATGGCTCATTTCCATTTGGTGGATCATGCGCCGGCCGTTTCCGTCTTCAAAGTCCAAATGCGACCGCCCAATCCGTCCATTCCCATATCCATATCGAGGCGCGACCGGTAGAAAATCGAGACACCAAAGCACTGGTCAAGGCGAAGTCGAGTATAATCATAGAGGCATAAAATCATGTAAAGAAGCGAGAGATGATATGTTGCACTTCGAGTGTTCCCAGGGTTTTGCGCGGTATAATGATGAAAGAGGCTGATAATGCGAAATAGCAGAACTCACCTAGATATGATGATATCTAACGAAAAACTGGAAATGCGCGAGGCAAACAAAAAAAGTATTGCAACAAGGGAAAGCAGAACTCCCAACAAGAAAAAATCGAAACCGAAATCTTATCCGAACAATAAGGAAAAGAGAGGGGAAGTAGAGGGGAAGAAGAAAATGAAGAATTGAAATCTCATGAGGGAGGGGAAGTGGGAAACGAGTTACGTGACCAGGTATGGTGGTATTGGTATTTCGGGTATTGGTATTTTTACAAGTAATATAAGATTACCCAACGTTATTTGTTTTTATATTGTCCATAGCTATATAACTTGCATGGTTATGTAGTTATCGTATGAGTTAATAGTAACTAATAGTATGAATAGCAGTATAGTAGTCATGTATTTAGGCAGGTAGTAACAATAACCACCCAATTTATTTCTAACCTACTGCACCTTACCTCGAACTTAATCCCTTTTAAGCCCCATGTAAGTACATGTTGATATATTGCTTAATACCCCCGGAATTCCTGTCAAATGCACTGCATCAATATGCGGGGCTTGCTGGATTCTCCGTCCAGGATCCCGGGAAGCCCGGGAGATTCAGCTGATACATCACGTATAAGACCGAGGTAGAGTTGCCGATCGATTAAATCCTTCCGCTCGATCCGCATGCGAACATACAACATATGTACAAACAAGATCAAGGGAAACAAAAACAGTAGTGGTAGTAACTACGGTAAAAACATACAATATTGTTCAACAAGGGGCACGGAAAGCCCCAACGCATGAAATCTGCAAGGACCTGTCGCTGTCCTCGCAATGTGACTTGTCCAGGTGGACCTTCTTATCGTCATATGCTGAGGTAATTTCCGCCTGAGTCTGGCTGAAGTCTTGGTGAATCGTTTGTTTACAATTGGATGTGATTCTGTATATTCAACGCTGCCTAGATGTAGATGAGATACATATACTATAGAGATGTTCCACATAAATGCGCATATAAACTACATACACAGTTACTCTGTACATGTGTAACTATAACTAGCTATAGCTACATGTAGTATAAATCACTTTCCTCCATATGTACGTATCATCAGAGCCAAGGAACGCACCCAAGCACAGAACCATGGAACTCACATTACAGTAATCTATATGTAATTTTCCATACCCTCTCCCCTGCATCCCATCTACTAGCTGCAGCCCTGGGCTCAAGCTCTTTTCAAAGCAAGGTTGTTCAATGTAAATATACAAGCAAGGATCCTTCACACCTTATTCCAAAGACAGGCTACATCTGCCGACATTCCAGGAAATTTTGGTTACACAATACGTCACCCGCCTACCTACATATACGCATAAAACAAAGAACGAAGAAAAAAATTCCAGAACCATGGAAGAGTAATAGTTTGCCTATTGGTCGGGTTTGCTGGGCCGCTCGTATTGAAATTACCATTACCATCTGGAGGTGCTTGGCGGGTGATGTACACGGTACGCGACGCGTTTTTACTTACTTTATACTGTTGAAGCTGGTTACTATATTATACTTTATGTCTATATGGACATAATGAATGTACTATAAATATATTCAAGGTCAGTTTACAACGTATATTGTATACAATGTTGTAGGGGTTTGCAAGGGATGTTGGAGGTCTGATATCATATGGATCTAAGAAATAAGCTAATTCAGCCCTTGCATAGTGAGACACGGGAATTGTAAGAGGGCCAGGGTCCTTGTACATCGCAAGCTACAATGTATCTGGGGTATTATAGTTCATAACTAGTACATATAGTCTGTATGCTTTGTTAAGATTAAATGTAGGGCATACCCTCAGCTCCAGTCCCAGACCCAGTTCCAGTAAGTATGAATAACCATCCAGTAATCAATGTAATATAAATCCCAACCACGGCAGCACACTATATAATAAAGAACCAACATATAAAACCTCCCAGAAACAAGATCTTTCCTAGATTGTATTGTTCAGGATTCAAGTGGAAAGTCAAAGCACTCCAGTAGTCACTTCAGAGCTACGACTGGCTCATTCACCTGAGCGAGGCTGAGCACCAGACACAAACAGTCCCCACTTTCAGGGCTCACATCCACTTAGTTCGCTCAGTTCTGTCCACACAGAATCCCAAAGCGCTTTGTGACTGTTACCTGAATTCAAGGTACGGGCACGCTTACTGTATACTCCATTACAAACCTCAGCTCTGCATGTCTTTGCTCCACATCTAATTTTTTTTCCCTTCGGGCTTTGCGAGGGTTCTAGAGAAGTTTCTAGAATGTTTCATATATTTTTTTAGAATTCATTACAATCTCAATGTAGATTAAAAATTGTATGCAAACTGGTGTGTCCACCGTGTGGGTGCTATTATGTCACTGCCTAAATCTAAGTCCGATGGCCTAAGCGTTTTTGCTGCATACTAAAGATAAGTGCATTCTAAAAATATCATAGATCCATCTTCCTTTTTACATTGTACTTCTAACATTGTACATACATAGTCAACGTCGAATCTCAAGATACTTCAAGAACAAACAAAACAAATGAAAAAAAAGCCTAACAACTAAACTCCACCTCAACATTATCCTGCTCAGCAAGCAACATAAGACACTTCTCATAAACCTTCGTAGCCTCCAACATCCAGGGCTCATTAAATTCATACACTTCCTCCTCATCCCCATCAAACCCAGCAGAAGTACTACTCGAAGACCCCAAACACGAAAAAACCCGATACCTGGTGCTCTCCGCCAAACTCCGAATCCGAACTTTCTGCGTCTCCGTGGCAAGAGACTGGCCAAGCACTGCACCCGGCAGCGCAGCCCCGGTAATCGGGTGCGTACCGGTGCACAAAGCGGCAAATATACTGTCCAGCTTGTGCAGGATTGAGAGGGTCGGTTGAACCGAGAAGGGGAACGAGGGAAGGGAGGACTCAATTAGTCCGGCTAGGGTTATGAGGGCTTCTGTTTGGATTGCCGCTGTGGATGTTAACTCGCCTGATAGACATAGAGACTAAACGTGCGGGGAACGCTTATGAGGGGGATCCATGTATGCGCTTACGTGTAGCAGATACCCAAAGCATATCAATTAGATCCTCCACGTCAGCTGCTAGCTGGGCGAAGGACTCGTATCTGCGCTGGGCGTGGGGCGTATCGGGTGCGTCCATGCCCATGTCGGATTTCATTTTGCGGTAGTTGACTCGTTCGAGTCCTGTGCTTATCTGACCGCGGAGTTGGGTTTCTTCGTCTGAGCCTGAGGGGATGGGCGAGGCTCGTTGAGGTGGAAGTGAGAGGGTCGGTGTCCATGTTGGTGGGCGGAGAACAATGGGAATGTCCGCATCTGCATCTGCATCTGTGTCTGCGTGGGCGATTGGGACATCTTCGAATTCCACGTTGGAGTCGGAGTCCGAGTCGGAGTTTGGTTCTTTGATCTTGCCTGGGGCCATTTTGGGTTTGACTTTGAGCTTGTTTGTGTTGAAGGGGATCTGATGGTTCGGTATAGTTGGAATTAATTCAATATTGATTTGGGGGGGTTGATATTTTTGATGCTTTTGATGATGTTCTGGAAGACGTGTAGCTTATGCGCAAGACGTGAACTTGCAAAATATATAACGAAAGCTTTTGTCTCAGGCCGTGTGATGATGCGATTTTTCCCTAGGATAGTTTCCATATGTTACCCCAAGCAGTTCTAGGGTTCCCCCATCTTAAATATTTGCATAGATCCGTACATACGTTGTATATAGATGGACTTGATTTTCCGTGGCGGGTGGGGTTTTCCTATTCGAGCTGCCGCCGCTTTATTAAGGGCGCTCAGACTCACGCTCTCAGAGTAGATATCAGCACGAGCTCAAACCAGTCACGTGAATGATGACTGATACTTTGTACTGTAGATGCTCTTGGGCGCTTACTGAGTACTCGATGGTACTTTATGACTAATCAGTGGACAACTCTAGACAACCTCTAAACATCTACCTAAGAGGGTGATAAGTACCTGGTAGACCTTGACATGTCCCGTGGGGCTCCCGCCACAGGACTCCCCTGTCACTACGGAGTAGATTTTGGTCCCATGAAAGTGGGTCTGGCAGGACTGTGGGAGTTTCTTTGCAGCTTAACAATGCAAACACTAGCTAACTCGTGACTTAAAAGAGGCAAGCGATATTTAGGAAGTGCGAAACTAGAGCGACCGCCAGAAATATTTAAACGATCCTATTTTCCTCTTCATGTTGGGAGCTACATGCAGGATGGATAGAAATCAGTTTCACCGAAGTGTTCATTCAGAATAATCTGCTCCATTGAATCTTCAATGAAACTTGCGGCGGCTCTCAAAGCTTGGTGCACTGAATGTGATACACAGCCAAAATGTTGCGAACAACCCCATTGAGATACTGAGCGGTACTGAAGCATTTTGAAGATCGCCATGGTGCCCCCATTTGAATAACCACGCGAAAAAAAAGTAAAATGACGGTACCAAGGAAGCGAAGCTCCATAATAGCAACATCCGGGTCGATCGCTTCTCGATAATGTAAAGGCCCCAGAAGATCTCGTGTGAAGGGTCTCGTTCCTCTAGAGTGCTATCACGCTTTGGAAGCCTTTGAGTGACAAAAACGTCATCGAATGGCTCATCCCATGACGATGTAGTCGAGAACCTCTTGGCAATTCTTCGAAGGATCCTGAAATACCAAGTATAGGATTCAAACCAGTGTTCAAACTGATGTGGATCAACAGGTGGTTCAGGGTGGATAGGTCTTGGGAAGAAATGATATGATGATTGCTGTGTATCAGGGTACTCCGGACACAAAGGAGTGTATGCAGCCTGGGAAAACCTTTCAAACTATAAAGGTATATATTTAGTTGTTTCGAACAAGATACGTATAAGACGCCGACCGCTTGACGTACCTTAAAGAACTCACAGTGGGAATACCTATAGACACTAAAGCAATTTGAGAAGAATCCTCGATGACGATAATACGTGGCCCTGACCCAAGAAAAAAAGGCTTTGTCGGTCATGGATTTTGTTGTTGTCTGAGCTAGACGATAATAGGAGCTTCTCAGTAGTGAAGAGTGTAATGTGACAAGGAAGACATGAAGATCTGGGTTGTTTCTCTCCCAAGACTTGGCTTTGAGATTTGGACCCATCGGCATATGAGCTGGACCTTGACCCAGAATATGGCTCTGCTTGGCCGGTCCTTGGCGGGAATCCCCTGGGGCTGCTGCATTGGGTGGTTGGGAATCAGGCGCTATCTGGTTTTGGCCCCCTTGTGAGATATATGACGGGGCAAGTTTCTTCCCAGAAGCGCCCGTGACTGTTTTTGCGAAGGATAGAGGGACTTCAGCCCATCTAGACCTGCCGCAAGTCTAGTTGTAAAGAAAGGTCAAACTCAGTGGCAGAAAGTTATGGGTTTGGTTCATCAACTTACACAATTCCAATGTAAACGAGCTTCGCCCCTCGCCAGGGGGCGCATGTATGGAGCTAGTGGCCACCAGTCCCATGTCTCTCCCGTAAACCTCTCCCACCTGCCTTTGATTTTGTTTACTGCGGAGGACGTGTCTTGCAAACTGAAAGAAATTCGATCAGGAGTGATATGTTGCAGTTCGCTAACTATCGCCTCGAGGTTCTGGAGCTGCTTTTGTGTGAAGGCTCCAGATCCACGCTGCTTTGAAATCCAGCGCATCATGATGGAGCGGAATGAAGGGAAAACAAAATCAAAAAATTCTCTTTCCATGGTTGGGAACGCGGTCGTTCTGAACAAAAATTCCTCAACAATATGAAAGTTATCTCCAATCGTCTGGTCTTGAGCTTCTTGTTCATCCAGTCCATCAAGGCTCGAATACTCATCCGAGTCGGACTCGGCCCGTTCAACACCTCGAGGTTCGGGTAAAGGATTGGCGCTTGAGCGCTCCTCTGAAGTTTGCTGGTTGGAGGCGAGCCCGACCTGATTTCGCTGTGACTTGAAGTACTCGTCTATCCTAGCCTTCGCGGTTTCCTGCGAAAGCTGGCTAAGGTTAGATTCCTTGAGTCCAGAAGGGCCAACGATCTCAGGGCTTTGCAATATTCGGCTTGCAATGTGGAATGATGCTCGTTGCACAAATTGAATGACATTCATATGGTCTTTTGCTTGTGTCTCTCGACCCAAATGAGATGAAAAAAGCCGGAGAAGTTTCGTTAGGTTTCTGTGAACCTTGGCTCTTGGATATCGCTTCTCCAGGAGCGCAGATTTGCAGAGTTCTTGAAAATGGGTATTTCTTAACAGTGAGGCAGAAAGTATATCCACACCACTGATAAATATTGGTTGATCGAACGATGAATTGGAAGAGGCACCGCCGGCAAGCGAGAAAGTAGTAATGATGGATCCTGAATCTGAAAGGTCCGAGTCTGAGTCTTCGTAGTCGGATGTCTTATTCGAAGTTCTCTTTTGGGAGAATTTACCAAGGAGGTCAATCGCTTTTGTTGTGTCTGGGTGTCGTTCTCCAAATATTTTCACTCGAATTTGTTTCACCTTTCTCTCAAGGTTTTCAGCCTCCTCCCGCTGGCCCTTATCAAAAAGAAGCAACGCCAGATCTTCCATGCTATTCAGCGTGTCAGGATGCTCCGGACCCAGGGTTCTCTGACGAGCATGCATGACCATCAGTTGCATTTGTTCGGCATCATCGATCTTGCCTTGACTTCTGTGGTTAACTGCCAGAGCATTCATGTTCGAAAGCACACTTGGGTGATCTGGTCCGAGTACTTCCCGGCCCATTTGAAGAGTTTCAGTCAACAACGATTCAGCGTCCTTCCACCGGGATTGGTCAAAGAAGATTGAAGCCAAATTTCCCATAGCGAAAAGCGTGTCTGGATGCTTTCTGCCAAGTTGTATTGTCTGAGATTCTGTGACTTGCAGCAGAATTTCCACCGCCTCGTTCAGTCTCCCCTGGTCTTTGTAGATCAATGCTAGATCGTTCTGGGACATAAGCACATCCGGATGCATAGGCCCCAATATTCTCTGACTTTTCTCAAGCACGCGCAGTTGTAAGGCTTCAGCCTCGCCCCAACGACCTTGGTTGCGATATACTGCTGCCAAGTTGGCCATACTGTTCAAGGTATCGGGGTGATCCAGGCCCAATACTTTCTCGTGAGACTTCAGAACTTGTTTTTGAAGTGCTTCTGCTTCGCTCCATCGACCTTGGTTTCGATAGTCTGATGCAAGGTTATTCATGCTACCGAGGGTATTCTGATGCTCCCGCCCTTGGAGATGCTGGTATGTCTCAAGGACCTGTACGGACAAGGATTCAGCTTCTGCCAGACGGCCTTGGTTGCGGTAGACCGAAGCGAGATTATTCATGCTAGTCAAAGTGTCTGCGTGCTCTCGTCCTAACAAACGAATGCGGATATCAAGGACATCCTTTCCCAATATCTCCGCATCGTGCCATCTTCCCTGGTTCCAGTATGTTGTTGCGAGGTTACTCATGCTGGTAAGAGTATCTGGATGATTGGGGCCAAGCACCTTCCTTCGGATCTCGAGCACTCGAGAGTGTAGCAATGCCGCTTCCTGCCACCGACCTTGGTTCCAGTGTGTTAAAGCTAGATTACTTAAACTCGTCACGGTATCCAAGTGCTCTTCACCAAGGATTCGCTCTTGTATCTTGAGTACTTTCAAATTCAGTAGCTCTGCCTCCTGCCATCGGCCTTGATACCAGTAGGTCAAGGCCAGATAGGTTGTCACTTTGAGCATGACGGGATGCTCCTCTCCAAGTAGGTGGCTATAATCCGATACCAGTCGCTTCGCTAGCTCCTCTGCTTTATTCCATTGACTCTCAAGTATATACGCTCGAGTGATTGTCATCGCGGAGTCCATAGTCTCCAGGTCATCTGAGCCCAGTAATTCCACCCTCGCCTCGAATGCTTTCTCGGCCATCTGCCTCATATCTACCGTACTCCCAATCATGCTTGAATACAGGGCCCCTTTCTGAAGAAGTGTAGCCCACTTTAGCCGAGATGAGTCGATGGTAGGACGCTGGGACATTGCCACTTTCACATGGGGAAATAAGGATTGCGATTTCTCCCAGCTGTCGAAGTCTTCTAGTGAGAATTCGCGGCACAAATTGTCGATAAATTTCGTCTTCCAAATCTCAGACTGGTTTTGGTTTCTAAGCCAGGTCTTCACTGCAAGTTGAATCAACCTGTGCATGGTAAATATTTTACCGCTTGCCTGAATTGAAACGAGTGAGTAATCTCGTAGTAAAAACAGATCTTTCTCGAATGACCAGTAATAAAGGTCATGATCATCTGAATCACTGTCTTTCCTAGTTTCAAAACTGCTCTGATTTTCGTCGGATTGACTTCGGAGCAAGTTTTCGGTGAATCCATCCGGGTCAAAAAAGCTCATCAGAGACAATAGTTCCACAGCCGATGGGGCTATCTGTTGTAGATAGTCAAAGGTGATTTGCCATGTCGTTAAGACTGATTTACTTTGATCCCAGTCACGGTGCAAAAAGCCAGCTTCTTGACTAAGTAGTTCGGTCTGTTCGTGCTCGCTTTTCTGGAAAAGTTCTAGATACTTCGATATGCTCATCAGAGGTGATTGAGTCCGAATGTAGCTAGCGGCTTGAGCGATTGCAAGTGGATGATGGCCTAATTGTTGTAAAAGAATTATGGCTTCTTCATCTTTTGTCTTTGAGCCTAGCATGTTTTTTAGGAGAGTATGTGCCGCTGATTGTTTCATTTCTCCGATTAGAATGATATTGCGATACTCTGTAGTCCTCAATGCCGCGCGCATGCTGCGTGTAGTTATAATGATCGATCCATAATCACTAGAAGGAATGTATGCTTCAAGCGGCGTTTTTGAAGCGTCGAATTCATCGACCACATTATCCTCTTGGTTTTTTCCCGATAAAGGGTAGAGGGTATCGTCGTCAACATTGTCCAAAACGAGGATCCATCTCTCCTGTTTGTCGCTGATCCAGTCGTGTACTAATTTAAAGATATTTGCATCAGGGTCAGCGCGGTGGGGAATCCTGTTGTAACCGGCAAGTTCCCGATAGCTCTGTTGAAAACGGGCTGCGCTGCTCGCATGGACCCAGAACACCGATGTGTCTGGCGATTGATCTCGGACTCGATAGCAGTACTCAAGAGCAACCTGTGTCTTTCTTCTCGGTATTAGCGGTTCAAAGCCGGAACTTATTTCGAATACCGAACCTACCCAATACCTCCCAACCCAACAAGTGCTGTTCGAGATCCTGGCGTGGAAAGCTTCTGGATTTGATCCAAGATTTCCTCGTCGGCGACGAAGTTGGAATTACGGCTAAAAGGAACCATATAAAATTGTCTGAGAGCTCCTTCGGATACCTCTTGATCTGGTAAATCTTAATCAACGCAGACGAGTTTGGTGCTCATCTTTTCAACCTACCTCGGAAAGAGTTCAAAATCGTCCCATGATTGACACCAACCTGGAATCCAGAATTGGCACCTCCGAATGAGATAAATGAGCTATCGGAGGCCATTTTATTATGTGTTAGCTACACAAACTGTGGTGTTGGAGTTGCTTGTATAGAGACACGGGGTGGCTCCGGCTCAGCCCACCTCCAGGTGAACTCAGCCCCTCAGCTCTTCATCAGGTGACTTGAATGTGCCTAGTCATTTAGTCACAGGAATACACTCAAGTTTGCTACTTGCAGATTGTCCTTCCAATTGTAAGTATTCTTCTTTGATCTTATGAATCGGCAATTAGAGGCAATCATACTGCCGGGACAAAAATCCCAGTATGAGACATCATTATCAAACAAGCCTCTTTCATCACCCAGTGGTACTCTCTAAGATAGTCTACAGGTGTATTTGAATTTTGGTGTCTTAGCTAGGCCCCTGGTAACTCATAGCAGCCTTGGTATCGACACTACAAATATTGGGCAGGGCAGAGGAAGCATCCGGTCTCACTCCGTCGACTGTACGCTCACCTTCTTCGGCCCAGGTATCAAGGCGCTGAAGCTCCAATGAACTCAAGATTACCCAGGTACAGCAACCTCGCAGTGAGGATCGAAAAAGAAACCAAAAGGTTCAGATATTAAGTCATCAGATAAATAGATACAATATTCCTAAAGGCTAAGCTCAACGCAACTACTGAGCAGCGTCACAACCACAGTAATCAAACCCAGCGACGTCGCAACAGGGGCCTCGACAACCCCAGTGTGCTTCTTCTCATCCTTCCCACAGTATACAGTCTGATTTACAGTGTGATCATTCTGATCTGAGAAAACCCATGTCCCAGCAGTCCAGTCATCCTGGTGATACGGACAAAATCATACCGTAGGACATCATCATCATAAGTATAGTGGAGGGCAACGGCAGCTCGAGCCATAAAGTCACCAATAAAAAATGCTGTCGCTTGGCTGTGTGCAGAGACCAAAAGATCAGTGTTTCGGAGTCAGCAGCCATATCCAAAAACGTATCACCATAGCCAAGCTGAGCGGCCAGCCCGACCCCCGGTCGCGCGACCGTAAAGCGGCGCTCACCTAGGAAACTGCTAGCAGTAACGCGTGACATAGTCTACGTAGCTTCATTGGTATTCATGAGCAGGCTATAACAATTGGTGGGGTTTCTCGAAGCCCCGTCAACGATAGCGGGTAATTAGCTCAGATGATTGGATATTTGGACAGAGTGGGTGGGTCTCCGCACCAATAATGCCGTAGTCGGGGATCAGCAAGGCGCGGGCCCGTCACGTTGAAGTTCTTTACGAACTGGTTGAGGTTGAAAGTAAAGAGGCCGATGCAGCGCGGAGTATCTGATATACACTTTGCTGTTATTGAAACCCTTCTCTCGCACGGTAGCAGTGACATGATATCTCCATTCGCAATAACAAAGGGCAAACACTGCTATACCCTACCGGTGGTACGAAGCAAGCTGAAATTGGTTTACCGTAGGATATTCTGTAGAAAAATTCTTACTTTTGACGATTGAGTGGTCTTCGATGTAATATCCGCCCTTGGGTTTCTGCGGCTGTTGTTGAACCATGACACGATTCGATCGAGCCATAGGCCCTTGTTCTGATGACTGTAGTGCAAAACTTGCTGTTATCACTGGAGGCGGCATGTCTGCGCATATTGTGCAGCCAGTGTTGTCATAGCCATGTTGACTAAGCACTACTTGCCAGTCGAGCCTTTCGGCCATTGACCAATATTCCTCACTGCTGTACATAAAAGCATTGGGTTTTTTTCAGACAGAAACATGGCTTAGGATAGAATACGGTATAGTTAAGAGACAGATCGTTGATAATTGGCAGTCTGCGGGACATCTGAGAAGTATCTCCCGGTTTTAGCTAACCTAGCGACGACCCCTTAGTCGTGCATAACATATAGAGCCCTGACTAGAATAATCTTTCTTTTAAAAGGAAATATAATTTCAAATATAGCTTACTTAATTCGTTTGATTTCTACTCTGAGCCTACTCTGTGAGCGAGTCAGTGTGTTCAGAGGCGTGCTCAATTTAACTCTGATATCAAAAAGCAGCAAGAAGTGAGCACTAAAATGGAAGAAGAAAGGTCTCGAGAGCTAGCCATTCTCCGGTACATATGTAGACATTGAAGCAACTTAAGTGCTAGAGGTGGGATGTCATGCCAAGCCTTGGTCTGTGCGGAGACATAAACGTCTACAAGCTTCAATACATCTATACATTAATTGTGTACATTTATAGCTACATGTACATATATGACTACATGAAATAAGTATATACTGAATCAAGAATTGATATTTAGCTATCATGTATGTATTCATCTAATCGATTATTAGCAAATGCGAAACTAACAAGCGCGATAACAATTTCAACAAGATCTCCAATTCAGAAGGTGAGAAGATTGTAGTAATGCTGGTGGTTGCAGACATGGCAGACAGCGAACGAAGCGCGTCTTACTACTATGGCCCCAGCGTGCTCATCAGGGAGACAAAGCCAAAGAAGAAGGAAAAGAAAAAAAAGACAAAGACCAACTCACATGTACATTGGACGCCACGGTCCTTTTATCCTGCACCCAAAACGCCACGCTCCATACAAAAGCTCACTCAGGCTATCAAAAAAGTCAGCAAATCCCAAGAAACCAAGAACCCGAGAAACCGAAAACTCACCCGAATCTTGCCCCTCCGAGCCTTAATATCCGCCAACTTCTTCTTATCCTCATCGAACCTCTTAAGCAACCGATTCTGCCTCTCCTTTCTCTTCTCCCTAGACTGGAATCGATAAAAGTCCTCAAGACCCTCCCTCTTCTTCTTCTCCTTCTCAACGAGCTCACGCAACTCCTCCTCCCTAGCAACAGAGTTCAACTTCGGCCCATGCTGCACAGTAACGAAACCATCCTCATCCGGCTCCGCAAAGCGCTTATGATCTTCGCGCTTGCGCGCCTCCGAAACAGCACTGAAGGTAGTCATGAACTCGTTCACGGCGCGGAGCAGCGTCCCACGCTCGGGGTACTGCAAGCGCTCGTGAGCGACGTATCTGTTTAAACCGAGCGCGGGGATCCGGTTAGCAGGCAGGTTCTCTGCCCAGACGATGGAGGAGCCGCGCTTGGCGGCCTTGGCGGATGCTTTTAGGCTGGAGTCCATGCTGGCTTTGTCGGCGAAGATGACGATGGCGTGGGCGCCGCTCTTTTGCAGTTTGCGGTCCCAGGTTGAGGGAAGGGAGATGGATTCGAGGTGGTGCTCGAATTCGTCGGCTGTTACGCGCTTGCGCTTCTTTTTCGAGGTGTTGGTTTCTGTGCTTGTTGCTGCTGTGCGCTTTTTGGTCGGGACATCTTCGAATTGGACGCGCTCGACGCGGCCGGCAGATAGTTGCGTGCCGAATAGGTGGCGGATGTGGGCTTCTGTTGTGTCGATTGGGATGTTGACGATGAAGAGGGAGCGGGTGGAATCTGGGTCTGGGATTCGGGGCTCGTGGGGGCGGATGTAGAGGTAGTGGGTGGCGGGTTTGGGGAATAGGGGTGTTGTGGGGAGCTGCACCGGTAGGGTGGTGTACCCTGGTACCTCCACTGATTCTCCCTTCATTTTGAATATGAGGTTGATGCTGGATTGTTGCGTTGATTGAGCTGAACTTTTTCTGCGGTTTTTTTCTTGGCATGGAATTTTGCCGGTTTGCCAGAGCGGCGGTCCAGGCGGTGACCCTTCACTTAGGGCTTCTACATCCATTGCAACGACTCGACTTTCAAATGGCATCTTAACAATATAATTTAGAATATGAGCTGTAATATACTTGACTTATTAATGAAGTTTCCCATCCAGCTTTCATCGATATAGAAATTCTTGGAAATCGTCGTCACAACCAATTCAGTCACCATACCTCTCCAGCTTCAAACCTTGTCAGGATCATTGATACCACCATTGGTAATGACATAGATAGCCTCACGCTCAGCACAGTCTTTCAAAAGTCAGTACAGCAGCACACACCAAAGCAAAGCAACATACCTGGCGAATCCTGAATCTTCGCAACCCGCTCATCACCACGGCCCTTCCTCAGCAGCACACGAGTAGTCGAGGCATGTGCAAGAACATGACCACCAACAGGCTTGCGCCCATCAGCACCAGCAAAAAGCGCACTAGCGCCAGGGTCACTCTGAACCTGATTTGTCTGCAAAGGCAAAACATAAGTCCCCATGCCAACACACAAGGACACCATTGACACTCACTATCAAGACACAAACATTGAACTCTTCGCGAATCAGCAAAAGCCTGAACCCAAGAGCAAAACACAACAAAATCTCACCTTCAGCCATATGCGCCAACCTCATAAGAAACTGATTCAATTTTTGCTGCCGATCCGCCAACTCGCCACGCCCACTGTAATCCACCCGAAAACAATTCATAATGCTATCAATAATGAGCAAACGGAACTCGCCGCCAGCGAACTCACGACTGAGTGAGTTCAGCAGTTCGAGCTGGTGCTCGCTGTTGAGGGCGCGCGCATATGCAATGTTCTCCTGCGCGGTATCGGGATCTATGCCGAATCGCTCTGCTATCTGGGCGATGCGCTCGGGGCGGAAAGTTCCTTCTGTGTCGATGTAGGCTACCTTACTGTCTGCGCCGCCGAGGTCGCGGGGTAGCTGGGCTATCACAGACATGGTGTGGCTGAGTTGGGTTTTGCCGCAGCGGAATTCGCCGTAGACTTCGCTTATGGACATGCTTTGGAAGCCGCTGGGTTTGTTAGAGTGTGTTGGTATTGGGGGTTTGAGATATTGGGGGAACGGAGGAGAGGGAGAGGAAGGTACGGTACCCGTTGAGAATTGAGTCGAACTGTTTACTTCCTGTAGAGATGCGGACTACTTTTTTGCGTTGGTGGTGGAGTTCCATGGCGGTGATGAAGCCTGTCGCTGATGGGAGGCATTTCTGGATTGCTTCTTTTACTTTTTCGACTTTGACTTCGCTGAAGCCTTTGATTTTGAGGAGGGTTTTACGGGTTGCGCCGTGGACGGACTGGTGAGTTGTTAGATATGATGCATGGCAGGACAGGATGAGTACTGACGGCAACGGTGTGGAAGCCATTGGCTTTCAGCTTGGTGATATCAGCTGCATTGATGCCATGGGCTTGAATGCTGTCGATTTCTACGATGAAGGCCTGCTGATGGTCAGATGGGTGTCAAGTCATCAGTCTTGGGTGTGGAGGGAACTTGTACATCTTCATCGTTGAACTCCTCACTTCCCATCGAGCCTGGCATTTTGACTGAAATGGAATGATTATGGTGAGATGAATGATGGAAAGGAAAGACGAACAAAAGGTGGGAGAACTCGACGTGTTTGAAGTCACGGGTTCAGACAACACCAGGACAAGTCTCTGTTCTATAAATCAAACACAATCTACGCAAAGAAAATAAATAAATAGGTGAAATGTCTTTTTTGGACTCTCGAAATACTTACTCTCCACGACTCTTCCCATCACACATTGCAACGATCTCCCTCTCAACTCATCTCAGCCACTGCATCATCTCTTGGGAAACCCGCAATCAAGAGTCAACCGACATAACCAGAAGATGAGAATAGACAACAGACGCCAATCGTAAGAGTGGGTGAAAAAAACAAAAATTCAGGAAACTTTTTCTGTTTCATACATAGGGGTGATAAAATAAAGGAAAAAAACACGCAGCTGTTTTTGTCGCCGGACCAAAAACCCTTCCTAACGAGGGCGTGATTCAAATATATGCAAAGGAAGAGGAGAGAAAGGGCCCAAATCGAGGTTTAGGGGGAAGAATGACCATGCAGATTCAAAAATTCCCATTATAGGGCAAATATATGGAGAGTTCAAGAGACCTATGCGGCAGCAGTTGTAGGAGCCGCAGCAGGGGCAGGAGCAGGCACAGCCTCCTCAACAGCCACAGCAGCGACAGGGACAGGCGCAGCAACGGGCGCGTCCTCAGTCTCGGCAGCGGCAACAGCCACGGCAGCCGGGGCAGGAACGGGAGCACCCTCGTTGGTGGGGCACTCGCGGGAGATGTGGCCCGCCTGAGCACACTTGTAACAGACCTTACCAGCAGAGCTGAGCGGGCCGCCGTTGGGAGCGGTGCAGTCGCGAGAGATGTGACCGAGCTTGCCGCAGGCGTAGCACTTCATGGCCTGAGCCTGGCAGTCACGGGCGAAGTGGTTGGGGCCGCCGCACTTGTAGCAGGTCGCGGCGCGGGGGTAGCCCTGGAAGCCACCGCGGAAACCGCCTTGGAAGCCACCACGGCCGCCGCGGGTAGCGGCGGGGCCGGTGGGAGCTCCGGTTCCGGCGCCGGGGGCAGTAGCGGCGGCGGGATTGGTGCAGTTGCGCTGGGATTTGTTAAAGTGGGTTTTTGCTATGCTGGAGGGCGCGAACTTACGGCAAGGTGGCCGGGTTGGCTGCAGTTGTAGCAGCGGCCGTTGGATCCGCCGTTCAGGCGGAGGGTGGGGCAGTCAGCCTGGACGTGACCGACACCCTGGCAGTTGTAGCACTGCTTGGCTGGGTGGTGTTAGTTCTGTGTTTGTGGTGGTTGGTGTTGAGAATCGCTTACTCTCGGTGGTACGGGGAAGAGGGCAGGCGCTGGACTCGTGGCCTGGACGCGTTAGGAGCTTGTTTTTAGTTCGAGATCGGACATGGGCATACCGGGCTGCTTGCCTGTGAGGTCAAAGGTATTAACAATTGGTGCGTATGAAGTGTGGAGGGGATTTTCACATACAGTTGTAGCAGAGACGCTCGGTGGAAGAGCAGACCTCTAGGATCCGGGTTAATTTTTGCGCGGCAATGCCATTCATTCTACTAACCAGCATAGTGGCCAATAGTACCACACTTGTAGCATGCACGACGAGACAGCATCATCTTGGCGGTATTCTATGGCGAGTCAGTCGGTGCCGAGGTCATGGTATATAGCTCCGATAAGCCACGTCTTCTTCCCCTCCATTGCGATCGAGGAGGGCAACTCGGATGGAAATAATTGTGGTCAAGTTGCTTGCGCATGCCAATTTCACATATCCACCAGTCCCAGTATATCCATATCCCAAGCTTATCGGGTTGCGATGCGATCTCAAATTTTCAGCGGAAGGAGGGGGAAAAGACGTGTAGATCGGCATTGCCGGCGGGGAAGCACGAGGTCGAAAAGCGAAAACGAATGAAAAACTCACGCTCACAATAACTTCTTCAAAAATGTCAAAGTTCTCTATCCAATATAAATATGCACCTTGTTAGTGAGAATCTCTTTTGGAGGGGATGTTGAAACAGCCCACTTTTGGGAAAATCGAAAAGTGGGACACACAAAGAACAGAATAAAAAAAAGCCACAGGAACAACAGGAATGTTCAACTCACTCAACAACTTCGAATCTCTATCTCTCTCAACCGTCAACAACTCCTAAAGAATTCTCGAAACGAAGAAAGGAAAAGTGGAAAAAGAACTGCAAACTCGTCAAACGCTTGACAGCTTAGCTCCCGGGCTTTTCCGTATTGCGTAAGGTTGCTGATTCATTTATTTACTTTGTATACTTAACAATGCATATAGCAGTGTATATAGCAGTGTATATAACAAGGGATATAGGATTCTATATTATATACTCTATACCGTGAGAAGAAATTCCCGCCCTACATTCTACAGAAGATCCATTCCTAAACCAAAAAGAAAACTATATTCATTTCATCGTTCCAAAAAAGACCTTTTCTATTCTACTCCTCTCGTTCCAGAATAGCAGGTGCTTTAATTTCTCTCCCCTTGAGGAATTCCAAGTTTTCACCACCCTGTAAAACAGTTAGTATCAAAAGTATCGTTAGAATCAAAAGAGAAAGACATACGTAGCTAATGAGAGGTGAAACCTCAACACCCTTCGCCTCACCCTCAGTAATGACAATACCACCCGCAGCCTCCACCCAGCGTTGACCCTGCGCCATAATATCATCACGGCTAGTATCCGGGTCATCCTCGCCGGTACCACGAGCATTCTTTAAGGGCGAGAACTCATCCTCGCGACGAACCTCAATACTGGCAAACTTGTCCAGCGGCGTCATAGGGAAAACGTCGAAAACGAACTGCTCCAGCTTCACACCATTAGGCTTCTCGGGCTTAACGAATTCACCCGTCTCAGCATCTGTGAAGGGAATCTTCTTGCGAGCAACGTGGTGAGGAAGCTGGTGTGCCCAGTTCTCAATCGACTCCAAGAATCGGAAGGAGTAGTAGTGGTTGACGATGTTGGCAGCGCGGTACATGAGCACATCGGGCTGCTTGGGGTCCTTTGCCTCGGCAGTCGCGGTGTCGATCTCGGAGTACTCGACGACATCGGGCTTTCCGTTCTTGAGCAGGATCAAACCGACAGACTCGGTGGCGTTACGCTTGCGCACGACCTTGGTCGCGATGTCGACGTCCTTAGAGGCCGAGAAACCAATGAAGACCGGGTCGGCGACCTTCACGAGACAGTTGTCCACGCCGTAGAGGTGGATGTGCTGAATGCCGCGCTTGCGCATGTCCTCGCGGACGCCAGAGACAACGAGGGCCTGGTAAATACCGCCGTTTCCGTCCGGGGCGACGGCAGCCTTGGCCTTGGTCTCGAGCAGGATCTTGCCATCGTTGGAGATGCAGGGGAGAACGCCCTGTTCGAAGATCATAACGTTGGCCTTGGCCAGGCCGAAGTAGTTGTTCTTTTCGAAGAACTCTTCTGTGGGCTTGCGAGTAGGGCCGCTGGTCATGATGTACCAGGGAATGATGGTGCTGCCACCGGCCATGGACTGCAGCTTTGCGATGCGCTGGGCCTGCAATTGGAAGAGGGACTTCTCGCTGAGAAGCCCGATGTCGAAGCAGCCCTTAGGGGCGGAGCTGCCGAGACGAGTTCCCTGGCCGCCGGCCATGAGGACGACGGCGACCTTGTTCTCGGCGACGAGCTTCAGACCTTCGTCGTTCCATTTTTGGATGTCGGCGGCGCTGGAGTCGATGATGGATGCTGTGGCGGATTCGGGGAGAGGCTCGAGAACTACGGGACCGGTTGAAGCGGGGGGAGGGTTGAGGGCTTTGTCGGCCAACTCATTAATGCGGGCGGGATTGAAGTTGGAGAGCTGGTGGAAGAGTTGAGATTTTTCGATGGTGGTCAATTCCTCGGCAAAGGCGAAGACATGGCCTTGTCCGGCCTCGTTGTACTTCTGTACTAGTGATTGGAACTCTTCGGTTGAAGGTTCACGAGGAACCTCTGGGGTTGTGCCTTGAAGTTTTCCGAGAACGTTGGAAACGGCATCTTTAATAACACCAGCCATTGTGAATGTGAATTATAGGATGAAAGTAGAATTGAGGGGGAAAGTGGCGGAGAAAAGTAAATAAATGGGGGTGAAGCTCGAGCTGAGTAAGTACTCACCGTAGAACACCTCACACTAAAAACACTATTTATCTGTAACCCACAGTTATTTTTAGTCACTTTTTTTAGACAGGTTTCAAGATCTACATACTATATAACAATAATGTAGGCGAATTATAGCGAGCGCCATGAAAACGAAAGTGACTAACGAATTGCCGAGTGAGACCTACTGGAACTAGTGGCGGGGCTTTCCAAGGGGCGAAGTACAATATTGTACAATACTACCTATGTAGGTGTGACTACGTTGGAGGTCTACATTGTGTTTACAATTTATATGCAATATGTTATGTCATCAATTGGTGTTATGCTTGAGTAGTCATGGATGCCTTGTTTAAATATGATGGTACATCGGCTTTTGACTGGGTATATCCTAGTATCTCCGATCATCACGGTAATCTCGTTCTCGGTCTCGGTCTCTCCGTGAATCTCTGCGGGGACTGCGACTATAAGAACGACGACGGTATCGATCATCATTTCGCCTGGGGCTTCGACTCCCTCTGTCGCGACGGGACCCACGATTTCGATCTGAGGATTCACGTGGAGGGTTGACCGGAGCATCCTTCTTCTTGTTTTTGTCAAATACCATCCTGTATCTGGCGTCATCTTCGTCCACAGGAGCGTCGACAACCTCTCGGTACTGGCGTTTCTCTTCCAGATCATCAACACCACCGAAACCACCTCTCGGTCGGCGCTTGGTGACAGCTGAGTTGCGCCAGGATTCGGATAGCTTAGAAACCTATGGATGAATTAGCATGTATGGGTCTCTATGCGTCGCGATGGACTTACACTCTGTGAGAAATCCACATGAATGCGGTGGTCATCAAGTAGAACACCCTGCATCTTGAAGTAGGCCTGTTCACAGTCCTTTTGTTGGTCGAACTCGATAAAGGCATATTGTAGACTCTCATTGGTACGCTTGTCTCGAATGACCTCGCAAGACAAGATCTTCCCAAACCGACTGAAGATCAAATTCAGATCGTCATCTAGTAGAGATGAGCAAAAGTCCACACAGCACATGGGGAACATGACATACCTTGTGTGACCGGGTTCAATTTGCAAACGAAAAGGATATTCTCTGGCGGCCTGACATCGGCAAAAGGCAGATCCCCCACCATCTCCAATGTCAAGGCCTGCGCGCGAGCCTCCCGTTCTCGTCGTAGCTTGTCCATCGCTTCTTCGTCCATATTGTCATCCAGGTCCTCATCGTCCGCAATCCTGACAGTCGCCAATTGCGCCTTGGAAGGCATGGGGCTTTCCGCGGGCTCAATCAATGTGGGCGGGTCATCGAAAGGGTCATCCAGGACAATTGTGTGACGAATTCGGATATCCTTCAACGGTCGACCGCGATCATCGATGAAAGATTCATTGATTTTATCCAAGACCTCGAAGCCCTCGACCACCTTACCAAAGATCGCAGCCTTCCCATCCAGATAATCCAGATTCTCTCCTAGTGTGATAATGAATTGACTAGCCGCCAGTCGTTGGTCGGGATCATTCGTAGCAGGAACCGTTGCCATGCTCACGGTGCCACGCTCCAAGTGTTTCAATTTCCGCGGCACCTCGATCGGGAAAGTCCTCTTGGAGGGTCCGTCCAACAGACCCCATACTGATGATCCTCCATCACTTTCCGGGGCGTCAGGACCGAGTGGGTCTCCGGTTTGGAAGGTAAAATTCTTTTGAACGCTGTGAATGGGCGAAAAATTGTAATACTTGAGCTTGCACAGCTTCAAGAAGCTATAGCAAACAAATTAGTTTCAGTTTCAGCACCGCCAACCAAGTGACAGCCACTTACTTGTTACACGCTTTGGGCGCGTCTTCGACCAACAGGTCTATGACAATGTCGCCTAGGGATGTTTCTAAAAGCGCGCTCATTGGAGAAGTTGATTGGTTCAGAAATTAAGAAGTTGAAGGAGGAAACGGAATGAGGAGAGGTTGTTCGGAGCTTTGACCAATCACCACCTACCGGGAGCGCCAGCCGGAGAAGAACTAACTGAGCCTCTTGCAGTTTCATCTTTTCTATCTCTTGTCTCTGTTCTCTTTCTTTGCTTTTCTTTGCGTTTCTTTTCTTTCTTTGCTTTTGCTTGTTATTCTCCTATTTTTATTCTTTCTGCATAGGAGGATTTTAACATGATCGACCTTGTACAACGATAACTTACCAATCGAGCGGCATATCTTCCGAGTGTCCCCGTTGGATACATTACGTTCTTGAGATCGACGTGCAGCGGATCTTATTAAGGGCCTTGATCGACCCTGGGATTGAGCTGTTTGTGCTTATATCCCTCACCGGTTTATGCACTAAGCAGGCTCTACCAAAAGAATCGGGATTTTCAACCTCTTGGCATTGTCTCTGGTTTACTTTTCCCAGTTTTCCTTCTTGTGTTGACTCTGATTTGACTTCTACCTTGAGCTCTGAAATCAGTATGACATCCACGTTCACGGTCCTCTCCTCCTCCAGTCTATGACCTGTTTCACGGCAGAAACGTTGGAAACGGCCGGCCTCCTGCAGGATTTTAACGGGTATCATGACACTGGCAAGAGCCACACATACACACGTGGGAGGGACAATAAGCAAGCCTCTCAAGTCTGCTTCTTACGCCTCTTGAAGGTCAGCCCTAGACTTCTTCTCTTCAGTCCAACAGGGGGGTTGCCTCCGTATCGCCTGCAACAAGGGCCAGTCTCAATCCCAATATGTTCCTGGCGAGTCAAAAAAAGTCTGCTTAAATTGGTCATGAATCTCAACTTTTACTTCCCCCCGAATGTCGTGCATCGTCAAACCCTTGGCGTGGAGACGATACTTCCAGGCTCAGAATGTTATTTGACACTAGGTAATCTCAGAGCTCTCTTTTATTTTGCTCGTGTCCTGACACAGCTAGTGTACAGTGACCTTTTATAATTTCTCTGATACTAACCGACTACCATATACTGCCATACTACCAAACTATCATACTATTATACGATATCTTACTACCATGTTTCTATACTCTCACCTTCTAGCCTCCTAACTCACTAACACTAACACCATTCCTTATCCCATCACGTATCCAATGTCATGTAACGCGAAACCAATGAACCTTGCAAGTATCCCAGAAGTTCATGCATCTCCATGGTCATCTCTATATTCCCCTTTTTAGCTTTGGGCGTCGATCGTGATCGAGATCCTCTACACCAAGTGAGTACAAAATAGATTCATCTCATTTAGACACCTATCCACTTTGGCCAAGTACCCACGTCTGCTTCATTTTAGTGCGAATTGCTTTTTTTCCTATTTCCACTTCAATCCAGTTGCGCTGGCGCTAAAGACCCTTGTTGTCGATCACTCTTTTTTACAATCATTGATCCCTGCGGTAATCAATAATTTTTTTTCCTTGTTCTTCTAGAGCTTGGTTCGGAGGAGGCTCGCTCGTGCTCGTGCTCGTCAAAGTGACAGGTGTCAGGCTTTTTCTTGTTTTTTTTTTAAAGCTGAAAATTCTCCATTGAGACATTTGAGCGTTCGTTGTCTTTTATTATGTTTAATTTGGTGTTTAATTCTTCTTTCTTTTTTTTTCTTCCCATTGCCCTCTATTTACTCTGGAGATCAGGGCGTTTGCCAGAGAAAATACCCTAGGTATATACCTCCAGATATATACATCTAGGCCTCAGAAGGCCTTTGGTAAGTTCCCTCGACAATGACCAAGTTCAGAACTGTTTGATGCAGATGCAGCCACACCAATCGGTTGAACTATTGAAGCAAACATTTTCCAGGCCTTCATCGGATGTCGGTTATTCTCCCCCGCCGGATCTGCAAACAGTACACGGCAGTTGCCCGTTTTGCCATTATTCTGGATTTCCAAGGGTTGTGTGGGCCTTCTGACTAGGAAGATCTCTTGATATGTATGTTTTTCTCTGGGGGAGGTCGTGAGTGATGACCCTGAACTGATTGTGCCCTAACTCGTTTATTGCCACAATACAGTGTCAAATCAACTGAAACATTGCCCTCCGGAGCACTCTTCTATGGCAATTCGTGTGACGTTACGTTGTGAAACCTCATTTGATAAAAGGCCTACTAAGGTCTTTCATCATACTATGGCATCTGAACCGGAACAGTGCATATCATTTCCCCTTGAATAAAAATCGGAAATATACGAAACGGTTAAAAAGAATTTAGAGCATTTTCCAGGAAAAAGAAACAATTGGTACTTTTGACGTATATGTCTTCATCTGAAGCCTCTAGAAAAATAAACAGGGGCATACATAGTCGATCACACCGATTGTTACCAAAATATGGCTTAAATCTAGCCCTATCTCCCAGAGACATCTTTCTCCTTTCTCCTTTCTCATTTATAGCACGGTGAACTTCCGTTTTATCTTTCACATTCTTTGAAAATACTTTCTATAGTTCACCATGGATCATTCCTATGACAGTTTGGACATGGATGTCCGGAACGATAACCTCTCTGCTCGTTCAATGCGCGTGGTCAAGCAAGAGCGCACTGTTGTCATTGACCGGGATGAAAAGTCCCGGAAACAGAGAAAGAGAGCTCTAGTTGCAGTAAGGTGACCTTGATATAAAGTATTGAAACCCTCCAGCCTCTGACTTCACCTAGTGCAATCGATGCCGGAAAAGAAAGATCAAGTGCAACGGTGATCTCAACACCGGCCTGGCCTGTACAAGCTGCCGTACTGTGGGAGCTACCGAATGCCAGTACTCAAGAGTAAGCCCCTCAACCTCCTACCTCATTATCACTTCCAATCTAATTTACCACGCAGGTCAACTCTCTATCTCCGGAAGAGGTAGCAAGATGCTTCGTAAAATCAACAAACGGGAGATCAACCCTTCTCTCCATGGGCTCTCCTCAAATACGGGCTCCATACCAACGAGAAGAGTACGACATGGATCATTCCCAGTCCAACTTCTCACGACAACCCGTCATGGACTCTCTGAACTATGATGATCAATCATCAACCTATCCCCATCCATCAAACTACCTGCTCTCCAACAACCCAGCAGACTACCCATGGGCCAACCGCTGGGATCCAGCCCTAAGACCCGCAACCAGCGAGTTCTTCGAAGAGCCCATGCCCCAAGCCTACAACTTCGTCCTACCCCAATCCCAACCCCAGGCCCAAGTCCAAGTCCCCCAAGTCATCTCAACCGACGCACCAACAACCTACCCGGACACAGACCGCACCCTTCCAACCCCAACATCCCGCCCAAGCCCCCCAGACCTCCTCATGACCGACACCAAACCCTTCTGGCCCCGCTACCCAGAAAGAATGCCCTATCAACAAACTCAGCCCCAACCGCACTCGCAACCACGCATCAAATCCGACGACCCAGACCTAGTCTTCAACTACATCCCGATGGCAACAACCGACGAGCCAACCCCCATCCCAGCACCAACCCCCTACCTCGAGGAACTAGACTACAGCACTGACCGGCGCTACCGCGACGCAGGGCAGCGCGTGCTGGCCCTCTCATCAGACTGCACCCCAGACGTGTACGGGTACAGCAGCGGGCGGAAGAACGAGCGCGCAACCCTCATGAACGGCCTTGCGTATACGCGCGTCCGACATCCGGACTCGTATTCTTTTTTGCCGGATTCCATGGCTGACTATGGGCGTCTTGATGTGCATCGTGCGCCTACTTTGCCGCTCGGTCATCAGGACGCTTACTGATTGCGTTGGCTTTGCTTGCTTGGGTTGGGTTTGCTCCTGTTGGTTGGTTCTTTCATACAAAAGAGATACCCGAATGGTTCTTATGTCTGCCCTTCTGTAATGGATTGTTTTTTTGCCTGTTTATCTTGCTTCTTGCTTTGCTTTGCTTTTCTATTGTTTTTCTATTGTTTTTCTGCGATTCTGCCTTCTGCTTCAAATAATCCAAATCCCATGGGAAGGTTGTCTGGTATAACGTGGTCCATCCTGTCATACTGGTCTTGCCATAATCCCCTAATACTCCAATATATGTGGTGATTTATATCTATTTCGTGTCTTCCAATATTGGCTTGTTTTGTTTTTTTGATCATGTTTTAGTCGTTGGTGGGAAAGCTTTTCTGTTTTCGTTTACTGCCGAGAGACTCCTGTGATATCTTGTGTCCGCAACATATATCTAGGCGACGTTGGGCTCTTTGGTTTTGTGTAGTATGTGGAAGGTCATTATCTTGTGTTTCCTATTCTTATCACATTTGCGCCGTCGCTATATCTGAAGTGGTGCCTGATAATATATTGACTAATCATCATTACTGTCCTTGCAATATTCGATATATCGATGTAGTGTTAGAGCAGCCACGAGACCTCTTAAATCATCAACCCCAGTACCCTGTAGAATGGTCACGAACACCATGTGTCCGATGCATCCAGCGAGTGTCCTGCCTAATAGGGAAATATATGACGCATCACCCAGACACGTCGACGCCTACCACCCTACCATCTCAATTACCCTGCAAGTAAATCTCACAGTAGCAGAGCACCAGGTGACCCAAAGGCACATGTCGATATGTGACAGCTTTGAACTCGGACAATCAAAACCAATTAAACAAAGGAATAGAATATAATGATGAATATGTTTAGGTTGTGTGATTGTAAAACCCGTCACACGATCGAAGACAATGTGCCTGCATCTCTCACGCGGATTGCAGACCTCGGAGTCTTTCGATGGTGTTACCTATATGTTCGTTGGATTGCCGATATAGTTCTTTGCTATGGCGGATCGTATCTTCGAGTGCAATTGGTGCATCGGATGTTCTGAATCGACCCGGGTGGTACAGGGTGCTTCCGGGAAATGAGATCGACTTTGGCGGAGAGTTCGTATCAATGCTTGTATAGGTACCTAGTTAGTTGGTTGTGAGGTGGTTGATTGTACGGGGTTGATGGGAGAAGTCGATCAGCACGAACAAGCAGTATAGACGATCTGGATCGCTACATAACTATTATGCATGCATGGGATAGTGGACACTTCACGCAAGCCACATATCAAATGTACAAAGGTCCTAGACTACTTCCCGTCTACAGGAGAATCACCTACAGAGCCCGAGTGAAGAGAAACAAGTAAAATGTAATTTCATCCCGGGCAAACAGCCGAAGCCCGGATTCTCATAACCCTGTGGAAACCGATGACCCCCAAAAAAATACACACAAAGAACCTCGACACAGACGCCCTGCTTACTGACGGGTCATCTGGCCTTTTTTTTTTCTCAACGGGAATCACCGGCATCAGGAACAGGAAGAAAAGAGTTTCCACGATCTTCACCAATCAACGGGCATCATTTTGGGTTTTAGTCTGATGTTCGCTGAAAAGGAAGATAAACCACCCCCACACACGACCGACCGCACCTGTCTCCATATAGAAGCTATAGAAGCCAGGCGGGAAACTCCAGAGCCAAAGCCGCAACCATCCTCGCCAATCGTATCAGTCCATGATTCGTGCGAGAGATTGATGACACGCTTAATCCTTGCTCTTCTTGGGGCCCTTGACCTTGGCGACACCGCGGAACTTCTTGGAGCGGTTCTTCCGTTGCTTGCCTGTAAAAGAGGATTATGATTAGTGGGGGTGCTTCGGGAATTGAATTGACGGTGATGGTGGCACATACGCTGCTGGCGGGAAGCCTTCTCGATCTTGGAGGCGGCACCGATGCGAACGAGACGGTAGTGGGGCTCGAACTTCTTGAGGGCCTCGGCGGAGTCGTAGACGAGGGCAAAGCCGGTGCTCTTACCGCCACCGTACTGTGTGCGGAAACCGAAGACGGAGACCTGGTCCTTGTTGGACTTGTACAGGTCGGCCAACTTCTCACGGAGCTCGTCCTTGGAGACGTTGGGGCGGTTGGGGTGGAGGACGTCCCTAGATTCGCGAAAATATGTCAGATCGATGTTTTCTGGTTGTTGATATGGTTTCTGTGTGCGTTGTGTGTATTCCGATTGTGGCTTCTTTTTTTTTTTTTCTTTCTCGAGGGTGTGTCGTCCGATTTCAATATGCGCGCACTCGATATGTATTTTCCACCACACACAGATTCCAAGGGGAAAAATTCAGGGGGTTCTTACACGACCATCTGCTTGCGGGCAAGCAGAGGGTTGCGGATGAACTTGCGAGTCCGCAGAGTGACGGGAGTGTCGGCCATTTTGGTGTGTGCGTTGGATGGAGGAAGTGTCGACGGGGTCACTGAGGATGTCCAACTTTCAATTTTCGTGTGGTGTGGGCTCGGCTAGGGGAGACGCTAGCCTGTTTGGGAAAGTTTGCCATGATGCCTCAGGCAATGACTAAGTCCGCCTTTCTGCCTGAGGTTGTTAGCGGTTACTCAGCGCTGATTATGTCACTTCTGACTCATCTCCCCACTCTCCAATGATATCGCATTGATCTGCAATATAATTTTGATTCTATGCTTCATTTTCGATGTTTGAATATGAATTCCATTCATAAATTAGCAGCTCAGTACTTCCAACTGGTGGAACTACACCATCTGGATATCCCGCCAGGCTCAGTGCTTGTCCAACCAGATGTACAAACAGCATTATACGAGTACATGTTCGACGAAACTATCTTTCCCATTCCACCAAACAGCTACCGAAGCCGAGTTCTGAAACAGATTATCTCACGAATCGAGGAATCAATCACTGACCCAGAGCAGGATGTATGCAAACCCCAAGATCAATCATTCCTATTCCAACCCCAATTCCTAACACTAATCATGACATCCATGCAAAATATGCAAAAACCCCCAATTATACCTGATCTAATACATAATCCAGGAATTAAACGACAATCTCATGGAGTGCTGGAGCACCCTACTTTCCCAGCCAAAACCCTCATCTCTTGAACAAGCCCAACAACTCTCTTTAGTAAAATATACAGCACCCAACAAGCCCACGCTCACAGTAACGACCTCCGAATCACGAGGTCTTATTCTCTCCGGCGGCACGACGGGCAACCGAACCTGGGAAGCAGCGCTGCATCTCGGCTCATTTCTTGCCTCTGAGGCCGGCGAGACACTGCGCGGCAAGAGGGTTATCGAGCTCGGCGCTGGGACGGGATTCCTTGCTCTTTTCTGTGCGCGCCATCTTGGTGTTGAGAGTGTTGTTGTTACGGACCGGGAGCCCTTCTTGATTGATAATATTCGTGCTTGTGTGCGGTATAATCTCGATGGGAGAGAGGGCATTCCAATCTACCCGGCTGTTTGGGAGTGGGGAACGCCGTTGGAAAGGACTGGGGAGCTAGATGGTGTTGCTGGTGACGGGTTGAAATTTGATATTGCGCTTGGAGCTGATTTGGTGGGTTTTTTGGTGGGCGATTGAATGGTGCATTTGCTGATATTTCCAGATCTATGATTCCGATCTCGTTCCCTTGTTGCTGTCTACTGTGCGGGATCTTTTCGAGAATTATGGTGTTCAGCAATTTATCATTGCTGCGACGTTGCGCAACGAGGATACGTTCCGGACTTTCTTGAATGGATGTGGTGAGTATCTTTTGCGGATGGATTGAGTGCCTCGCTGACTTGACAGAAACAAACACTTTCGCCGTTGAGACTCTTCCCTTCGAGTCTACACCTTCAAAAGACCAAACAGGGTTCTTCCACTCGACCAGCATTCCAATCAGGACATATCGGATCTCGCGGACAAAATAAGCACACACCAATGTCTACGTTACGAGGTAACGAGTATGAATATAGAGCATGATAGAAAAGGATTGACAATATTGATTGATATTGCAACATTTGACCAAAGTACACTCTTCTACGAAGTTTGGCGACATTCTAAATACCACTCAATTTAGTTTCATTTCTCCGCAGGTCTTTTTGAGGACTAGCTCAACATTTTTGGCCATTTGATTATGTATTTATAGCAGCAGAGTAGCCTCAATATTACTACAGTGTATTGACTTTGATATAAGCTGCTTCCAATATTTGAGACTCAATTCAATGTCTAAATCAAAGCTAATTGTTTGACGAGACAAATATGATATTGGAATACTCATGAAGCATCAAGTCTAGCGACCAACAACCAAAAAAAGAAAGAGAGTATCAGCTAGACAAGTCGAGCAAAGCAAAGACAAATCCATGGGTATCAAGTTCGCAATCGCACACGCCATCGAAACCGAGACCGAGACCAGAAAATGCAATCAAAACGTAATACCAGAATGCAAGGTATGAAAAAGGGGAGTAAATGCAAGAGCAAGATGAGTGTACGCTAAAAGAAAAACAGCAGAGAATCTGCATCTGCATCCAACGCAAAGAATCTAGCTACTATTCGGCCAAACTCTCCCGCAGCAAATCCTCATCTAGTCCTGTCGGATGGAGAGAAACCGGCGCAGCAGGTGGCGGTCGCAAGCCCATTATCGGGCCTTTCTGGTTCACGCCTGGGTATCTGAAGCGGAGAGCCAGAGGGTCTGGTTTGAGAACGGGGGTCGTTGTAGAAGGGGAAGAGGCGACAGATGTATTGGGCGAGTCTGCTGGATCATGTGGGTCACCGGAGACAGGTGCCATGCCCCACCTGCCTAGGACCCAGCCTCCGACGCGGCGGCCTAATGTGGCTTTGCGGCCTGTGGTTGTTGAGGCTGTGCTGGTGCTGTCTGAGGATACGACGGAGGCCGTATCAGATTTGGTTCCTACGGCCATCGAAGCGAGGAGTGATTGGGATGTGTATGTTGAGCTTGTGGCGCGGTCTGCTTGGATGGAGGGGGCGGAGATGATTGGGGGTGTTGAGACTAATTCGACGCTGGGGGATAGAATGCGTCGAGGGATTTTCATGCCGGGGTGCCAGTCGCCCATTCGCAGGTGGCGGGTTTGGGGCGTGTGGATGTCCATCCCTGCAACGGAGAGTAAACTGTCGTGTGAAGAGGATCTGCGTATTCCTGAGGGCTGTACGTGCATGTTACAAATGTCATCGTCGGGGACTGGGCGAGGGGCCTGTACGGATGTGTCAAAGTAGGCCACAGATGGCGATGACTCGGATTCTTCTGGGATGGCGGGTTGTCTATTATTGTCGCCTGGATTGTGGAAATCTCGGCTGTAGATATCATCTTCGAAAGGCATAGACTCGGGATCGTTATCATCAAAGCCACCCATCGGACGGAAAGACATATCAAGACCCTTCAAGTTCCGTACTCCCATCAAAGGAGAGGAAAACACAGTACTTTCGGGGCTGGTAGGTTGCGAGAATTCAGAACAACGTTCAACGCGGTCAAATATTGACGATGGTCGAAACGCGGACTGTGGAGAGCTTGCCAGTGAGTCTGGCGCATGTGATTGTAATGACCAGCGGCGGGACGATTGAGGTGGGATGGAGACAGAAGTGTGGGACAGGATAGTTGACATCGATGAACCGGAAGACTGAGAACGATGGAGGACTCTTCGAGGCGACTGGGATCGGACGGCAGAGTGCATTGCAACCGGGCTTCCCAGAGCAGGACGGCGTTTCTTGACACGGCGATTCAGCGGAGCTTTCTCTTTCTTTGCAGCTTGCGTTGGTGTATGGTAGTGGTGGTGTATATGGAATTCCTGGGACACGCGGCGTTCTTCTTTTGCTTCAAGCTCCTCGCTCAGAGTTGTGGAAGACCTGGGCTGCGCATTTTCTTCATCGACGCCGGCCAGCGGCTGATGAGACATGACCTGTTCCCGTAGATTTTTCACTTCTTCGTTCGAGTTGTCAAGTAATTCGCGTAGCTCTATGATCCCAACTTGCAGATTGGCGTTGTCCTGTAGTATATCCTTGACAAAGCGGGACACCACGTTGGTGCCACCAGCGTTGCGATTTAATTCGGAGGCTGCAGCGGCGCCCTTGAGACGCCCAGCTGCATTATCCAGCTCGCGCTCGACGGCCCTCTTCCGCTCCATGCGCTCTACCAGCTCGGTATGTCGTTCGCTCTCTTCGCGTGCTTCTTTTTCGATGCGGTCGACTTGATCATGAAGGTCACGCACGTTGCACTCTGCTTGCCTCCACCGCTGGAGGGCCGATTTCTCGTCTTCGCGCGCGGAAGTAAGGCTTTCCTGGAGTTTCGACTGCTCGGTCTCCATGAGAGCTAACTGCGCCTCAAGCTCTGCAGCGCGCGTCGCAGCCACCGTCAATCTTCGCAGCTCACACTCGGTGCTTTCTAACGTGTTGGTGAGGGACTTGACATGGTCGTCAGACTCGGCGACGGCTCTATTGAGGGCGTCGAGTTGCTCCAACAAGCTGCGATTTTCTTCGATAATGCGCGCGTTTTCCGCCTGCACTTCTTTCTTTTCGCGCTCTAGATCGTCAATGCTGGTGACCAAGCGGTGACGGTCCTCTTCCGCCTCAGCCATGTAACTTTCATGACGATGGAGCAAGGCCTGTAAAGAAAAAGTCAGCGAGGACGGCCCCAAACATCCTGCCTCGGCAGTATAATCGTGAAAGGTAGCCATGACGGACGCCAACGCAATGTGAAAGAATGGGAGATCGATATTTGGCGGCCATGAGAGTATGAAATTAAGACTGATACACTGACGTGCGCAGTCTGAAAGGAACAAATTAAAAACAACAAAAAGTAAACCACAAAAGAGGAATCAAAGTAGTGTTTGTGAGGAATGACGGAAATGATATATCAGATATCAAACATGCATGGCTGAGCTGAGCAGAGGAGCTGGCGGCTAGTCCTACCCAACCAAACTGCATCGCAAAAATTGGGCTGATATTTAATGATACGTACCTGACCGAGTCTTGCCGCTGTCTCAAGATCTTTTTCCAGACCCTCAAGCGCTATATTGTTATGCTCAAGCAAAGCGCAATCATTGCGGCCACAGCAGCAACGAAGGGTGGTAGAAGTGCTTGAATAGGTCGGAATGCTGAGAGCTCCCGAGCTATGCGGGTGGGAATCCATGCTGAGAATGTGCCCCTTAGGAGCTAGGTGTGGAGAGAAAGCTCTCAATCATCAGAGAAGCCCACAGGTCAAGTAACACGGGGGATGCATCTGCAGGTTGTCTTTTTTGGAGAGCGGAGATGCCCAACTTCGCTGGCGGAGATGAATAAGCAGTTCCTGGATTATGTAAGGCAGCATAAGGTTTGACGGCTCCACGGTTTCACAGACGCTGAGCCCTATGTGGAATTCGGCATGGTACGTTGGATATAAGAGTCTACGTGATTATCGTGAGATTCAAACGGACTCGATGTCTACTTGGGCACATACTAGGGATAAAGCGATGAAGATGTGCCTCTGGCATACTGCCAAGACTCGCCCCACTGTACCTCCACCTATCAGGTAAAAATTCAATACACTTTGGATCGTGGGACGGATAGACCAATGATATATAACGGCTATGGTCGAGATGCAATGAAAGGAAAATACGGTGACTTAGTTCCTGCAGGGGATAGAAATATCGGTATATTGCTTTTGTGAATACCAAATTACTATACTCGAAATATGAGATCCGGATACACCACAATCCAAATGAGATCAAACACGAAGGCAACGTCTTACTACATAGAACCTAGCCTGGTATATCACTTTGACTCATCTATTATATATAGAATTATTTGAACAAACTCTTTGAAACCTGTTGACCAACTAAATAGGTAGCAGCTAATAGTATCTTCGAGCAGACCTAACCTAGTCAACCGGTGAAACCCCAACACTCTTTCTTACCAACTAATACTCCAAATAACCAACAAACCATACCTGTTTCATACAGAACCAATTCACATGATTCAAATCCCCCTGTTTTTTATATGGTCTTGGAAATGAGACCAAGAACAGAATCCAGGGAATTATTAAAAAGAACAAAAGGGTCCAAGGAACAACGTAACACTCGAAATCCAATCGAGTTTGAATGCAACCTAATGCTCGATAAAAGATACGAAGAACCACACGTGACAAGACCAAGACAGCAAGTGAGGAAATCAAAAACCCACCACAGACAGCGACTTGGCCCAGAAATGAACAACAAAGAGGAATAAGAAAAGAAAAAGAAAAAGCCCAAGCCAAGCGCCCATCAAAGCAAAACATCATTCCGCACATTAATGAACGCCCCAGCGCCGCCGTCTTCACTGATTTCATTAACCAACACCTCTGTCTGCTGGTATAACCTTTCCAACGCCGCAGCAGAGGACTTGCCCAACGACACTGTAACCGCAACCATTAGCACCAAATCAACCACCAAGGGAAAAAAAAGAAACATACCCAGAATCGCCGAGTTCAACTCCTCAGCCACAGCCACCCGCCCCTTCGTTTCAAGATAATGCCCATTAACTGATTTCTTGGGATCCGGATACGCGACGAGCGAGAAGATATCATCGAGTAGTTTCTTATCGCCACCGTTCTCATCATTAGGATAATCGGCGCGTAGCTGCTGGCCGTACTGCACGGCTTCTGTAAGCAGGGCGTTGAAAGCAGATGAGTCAGTGTCGTCGTCGAGTTCCATCTCGTGATCGAAGACGGCGTGTTCGTTGGAGTGTGCTGATGATGGACGATTACTGAGTTCGTTAGAGCGACGCATCATTTCGAGGAATTTGCGGCAGCGCAGCTTGAAGTGGATCTGGGGATTTTCGTCGAGTACGTTTGTGTAGTAGGCTTTTGTGTGTTTGAGCGCTTTGTCGATGTCGCCGTCTAGGATTGCGGAGCGGATTTCTGGGGTTGTTAAGTTTCTCTCTATAGGTATGAGGTATGGATGAGGCGAAGGGGACGTACTGTTCCTGTTGATGGCTTCGTGGTCTTCTTCTACTTCATATTTCTTTAATGGCTCGTTGCGGCCGTTTTGTAGAGCCATAGTTTCTGTGGCGACTTCTTCGGCAAAGGCACGTGCTGTCTCTACGTAGCCGTCGTGGGCGAGGAACTGAGCCACTAGTTCTTGTAGGAGGGTTGATTCGTCCAGTGGTGGTTGGAGATTCGTTGTTGATGTGGCATTAATCTCATTTTGGATGGCCAGTCTCTCTTGCTGGTGGAGATTAGTATAATTCGCTGAAACTGGGGTTGTCCACCACATACCCTGACCATGCTATCGATATCAAAAACGAAAGGCTCCTGTCCAAAGTTCGCTTTGAGATGTACGGGTGGCAATTTCTTCATTCCTACAGAAGGATAAAGCTTCACGTTTCGCAGTTCGTGGAACGCATTCCCTGTTCTCGTCAGCTTCATTCACGTCCCCCATAGTCCGAGACATACCCAAGAAAATGCCGTTCTTAGTGAAGAACGCGGACCCCGTAGAAAAGTTCACTCCACAGCCCACGGTATCACCAACCCCAAAAGTCGGTCCATACGCCCGTCCTTGGCCCTGACTCTCTCCGAAAAACGACTTCCCGTCATCCCCATGATAAGCCCAGGATTCCTGCTCCCAGCCGGGAAGCCTTTCTACAGACGCCTTTGGACTGGAGAATCCAATACCGATCATCCTGCGCTACGTCAGCGAAATCCAACCACCCAGAACAGACAGACCACATACCCTTCCTTCGGCTTAGACTCAACTTTGACTTCAAAGTAGTAGATCCCACACTGCGGCGGCATGGGGTGGTCCGCGCGTAAAGCAGCAGCCTCATGGTCATGCTTGTGAACGGGACCGGTGTACCGCACATCGAAATTATCATTACTCAATTCCAAGCCGGCGTATTTGTCCGCGACGCTCCACTGGCTGGGCAGCGGGGAGAGGGGATCCGCGACAGGCGGTTCCTTCTCTATGATATCGTAAGTCATGCCTCGGTGCGACGGGGCCATGCGAGGGAGATGAACATTGCTTGAGGAAGCGGACAGAGGCGGGTTTGCATCCTTTGTTTGTTTCGCTCCGTGGGCGGACTCGAGGCGGGCGATGTAGCGGGAGTTGCGGAGGTAGGAGGGGATCAGGAATGGGGGGTCGATGAGGGCTGGGATGTCAGATTGGAGGAATCCGGCATATTTGCGGGAATAGGGCGGCAGGGATTCTTCCGTGTTTCTCCAGGCGGAGTTCATTTGCATGTCGGCATCCACGCTGAATGGAGTCCTTGGGACTCCGTGTGGGTAGAGGGAGTTGAGGTTGGAGAGGGAAAATGCGTTGCCGGAAACTACTGAGGCGTAGGAGGAGCGTCGTGGGATGGAGGAGATGGGGTATGGAGCTCGAGCTCCACCGGATGGGGGAAAGGATCGCTCATGGTCGTTCGCGGGTCGCCCCCCAAATTATCAGCCACGTTCCGGTCTTTTTGGAGTCTTCCGTTTTCGGGTATGTCTGTGTAATAGGTAAGTAAATTTGATATTGGTAGAAAAAGGTTAAGTGCGCATCGATATCGACGGGAACATGCGTGGAATTAAGCAAGGATCAGTAGAGGTGCGTGGATGAGAGTTATGCGAGTGCGTGTGAATACACGAGGGCAAATGCAAGAAAACAACGGGTGATCGAGTTGTCGCAAGTGGTACTCCGTAAAACAGATCAGATCAAAGAAAACAGAAAGTTGTCTGATCGCGACAAAGAACAGGAAACATATAGCGGGGAAGAAGTGAGAAGTATACATAGTCCATGTACTTAGGTCTAAGTGTACATAGACAAGGTATATGTCACGAGCCCCTCTTGCTTCGGACAAGACAAGGCCTTTGTCTACATATGTTGGCTATATTTTATCCTAATATAGGCCTGGAGATATGTTCCCATGGCATGACATGTTAGCATGTCCATTGCCCTATGATGTATCCGCATATACAAATCTCGAACAGATTAGAAGAAAAAAGGACGCTCATCCGAGCAAACATTTCAGATACCACCAAAAATTATGATACAAACCCCCGATCCCAGCCAGCGCCAAACCCATAAACCCATAAAATCTATGATACAAAAAACTCAAGCCATAATCGCCGGCGACGAAGGCTCAATCAGCGCAGGGGTCACATCCCCATCCCCACTCTTCTCACTGGGCACAGCACTGCTAAGCTCCGGTAGCATCTTGCTCTCACTGGAATCCATATCCTTGGACAAACCCGGGGTGCGCCATGAAGGCAGCTGCCACATGATCCCGGTGAAGCTGCGGAGCTGTAGGGGCTTGCGTTCCCATTTGCGGCATGCGGCACCAGTGCGGTCGAGGGCGCGCAGACCCGCGTTTATGGCGCCGGTGTTGGCTTTTGGTCCAAGGCGCTGGGCGGCGGGGAGTTTGTCGCCTTCTTCACTGGTGGGGTGTTAGCTGTGATCAACAGGTGGGGGATTGAGTTTGATTGAGAGTAGAATGGAGATTGGGGTTGGAATTGCTTACAGCTTGGGCTTCTTCTTGGGACCTGGTCGTCCGCGCGACTTGGAGTCTGTTTGACCGTTTGGGCGCTTGTTGCCTGGTTTGGGGCCCGGGACCCCTTTCCGACGCGGTGTGTCGCCTGGTGTTGCCCCCGTGGCGGGAGTGGAATTTGCGTCGTCGGAGCCGTTGTCGGCAGATGATGGGCGAACTTGGTGGTCGGAGGAGGCTGGCGACGAGCGGTCTTTTTGTTCTGGGGTTTGGACGAACTGGGCGAGGGAGCTGGATGATAGCTTGAGGACGATTGTCAAGGAGGAATTCTTTCCTCGGCGACTATTTGGTGTACTAGCAGGCATGATGTAGTAATATTAAAGAAGTTTGTTAAATGTCACGACCGTAGCCTGTTTCCCCGTCAGGGTTGTTGATGGGATGTGGTTGATGAAGAGATCATAGTATGAGGGATGGGGGGAAGAGAAAAGTGAAATGGAAGGGGGGGCGAAGTAAAAGAGGGCGTCGTGGATCCCATGGTTTTTTTTAATTCGAAAAGAATGAAGCACAGGGGGTCATTCAGTGAAAAAGGGCATTTCTCTTTCCTTCGGTTTGGTAAGGACTTTTCGTATTTTACCATCAACAACTACTTGTATGGAGTATCATACACGGGGTTATGACCATACCTATACTTCTTTTTCTTCTCCTCTATCACTCTTGACTAGTGATGGTCTTAATTCTATCTGTATATGTTATTCATCATATCGATCTCAATAGTCGAAAGTCTCATCGTCAAGAAGCGATCTTCAACGGTACAAAGTTTCTTACTCGATGGATCTCATTCTAAACCCGCTGTGTCCCGAAAATCGCTCAAACTGACCGCATGATGTCTCGCACTCTTACCAATTACACTGGACACTAACTGTGAAATGACGCCAAAAAAGTCACCACGGTGGAAGTCCTGCCATACCCAAATTACGCACGACGTACATACGTATACACACGTATCTCCTACAATTTACCCGCTTGACCGGGGACACAACCACTTCACCCGCCAAGCTCCGTTAGTCATTCTGTTCAATCTTGGAACGCTCGGAAGGTTTAGGGCTGGAAGTTAAGGGAAACATTACCGAGTCTACAATGGTACAAAATGCCGAGAATGGCCCTTGCGTCTACTCGCTGTTCCTCTTGAAATTCGGTGAATTGTATGGCGCCAAGTTTCACGTCCACGTTTTGTTGGACAGATTTTGGTTCGACCTCGAGCTCTTTGTCGTCTGATTTCCACTTGGGCACATCCCAGCAAAATAGCGAAACATACATATGCAGCCAATGAAGCTTCGACCGAGGCCTCTCGATTATCGAGCGTCTTCGAATAATCGACTAACCCCATGATATCACCATGCAGTTCAAAAGGAGCTCAAGACCCAGGTCTTGGGATCTGTCCCCACCCACGGCGCCTACTCGGGGATCTACAGTGAGCCACATTATGCCCTCAAAAGGCCGTCATTATCAACAAAGCAATGGACCCTTGACTTCGAGACTATATTCTCAGGCGCACAGAAATCGAAGCCACATCGAGTAAGGACATGTTTGAACGGACGAATACAAGAAGAGTAGTTCACATGCGCATGACTGTCCAAGGATTGACCTCAGCTTCGTCGAGGACTCGCGATATTCGCACCGAGTATAGCAGCCCCGCGAAAATTACATGTTGGTCTCATATCAACGAATGCTTGATACTTGGTATACAAGTTCAATGTAAGTATATGGATTGATGTAGCTCTCTCTCCTTTTCTCATAGCCCCCATCCGCTTGTGTAGCTTTCACTCCAATCATCGATAGCAATATATGTCTTCATGCTCTCACTATGGACCGGAAAGATGTCATACGCTCGATAACGGACGTTGCCTCTGCGTCTCAACCTTAACGTATCATCTCATGGTCATCGACACATCGTTGTCCTTGTCGCTGGCTGTCTCTCATCTTCTATACCTAGTAGCATCTATCACAACCAACACAATACTAGCGTCTTCTTGCATCTGATGGTCTCACGGTAGCACTCATTTTAGGTCCATGAAGAATTCGCGTAGAAGACAGCGACTTGGACTATCCCGAACGGATAAGCTCATTCACTCCACGAATAGCCTCACAGTATTCCCACTGCACTGGCTCATCTATCTACTGTATGATTAGGTGAGCACGTGCCTCAAATGTTTTATCCCGGATGTTGTGTCACGACTTGAAACCCGGCACGCTGAACGACTGGAATCTGCAAAATTTTTCGTCCCCGACACCCACCGCACCTCAAATCTCGAAACAAACGAATCATTTCTTCATGCAAACTTGGCCGTGATGATCGACTGCGTGGAAGACGAAGCTGCACTGGACTTGAACGCTGTTGGTATGGTCTCCAGGGAGTTCGAGGCCGAGAAGAAACAGCTTTGCGCTTGGCTAAGGTATCTAGGGACATATTGGTCGTTGGATCCGTCTTTGGCGTTGCCTACGGGACTACGGGTTCGTCTACGGTTGGATGCCTGCAGGCTTGCACTGGGATATGTGGTGCCTGAGTTAGGACTGACGGACTCGAAGACAGCACGCATTCTCCCCAAGACACTGGAATATCTGCTTCTCTAGTATGCCCCAGAGCTTGACGGCAAAGAAAACCTCATGTAGATAGTCTTGAGGCGTTGGGAATCAAGAAGACTGGCCTACATTTCGATCGTGGACTTTCTAAGCTCAATGTGCTGATGCTTCAATACGGAATGCGCGTATCTGGTGGCAATGGACTTTTCAAGCTGTGCTGCTACTATTTTATCAGGGTGCTGACTCTAAACTACATCTCCGAAAGTCTTGGGGGAACCTTCCAATTGTTGGCGGGGTGATGCAGTGGCCATGAGGAAGGTACTCTGGAAGTCACTGTTCTAGTGATCTGTAAGAGTCAAGACATGGGAGTACTTTCCTTCCCATTCAGAAAACAACCTGGAGCTCCCAAACCTATAAATAGCCCCTTCTTCTCCTTTCTTCTCTTCTTCTCTTCTTCCTTCTTACATCTCCCCAACTTCGTCATCTTTGTTCATCCTAACTTCCATCAGCCTCTTGGTGGTTTATCCACTTCATGCTTGACCAACTTCATCATGGTTCATCAACATCATGTCTCACCACACATTGACAAGCACGTCCCATCAACAACATGGTGCCTGATCAACATCATGTTGTCTGATCAACGTTGTTACGTCTCAACAACACATTTCATTCGTCTTTCATGACATTCTCTTTGCTGTCAACATCATCATAGCACATCAAATTGATAGCTGACCTACGTTATGTCTAGTCTACTTCATATTTCCTCAACATCACGTCTCAATAACACGTTGACACCACGTCTTATCAACAACATGGTGTCTGATCAACGCCATGTTGTTGATAAGACTTGTTCTGACGAAGCTTGCTGACAGACCAAATTGTGACCGTGGCGGGTTCTCTGAACTTCAGGACAATCGGCACAGTTTGGCAATCTTCCACCGATTCGATACCCACAACCATAATCCCATTGCAACCAACTGTGACCGTGGCGGGTTCGATAACCTCAGCACAATCGGCATAATGGGCTCTGAGGTGGGAGGATTCATGGGAGGGTTGATGGGGATGAAATTCCGACTGCAGAGGGTTTGAAGCTTTATGGGTTTTGTCAAAGTGTGAGGCATTGTTCCTTGTATCAGTGGCAATTTTTATGAGACCGGATTCCTTCAATACCTTCTTTAAGCTTCCCAGTTTAACAACTAGTAGAGTAACCAAGCCGTAAGGGTCGATTGTACAAGAGTATAGAATTTCATGTGGGCTCATAGCGTTCAACAGAAAACCGGATCGTTATCAACAATAATATACATTTCTACTCAACTCAATAGTATTTTAAGTAGTCTATCAGTCATGCTTGTTCTCAGCCTTCCGTAGTTCCATGACATTTGCCACAGCCTGCTGTACCACAGGACTAGACCTCACTCCAGCGAGGATCAGCCCTTCCTTCATACCCCTTCGGAGGGTCGAGACACTCTCACGGTCACCGCGGAAAGGAGCCAGTCCCATCTGCATGATTCTAGTGGCCTCGGCATCAGTGGCGCGGCTCAACTGCACCAACTGGCCCATTTTCTGCATGGTCTGCGGAGAGATTTTATCTCCAGTTCCAGTCGCAGCTGTTTTGGCGGAGGGAGGGGCAGCCTGCGAGATGAAGATGTGCAGCATGATCGATGCGCGGCGGGCAAGTGTCAGGATCTGAAAGGGGAGGAGATAAAAAGAGTTTTTGGGGAGGTAGGCTTGTATTATGTCAGGGAGGTAAGTGGTTGGCATGAATACTGCTTGGGGGTGTGTGATCAGGCCCAGTTCGAGGGTGAGGAGGGCGCCGAATGTGATAAATCGCCACTGGATCAATGTTAGATTTGGAAATTGGAAATCTGAGTTTGGTGGTTGTACTCACGTAGCGTCCCCAATTCGCCCACCACAGCCAGTTCAGGAGCATCATCGTGACAAATCCGCCGATATACTGTGGCACAATTGACTTGGTTAATGAGGTCATCAAGTAATCGCGCATGGTCTTCTGCTCGCCCCAGTTGAGCATATCTGTTCCAAATCTATCATATGCGAAGCGCTTCACTGGATCCACCAGTGTCTCCTGGGCCCGTCGAATGTACAAGAAGTAAGACTCGGCGCCGCTGTCGATTCCGACTTTGTCAGGATGGTATTGGGCAGCAAGTCTGCGGAACCGCGACTTGATTGCTCGTTCATCGGCGAATGGTGACACGCCTAGCGCTTGGTAATAGTCACCCGCCAGCTGGACTTGGTAGAATGTCTCATAGAGCGTGTAGAGGAGGTAACTGGTGATCACGAAAATAAAGATGCGGCGGCGATGACGCTCATACCGTTCTGACTGAGGTGCTGGCTTTGGGTCCCCTGCACGTATGGTCATACCATAATAGACACTTTGAAGGAAAGACGTGGCATACTATGCTTTGTATATTAGCTCCGGTTCCGTTGTTGACTTTGTAACAGTGCACACTCACGTTAGGAAGAACGGCCCACCCAATAAAGGGCAACAGTGATGATGCCATTGTAAATACTCAGATTCCCCTGAATCCCAAAATCACCATATCAAACAAAAGATCAAAGGAAGCGCCGAGTGTTCGACCCCAAAATAGTAGTCTGGGGCCATCTGGCGCCCACCGACACCGCTCATCCGACCGCCTTCCCAAAATGGTATACCAAAAGCCAAAAGAAAAAAAAAGAAAAAAGTTCTCGACTTCAAGAAGCACTCAATCCCTCCACATCGAACGCTCCGTGGAGCGCCCAATTGCGACAATGGCAGTCGATGCAATGGATATCGACGCCCTGCCCCTGCGCACCGCAGAAGCAGAGCGCAAGCGCAAATCCAAGACAACCGCCTCATCACCAACAAAAAAGCGCAAGCAAGCTGCTACTGCTACTGCAACTGCTGCTGCTCCTGTTACCCCGGAGTCTCCCTTTTCCCTTAAAAAAGCAACCCTCTACCTCCCTCTCTCGCCAATCTCGATCTCCCCAACTCATGCCCTAGCCTCTCTGCTAGCAGAGCACCTCTCCCCCCTCCTGCTCACCTACTACCCACCACTGAAAGGCGTGGTGATGGCGTACTCCAACGCCTCAATCTCAAGCAAGCCGCCCTCACCCACGTCCACACCATCCGAGAACCCGCAGCCTCTCACCCTCGCCAGGACAGCCGACGAGTACGGCGTGCTATACGTCTACCTGACTGCTACATTCCTGGTCTTCAAGCCGGAGCGCGGCCAGATCCTCGACGGCTGGGTCAACGTTCAGTCCGATGGTTTCCTCGGCGCGGTAGTCTTCAACTTGTTCTCCGTTGGCATTGAGCGCAAGCGCCTGCCGTCGAACTGGAAGTGGGTTCCTCCTGGTGAGGAGGCCGAGGCTACGGCCACGGACGAGGACTCCGCGTCCGATAAGGATATGGCGGATTTCGACGCCGAGAAGGAGGGCTTCCAGCCTGCTGCGCTGGATGAGGAGGAGATGCCGCTCGAGGGCGAGGAGGAGGAGTCTGCGCATTCAGGCTATTTCCAGTCTGTTTCGGGCCATCGGGTGCGCGGCTCCGTGCGCTTCCGTGTTGTCGATGTCGATGTTATTCCTGGGTCTGAGAGGGATCGTGGGTTCCTCAGTATTGAGGGAACTATGTTGGGTGATGAGGAGGAGGCGCGGCTGAGCGAGGCCGAGCGACAGGGACAGTCTCTGCCGCATTCGTACTTTGATGAGCCAGTGAATGCTTCCATTCCTGTGGCTGTGTCGGCCGTTGAGGCGGTCGAGGAGCCTGAGACTGTCGACGTGCACGTTGAGAGTCCGAAGAAGGAGAAGAAGGTGAAGAAAGAAAAGAAGGACAAATCCGAGAAGAAGGAGAAGAAGTCCAAGTCTTCCAAAAAGAAGGAATAAACCGCTCTATGAGCCCTGATATCTGATATATCATATCACTGTTGACTACATCTGGGGCGTTCAGGTTCTACTTTTTTCTTTTCCATGTGTATATGCCAATTGAACATTCAACTTCATACCAAACTCAATCGCTACCTAGATCAATCCAAAAATTCATAACCAACAATCAAACAATCTTAACATCCAAAACATTCCCCCCAGCAACAACCTCCTTCTTCCCCAACATCCGCCCAGCCCTCATCAACTCCGCACTCTGCACCATGACCGGATCCACCCCCATAGTAGCAACAGCAACAACCGTCTCCCCCTCCGTATAATACGCAACAAACTTACCCTCTCCCTTCTCCTGCAAAACAACATCATCAAAGGACCCGGCATACCCACAATACCGCAGCTGCGCCCCAAGCGCCGACCAAAACACAGGGATGAACCGCTTAGGAGCAACCTTGATGCCGCGGTGCGCATAGACTATCGCGCGCGCAGCAGCCCGCCCAGCATTCTGCGCTACGTTCCAGTGCTCGATGCGAACGGGGGATCCGTTGCCACCGGGTCCGTGGTACGGGTATGTTGCGATGTCGCCGACGGCGTAGACGGAGTCGAGGCCTTTCACGGCGAAGTGCTCGTCTGTTGCTACCGAGGCGTCTTTTTCAAGGGTTACCGACTTGTTTTGTTTAAGGTAGTCGGTTGCTGGGCGGACGCCGACGCCTAGGACGACGAGGTCGGCTGGTAGGGCTGTGCCGTCTTTTAGGTGAACGGAGCCGACAGATGAGGAGTCTTTGCCTGGGGAGGCGTGGCTGACGCTTGCGGAGAGCTTGAACTGGATGCCGTTTTTGGCGAGGTTGGATTGGAAGATGCGGCCGACTTGGGGGCCCATTACTCGTTCCATGGGGGCGGATTCCATGCCTACTATTGTGACGTTGTGGTCTTTTGAGAGGGCGTTGCCGACTTCCATTCCTATGAAGGAACTGCCGATTACGACGATGTTCTTTTTGTCTTTTGCGGCGGCGAGGATGGCCTGCACGTCTTGGATTGTGCGTAGGGTGAAGATGTTAGATAGTTCGCCTTTGAAGCCTGGGAGGGGCAGGGTGCGTGGGATGCCGCCTGTTGCGAGGACAAGCTTAGTGTAGGTGATTTTCTTGCCGGAAGCGGTAGTGATGGATTTGGTTGGGAAGTCCACGGCTGTTACTTCATCTGTTAAGGTCTCGATGGAGGCTGAGTGGTACCATTCTCGGGGACGCCATTGGATTTTGGCGGGATCTGTGATGAGTGCTTTGGAGAGCTTAGTTCGGTCGATGATCAGATCGGGTTCCTTGGAGATTATGGTGATTTGGCCGGGGTATTTGAGTTCGCGGAGGGCTTGGACGAGGCCCAGGGTTCCGCTTCCGCTGTTTGGAGTTAGTGAGGGTTGATATGTATGGTTGTAAGGCAGTGAAAAAGAGCTGATAGAGCAACAGGCAAGTAAAATGTTGCGGTATGAAGTGTAGGCATCAAGAAGGGATATCATAGGACAGCCAGGAGCATATAAACCCTTATAGGTATAGCAGGGCATATATCAAAGTGCACAACCAGGTGTACATCAGGACGTTTGATATGAACTTACCCGCCAACAACCACCACCCTCTCATCCGGCTTCTCCACGCTGCATTTGTCGACGGGATTCCGCTGTCCGGACTTGATATCTTCTTCTTTGGCATTGATGTAGACAGCACCGTCTCGCTCGAAGAGCTCGTACTTGTTTAGGGCGTTGGGAGCGGGTGCGTCTTCAACGTCGCCAGTTGATATGTTGAAGCAGGCTGGATATAGCATTAGCTTCTTCTTCTGATTTCAATATTGGAGGTTCCGTTTCATGACAACAGCGACATTAAAATGAATAAACACTAACCTCCATGCCAGGGACAAGTAATCCTGCCCTCGGCCGTAACGACGCCATTCTTCAGTGGCGCACCATAATGCGTGCAGCGCGGACTGATGGCGTGGACTTTATCGTTTGCATTGACGAGGAGGACTTTTCCTTCTTCTATGCCTTCGACCTCGACCTCAATTTTGTCGAGGGGGGAGAGGGCTGATAGAGAGGTGATATCTTTTAGTTTGTATTCCTGGGCCATTTTTGATGATGTTGATAGATAACTGGGGGATACTGGGATTGAAGATGGAGATACTGGAGGTGAGAATGAAGAACGAAAAAGAGAAGCAGGTAAAATGGTTCTGGAGCGGGGAATAAGTGATGACGAGATGCAGCGTAGAGGGTTGCTACACCGACTCAATTGAGTTGGGTTCAGGCGCAGCTTGTTCATGGGGAGATTGGGATATATTTGCTGGGGAATTTTGAATGTAGCTGTACAATATACTGATCTCTTTTTGCTTTAAATGATTGAATTGAGTGGACTGGCTGAACTGATCGAAGGGATTGTTGAAGGAATGTCTGGAGTATACAAATGACATCACTCAGCCAATTCCACCAATCAACTGTTGGATTTTGTCACCAAATCTTGATCGACTCTATACAAAAAGTACTTGGGTACTTAGGCCCTTGAGAGATGTTATTTACTGACACATATGGATGAATCTAAGAATGAAGAAAAGAATGAAGAATTTATATTGATATTCACCGAAATATCCAAAAGAATGTGTTCCTAACGCCATCGCTTCATATGTAGATGTCCGATAGCTAATAAAATGTACATCAGAACTTTCTTGAACTACGTCGCTTCTTCCTTTGAGACTGCGAAGGACTAACGCTGACCCCCACCATCTTCTGGACTTTGCTTGTCGAAGCACGCAAAGGACCAGATCGAGGAGAGTTCTTGTCGGCTCCAAAAAGGGCAGACTTGGCGCGCCGAGACGGAGTCGAAGTGTGTTCTGGCTCGGGGCTGCCCACTGGGCTGGTGGTCAGATCAATCACTGCTGATGCTTGGGAAGCTGGGATCTGGGAGGTAGGGAGTTGTGGTCTGGAGTTGTGGTCGACGGATTCGCGCGCTCGCTTTGATTTTTTGGAGCGGGTAGAGGCGGCAGGGGAGAAGAAGTCGACGAGGTGGGTGCCGTCTGTGGTTGCGGGGTCTTTCTGGGCGCTTGTTGGTGGTTGCGGAGAGGGCGAAGGCGAGGAAGAGGGTGAGTTGGAACCGGATTTCTCGGAGGCCGACGCTGAGTGTGACGAGTGATTGTCCCCATTGCTGTGTTCTGACTCCGGCTCCAGCTCCGGGGATCCTCCAGAGGCCCCATCATCATCGCTGATAGCGAGCAAACGATCTGGATCAGACTCTCCGTTTCCGAGTCTGCTGAGGAGATCCGTCCACGACTCCGACCGGGACGAGCTTGTCGGGGCGGTGTTGCGCTTCTCCTTCTTGGATTCCTTCTTAGCGGGCTGTGATCCAGATGCGCCGTCGCCGCGAATCGTCGAAAGAAGTGAGCCAGATTGGGGGCCACTCCCGCCGGATTCAGGGGGCGGAAGACTTTCCACGACTTGACGCTCGTGGTGGTCAGGGGTTTCACCAGCATCGTCGAAGGATTGGTTGGCCGACGTATAAGAAAGCATGGAAGGGCCTTCGTCGTGGTTTATCACTACGGATGGGGTTTCGCCTCCGACGAGAGTATGGCCCTCAAGGTTGTTTTCTTGGTTGGGGCCTGGAGTGCGTTGCTGCCAGGACCGCGCGGAGTGAAAGCCCGTGAAAGTAGGGGATGGAATGGGAGGTGTGACACTTCGTTCCGCGGATCCAATCTGGACCTGTATCTGCGGCACTGGTGCAGGGCCGATGGAATCACGAGGAGACTCAAGATGGCTGACTTCATTTCCGATGGTGACAAAAGTGGTTTCATCAAGGTCCATCTCTGGCGCAGGCTGGACGTTCGGTACGGATTCCTCGACTACGGAGACACTTAGAAATAGTAAGTATGGATCAAAAACCAAAGTTTATTTCACTGACATGCTGCTACCTTCTCGAGTTTTTTGCTCGTCGCCTGATGCAGGTTGAAGAAGCTTTGGGTCGCTTATTTCCGCAAACGCAAGCTCACGGTATCCATCGTCCTCTTCTTCGTCATTCGCTAGATCGGGTACTTCGAACTTGCTGAACTGACGGAGCTCATCGTCCCCCCTAGCCGATAATTGCTTTCGGTCTCGCTTTGCTAGTAGTACATTAACCACACCGTGCTCTTTGACAGACCGCACTTCTGCCACTCTGTACTCGGACATCTGAGGCTGCCAGTTCGTAGCTTTGGACATGTCAAGTTGGCGGAAAGCAATGATTGCTCCGACCTTTAGTTCGCTCTCACTCAAATCAGGAACAGAGCCCATATCACTGGGCGGAAGAGGCAGATCATCGGTGGCATTGGCAGTTGGCTCAGGTTCGGGGCCTTCGTCGTAATTGAGTTGACCCTCACCTTCAGCCTCGCCTGCATAGTGGCCTTGATAATAGGGATCGGCGGCGGCTTCGTAATAGCCTTGATCATCTCCTTGGTAATAATCATCACCATACCAATTTCCGTTCTCGTCGTATCCCTCCTCCTCTTCCGCCTCCTCATTGTTGTAGACTTGGATCCGTTGCTTTCTCTTCCGCTTCTTGCTGGTGCCCTTTTTCTCGCGAATCAAAGCGTTAGCTTCCTTGTCCCAGCGTTGAACGAAGGGATAAGGAGGTGCGGTCAATTCAATCTCAGGATAGACACACTCGACGGCACGAATGACTAGCTTGTTCATCCAATCGCCACCATCGTCAGATTCATCTTCGGCCTCGTCCATCTGATCGGGCTCTTCATGGGCAACCTGCGAAACGTGCTTTTTGGGCCCACACGCACTGGCTTTGGCAGCCAGCTTTCGGCGAGTTTCCTCTTCGTCCTCCTTGGTCTTCGGAGTTCGCATACCAAGAGAGCCAAACAGCATGCGCCTTGAGCTGGCGACATCCAACGTCCGTCGGTGAGAAGCTTCTTTGGAAGATTCCTTCTCTGGTTGCTCCTCCTCAGGCACTTTATCTGCAGGAGATTCAGCAGCAGATTTGCGAGGCGGGTGGTTTTCCTTCTCTGATGTTTCGTCTACATCAACACCATTGCCCATCGCGAGAGCATGGAGCAGCTTCTGTCGTTTGGCTTCGAACTCTTTCTGCTCCTGTTCCTTCTTGTCTTTCTTTTGCTGCTTGGCAGACTTCTCGGATGACTGCCCTGGTTGCTCTGATTGAATAGGCACTTCCAAGTTGAAGGATTGTTCAGGGTTGAACCAGCCATTATTCTTCTGTTCCCATGCGCGGAGCGCATCGAAGTCCGCTTCATCAGGGAGAGCGCCGAGCTCCTTTAATTTGGAAAGACGACGGCGCATTTTGAGGCGGTTGTTGCTTTTCTTAGTACGGATAGATCCAGCACCAGGTGCGCTGATAACAGACGGTGGCTGGGTCTTTGGAGCAGGCGGAGCTTCGTCTTCGGACTCGGAATCAGAAGAATCAGAAGAATCAGAGCTATCAGAGCTATCAGAACTGGCATCTGAGTCGGAAGAAACAGCCTCCTTAGCCGGCTCCACCTCGCTCGAAGAGGCATCATCGGAGTCGGAATCAGAGTCACTCTCCGAGGCAGAGGAATCTGATGAGGAAGAATCAGAAGATTGCGCAATGCTCTCTCCAGCCTGAAGCTCAGGGACACCTTCTTCTCCTTTATTGAATCTCACGGCCTTTGAAGTCCTCGGAGAGTCATCTGCCCGAGACCGCTTGCTAGAAAGCGAAGACGCAGCCGCAAGTGATCCTTTGGAGGTTGGTCGCTTGCCTATAGAAGCAGCGCGTAGTGGATGTCCAGTAGAATTCCGAGTCTGACTCCGAATATCCACAAACTGGGATGGTTCTTCGAAATCCTCCTTGAGAGCTTGGAGCTCGCTCTCCAGCTCATTCTCATCCACCTCCATGTCCGAAACATCTCCTTCGCTTTCAGACTCGAGGTGATTAATGGGATGGCGAATCACAGTTCCCATGGACTCTTCATGCTCAGCCGGCATGATGGAAAGCTCTTTTCCGAACCCGGTTTCTGGAGGCGGCATCCATTCTCCGTCGCCTTCTTCATCGACAGGCGCGTCGAGGGCATCTTCAGCTGTAAAATCCGGACCCCGCTCCCAGCCCGAAAAAACAGTGCGCCGTTTCTTTCTGGGCGGGATTGTAATTGCCGGTCGTGTAGATGTCGTCCTTTTCAAGAATGGTGAACCAAATGCCACACCGTCGATCAGATGCTTGCCTTCGGCGGTGATTTGGTGACGACCACAGAGTCGTCTGGTGCGAAGATCTGCCAGCTGGAGGGCACGGATACTATATTCAGCAACGGTCAGCAATCCACATCTACTAGCACAATATCTAGAGATACATACACGACTTCATCGCCATCCCGAAGCAACCCATCAACTTCCATGAAATGCAAGCATTCCGAGCCGGCAACCTCAACGACATAGTCTTCCAATCCCCACTGCCCACTAAGCTCCGCATCAAAGACCTGAGGCTCAGTTTCTAGCGGGACAACCTCATTGACATCCTCGAGCAGTTGCGCGACGGTGTATCCACCATTCGAGAAGGCGATATTGGGGGCCCGCGACGATGCGACAGCGGCTGCTGATGCCGGGCGATGAGCGCCATATTCGCCTGCTGACACTGCCGCGGTTGTCCAGAGGATTCGCGTGACCGGCAGGCCGTGTCGCGAGATAACAAGGTGGAGACGCATGTTGGCCAGTCGTGAATCAAATCATTGACGCGGTCGAGTTTTCTTCGAGCTTTGAGATTTCACGGTGGGGGGTTGGACATGTGTTTGCTTTGGAATATGTGGTAGTGGGTATACGTCGGTCGGATGAAATATAGTAGCCAAGAGTGAGTGTTATGGCCAGTGCCATGCGCGGGGTTTGGACTGCGTGAAAAAGAACTGAGAAGCTCAATTCGTGGAGAGTGCGCTAGTCTCTTTTCGGATTAGTGTTCTTCCTATAGTAGATCCCCTATGCCTGTTTCGATCTACGCTCGTCCGAGGTGTAAACAAACGCGTAGATTCTACATGATTGGTGCAAATATCATAAATATGTCATATGAAAGGTTTAGAGATTGGAAAAAGTGAGGTTATCAAGAATCTTGGTGAGATTTGTGGAACTTTGGATCCACACACTTGTACTACGGAGTAGAGATACCAAGTTGGAGCATAATGTAAAGAATAAGAGTGTAAAAATAAATATTCTTAGACCAACGCCTCAAATTATGCAATTCAATAATGAATAAAGCTATTTCCAATATAGGAATTTGATGGGTATCGAATATGGCAGCAATGAAGCAGTTCCATGGACATGCTATATGCCATAATATCCACAGGAGCATAATAAGCTGCAATGCAATTCACAACCCGTCGTTAGACGTGAAAAATGACCAAGGAAAAGATTAAGAAAAGGACCATGATCAATGACCGCGATTAGCCGGACTGCCTGGTACAGGTTTCCGATTCGGAACACCCAGATTCATAGGCCGAGAATTACTCCCGGAAGCCTGACGCTGCGCGGCCGGAGGAGCCTGAGAGCTAGTGACGGGCTCGTACTGCGGTGGACTTTCATCGTCAACGGGATTGTGCGAAATCTTCATCATGCTTCCTGGTCGTAGCACCGGGGACTCCGAGCGAGGCGAAGGGGATTCTGGCGGCGTGGTAGGTAACATATCGAAGGACTCCGAGGAAGCGCGGTTATTGCGACGGCGGGGCGCCGAAGATCCCTCTGCCGCGGGCCCGTCACCCTGCTGGGCTGCGGACTTGGCATCAGTTCCAGATTCCATGGGATGGGAGGCGTCTGGTGGGTGATACTCGCGGCGGGGCCCGTCTACTGGGCTTAGATGGTCTGCCATGGCATCCTCGTAGCTGGGCGGGGCCTCCTCAGTGTCGTAAGCGTCACCTGAGTTGACGGGGACGGGCTCGCCGCTGGGTCGGGGTGGCATGGGTGGTCGGATGTTTTCGTTTTCTGCTGGAATGCTGGCTTCGGGTTTTAGTTTGCCTGGGTGGAGGGATGCTGCGGCCATTGCGTCTAGGAGGGCCTGTGGGGGTGCGATTCCTGAGAACACCTTGACTGGCATTCGGAGGGGAAGAACGATGAGTTGGGGCTGTGGTTCGGTTAGCCAAAGGGTAGGTTATAAGGATAAATAGACACATACCTTCATCTCTCGGGTATTCCCATGTGTCAGACCTACGCGGACCTCCAGCTCGTAAGATCTTTCGATGTTACATGTTTCAAAAGAAGGTGCCACCGAGTTAGGTAGGGGATACCGATTCCAGAGGCCTGGGTCAATAGTCCAATCAGTGCCTATGGGATCTTCGGGCTTGCCTAACGGTATATTCATGTTGCTGCGACTCATAACAACCCAGGAGCCGCTTTCGGTGCGCGTGAGATCTTGGGCCAAAATTTTGGTGTAAGAAATTAGCTCCACCTGTAACATTTGAAGGAAGATGATGTCGGGTCCGTTGTTCAGTCTTTTAGCAAGGAGACGAAGCGGAACGGGTTCATTGCAAGTGAGAATAGACGGGTTTGGAAGTCGAGCATCGACGGATACTCTGGGAGGCTCTGCTGTGGGGTGGTCAGATGCCCGTGAGAATAAACTTTTCTTCTTGGGCCCAGCCTGAATTTTAGAGAATTGGTGCTGTCGCCTGGCGTAGGTTTCCTCGTTGGGGTTTCCAATCCTTGGCGGTTCAATCGGGAGAAATTTTAGAGGCACAATCTGCATTCGGTCAGTTGTTGAGTCGGAACATAGACCGTCATACCACGTACAGATCTGATGTTTTCTTTGTAAAATTGTGGCCGAATAACGGTGGCCTTGACGAAGTATTTGATATCTGCTTCGCCTGGGAATCCACTCAACGATGGCGGGAGGGTCTTTCTGACATGTCGGTTGGTGTCTTTGGCTACTTCGACTTTCAACCCAGAGAAGTTTAGATTGGTGAGCATGCTGTTGGTGCTGTTGCATGAATTATTAAAGGGGAACTATTAGAACACCGTTAATATATTTGCAATAACCATAGCAAATTAGTGATAGCTACCTTGAATTGAAATGGATATTCGTAACTCCCTGCCGCAAAAGTATATGAAGGTGCAGGAGACCCATTCTGCATCACACCCGGCGTGGGAAAGACGGTAGCAACCTTGTAGAGTATCTGGAAATTCCATTAACCAATGCTCCAACCAACCATAGCCACCCGTCCAAAGCATTGGGATATCCTCTCACCTTGTGAACCTCAAGCTCGGTCCTCTTTTTATCCGAGTGCACATTCTGGGGGTTCTTAGGCCCAGATAGACGAGTGCGACTCTCACACTCCAATTTGACCTGGATCCCCCCGATAGCCGCTTCAGTCGGGAGCTGAAGCACCACCTTTCCCGTCAAAAAGTCCAAGTTTGTGTAATGGGTATGGCGGCTGTCCAAAACGATATTTGCGGACATGGCGGCGGAGCGCCCGAGCCCTGGCGGGGCTTCTTTGAGCTAACAGTTGAATTTTAGGGTGGAATGCGGTCGCGTGATATCTGGAAAAGAACGCGACAACGATCAGGTTCTCGAAAAGGGCGGATCAAGAGGTTGGTGGGTGAGAGAAGTTGAGGTGGGGGAAGCAGATTATATTATAAGATCCCGGAATGACGTTGTGAGCGTTCGTAGATCAAGTGATCGCCAAGCAACGTTTTAACTATCAATCAATATGCATGTTCGAAAGGATGTAGGAATATAAAACATATTTTATTAAAACTTGAATCAGTTACATGCTGCGCCTCAATAAGATCACAGCCACAATGTCTTTTTTTCCATGGAAAAAAGGGTCTCGGTCTCGGTGTTTGAACTCTACTAGTATAACGGTTGAATACTCTTCCCCCTACACTCATGATATAGCTACATACAACTTGAATTGGCAAAAAAAATCCTAGATATATTGGCCTATCTCTTACAAAGTGTCAAAGACGAGAATATATACATGCAAATACATTGCCCTTCGTACAACATAAAACGAATTAGAAAGTGACTTGAAACTCCAGGCACCAGAATTCCGACAGAGCCGGATTCCGCGACCCACAGGGCTGAGAAAAATCCAAATATATCCACTTCGCGGTTAGTTCTCAGAGGCCCTCTTTGGCCAACATGTCTAGGTATGTCAGTCTATGTTGTAGTTTCGGGTGATCCAACACAACCCTGACACATACCTGCAATGTCCAAATAAAAAGCGATGGCGTTAAACCTGCAAAAGGATCAGCCTAGCCCTTGGAAATACAATATTCCATGATGCTTACTTCCGTTTGTTACCTGTTATCTCCCCAGCTAGCCACTTGAGTCGATTGGTCCAGTTGATTAGGTCGAGATGGCTCACGCCCATCAAGGTTCCTTTGTATCCTGCTTCACCTCCCCAGCGACTGCTGGCAACACTGACTAGGCCGTCATTTGGGCCTTCGTACTGTTCGAGGATTCGATGGGATAGTCGGAATGCGGAGAAGAAACTTGGTTGGACTGCTGCACCGTAGGAAAAATATCTGGCGGGTTAGTAGTGGAGAATAAGAGGGTGGAGATGAATTTACCTGACGTCTTCCACGTCTGGGGTATTCGGGTTGAAGCTTTCAATCATATATTTGCGAGTTAATTGTGAGAATGCGCCTGTCTCAACTCTCATTCGATTCAGGGCGTAGTAGATCTGCGGTAGGACATCGGCTGTAACGAGGTAGGTTAGACTTTCACCTAGCAATAGTCGGGAAGTCTTGACGAACCCCCAATTTGATCAAATACATAGTCCGCCACAGATGAGCCTGTCATATAGTCAGCAAGAAATTCAATACAAGCAGAGATATGTCAGACCTCGATGCGGTGTTGCAATAGTAGTCAATGACAAAACTTTGAATTTCTCTGGTCTAATGCGACTAATCATGTATCGCGAATCAAGACCACTTGACTCGTTATTAGCGTGAGTCCGAGCGTTTTTTTTTTCTTTTTCGATATTCGACAGGTTGGCTCACCCCTATTAAAAATAAGCATTGACACCGTAAATCGATTGAGAATTCTCACCATGCTATGTCTGCAAATCAGTTAGAAAATGAAGAAAACTCCAATCAGATAGGAACATACGCAATAATATTAACATCCTTTCCTCGTGCGCCCGCTTCGATATCTCGAGCTAGTTCTTTTGCTCGATCCTCGATGGTACCAGAAGGGGGAACTGTAGCTATAATAACTTCGATCCCCCGTGCCATCAAAGCTTCTTTGATACCACGCCAGTACTGAACACCCGGAAGATACGGGCCCCCAAGGCGCAATTCGTCGAACCCGAGTAAACCATGGGCGAGAACGACAGGGTGTTTGGGAGCAGCTGATCGCGGGTTAGCAACAATCAATGGAGACTCGGTGAAAAGAGCATACAATAGTGATCCCGGACAATTGAGTATTCATCGCGAATGACTCTCCCATGGTCCTCTAGTCGCGGCTCGAGGAGGGGTCTGAATCTGCATGATGATACATGATATCCTCTGCTTATAACGCGGTATGTGGGCAGACTGTATGGTGAGCACGCTATTGAAATTTTTAATGCGTTTGACGCAGGTATCCCATAATTCATCGTCGTCGAGGGTTGTCAATTGAGCGCCAGGGCCCGTCGCGGAATGACGCAACAGGAAAACAGGTGTGGACGCCTCAGGCAGAAACGAACTATATAACTAACAATTGGACACATACATATGTTGCCTCTACTGCTTCTCTCTTCAAGTTGGTGCATGTTAGGCGCTTGGCAACTGAATCACTTCAATTTTCATGTACTATAGAGGGGCAAACCTTGATTTTATGTGTAAACTTTTCAAAAATGGCGATGTATATTCAGTCAGTCAGCCACAGGTGTGTATACAAAGAGCTGGAGCAACTAACTTTTAGATCTCAAGCAAACATAGATTCTGAACTACTTCCAGCATCTATACCTATGGATTAGATTCACTATATTGCTTACTGCAAGACGTTACCAGTGTCAAATTCGCGACGTCCATCGGGATGAATCCAATACCAATAGCCACCTGAGCTCTTCTGAGGCTTTGGAACCACCCTAATGATATTAATAACATCATCGAGACTAATGGCATGATGATCCCGCTTGAAATCCCAGAACATGTGTTTCCACCCATCCGGATGCTTAACAGTTATCTTAATACCTGGGGTGCGCCGGGAAAAGAACATATTAGTATCTGTAAAGAGAAGAGTATTATTGGCTATAACCATACATTTTTTCTCGTATCTCGTAAGGACAACCTCGTAGTCTACAGGTTAGGATGACTACTTTTTTTTTGCTTTTTTCTTTTTCTTTTCCCTTCAAGAATGAAAACAAATAGCCGGTGGCCGTCGATACTCAAGGCCCCAATCCGACCCATTGCGCATCGTAGTGGAGGCTACAATTTGCGCTCGATCATAGTGAACCTTCATCCAGCCCACATCTTGCTGCGTACACCCGTATAATGGCTCGTACCCATCATCATCTTCTTCCCATTCAACAAGCTCCGGCACCCACCGCCTATTGATCATCACCACAAACCCAGTCGTATTTAACTCATTCAATTGCTTCTCCGGTATCTCTAACACAGACTGTACCGCTTCCTCGTTAGCTATGATACAAAGCCGATATCGGGCTCCATACGCCCATTCTGCGCGCTCATACGTCACCCCTTGCTCCGTCTCACAGGCCGTCATCGCCCACTCCTTAAAAGCGTCTCGTATCTGAGCGGGTGTCGCTCCGTCAAACCGACTCTTATCATCCATCACCGTAGGACGGAACGAATCCCACATGTCGAGACCTTCGTAGTATTCTAGTGTCTCGCGGACCTGGCCGAGGAACCGGCGGAGGAACTCTTCCCAGTCCGACTCGCTTGTATAAGTGGTTCGGTAGATCACGATACCCCAGTACCAGAACCCGTCGTCTCGCATATTTCTCTCGATGAGGTCGGCTTCGTTAAAGTTGACTAGGTACCCTGGGGTTCTTTTGGAATCTTCGATAACCATGGTTGGTGATGTAGACGAAAATGACCGAACGAGTAATTGAATTTGAAGCGGAAGATTTTGTTGGAGCCTTCTTTTAATGCCGGGTCGTGCTGCTGTGTTATGCCGTGATGCGAGAGTGTGATATCCGGTGGTAGATAAAGGTAAGGAGGCGATGCTTGAAAGGCTCCTGGGGGCGCTAGATTGATATGTTGGGCTTTTCAGGAGGCTTCTGACTCGGGCGGAGATTAGTGACGACATTGCATGATTTTTAGCCGTTGTAAGAATTAATCAAGATGCAGTAACCGAGAAAATCGCGGTTCAGATTTAGATTGTTATACTGGCCTTACTGCCTGACTGCCTTAGGGTTTCACTTTGATCTGCGAAACAAAGATTCGAACCATCATCGGTCTAGGCCTTGTATCGTAAATACCGGACATTTGTATTATCCTTTGGTTCATATACTCCACCTAGGGTATGATGTGTGGTCTGAAGGGACGGGGCCAGGGATAGTGTGTAGGCCATGGCTTGTGCAGAGCACTAACGGGAGTGCTGCAGCCTTAGGGGCACTCTAGTGCGATGTCAATGGTTCACTGTCATTCATTTGCTTGTAGATTGGGGACATAATCCATGACTCACATGTTCCGGTGGCCAAGACTAGGGACGAAGAGACGGCAAAGGGTGGTGGCTCTTGCGCTCGTGCACTGTGGTCGAATTTTCTCGGTTCTGTCAAATCGCATCGTCTTCAGGGTCAGTGAGACAGGTCAGGCTAAGATTCACATATCTCGACGTGGATATTCGCGCTTTGTTGGGTTACACATAGGGGCTGTATAGCAGATCAGCTCAGTCGGCTGCTGTGGCGGAGACCCTGTCGCACAAACACTTGGACCAGCCAGCCTAAGTCTTGTCTCTTGGTCGGCTGGCTGGTTGGCACAGTGAACGGGGAACAATATCTTTACAGAGATTTGATTTTTCGGTGGGACTATGGTCTCGGATGCTAAAATTTTGTTTGATGCTTGGTTACCCCTTGAATCTCGACATGTAACATGCTTGACAGGGCTTAGGGGGTTCGAACACGGGCTGAGGATAATTACGCCGACGGAGCAGCGTATGCACCGTGAGACGCAGAAGTTCCCTCTGCATTGGGGCTAACATGTCGGTGATAGCTTCGAATATACCGAGGTAATCTAGACGATATATAAGCGAGAAAGAACGGATGTAATGGTTATTGATAATCGGAGAAATCGGCGTCTCTGTACCTCTAATGGCACGCAAGGCAGACATTCTCTTACTACAACAAGAGAAGTAGTCAAGCTCAAACTAGTGTTCCAAGTGGCGCGGCAAGGTGTACGTACCAACCAACAGTGCCACAGTACAACATGACTTCAATGACTCGGGGTTTCTGGGGTTCTACTTATCTCCAGAATATTGGCGCCTGATCAGAGAGAAAGTTGGATCAGCATGCGACTCCGATTTGCGCAGATGAACTCGATCTAGTTCCAGCGGTATGTTAGTGTGATCTGTTTCGAAGGATCTTTTGAATAAGCCGAATATGAAAGCCTATAATTGGTTGTGCCAAGTATGGATGTGATGAGCAGAGAGGCTGGAATCATTCAGTGTGATAAGTAGCCTTGAGAAACACGGCCAGCTTCAAGCAATAGCCGGAGGAACAATAAAACCAGGAAGCAGAATATTCCACAAAAGTATAGGGAATGCACCCTATAGCACCAAGAGGTTCGATGAAGCAAAAAGAATTGATATTGTCCGTAAAATGGATATCGATGAACAGCACGCAAGCGCATCATCCCGCAAGCAAAGAAAAGATGTACTGGAATATCTAAATTATGCCTTAATCTTCTCAGGCACCTCGGGCTTCACGTCGGTCGTCACACGGATCAGCTCGTCCACCACCTTGTCGCCGTGCGACTTGCCAGCTTCCTTGATTTCCTGGAGCTTGACATCGGCTTCCTTGTTGGATTCGCCTTCGGCGACCTTGTACCCGCTCGAGTGCTAGCAGAACCGATAATTAGCACCGCATTCATGCTTGCAATGACCTTGCAGTTGTGTCTCACCTCGCCCTCGAACTTCTTGTACTCCTCTTCCTTCTGCTTCTTGTAATCCTCGATTTCTTTCTGAGCCTCTGACTTGGCGTCTCTTATGCGCTTGGTGCGGTCTGCATCGTTGCGAAATTAGTTCAACCAGCGAATAATGATTGGGTCCGAATAGCGTACATTCTCTGGCTGAACGTGGTGTGACGTATTAGTACCTATTTATAACGACAACGACGAGGGTGCAAGTAGATCAATCATACCTTGCTGCACAATCTTTTGAGCCTCTCTCTCGGCCTAGCAAATTCATGGTAAATATCTCCCCACGCTCAGGATACAACTAACACCTACATCGAGGAGGGTCTGAATGCCCGCGGAGTTCTGAGCCGACTGTTGTTGACCGTTAGCAGCTAGCCACCAATTCCAAGAGATATCACCCACCATATTTTCTGGAGACCTCTCAGCTGTAGGAAAAGGAAAGAGGAGAAATGAGGCTGACAGGGACGATTTAACGGCTAGTCTGGAGCTCCGAGTCCAGGTCGATCGGAGCCACGCATCGCCCCCCAGAGCGGTGGGGGTTCTGCCATCCCCACCGCCCGATCGATAAACTGATAATCCCCGACTCGTTTTCAACGTCTATTCAATCTTTGTTTGTGGCCATTATTTGCTGAAGATTTGTGCTGAGACGTGATATTTCCTCTCCTGCCATGTCTCGCGCATCGAAATTCACATTGGCAGCCACCGGCCTCGGCACAATGGGCATCGTCTGGTTCGTCCACTGGGCGCAAGAAGCAGACAGGGCGGTATGACACGACTTCAATTCTGTTCTGTTGGATTTTACTGACTTTGCGTCCTACAGGCTATGCACAAAGGCGTCGAACGAGACATGGAGAAGCAGCGTATCCGACTAGAGCGCCAGGCCGAGTTCGAAATGCAAAAGGCCCTCGAGCAGGAGTACCTCAAGCTCCAAACCGTACACAGCACGACCGGTGATCCAAGCACAGCCGGCCAGAAAACGAGTCCGGGGTCATGAGGCAACATATAGAGCATGGGGTCGCGCTGTGTCTTTCTGCGCGGTCTGTTCCGCATTTGTCTGAGTTCGCCTAGAATCTACCGGGAATGGTTACGACGAGCCGGTCGGCGATGCATGGGTGCCAGGAGTTTAACTTGTTTGATTATGCATGCGTTGTTGTACAAATATTCCGAAATGAGGTGTATTATATACCCGATCTGTACTATAACTTGAATTCACCTAACTCTCTACTACTATAAGTGATGTTCCTGTTCGAAAACCTCAGAATTGTGCTATATCATTGCAAATATGCAAAATTTTTAGGTATTCCAAGTCTCCAAAACGAAACAGGCATTCTTATATGAATTTGGACTCTAAAGTGGGGTCAAATATATATAGCAGATCAATGTAGGATGGATTGTAGATGAAACACGCGACGACAGGATCTCTAAACACATTAACAAATGCAGACTTGATGTTTTCTATTTTCGAATCCGTGAATTGAATCTGGTTGGCTGGCAACTAAATGTGTTGTGGTTGATATTCCGAAAACGGCAACATTCCCAATGCGGAAGTATGAATTCATACAACACCAACCTTATTAACTCTAAATCAGAAAATATCTTAGCTGTTCAACTGCCGAGAAACCTTTTCTCTCCATACCCTCACGTACGATGAAAAGACCAGCACCTACACGGTGATGCTGGCCATGATACCACACCCGATGACCTTCAAGCAGCGGCCCTTACACAATATCCTGATAGTGTTATCAGTGATATGTTTCGTTTGGGTCACCTTGAAATCCTACCAAATCTTCTCTCATCCAGAGCCAGACTACCCACCCAGCAACAAGCTGCAGCGAATCGCCAAAGTATCCATGCTCTATGGAGAAACGAACCATATGTACGAGAGAGCATTGCAGAGCCATGCACGCCACGGAAAAAGATGGGGATACCCTATGCATGTCCTGCGAGAGGATATTTCAGTTGGATTTTGGAATAAACCGAGTTATCTCATATCCTTGGTGATCAACGAGCTGGCCAAGCCAGCGGGCGAGAGGATGGAATGGTTGATGTATGTATTGTGCCCTTGTCTGAAGGAACTCCACTAACTGGACCAGGTGGGTGGATGCAGATTCTATAATCTTGAACAACGATATTCCCGTGGAAGTCTTTCTTCCCCCGTCCGATCTCAAAGATATCCACTTGGTGGCAGCCCAGGACCAAAACGGCCTCAACACAGGAATAATGTTCCTGCATGTCCACCCGTGGACGATTAGCTTTCTTACCGAGACCATGGGATACCCATTATATCTCCCCAGCATTGACCTTGGTCGATCCGCCGACCAAGAAGGCATGAGGCGGGTTCTTAACAAGACAACTGGGGGACCAAACGGACGGGGATATGCTGATGGAGTCGCTTATCTGCCCAGACCATGGATCAATACCTATGAATGGGACTGGGCGTATGAAGGCAAGAAAGGAGATTTGCTTGTCCATTTCCCTGGTCTGGAGGAGCGGCGGTGGCCGCACATGGCCAAGTGGTTGGATATTGTTGAGATGACGCCTCATGAGTGGGACATGCCACTTGCAGAGACTGGCTATCCAAACAGAACTGCCGCGTATTGGTCGCAATTGCGGAATGCGAAAGAGGGTATCAAGTTGGCTGAGAAGAAAATGCAGTCTGGGGAAACTGTATCTGAAGATACAAAGGTGGCAGTCAATGCTCTCAAACACGCATTGCGGGAGGAGTCAGATAATATGGATCTGATTCAAGAGCGACTGCAAGGTCTTAATGTTTTGGTGGGTAGGATATAGTACATGTAGATTTTTATATTCAATGCCAGAAGAACCGTTCAAGATTCAACAATGTCGAGATCATGTGAATTAGGCACAATCAAGTTCGTGTATGAAGACTCTTACCCATAGTTCTCTACCGTATTATCTGCCCAGGTTTATCCATGGTTTCATATTTCTAGATCTCGCATGAAGCCCTAAGACGAAATAACTAGGTAATTCTGGGATGGACCTCATCAACATGATGTCATGTTTGTTGACTTCCCCATACTAAGATCCTATTGATTCTGAATGTAAATCATTCAAAATACTAGGTTTGTCCCGCTTACGCCGTCGCTGCCAGAAAGCTAATTACCGAAATTTCTTCATCCCTATTGTTCCTTTGTTGCTACCATATGGAATAGGGTATACTTTGGTCGCGTGGATCCTCACTAGGGTTGAGCATACACCGCAGTAAGAGCCAATTTAAAGCAAAAGCCTATATAAGCGCTGACAGATGTAGTAAACACCCCGGATGGACTTTTCAAAAGACTTCAACATCCCCAACGGTTCATAGTCTGTTCGACTCTTACATTCAGGTCATCACGTACACCAATTTTTTTTTCGGTTGCACAGGGAACTGATTTTGGCTTCCAAAACTGTTGAGGCTCACTGAGCCTCTGGGGAAAATAATTCTCATTCTTGATGCCGACAGTCGATCCCGCGATGGACCGAAGGGTATTTCAAGCAAAGTCCCGCTGAATGTGAACGAACTCCACCCAGAAACAAGCGGTAGACTGAATCATTCCATGTATGATACGTTTCTACCCACATTGTATGCTTTGCTTCAAGCTTATACTAACAATTGTAGCAATAATCCACGGCTACGACTATCGACTAGTCCAAAATCCCAAGACCATCTGACAATTCGGAACATGGACAAAAGTGACCGCGAGAAAGAAAGCCCTGGAGCATTACGAATACGTTGTATTCCTAGAAGCAGACGCCATGATCTTGTACCCGAATCTCGCCATGGAATGGCTATTCAGCTACTGGGATATCACCTCAGATACTCTACTCGCCCGAGCGCTCGACTCAGATGACCCGCACAATCGCGATTGGAACGGCGATACGATGCTGAACACTGGCTTAATGATTGCTCAAGAAAGCCCTCGTGCCCGCGAACTGTTCGAGGCGTGGGAATCTTGTCCCAATGAGACAAGATATCCAAGCTGTGCCAAGTGTAGTGGCGAATGGATCATTTTCGGTATGACTTTGATAGATCCGAGGATATTAAGATTTGCCTTGTGCTGAGGCGAATGGGTGTCCTGAGGTCGCGACTACAGGGTGGGTTGGGGAGTTGATTAGGCATTATTGGGGGAATAAGAAGTCGTTGACGGCTACTGCGGGAGATGTTGTGCAGTACTTTTTGCCGCAGTTGCATGGGCTTTTCTATCAGAATTTGGAGACAGTTGTGGTTAATATGACTGAAGGTGATTTTGTATGACAATTTTTGAGAAATTTGCTCTATTACTTTACGATCTAAACGGAGAGAACTCCATTTGATACATTATTTCATCCCTATGCTTTCCAGCTTCCATCCATATCGTCAATAAGTAAAGAAATGGTTTTTTGTCTCAACAGCAGATGCTCATTTATTTAATATGTGTAAATTATGGTCAGTTTGAATGATCAGCTGAGCTGAAAAAGAGGAGAACGTCTAACAAGCATGAATCCCTACTGTAGTACTAATGTTAGCCCCATATCAAACGTACCCAATCCAACTGAGATCGGTTAGTATCGGAGGCCGGTAGCATTCCGGCCTCCGAACGCTAGGAAAGTCAAAAATGTGCTTATCAGCCAATCAGAAAGCGGGATCATCAAGATACAGTCTTGGCAACACATGGAGTATAGAGCATACATCATGACTTGAACACACCCTTTGGGCATTTATCCGTAATAGATGGCCACTAAATGGTCAATCTCTTCGTTATAAGCATTTTTAGTACCATGTGTAGCATCTTCCACCGTATATTTCCAACAAATACCAGTCGAAGGACATAAGCCGCCTTTTAGAGCCGCTGCTGTATTAGGCCTAGCGTCACCCCGTGACCGCCGTCTGCCCTCTCTCACTGGGCAGTTGTATACTTCATCTGGAAAGAAAGATGGAAGGTAAAATATCGTGTTTTGCTCAAATCTGCCCATATAATGTGCTAGAATGAGCTCAGGATACGAATGGAGCCTATTTACTTCCTGCAGCATCGGACGTCACCCGTTCCACGCTATCTCTATCTCTTTCGTAATGGTGGACTTGAGGCCGGAATTGTTACCGGCCTCAAAGTATTATAAGAATCTGCTCCTCACCCGCCCAAATCCCACAAGATCCAAGTCTCTTCTCATCTTTTACAGTCTTCTGACTTCTTCCTACGCTTTTTTTACCCAATATTTCCACTCTATTGGTTCTTGACTTAGTCTTTGGCTTTTGTCCTTTGACTTCTACCTCTACATAGTAGCACCTGCCCATACTTCACTTCCCTTCATTGCTTATTCTATAATATACCAAAGGGTCTTTGCCTTTCACTCATACATCCTTCATTGCACTTCATCATGACCCGAACCCAAGTCCAGTACCCTTCCCCTGCTACCCTGAAGCGGTTCCCTCACATCCATGATGAACCCTCAGCTCTCTCCCACTCTCTTGACCCCTTCACCATCACCACTAAGACAGGTTTCCTGCCTTATGAGACTGCTCCCACTGAGCTCCCAGAGGCCTTCAGTGCCCTGTTGTCCCTTGTGAACCGTCTCCCCGTCGTCAAGATTGATGGCACCCCCGGCCTACTGGCTACCTATGAGCTTGGCCCGGCTGTAGAGGCTGAGCTCACTGACCTCACCCACGAGGTCGAGAAACTGGTCCTAGCCGATGGCACTTATGACCGCTTCACTATCGCTGCTGTCTTCCGTGACTATACCTTCCTGGCCTCGTCCTACTTGCTCGAGCCTTGCTGGGAGCACTGGAACAAGGATCCCGAAGGTGGCTATGGGCTTGGTCGTGATGTGCTGCCTATCTCCATTGCCCGTCCTATGTACCGCTGTGCTGAAATGTAAGTTTCATTTCTTCATCCTTCTTCTCTTACTTGGTCAAGTATATAACCTTGTCACATTACAACAAATAGCTGACCAACTCCAGTCTGAACCTCCCGCCTTTCATGTCTTATGCTGCTTCTTATGCTTTGTTCAACTATACCGTTGCCGACCCTGCCAAGGGTCTCAGTGAGTACTCGAACCTTCGTCTGATCCGATCCTTCGAAAGGGGTCTTGACCCCAAGAGCTCCGAGGCTGGCTTTATCCTGACCCATGTTGACATGGTTAAGGAGACTGGCCCTCTCATTGCCGGTGCTTTGAAGGTTGTCGACTCTCTTGAGCAGCATGGCTCTCGCCAGGAAATCAATGATGGATTCCGCGAGATCTTGAAGTCGATGGAGAAGATCGAGGCTTCTATGGAAGGTAAGCCACCAGAATTTGCACCATCACTATCCCATATACCGCCCAGTATCGGAGAATTGAGAGAATACCCACTAACAATATGATAGATATGTGGGGCAACTCCAAGCCATCGGAGTACCTCTCATTCCGCGTCTTCATCTTCGGAATTACCAACCAGTCCATGTTCCCCAACGGTGTAGTTTATGAAGGCTGCGAAGACAACAAGCCCCTGCACTTCCGTGGCGAGAGTGGTGCCAACGACAGCATCGTAAGCAGTTTTCTCCCAAACCTTTAAAGCAAACCACCACTAACACCCTCAGATTCCCCTTCTTGATCATCTCTGCGAAATTCCCATGCCCGAAACCCCCCTCACCAAAATTCTCCACGAATTCCGCGCCTACCGCCCTCTTCCCCACCGCGAGTTCCTCACCTACATCCGGGAGAAGTCCGAAGAAATCGGCGTTCAGAAATACGCCGTCTCAGACTCCGAGACTGCAGTCCTCTTCCTGCGAACTCTCAACCACATCCGCAGCTTCCGCTGGCGCCACTGGCTCTTTGCCCGTGAATACATCATTCGTCGCACCCCCCACCCCACCGCTACCGGTGGCAGCCCCATCGTTACTGTAAGTCAATATATCAACAGTGCCAATCTGGAACTCAAGACACTAATGAATATTTGCAGTGGTTGCCCAACCAGCTCTCAGCTGTCATGGAGCTTATGGTTAAGATCTATGACGAGCATCTCGCGCCCAAAGAAGGTACCGCTGTTAGAGGCAACGAAGACCTCATTGCCTCGCACAGGAAACAGGTTGAGCCTATGATGGAACTTGTTCGGGATCAGAAGGAGAAGCTTGCTAGGGAGGTGGAGCGGTGGTGCCAGGAGCGTGGTGTTTAAATAGTGCGCTTTCATATTTGATTCTTGTTTTGCATTGTTTAGATTGCGAAATTTCACTTTTGTTTCAACTCGGCCGCTCGGGACGAGTGATCTTATTTTGATGTGAGTTCTTGTAGTACTGTGTAGCAAGCTTCGGGTGATTAAATACCTCTTATCTTCTGTTCTCGTGTGTGTAACTATACTGATTCCCGAAGCTCTCATGTTATCTGAGTGCCGATCCAAAGCGAGGTGTCACCGTTCTAAGATTACGCACCGAAGTACTTGTGTCAGTTCAGCTCTGCTTATACGCAATCCTGATTTTCAAGACAATAGTAATGGCGCATTAATGTATTTTTGTGACAGTCTCAGTCCGCTCTACGTACCCGAAGTGATCAGATCTTCTATCCCTCGACTGATCACTCCTCGATCTTGTTGCATTTCCCTTCCATATAAAGCCAAAGCAAATCAAAAGTAAAGCCCGTTGCAAGGTTAGTTCACCGCCAGGATCGGACTTCCTAATATGTACCGGACAATGCCTGGCACTCGAAACCTTTCCCCTTCCCATTTAGTGCCCACGTCTTGACACTTGTTGGTCTTAGAGCAAAATTGAGCACGCCTCTGAACACTTTGACCAGCCCACAGATCATTACATAAGTTCATCAAGCATCATCTGATTGCCATATGATCGACCTAATTCGCTCACAGAGTAAGGTCAGAGTAGAGGTTAACTGAAATGAGTAAGCTACATCAATAAAATGCAGTATGGTAGTTTTATAATGTGCACTCTATTTTTCTAAACCGCCCCGCCCCTATAATTCTATTGAAAAAGACTTGCATCGTTAAAGTGACAGTTCGCTATAATGATCTCTTCCTATTTAAATAGTAAATAATAGTGTAACCTGTTAACCTATCTTCTAGTCCAACCTTTACTCCTAGGATTCCTTCGTTTATTAGCCTCCAATATCCTAATAAAGCTTTGAACTTATACTAGAGCGAGTACGAGTAGTCGGGTTTATATGATATCTCTAGGCTCCTAGTAAATAGGTTTGTTTGACATGGGTTATCAAAACCTGCGCTTTAGACGCCTCGAAGCATAAACAAGGACGCTGGCATCCTGTGCAGCACGTGATGCCGCCCATCTTCTAATAGGGACTATTGTACAGGATAATTCCCTATGAGGAATAAAAGAGGGGAAAGGCCGCACCCTATTTATCTTAGCATTCCTAATTTCAGTTCTGGGTTCATGGTCTCTTGCAAAACATGGTCTCTTGCAAAAGTTTCATCTGAGTGACTTTTGCCCGAGATTTAATACTCCTGAAAGAAAAATGTTCCAGTCACATTTCTTTGAACCATATGTTCTGACACCATTAGACCATTCAACTGCGCCAGTTCATTTCTCGTTCTTTGTTAGTTTTCTCTGCCAAGATCCCACCCTGGGATTATCAGTATTGGAAAAAGGTGTCCAACGCCTAATTACTCTGCTTCCATTTTTATTAGGCAACCTTGTTCAATCCCTTCAATTAAAGGGCACAAAGAATGTCTTCGAGGTGCAGCCGACAGATCCATCCCATTTGAGCAAGCTACCCATGCTCAAGATAAAGCAGCATGCGCAGTGTATCTCACCCTATAATGTTGATATGAACACCCGTGCTTTATCATCCGATGATCTTTTCAATTCTCACTATATACCTCTCCCATTTTGTATACCTGCCTCCGAACCGCAGCCGCTTTTACGACTACAGGCGAATCTTATGGCCGATGGCATTATTCTCTGTCTGTCCTTCCATCACTTTGCCATTGATGGGCTTGGAATATCATCACTTATGCAGGCTCTTTCTGAATGCTGCCGCAATCCTGACCAACCGCCTGAAATATTGTCGACTTCTCCGGAAAGTGAGGCGCAAAGCAGGACGAGAATATTTCAGAGCACAAATGAAAGTCGCCTGGCCATGTACGACGTCTATGGGTCCTACATTTGGAAGGCAGCACCAAGCTCTGACCTTAGCGCCCCAATCAGCCGCCGCTTTTGCCTCGACGCTGAAAAGATCAGAAGGCTTCGAGAAGCCTGTACTACAACCATTAATGCCGGAAATTACCAGGCGCACCGAACTAATCCGTCGAGCCCTGAACATGATGCTAACTGGCAAGGCTTTTCCAACAATGAGGTCGTAACAGCTTTGATCTGGCTTTGCGGAATGCGTGCACGGTCTCGTGCGACATCGATAGAAAAGGATAGGTCTTCATTGGCTGACCGAAATTCTTCTCTCTTGTTTGCGGTTGATGTTCGTGGGATTCTCAACATTCCAAGTACATATATGGGCAATGCAGTTGTCACTCCTACAGCCACGTACGATTTTAAAGGTACCGAGTTAGGTGCGGTAGACCCTTTGGTGTTCGATTCAAACACTAGTGACTTGCACGAATTTGACCCAAACGACATTACTCTTCTTACCAACCTTGCTCTATCAGTCCAAACAACATTCCAGTCTGTCAACCCCAACTATGTCCAGAATGTTATTTCGCATATTATGGCGAGTAAAGATTGGCACCTTCCAGCCAAGCCTGGGGACTTGTCAGTCAGTAGCTTGCGTCGCGTACGGGTATATGATATGGATTTTGGCCCATGTTTGGGTTCCCCTTGTGACTTTGATGTACCGGATAACAGAACGGGTGGACTTAGCTGGATTACACCTCCACGTTCTGACTCTAGTGCTCGCTTAATGGGCTATCCAAGTCGGGGATTCTGGGAGGTTCGACTTTCACTAAACCCAGTTGCAATGAATTCCTTCATAAGCGACAGGCTTTGGCGGCAGGCCACCTTGGAGATAGCTACTGCAGAATAGACTTTATCCCAAACAAGTGAAAGAAGTTGACGATGAGATCTGTTATAGTGGTATACATATACATGGCCTTTTGTTCAGGAAATAAAAATGGGGAGTGAGCTCTTGCAGGAGCCTAATTAAAGTCATGTGTATTATCTAGATTTTATGGCAATATCCTGTAACGGAGCCTAGAAGAGTCTGGGTACAGTGGCGACCGTTATTGCCTTCCATGCGAGGATCATAGGGATAATTTTCCAGACCTTAATTACATCGGCAGACTTTCCGCAGTTGACATGTACTATGCGGAACAAGTACTTCCGTAATTTACCATATCAGTTACAGTGACGGTCCATAAGTTTCAGCACGCCTGTTCTGCTGGCCTAATTTGACCAACCAAAAGCCTAAATCTTTGAGCGGTATGACTGTCCAAGTAGGCGGTGTGATTATATAGAAAGGCGGTAGCTTAGAGAGTGCTGAAACTTATGTACCGTCATCATACACCTAACCTACTCCGCATTGATCTCCGCATTAACCTTTCTCAGTGTTGATGTCATAGTACCCCGAAACTGAAGGGCGGGTGTAAATAAAATGGGTTGTGGTAAAAAAAAGTTAAATGTGCTTTCACCCACCTAAATTAACAAGGGGGTTCCTAAATCTAGCCTTTGCAAAGTCTTCTACATTTAGGTACATAGTTAAATCTGAAGATATTATGCAAAGCACGGAAGTTGCAGGTATATCGGGCGAGAGTCTGTTCCTAGTTACCCTCTTTTGACGCTGCAGTCATGGGAAATATAAAGAAAATACGACCGTGTTCGCTGTGATCGCCGTATGGGACTTCTTTAAAAGTAAACTTTCCTATTACATGTGATAAAATTGGCAAGTATGCACTGATTCTTTAGTTCTTGCTGTTCGTACTTATCTTACTACCCCATCGCGGAGGCATAGGCAGTATTACTGGATGATTGAAATCGGGGTCAAGAATAGTAATAGTTGATTGTTCCAATTTTCATTAACGACAACAGGGTTTTAGTTCACTTTTATAATGCCTTAGGACTCCAGGCAACACCTAGACGAGATCCCACTTCATATTGGGTCCCTTATCGCTATTTCCCACTATAACAATTAAGCGTGATTAGTGTAGCAGAAAATGGTATTAAGAGGGCCAGTCTGTTCAGTTGCATTAGCTAGCCATCTAAGAAGAAATGCGAGAGGGGCAAAGCGTACTTGAGTATTAGAAGCTGAGCAGCATATGCCGTGAGGCTGAGAAGAAGCCGCGTTGCAGCTTTCAGTGAGAGAAATTTCCTCTGCGAATGTGGGGTAAGTAACCAACACCCTAGCATTCAAGAAATGATCCAACTTACTACACCCTAGACCGTACACAAAAAGATACAGGTTAGGCAGAATTTCTTTATCCGGGACTTCTTCCACAGAACAGCAGAATTGTCTGCCACCAGGTGAACAGGATCTTTTCTGCAACACACCCGCAGATGTCACGCTTGCCATAGTGCTTGTAAGAGTGAGAATTGTTAGCAGAGCTTTGTACTGCATATTGAAAGATGATTTTAAAAAGAATTTATGATCAATATGTTACAATTTCAACATTTGAATGAGAGGGCAATCTAAATGCGCATTATAAGTTAATGAAGAACGAATTAAAGTTTAAGTAATTTAGCTCTCTAGGTCATAAGCTTAACACAATGTTCGATGCGAACGGAAAAGCAATCGCCAAGTAGAGATTAGGTTCACATTATCTTCGGAAGCTAGACCAGGCCAGACCAGGCCAGACTGACAATAGCACTTACCTACGTTTTACGTAGACTGACTTAAGTATATATAGGAAATAGGGCAAAGTACTCCATTATTGGGGTCTTTAGCAGCGGATATAATCAGACTGAACAGAAGATAGGTCAATCGCATTTGGAACGCCTATCGTATATTTTCCATGCTCCGTGCATAACCATACTTGGATGATAGCTGAAAGTTGATCGGGTGATGAGTGACGAAAATATGTGATCATTACCTACTGCTCAAGCATGATTGCAATGTAATGACGCGCATTTTGGAACAGCAAACTAGCCTGTTATTGAGGTAAATTTGTGGCCTGGTCGGCGGGTCTTCCTCTTTTTCTTAAAAAATAAGGACTATTCTTTTATAATATGATAGCATTCATGACTACGTGGGCTATACTGATGCTCAGGAGAGTAGAGAACTTACATGACGCAGATCGTGTGGATATATCCAGTCATTAGATAGCTCCTTGCGTCAGCTTATAACCAATCTTAGATGACATTACAATCCTCTATATTGCTTGGATTCTAAGTCTGGTGTACTGTGCTCTATGATCCCGGCATGGAAGGCGATGTCGAACGCCACTGTACAGTACTTTCGGAAATCGGGGTCACCACCTACATTATTGGATCGTCAACCAAACCCTATCGGCAATACCACTAGTGCTGATTGATTTTATTTCCGGACGAATAATGTTCCTGGACATACTTCGTTCAGTACTCTGATGTGAGTTGCGTAACGTCAATTTGGCACACCGGCCAAGCTTGATATTTGATACTCATGAGGAATGCAGGGAAGACCAATGGAAGTGAATGTATTCCCAATGATGAAACTTTGGGAAAAGAACATAGGGATAGTCTCCAGTGGATGAGATAGATGGATAGATCGCTCCTTCTCTCTCCGTCCACAATTTAATATTTCATTCTTCATAGTTCATTGCCCATTGTATGATATTCATAAAAGGCCCCGGTGAGGTACTTGCAAATTGCTCGTCGTAGGATGACACTCCATCTAGCTCGTTATCCTCACTGCATTTTCCACACATGGAGATTAAACATCATGAGATTTTATATGATTGGAATATATTTAGTATAGATCATCTACCGACTTGAAAGGTGCTTCCGGTCTGGTATATGAAGAAGCAGAAACCGCACTGGTATTTAGTGGGTAGAGAAAGCGTTAGAACTTGTTTCTATTGCAGTTTGAGAGCTCGACTTTAACATTATTCTGTGCCCATTTTGGCCCCTTAGCATGCATTGATATCAAATCAACGCTCGGCGTTCACGTCGGCACCTCGATCTAGTAGCATTTGAACCACCTCTCTGTGACCCTCGCTTGACGCGGCTTGAAGTGCATTGCCATAGACTCTACCCTGGGTGCTCACATCGGCACCTTGATTTAACAGTGTTTGGACCACCTCTTTGTGACCTCCGGATGATGCCGCTTGCAGTGCGTTGCTATAGAGTCCACCTTGGGCGTTCACATCGAGATCTTGATATAACATCATTTGAACCACCTCTTTGTCGCCTCCAAGTGATGCGGCTTGAAGTGCATTGCCATACTCTCCACCCCGATGCGGTTCGGAGAGCCCGACTCGTGCTTGATACAGTTATTGGGCAACATAGACTCCCATCCTTTGAGGACATGTTCAACCTACCTTTCACAATGGCATTTGTGAAAGAAGTGCTCCGATGGCGACCGGTAGTTACTGCGGGAGCTCTTCATCTGGCTGAGCAAGGTGATGAATACATGAGATATCACATTCCGATAGCCTCTGTTGTTGTTGCAAAGCACTGGTCGCTGGATCTTGATGATGATGATGATGATATGTTTGAAGATGCCAACTCATTTAGTCCAGAGCGGTAGATCCATAATGCCAATCTACCACTAAGCGCCTTTAGGTTTGGGCGGAGAGTTTGTGTAGGCAAGTACCTTACTATGAATTCTCTTAGCATGGTTATCGCTAGGTTGCTGTGGGCATATAACATTATGCCCGAGAAAAGTGGTAATGGAATTGAGTCGGTGGATCCAATTAGGATGAAGCAATTTGGCCTGATATCAAGGCCAATGCCACTCACATGTTATTTCAGGTATGGTCACCCAGCGCAGAGGGGGTGATACGAAATATAGGAGCGAGTTTCCTGGAGGCACCTGATGAGGTTATGAATCGTATCCAAGCCAGGGTCGCTGGTGCTAAATTTATCTAGCTGCTGAGCCTGATTTACTGTATTATTGCCTAACAGTCCCCTTTGTTCTGCTGATTAGAACAAGAACAAATTCCTGCCCCGAGCAGTTAATTCAGAATATAGCTCAATACCGCAACAGATTCAAGCCCCTATGATACTCAAGTACCCTGACCGCTGTGCCAGCGGAAAAATTTGCAAGCCGGATTGTATAAAATATAATATAAATGCCTGTAGCATTCTGTTGCAATCACATGAGCTATGGCGACGCAAAATTAAACCGCATGTTGAGCTCTCTTATTGTATCTGGATTCAATTACTGGCATGGTATCCATTAGATATGTATACGTCGACATTATTTTATCATTACTTAGCAGTGAGCTCCAGATACCTCTCTATATAATAGTGTGCGTGTATCCAATGAATTAACCCGCCTGCTCATTCTTCCCGAACTCGCTCTTGGAATTAATTGTCCGTGAAATATTCCACAGGCCAAGTATGTGTTTAAGGAATACTCGGGAATGCCCCCGAGCGGCTCACCCAGCCCAAAGGGTGGTAAAATGAGACCAGACCTTGGTGTGCTTCAAGCTAGGGCGCTGTTCCGACCAAAAATCCTGCCGGTGCTAGATATTCCGGCGTAATCCGAGTCCTCTTGGGCTTCGGTGACTTCTGCTGTGCCATCCGAGATGCACTCAATTTCTGTTTCGCGTTGTGCAACAAGCCAACAAACTTTGCTTGGAATATTCCTTCATATATGAAAAGCTGAGGTGGTAAATACATATTGAAGACCACTAGCGATGATAATATGCCAATATATAAATAGGCTACAAGACAATTTATACAGACCCGTGAGACAAACGTTTCAGCCGAAAGTCATCCATACCACAATGAATCTCATCTGGCTCATTGCAGTTTCACATTCGATGGTCAACGCTGTCTTGGCTTGAGTCCGTGACCGGGGCTCCCAGTGTGGTCATATGATCATCCGTCGTGGTATATTGATGTATAGGAAGACCTAGAGTGTTTTTTAGCGGTACCAACAAAGCCTAGATGACAGTGATTATTGAGTCCAGTTGTTGAAAAAAGCGGAAATAGAGACCGGACGACAAGGACTAAATCCCACAAGGGATCTATTCTACTGTTGGAGTAATGGCCAGGTCAGATTCGAAAAGCATTGTCCTGGTCGATGCTCGTGCTAAAACAAAATCTCACTATCTAGGATGAAACGGAGTCACAGTAATTACTCGAAGAGTTCAAGGAGATGGTCGAGGTGCTTATGTTTCTTGCCACTCCGCTCTTGATCAAATACCTAAGCCAGTAATTGGACAGATGGTCAGATGAATGATGACGGATAATGACAGAAGGTTGCAGAGCATAAGTATGCTTCGGAATAATAATGCAGTGTAACATTATGGTCATAGTTCCAAGCTTGTAAGGAGAATTGGTAAATAGTTAATAAGATATTAACTACCAAGTCTTCCCTGTCTACACCTTTATTTTCACTATTCCTACCAGTTCAAATTTTTTTCTTCAGAATATAGACTATTCTATCCTACCCTACAACACTCTTACTAGTATATTTCTTGTTCACATTTGAACAGAGTCCTACGTTGTTTCTCTATTCATCGAGCCTTTTGTCTGCTCAAGGTGACTATCAATAGAAACATGACAGGTATCTACAAGCAGACAGAGGAAATTCTTCGAACTTGGTTACATAATGTTGGATTTGACCTTCAGCAGGCAGTCCGACCATTTCACACAAAACTTTACGCAGAGCTCGAAGAGTGGATCATTTCTCAGGATCTCCAGGAGCACCAATTGAGCCGCATTTGGATGCTCTTGCCAGCATCTACCAGCGCCGCAGACAAGTGGTATCCTCAAGCTAGTTACCAGTTGAAACGATATATTGCACTCTTCACCACTTTTCTTCTCTATGTGGACGATAAAGCAGAACAGGACCTTGAACATATCCTGCCCGATCTTCAGAGAGTTTCATCTGGTGCCTGCAATGGACTCCATGCTCTCAAGTGTGATGATACTGTTTTCAATATGTGGTTAGAGCTCGTTGCTACTGAAACCGGAACTTTCTATGGCTCATATTCAACTGGGGTCATCACCAAAGGCCTAGTCGACTTCATGCTGGGGAATACTGTTGAATCAAATGTTGCTGCAGGCCTGAAGGTTCCAGCAAAGTTTGGACAACGAGGATCCAAATTTGTACGTGACAAAACCGGAGCTGGGGAAGTTTACGCCCATTTTATATTTCCTGAGCACCTTGCAGAAGAAAATCGGCACTTGCCGACCTATGTGCCCTTCATCGCATGTATGCTTGACATCATTGATGATGTAAATGATATTCTATCGTTCTTTAAGGAGTCCGTGGTTGGAACTGAGATGAACACAAATATCATGAACAGAGCTCGTACCTCATGTTGCAGTCCTCATGATGTACTAAAGCAAATTTGCAGCGAAACAGTTGAGGCTATGCATGTTGTCAGTCATGCATTTGAAGAAAAAGGTGTTGTTGGGAAGCTTTGGAAGGATTTTATCAATGGCTATATTATGTGGCACATTTGTGAGGACCGGTATCGGCTGAAGGAAATTGGACTCGCAATGAGACTTGGACAAGACAGGGTCTAGTGTTATTGAATAGTTCATTGATCATACAAATATGCCAGATTGTATTAGAGCAGTGGATTTGATGTTATAAGTTATCAATTTCTTGTTCCTTTTTCCTCGATATAGTTCTCTATTAGTCGTATGCCTCCACAAAATATATCCTCTCCTACATACCGGAATGATTGAATGAAATACTGGGAAGTGAGCTTTTAATTCGCGTTGTATAGCAGAGAATTATTTGGATGTGAACAATACTAGCCACTTATTGAACCATTTTGTGCGATGTGTAGCGTGTGAGCGCTAATATTCCCCAAATCTCTATAGGCACCGAAAAGTTTAGCAACGCATTCGGTCCCGGAATGACCTCTAAATCACCGCTCGCTCCGTTAAAGGACGGTTCTCCGGAATCCGCGAATACGAAAGAGCTCCGAGATCCAAGGTTTTGAACGCACCGTACACAATCAACTCTGCCACAGCGCGACCACAAGCCGGTGCCTGTTGACTTCCATGCCCAGAAAAGCCGACACAAAAGTGAAAGTTTTTCACAGTATCGTGTGCTCCAACGATGGCATTGTGGTCGAACGTGTTGAACTCGTAATGGCCCATCCAGGAATCAGTAACCCGTGCGGTATTGAACTGAGGAATTCGGCGAGTAATGATTGGCAAGACCTTCTCATCCCAAGCATTTTCCGCAAAACTGAAATCATCGACATCCACCGCGACGTCAGGACCAATTGGTGGGCAACCAACGAGATAATCTTTTGATCCGTAAGACCGGAGATGGACGCCCGTAGGATCAATAGTTAGAGGGAGATCTTGAGGCAGTGGGTCGTCAACTGAGAAGATATAAGTATAGCGTCTTCGAGCCTCAATTGGTAACTCGATGCCCGCCAGCCTTGAAACTTGGGCAGCGCGAGTACCGGCAGCGTTGACGACGGTGTTGACTGAGATACTCTCGCCACTGCGTAGCTTGACACTCTGAATTCGGGGTCCGTCTGTAACCATCTCGACGACTTCGTTGTTGATGTAGTCGACGCCGCTTTCCTGCGCCGACTTTCGCATCCATTCAACCATACCAATAGCATTGAAGGCCCCTTCATCTTTGGTGTTCAAGCTTCCAGCATCGAGGTCACCAGTGAAGAAAAATGGATATTTCCGCTTGACATCCTCCGCAGAGATAATTTCGGTTCCTGCACCACAACCAGCCTGGAGCTGTTGGTCCTTTTGGAGAACCTCTGTGAATGACTGGGAATCAGACAGGTAAAGATAGCCGAAGTTTCGAATCGGGTCGTCTGGCACACACGGATCGTAACCAAAGTTGGATCCATATCGCTTGACAAATGCAGCAGCATACTGGGCGATTTCCACATTGATCTTGGTAGCAAACTGCTGCCGCATACAATTGTTGCTTGCTTTTGTTGCAGAGAACTGCAATGATGGGTCACGCTCAACGACGAGGATGGAGCCGTGGAAGCCCGCATTGGTTTGTAAGTGCCAGGCAATAGACGAGCCACTGGTAGCACCCCCGACAATAACCACATCATAGTGACCAAGGCGTGGTGTTGTTGGAAATTTTGTTGAGAATTTTGGGGTCGACATCGTTGTCAATTATACGTTGCTGAGGGAGGCTAATAAAAGAGAAGAGCGTACAGAGTATCTATCACATTCCTGACCAATGCGAGATTTCCGCGCTTTATATATTGCTCTTCAACATCATTCATGGTTTATTTTCTCCTCAGCCCCGACAAATGGAGCCAACTTCCTCTTCCGGGTCCCCCATTGCCTCATTAATTTTCCAAGATAGTATTTCAAGGTGTATGTGTTTACGTCAAAATTGGGGGTATAAGATTCCTTTTGGAGTGGGTGGGTACTATCCGCTTTTCTGGGCTCCACTCGACTTCGGCTTATCAATCCTTTATTTAGGAAAGGCAGGATATAGCGATTACATAAGAGAAGCCGACTCGATGATGATCTACCTAACCTATCATAGGGGACTATCAATCCATAATTTGAAAAAAAAAGCAGGATATACCGATTACATAAGAGAAGCCGTTTCGACGGCAACCTACAGTCAGTGGACATGAGTAATTACAACCCCAGCCGAGCTAGGTGGGGCCAAAGGGATATAATTACTTATGTCCAGTCACTATATCATAATCTATTATAAGGGACTGGTATAAGAATCCGTGTTTCTTTCGATCGAACATTTTCTGGTTGTGCTTCTCTCTATATTGATTTTGTCTTGAGCTGTTTTAACGTTGGAGAAGAACTTACCGAAAACATGACTCGCATTTTCATGTATGAGCCCCGCTAGACTTAACACTCAAATGAGCGTTCATGGACAATTATACTTACGCGCTCTGAAGAACAGGTGTTTCTGGCTACATTGGCGGCGATGTTCTCAACGGTATCATTAAAGCGCGACTTGCTTCAAGAGTTGTGGCTTTAGTGCGAAATGAGTCTCGTGCAGCACGAATTACTGAAAAATACCCATCTATCACCCCGTTGATTGGTGACTTGGATTCTATTACTGCAATTCAAAATGAGGTCTCCCGGGCCGATGTTGTCCTCCGTAAGTTGCGCGAGACTTTTACATTGAGCGCGGTATTTAGATTGTACTAACTATGAACAATAGATCTGGCTAGCTCCAACCATATTCCTAGTGCGAGAGCTATTGTAGACGGTCTTTCGAAAACGCAGCGACAAAACCCAGGTACCAAATCCGAAATGCATCCTCAACACACTAAAGTCTAACATCAGTTAGTTTGGATTCAGATTTCCGGGGCTAGTCTTCTTTCTGGGCCCGAGATCGTGGATAACAGCTTTGGCGAAGCCCGCTCTAAGGTTTATAACGACCTAGCAGGAATTTCTGAAGTCCGAGATATCATCAACTCTTCCCCCAAAAGGGTTGTAGACCAGCTTGTTACCAGCCTGTCTACCAGTCAACCTTCCGTCCGGACAGCGATTGTATATGGGCCTATGATTTACGGCTTGGGAAGGGGCCCTGTCAACCAACGAAGCATCCAAATCCCGGACTTAGCAAAGGCAACTTTGAAGCATGGGCAAGGCCTCCACGTCGGGAGGGGCCTGAGCACTTGGAGCCATGTTCATATCTCAGACATCACGCGTCTGATCGTGTCGCTGGTCTCAAAGGCTTCCTGTGTGACCGATCAACCACTGTGGAATGAGAACGGAATCTATTTCCCCGAGGCGGGAGGAATGGTAGGCCACTAAGAGCGTATGCTGACATACAAAGCACTTGGCTAACCTCTGCTGTCATTCTTCGATTAGCCGTATCGTGATATTGCGAAGAAGATGTCCTCTTTTGCTTATTCGAAGGGACTCATTAAGTCGCCCCATACCCGGGAAATCGATGCTGAGACAGCAGACCGGCTCACTGCGCACGGTTCTGTTCTTTGGGGTACAAATGCTCGAATATCAGGCGATCGCGCCCGTCAGTTGCTCGGGTGGAGCCCTCAGGGCCCGAGTCTGGAGGAGGAGATTCGACGAGCGATACTGGCGGAGGAAGCTGTCTCTGGCGATGAGTTCTCGAAAATGCTGGCATGATCTCATGAATGTGAGATAGAAATTTGGGGGTATTTGTATAAATTGATATGCTACTAGGTCAAGCGCCATGGGTCTTGATCGTAAGCAATCCAATTGTATTGATTCGGTTATTGGTCTTTATCAAGTGTGCTAGCTGGTCAAATTGTTTGGCCCACTATCCATAAATGATTGAGCTCAGAAGCATGAAAGCCTCTTTGATGCTATCGCCGTAAGCTTTTATCAGGAAATTCATTAAGTAGAAGGTGGGAATTTGGCTCTTCGCGCTCAGGAATACTGCGAGGAGAGTTGGTAGTGGGGATGCTGAATTTCGTCGATACAAGTGCCGCATAGCTCTCATCACAACAGTAAGTTAAAATGACAGAGTTCTCATTACCATTGGTTGTACTATACATTAGGAACCAGGGTAGTGACAGGAATTGCCCCCGTATGACTAATCGTTCTGCCCTGCCCTTTTGGGACCTTCCCGGTTTCCCTCTTGACCATCGTCTCATTTAGGCCACTCAACGACGAATGGCTGAACCATGATACCACGCATTCGCAGTTTCACAGGCTGCGGCACGTGCCGATCTCGACATTTGAAATGCGATGAGACTCGTCCCGGTTGCCAGATGTGTCTCACACTAGATGTGCCCTGTCCTGGTTACCAAGGTCAGCTGAAATGGATCCAGTATGCTCACTTACAGTCGGAATCGCAACAGAAGGAGGAACCTCAGGAACGTGTGTTTCGGCGTCCGTTATTCGCACGTAGGTTTTCTTTCCAGCCTTGCGCGGAATTGCATGTAACAAGAACGACAGAGAAGGAACAAAAATTAATGGCTCAAATGACCGTCAAAAGTCTTCGAAGCCAGACTGCGAATGAGGCCCTTGAAATATTGAATCGAGAAATCAGTTCCCAAAATACCGACTCGTCGGAGAGCTTGTTTCAGGGTCCCTTCGGTGTTTTTAATGTCACACTAGATAAGGCCCCGCCAAACGACTTCACGGAATCCAGCCCGCGTCCAGCAAGGCCCCAAAAGCCGCAGCCAGCAGTGCCATGGCAATCTCCAGAGGCAACACCGGTTAATGAGGCACGACCTGATCTTTGGACGCCGGAGTCTTCTATCTCTAGTTCTCATAATCATGCCTTGGTTTCCTCGCCAAATGAAAGCTCCAATCCGGGAATCGGGACCTTGGTTCATTTCAGTAACTATCAAGAGGACAGTGCTTCTTATCCACCTTCTCTGGGAAATATTCCCTCCCCAATCTTACCGTTTTCGCCTTTTGTACCACCCGCTTCCCACGTCATTCCGGAACGAGCACCGCAGCTTTTGCGTTATTTCAAAAATCAAATTGTCTCGCTTTCGTTCCCTCTCAAGGGCAGCAAAAAATGTCCTTGGCAGAATATTCATCTCCCCAGAGCTGAGAAAGTGTATGCGGAACTTTTACTTCATCAAACTGCTAGCAACACAGGCTTGTCTTTGTTCTATTCTCTCCTGGCTGCCAGTTGTCTCCATATTTCTTCGAAAAACGACACTACCTTAGATTGGGACAAGCTCGGAAAGCAATACAAGCAGATTTCCAGGCATCATCTCGAGCTTAGCATCCAACAAGAGATAGCCTCGGACACGCGAGTAAAATATAAGGAGTTACTAATGGCTTTATTATCAACAGTGATGCTCGAGGTGCCATCGACCCAAATTCCTGGCATGCCACTGGCTTTTGATGCTAATATTCTGTGTATCAGATCACCTGTGGAAATTATACCGATTCCCAGAATCTTTTGGTAGAATCGGAATGCCTAATTCGGAAAAGAGGCCTACCAAAAGTTCACCAATCCCTCAAAGTTCGCACTCTCCATCACGTCTACACTTATATACGCATAATGGCCGAAAGCACATGTGGCTGTGCTCTTCTGGATATATGTCCTGCACGACCCAGCACCAGGCTCGTCTCTAACGAAGCGGCCTTTCATTCCTTGCGAAGTTTCCGTGTGGCAGATGATAGCGCGATATCTGATCTAAATGCATCTGTGGAAAAGGCCCTCGATATTGGATATAATGACATTCATTTGGAGGTACTGGGGGTCTGGAAAGATTCCCTCTTCCAAGAGATTTACGGCCTGCCAGAGTCTTTGGTGGGTCTTTTATCCCAGACCATCCGTTTAGCAAATGAACAAGAGCTGCTACATCGCGATACGAGCCCTGACCTTGATATTGTCATGACCCTGAGCGAAAGGACGAAGATTCTGGAGTATCAGGTTCTCTCTTGGAAGCGAGATATGGAAATTCCAGGTACTCAAGAAGCCAGTTCGTCGACGTCGGGTCGTGAACACGCGAAGGCAAGATCAGGCTACTACTTGAGTTTAGCTGTGCATCAGGGTCTGATTCTGTTTTACTATCGACGAATGCACAACATCAATGCTTTGATTCTTCAGGACACAGTCCTAAAGGTGCTTGACTTTATCAAGAAAAGCGAGGAGTCTGCCATGGCAGATGAACATTACAGAGCCTCTCTACTTTGGCCCGCCTTCATTGCAGCATGCGAAGCCTTGGATCCGAATTTGCAGCGAAGTCTACTCGATTGGATTACTTCTACTGGGCTTCGTACTTCCATTTCCGCATTTATCGCCGCTGCCAATGTTGTTCAGCGGGTGTGGAAAATGCGACAAGAGAGGATGGACTACACAATAAGCTGGTTCAATGTCATGGATCATGATCGCTGTCCGATCATTGCTGTCTGATACCCTTTGTCTCATTATTATCTCCAATATGTAAATGCCCACCATACATGGTACATGATATAATTTCCACATGGATAAAAATGACTGATTTAACTTCGCAGGATAGTCACGTTCTGCTGGATCAATTTCTAGGAGCCAGGAAAGGCAATTCGAAGCTTACATACCACATGAAAGTAAATTCTTGAGACTCAAACATAGTATCAGTTCTAGACACCACATCCAGAGACTCATGGCGAAATTCAGATGTAATAACCGATGTATATGAACCAAAACGGTATGTAGGTTGCTATAGCTGCAGAAGTTCTGAACAAAATCAGATATGTACTTCATGCTATGGTCCCAGGCAAGTGCTCAGCGAGTTCGAGCTTGCTCAAAAGCGACTTTTACTCATGCTGAGGTGGGGATAGAGGGCGTTTCCGCGGCACTGAACTTACCCACTCAATAGCCGCGGGAACTCCAGCTGAAGTAGATTGCTGAAGAGACAACTTAAAAGAATCAATAATAAACCATAAATGAAGATCTCACAAGCACGCCTATCAAAGTCTTCTCGCTCTCAATCATCAAACAGAGCAACTCTATTCAACCATGGCTGACGAAGATCTTGTTCGCCTTGAAATCAACGGCATTTTTGCCCTCATCACGCTGAACAACCCAACAAAGTTCAACGCCTTGACACAGAGTCTGTATTACCGCCTTGCAAACTTGCTTCGAGAGGCCGAAGAAAACCCAGAGGTCTATGTTACTGTCTTGATCGGTGAAGGCCCCTTCTTCTCGGCGTAAGTTCTCTTCCCCTTGGCGCGAAAAGATGGAAGGTGCGAAGAGATGCTGATGCAGATTCAAGAGGGGCTGACCTCAAAGGGAGACCCCCATCTATGGAGGAGACTTTATCTCGCCATTACTGGCTTCCCAAATTGGTTAACAACAACGTTGATGTGGCGAGAGCGCCCTACAGCCATTCGAAGATCCTGGTCACTGCGCTGAACGGGCCTGTTATTGGACTTTCTGCAGCCTTGATATCTCACTCGGACTTTATCTACGCGGTATCCGATGCTTATTTGATGACTCCTTTCACCTCTCTCGGCCTTGTTGCCGAAGGCGGCTCCAGTGTTGCATTTGTGCAGCGAATGGGTCAGGGCAAGGCAAACGAAGCACTCCTTCTTCCAGCGAACGATTTCGAGTGCGTGGTCCGCTGGAAAGTCAGGCTAAAGAGCTGTCCGCTCTTGCTTTCTATATAGATCGAGGTCTTGCATACATCCCTGCGGAGCATAGTGGGTACGAGTTGCTAGACGCAAGTGCTTATACCATTTTGGATTTTGCTCGGCGGATATTCAGGCCACAAATCACCCTAAAGAATTGGCATGTCTCAGAACAGCGAACTTCTGTTGCAAACAATGCCAGGGCTTCTAGTGAGGGGCAAGAATGAAAATGGTATTCTCATTGCCAGCATGACCCAGCAAACTATTCTGCGTCCTAAAACTGGGTTTGTACCGCGGATCTGATTGTCAATTTTATTCGCAAATACAAGCCTCATCCTTCTGGTCCGATTAGACATCCGCTTAGGTCAGCCTAGTTGAGCATACGCCTTTTATTTCAAGCCATGCTTGAGTTTATGTGTCTTGGCCGTTCATCCCTGTTTACCCACTAGTCTCTGGTTCCCCATGTCTCTTGTCTCTCTCTTTCGGTCTCTCTTTCTAGAATACGTGTCTGGTTCTCTCGATATTCATTAAAAGGCTGCCGCAATTCTTTGCAAAGGCCTGGCACCTCCGTGTATTGCCCCGAAGGTCCCAGGGCTGTTTTTGAAACACACTTGGTCCTTTTCTGTTATTCTGAAATGCATAGGACCTATATAATTATCTTTGATACTAAGTCTAGTACATATGACCACAGGGTATGGAGAACAGGGCTTCCGTTCGCTCAGCCGTACTTAAGCCACACGCCGGCAAGTAATAGTTAGATGTGTGACCACCAGCGAATCTTTACTGTTGTATGTTTTTACTTTAAATCTTTGTTTTCAGTTTTTGTAAATCATCTCAGGTGTTCCAGAACGGAGCGAAGCAAGGGAACGGACGCGAATATTGGCAAAAGAAATTTGATGAGCTCACATGACCCAAGTGCCTCAGTGTTTATCAGCGCGTCCCTTTCTTTCTCTCTTTTTTCCTGCACAGCCAACCTCGTTCCTTCCCGGGGGGTTTGTCCAGCTGCCAGACCTCGGGAGGAGCTACCATCAATATCCAATGCGCAGGACGCCCCACAGTCCTCTATGTCCAATTAGGATGTATGTCGTCCAGAAAATTGATTAATGATTGTTGATTATAAAGATTGGATCTGCTACTAATTCATGGAGATTTCCGTCTAGTACGAAAATGAACTCAGCAATGGGTCAGGATGGTGAATTGCACTAACACAGAGGCAGCAGCTAGAGTCTAAACAAAACAAAGTCCTCCATTTGCATTCACCGTGCTTCCCGTCGACCAGCGACTGCCCTCCTCAGACAAGAAAGCAACAATTTGCGCAATGTCATCAACCTCAGCGATCCTCGCCCCAGCAGGAATTTCTTTCATCTTCGTCTCCCACTCATCAAGAACCTCTTGCTCGGTGTCTCGTAACCACATATCCGTCTTGACCGGCCCAGGGTTAACGCAGTTTACAGTAGCCCCATATTTCTGTCCCAATTCCTGCGCCCAAACTTTGGTCACTCCTTCCAATGCCGCCTTAGTTGCGCAATATGCCGTGCTGTACGAGCCTCCCATACGTGCAATGACGCTGGAGATGTTGACGATACGAGGTGCCGTCCCGAAGTGCGGTACCGCTTCCTTGACCAGGAATGTTGGGAACCGCAGATTGCAGTCGAGGATCTTGTCCCATAGCTCGTATGTTAGGTCGCATAATAGGGAGTCGTCGCCGGCGCCGGCGTTGTTGATAATAATGTCGATGTGACTCCAAGCTTCAACGGCTTTAGCGACGATTCGCCGAGGGGAATCACGGTCACTGCCACTGGCTTGCACACCTTCTGCTTCGACGCCGAGTTCTTTCAGCTGGTTGATGACTGATGTCGCTTGTGTGCTGGACTGGTTGTATGTGATGAGCACGTTCGCGCCGCGCTTGGCCAGTTCGAGGGCGACTCCGGCTCCGATACCGCGGGATCCGCCGGTGACGATTGCAACGCGGCCTTGAAGAGACTTTAAAGTTGAGCTCATTTTTAAAATAGAAAAGAGATTGATTCCTTGCGCTGGCTCGGATGAACTTGAGGGTTGGAGACGTGATATATATGAGCAAACAAGAGATCGAGACGATCGAATCAATGGTAAGAATAAATATTTAATCAAGGACTTCGTATATTATTTGGAGATCGGCCCTCATATAACTTTGATGCTTAGATGTTATCGCAGCATTCCCAGCGTTATAGTTCTCGAATAAAGGGGCTCGCTGTGGATTACTTCTCACATGCAGCCTCCGCGCAGAATACGGTTGTCCTCGAGCCCCACCTTCAAATGTCCGCCACTCTGGCTCGAATCTGATAGACAGGCGATAGGTAAGTACTCTGCATCGAGCACGGGTTGGATATACGTCATTTGATCATGTCTTCTTGATGATTTTGTCGCTGTTAACTTCCAATCCTATGATCTTATCTAAAGTTGGAAATGGCGAACTTGACACTATCCACTGCTGCTGGCTGCTCGGAATATCAGGATATCCTGGCCAAATTTCAGAGATTGCATCCAAGTCTAGGTCGCTGTCAATTTCCAATGCATAGTATGCGCCAAATGATTCGATGCCGCTTGGGCCTTCTAAGGTTTGAACTTGTTTGATCTATTCGCGACATGCTAGACCCTGGATAGAATCATCAAGATATAAGGAGGTTCATGGTCCCATTTTGACAATGAAAAAAATCCAATCACTCTTGGAATTTTGAATCTACTTTCTTCATCTTCCACCAATCACCAAGCACATTTTATTTGCGCCTCAACCATGACTGTCGAGACCAGACTATTAGTTCCGGTGGTGAAGGCCACGGCATCAGTTGACGAGATCGTCGCCAACCTCAAACTGGCCGGAGGTGTGATTATTCGCAATGCAGTGGGACAGGCAGCGCTCGACCAGATTGAGTAAGCAAGACCCTTCCCCAATTTTATTGAGAACACAAACTAACCTATCAAAGGGTTGACGTACGCCCCGGTCTCGAGCAGGACACAGCATGGAGCGGCTCATTCTTTCCATCCCAAACCCGACGGACAACTGCGGCGCTTCAAAAGTCCCCAACCTATGCGCGCGAAATTGTCATGCACCCACTGTTCCAAGGGGCATCGAACCGTATGCTGACGGAAAAACAATGGTTCTGGTCTGGAAACGAAAAGCAATGGACCGTCTCCCGTCCCCAGCTCTCGAACACGATCGTCTTCAGTATCGGCGCCGGCGCATCGGCACAGCCTCTGCATCGCGACGACTCAATCCACCAGCGATATGCTCATTTCGCAGATGTGTATCCGTCCGGTCGCGAAGGCAATTTGCGGGACAGCAGCATTGGATTTTTTGTCGCCGGTAAGAAAGTGAACAAAGCCAATGGCGCCACCCGTTTCATCCCTGGAAGTCATCTGTGGGATCAGAACACCCCACCAAACGAGGATCTTTGCGAGTTTGCGGAGATGGAGCGCGGAGATGCGTTCATGATGCTTGCTTCTTGTTTCCATGGCGGGTCGGCGAATACCACTACTGATGAGGAGAGGCTTATTTTCTCAACTTTCATGACAAAGGGATATTTGAGGCAAGAGGAGAACATGTATCTTTCTGTGGATATGGATGTCATGAAGAAATATCCCGTCGATATTCAGAAGATTGCTGGATATAGTTTGAGTGAGCCTTTCCTCGGATGGGTGGACTCGACTGATCCCAGAAAACTTTTGGATCCCAGTATTCCCGACAACACCGATATGTGGACTGGAGCGGAGGAGCCTGCTGATCCTTGGATTTAGTTGTAGCTTACTGTGTAGTTTTTGCTTCATGAAATACGGCAGATTTTAATCTGTTTCTCGTTTCTCGTCATTTTTAGTTCATTTAATTTCGGATTTCCCCATTTACTGTTCATTCGTAAATCTAAAAGTTCTTCACCTGCCAGTGGGTAAATACTCTGTCTTTAAATTGCATCGGATGGGAAGGAACCCTTCAAATCTTTACCTGGAAAATAACTTCATGGGCTCTTTCATTCTATGTACACTACCATCCTAGATTCATATTCGAAGTCCACCAAAAAAAGAGCGTAGGCATAATGAAGTGAGCAAGATATTAACAGTGGTCGTTATTTAGCTGGATAGTTTTAGCCTGCTAGGAAGTTTACGTTTGAATTATCGTTTGATGACACCTGGGTTTTCGGGTATACCGAAGAGATAAGTTTCAACCTCTTTGTATGGATCTTGAAACATGAAACTCAGTTTTCGCATGTATCAACCAATTGATTCCGCTGATCAAAAGGACAACAGCACAAGCGAGGACCGCCCAATTCATGTTATCCATCGTCACTGGGAGATATAAAGGAAAGCAAAGCCAGACGAACACAAAAATGATCCATACGACCGAGATCAGATTTAACGCTGTACCAAGCGCCTTTCCCAAATTGAAATAATGAGGCCTTTCAAAGGCCGATCGTTTGCTCATCAGAGAGCAAGCAATTGGAATGGCGTAGGAGAAAAAGATGCAGAGAACGGCGGATCCCAAAATTGCATTCAGTGCTGTTGCAGAGCCGAGTTCAAGAAGACCAATCAGAGAGCAGGCAACGACAGAGAAAATTATGCTGTTGATTGGTAGTTGCGACGAGTCACTGATCCTAGCCATGAATTTGGAGAAAGGAACACCGCCTTCACGCGCTAGAGACCACCAAATTCGGGTGAACGTCGTCAACAACGTGATGCTGGCGCAGGCAAAACAAATAATGAAAATCAGGGTTCCGATGATGGAAAGCGGAAGCGAGTGGAGGGAGTCAACCATCAGCTGGACGATGGGTTGGCCACCCAGGGGATCCAGGAGATTTGCGGGGTTCGTAATGCAAAACATGTAAACCAAGATCATCGGTAGTCCAGCAATAGTACTGGCCACTGCGCTGATGAACATGACTTGTGGAACCTGCCGGGAAGGTTCGGACATTTCTTCAGCCATATGTGCGGCACTGTCGAACCCGTTGATGGCTGTGAGGCCCGGTAGCAGACCGATGAAGAACACGACCGCATTCGATGACCAACCGGTTTGGTTCACGAAGTCCTTGAATACGTATTCGCTCGTTTGTTTGGGACTTGACCGAACAAGTAGCAGGACAAGGATGAACAGGCTGCCGAGGTTGATGTAGACCACCAGGCCTTGCAGAAATAGAGGATACCATTTGAAGAATACCGTGTTCGGCAACAGGGCCCAAAGGCCAATAGCAAAATAACACATATAGTAGTGCCATGCCAGAGGAGTAAAGTGGGAATGGCAGATTTGGACTAATGCGAATATCAACTCAGAGGTGATGAGGAAGGTGGCTGCTGTCCAGAAGAAGTATCCAGCCGCTGTTAGCCAGCCGACGAGGTAACTGAGGCCACGAGCATATCGCTGGGGTGCCAATTGGGACGTCCAGTATAACTGGCCTGCAAATAATCCGTCAAAAGGCCGAAAAAGGTGTCAAGAAAATATGAGTATCTAGTTACCTGAGGAGTGCGGGAACACAGCAGCAAGTTCTGCTAAGGAAGCACAGATACACAAATTGAAGATAACAGAAACGACGTATCCAAAGAAGTATACTGGACTACCACCAACGCCAACACTGACTGAAAGATAGGTCCCAATCGCCAAGGGCACTGATGTAACAGAAAACGAGATTCCTAGTGCGCTCCAGAGATGGAATGACTTTTGAAGTCCGACGGCCTGGACATCACCGATACCGATCTCATGGCCAGAATCATCTTCTGCGCTGGTGCTTAAAGTCTTCATATCATGTTCCCCTTTCCCAGAGATGTCGGACATATTAAAATCGATCAATGGCGAACTAAACAGAGAAACATCATAATCATCATATTGCTCGAGCCGAACAACAGTTATATACAAGCCAGATTTCTCCTATCGGGTCTAGATTTGGAGAAAGACTATAATTCAACTGAGTTTGTACCTATCTGTAACAGGCATGAGCTTGGAGATACGATAATTGCCACAGATGTGAGATGTGAAGATGTGAGGAGGATAAGTGGTGTTTAATCTTGAGGAAGACCCTCCTTATCTTTTGATAGCAGATAAGCGACCTGACAGGCTGAGAGTCAAGGAATGGCGAATCGCGATAGTCAATTGCACCAGTCAAAACCCACCAATAACCTGGATAGGATTCAGGAAACTCATAGCGAGATGTGGGGCGGTGATGAATCATCAAACAAATTGGTATTCGCGTTAACTTACGAGCCGCTTATGGTTTAGTTCCCGGTTAATCCCCGACGATAAGGCTCCACTAGGTTCTACCCGGCCTTCGCCATTTGATTGTCTCTTTGTCACTTGCCATCTGGAATCCAATATCATGCCCCGACGAAGGCCTAGGGAAGCTGTCAAGCGATCAAAGACTTTCACAGGCTGCTGGACTTGCCGATCCCGAGGAGTTAAATGCGGTGAGGAGAAACCGGTCTGTGCCAGATGCAGTAAAGGGTCCTTCCATTGTGAGGGCTATGGAGTTAAGCTCGTTTGGCCAGATGAATACAGCAATAATCCCTCGGGCGCCCAGAGGCGCTTGTTCACCCAATTGCAGAAGACCAGTGGACCCACCCTCAGTGAGCTAGAACTTGATATCTCTCTCTCGACGTTGGATGCAGCGATTGTCGTCGATCAAGAGCAAGATGGCCTTTTCTCGGTTTTTAGGCTGCCATCCTCCGAAGCAGATGATTTTCAGGAGATCTCAATATCACGCAGTGAAACTTCACGATATTGTGTTGATGGTGGGTTCTCCAATCAGTCCGTCGTGGAAAATGGGAGTTCGCTCTTTGCAGCCTCGTCTTCTAAAGACTCATCGATCTCAACCATACTGGAGGAATCAGGTGAAGATGATGTTGTGCACTATAATAAAGACGAAAACTTGGATGTTCCGATTTATAGATGCCGTTCTCCATCCCGTTCGCAGCACAATATGGCATTTCATTGGGAACCCTGGGTGGAAGATGCTATGGATCCTTTTGGGCCACTGGAATATTTCACACCTCTCAATGACCCGGGACCCCGAGAAGAACGAGAGTTAATGCATTACTGGGTGACGCATCTGAGCGATCTTATGATATCAGCGGGCTTGGCAGACAATCCTTACCGTACCGTCTGGATTCCCATGGCTCTGGAATCCACGGCAGGCAAAGATATCTTGCTTGAGAACTCCGCTCTTCTTCATGCAATCTATGCGTTGTCGGCCTTCAACAAATTCCAGCGCGTAGGCTCCAGTAGCCTGCCTTACTCCATCAGCGCCATCAAACACTATCAATTGAGTCTCGAGTATCTCCGACAGGCATCAATGCAGCAACGCGAAGCGCAGCTGGAAGTTGTGCTGGCTACCATCAGTGCTCTATCACTCATGGAGGTTATCAATGGCAACTTCTCATTCTGGCGCAAACATCTAAAAGGTGGCCGTGCATGGCTTCGGTCCATTGAGCGAGGGAAATGGACTCGTTTGCAAAAGTCGGCGACTTATCAATTCTTCCTGTGTGCTGAAGCTATTGGATCCTTCCTTCCAAGGGCTGCCGAGAATGCGCCCTTGGAAAATATCTATGCATGTGCCGTTGGCGACTCAGACTACGTCCATGATTCAACCTTTGGTGTTACGAACATTTCTCTAGACGTAGACTACGTTCTTGATCGATACTTCGGTATTACGAAACCAATTTTGGAGGCCATCACACATATTAATCATATTCTCGCATCTCCCTACCGTCCCTCTAAGACCGAACTGGAAGGACTTGAGATTAAAATTCTGCTCAACAGACCGATATCTATATCGAACAGACGAGCAAACTTTGATCCCGAAAGCCAGGCACTTGTGGATTACAAAATGATGTTCTATTATGCCTGCCATATTCATTTCAAACACAACCTACTGCATACCACTTCGGAGGACCTCCAAGGGATAGTACGTCACTCTCTCTTACATTTACAAAACATCGAAATCCACGAAACAACCTATGGGTGCTGTGGGATTTTATGGCCAATCTTTTTGATCGCCTGCGAATCTGACGAACGCAAGTCGCGCAACGCATTCCTTAGATGGTTTTCCACGAAGGCGAGATTGGGCATTGGAAGTCTGGCCTTGGCTTTGGCTGTAGTTATTGAAGTTTGGCGCAGGAGGGATGCCGCAAGGTCCCGTGATCATGGCAGCTGCTTTGTGAGCTGGGAGAAAGTTATGGCAGAAATGGGATTGGATTTGTTTATTATTTAGACATTCACCATACTGTTTCATTCCGATGAATATATATATGTGCAGCACGAACTCCATTGAAAGAGCTATCTATTCCCACCACAATCAACTATTTCAGCTCAATTTTACAGCCCCATATAGTCACCAATCTCCTTGTAATCAATCTGCCACAGCCCTGGACTTCCTTTAGGATATTGACTTCGGAACCCGATCATTTTCTGTGCTCGTGGGCTCATTTCCTTCACTAGTTCCATCTGGACTAAAAACGGATAAGCCTCTTCCGGTGTTAGATAACCCGGTTGAAAAGTGAAAGCAAGGCCTCGACGTTTGATATCCACCGATCGATTAGCGCCACCACCATGAACCACTTTCCCAGAGATCAAAAGTACATCACCCGCCTTCATCTCTGCTGGGATGGTCATCTCGGGCGTTCCACGGTTGTTGAAGTCAGACCAGTGGTTGCTGCCAGGTATGACTCTCGTAGCCCCGTTCTCCTCGGTGAAATCCGAAAGCGCAATTAAAAAGTTGAGGGAGACCTCCGGACCCGTGGGTCCCATGGCGATGAAAGGGTGAGTGTTTTCCAAATCGCGATGGAGAGGTTGCGCGTCATTTCCGGGACTGATCTCAATCACCTGCGCAGTGCTCATCCAATAGCTTTGGGACTCCTCCCAGAAGGCTCGCTCGGCAATGACATGCACCAATTCGCTATCTAGTAGCGTATCGCGGAATGTTTGGCTTATCGTCACAAGATTGGTGATTCGTTTGGTCTTCGCGCCGTGGAATTTTGAGATGAATTCATCGCTGTGTGTTGAACCAAAGTTCGCTTCCGCCACCGCGGCGTCGATTTCGTTGTTCAGACCCTGGAGTTGATCCAGGGTCATGAAGTTTTCAATGATGACTCCCCCATCGGCTTTGATAATTGCTAATATTTGCTCAGAGCTGCTAGTGTTTGGTACTCTTTGTAATGATGGAGTCTGGCTGGTGTTCGACATGACGTGAAATACGTTCTTTGAAGGACCGGGAATGAGAAATATGGGAATGAAATGTTTTGGTTTTGTGGAAAGGACGCGTTTGTCCTTTTATCATGCGTTTTGCTTAAGCAGTAATTGACAGCGAGGATCACTTTTCTTCTTTATGCTGTACAACGCTGTCAACCGGTTACTTAATCGATTCTTTTAAGGTGTACTACTATTACTATCGAATGTGAATACATTAAGGCGGCGGATAATGGACAAGATTTTGATTGGCTCCCGAGAAATTCATATTGATGCCACTGGGCTCCACCGGACCCACATGAATGGAAGGCGAGGGCGAGCCCCAAGTAGATCCATCCAGGTGTATTGATCACGGTATCTAGATAATGGTTACTAATAAATACTGATAGTGCCAATCGTGAATTTCAAGGCTGGCAGAGCATCTTTAGCCTAGATTATGCACAAGCCTTTATTTGAAATCTAATTTCTAGTTTTTGCTAGCTTGAACGAATGTCCACCAATCCTCTTGATAATCACTCAAAATTTGATATTGCCTTTTGAAAATTCTCCCCTCAGCATACATCCCCCTTTCAAAATCGCCATGCGTATCGCAATAGCCGGTGCCGGCGACCTAGCCAAATACCTCGTCGAAGAGCTCCTTGCCGCCTCCCATGAAGTCGTCGTGCTAAGCCGAAGCTTAAAACCCTGGTTCGAACGCCGTGACATCTCTTTCCGCCCAACCGACTACTCCGTCCCATCGTTGGTCGTAGCTCTAGAAGACTGCGACGGTTTGATCTCCGCGCTACTCGACTACTCGCTAGGCAGCGTCATCGCCCACCTCGCCCTCTTGGAAGCCTGTCAGAAAAGCCCAAAATGCAAGCGCTTTATGCCTTCCGAATACGGTGGTAACGTCGATCTCTACCCCGAGTCACCAGAGTTTTACTACGCCAACCATGAGCCCGTGCGGCAGGCGTTACGCGCCCAGAAGGATGTCATGTGGACTCTTTTCAATATGGGCTGGTTATCTGACTATTTTGTGTCGGCGGGCTCGCGGTATATCAAGGATATTGGTGATTTCCACCCCGTCAACTTTGAGACGGGCGTGATGACCATCCCGGGAACGGGCGAGGAGTCGATTTCTTTCACTGCCGCGCGTGATGCGGCGGCGGCGATGGCGCGCCTGATTGACCAAGATAATTGGGAGGCGACTACCTTTGTATGCGGCGAAACGACCACTTGGAACGGCGTTGCAAAGTTGCTGGCCAGGCACGGAAGGGACTTGAAGGTCCGTTATGTATCCCTTGATAGTCTGCAGGATTGCATCAAGCACGGCCGATCGGGTGACGATGATGTCATTGCGGCGCAATATGCCGAGTTCTCTTTGACTGGTGGAGCTATCTTGCCGCAGGAAAAGGTAGAACGTCAAAAGGAGCAATATTTCAAGGGCGTGAAGATTCGATCAGTGGAGGAAGTGGTACTGGCAGCAGAACAGAGCCCGTGGACTATTGTCTAGGGATGTGCGATATGTTCGATTGTACTTAGAATCAGATATTCAATCAAAATTGCATTATACCTACATAATTCAATCAATTGATGGTATAAAGGTAAATAATGCACATTGGTTCCGAATTGGCATCTCCCCCTAGTCATCTCGCAATAAAGCAGTATCGACTTAGATTTCTGGGTGCGACGCTCAATAAGGAATGAGTCCTCTGCTTATTTACGATTTGTTTTTCACCTCCGCAGTGTCCAATATCCTAGGCCAAAGTTCGGCCGATAAGCCAGAGGATTAGCAATCAAAATTCGTGTCACTAGATTAAAAATTGAGAAAGGAATTCGGGTAGCTCGCTATGGCTTTCCCATGCTGGATCTCTTCTCAGGCTTAAAATCCACAACAAAGTGCTTCGACCTGTATATAAAACCTCCGACGAAGACCGTTAAAGTAAGATCGCAAGACATACCATAAATCTAGTCCCTAAGATCGCGTATCATTCCCTCTGAAAAACTCCAGCCATCGTGCATCGATCAATCTTCCCTCCCGCAACCAAGAAAATGTCCGAGGAATACAAATCCCCCCTCAACGCTCACGGCATTAGATGCTTCAATTCAGCCGGCATGGGCACAAAGCTTTCATCCCTCTTGCACATTTCCTCCGCAGTCGTTCTTCCGCCAAATACCCGCCAGGTCGTGACATCTGGTCAGACCGGCATGCGCGAAGACCTCAGCTACCCGTCTTCGCTAGTCGAGCAGTTTGACCTAGCCTTCGCAAATGTGGAGGCATCTCTCGCTGCCGCCGGTGTGCAGGATGGGTTTTATGCTGTTTACCAGATGACATCGTATCATGTTGGGGGTTTGAGTGGTGGTGAGGTGGACGAGGCTATGGAGTTCGTGGTACAGAAGTACTTCGGCAAAAATCGGCCTGCTTGGACTGGGGTTGGGGTGACCGAGCTATATGGAGAAGCGAAGGTTGAAATTACAGCCTATGCTACGCTGGTGGATTGAGAGTGCTGGGAATTCTTTCGGGGAAGATTTTGTGAATTACTCATTGTTCGCTGTGGTGACTCGTGGCCCAATGATGCCCTCGTAGGGTGAGTTACATTGGTCGCGCAGGCCCAAAGGCTTTTCGTTAAATTTCTTTACTTGGCTTCTTGGTAAAAAGTGCTATATAACCTTAATCAATAGATCATCCAATATATACGACCATGGGGTGTGGAGAACAGGGCTTCCTGTCCGCGCAGCCGTATTGAAACCATACGCTGGGTGACCACATTGGAATCCTGACTAATGTATGTTTTTTCTTTCACCGTAGTAGCGCCTCGTTGAAGTGCTTGACAATTTGAAACAATCGTGAAAACCAACTGCCGCACTCATTCGGCGGCCGCGATCTTTCAGTCATTGCCCACGTAGAGCGTGGCCTTTAGGTAGTATCAAAAGATATCGTGGTCTTTTGGATGTTGTAAGATCGAATCTAAATCATGGCGCTTTCGTAGAATTTGCAACTATTTGGCTCTCGCTGCTACAGAACCCTTGGTTCGTTGCACCACTACTGGTGTCAACCAAGAAACTCGGGTGAGGCTTGGAAAAGTCGAGTGGGGCACTAACCGGGCCTTACATTTTTTACTAAAAAATACCAGACACTCCAAAGGAGGGTCCGACACCCAAACCAACATACTACCCAATAAAAACTTTCACCAATTTCAACTTACCATCTTCAACCAACAATATCTATATCACCATGCCTAAAGACAACGCCAAAATTGAAATCCAAATTGCTAAGGCAATGGATATTCTATCACAGTAATCTAAGCCTAATATCTCTAAAACTGCGCGTGAATTCAACGTATCTTACAACCGGCTTCGGAATCGCTGGGCAGGTGGAAAATCCCTATTTCAACGACAACCCAATGGTTGCAAGCTCAATTCTGCACAAGAATCTGCTTTATGCCAGTTCATTGATTACTTCGATAAAGCGGGCGCTGCGATAAACCAGTCACAAATCGCAATTGCAGCGAATTCAATTCTCGAAGAACCGCATACCGATCCCGCAATCCCACCACCTAAGATCGGCGAGCACTGGACTCGCCGGTTCTTAAAACGCAATCCTCAATATTACCGACGTCGCCGACGAGCCCTCGATATCGAACGAAGCCGAGCGATGGATAAAGGGGTTGTGGAAAAGTGGTTCGATAAATATACCCGGATCGTCAAGGAAAATGGCATTTTACCCGGCGATATCTACAATTTTGAAGAGACTGGCTTTCAAATTGGTGTTGGTAAAGATCAATGGATTATTACCCGAGAACCGAAGCGCAAAATATTCAACGGTTCTGTCACAAATCGTGAATCCGTAACGGTTATTAAAGCAGTTTCGGCGGATGGTTTTGTCTGTCTACCACTTATCATTTTAAGTAGTAAACAGATGATGCTACGATGGTTTGAGGCTATTCAAACTATTAAATACCTCGCTTTATCCGATTCTGGATATATGACCGATGTTTTAGCATTCCAATGGATTCAAAAATTCCATGAATGGACATTTCGTCAAACTCAGGGTGTTAAGCGACTAGTTTTATGCGACCGATTTGGATCGCATTTTACACGACAATTCGGTGAATTTTGTGAGAATAATGACATCATTCTTTTCTTTTATTGCCGTATTCAAGCCACTTCCTACAGCCTCTCGATGTCGGTGTATTTAGTGCTTATTAACATTGGCATAGTGAGGCTGTCGAATCTGCGACAATAACTGGATGTCAAAAGTTCACTAAAGATGAAATATTTCATACGATAACCTCGATCCGGGAAAAAACCTTTCGTCTACGTACAATCAAACTCGGCTTTAGATTAACAGGTCTTTGGCCAATTAATTCTAAATTAATTACTGAGGATTTGGTTGACTACGATCCTTACCAACGACCACGGCCATCAACACCAGCAACCAATAGCTCAGTCTATACAGACTTCAGCACCCCCAAAACCACTGAGAAAGTGCAAAAATTAAGCTTAGCGCTTAAAGAGAGTGAAGTCCATTCCGCCCGCTACAAAAACGCACTTGCAAAGATCACAAAAAGTGCTGAAATGCACACTGCTTTAGTGCATGCATTACAGTCCAAATTAGATACGTCTTCAGCTATCATGGCTGCCCGCCACGCAAGAGATAATGTTAGCCGGGCGAGGGCTCATACTAGTGACATTGTTAATGCTAGTGGAATGAGAAGTACTTAATATAAAGCATTTAAATGGACTGAGGCTGAGGATATTTCCAAACGGAAGCGGAAATGGGCTAAGGTCAACACACAGATCAGAAGGCATGGACGCATGCAAAAAAAATGGGGGCGGGTCGTGGCTATTGAATCTATGTAATTTAATAGATTTTGTATTTAATTCTTATTCTAAATGAAGTTCCTTGATATATATGGTTGAAATGGGGGTTTAAATTAGATATGGTGGATCATTTTCAGTTTGGGTAGTATGTTGGTTTGGGTGTCGGACCCTGCAAAGGAGGGTCTGGTATTTTTTTAATAAAAAGTGTAAGGCCCGGTAAGTTTATGCTCTCGTGCCCTCTTCGCCGCACGATCTAGTTATATCCGAGCGTCAAACCTTGTATACGGAATTCCCCCAGTTATATCGATCTCGGAGATACCCCATACCCCTTTTGCGTCTCTCGTAAACCTATATCCTTTGATTACCCCGGTGGCGGGAATCAGGAAGTTTTCATTCGTTCGTCGTCGGATAACCAAGACTCCCGAGGGGTATTCCCGACACTACGATCTTCTACTATACGCTGTAACAACGGGGAATCCACTCGAGGCAAAGACCCCCTCCCTCACTACCTATTTTCCCCACCCCCAACCCCAACTTCAGGGAGTTCACGTCAGCTGCCTTGAGTAGTGGATAAGAATTATTTCCTGCGAGGATTTACGGATCTAATGGGCTTCTCACTCAATAGGTTCACTGTATGAATGTTAGAGAATTGTGGCAAAAGTGAGGTTCTATATCCGACAAAATGATTGACATAGGAGTCCCCGTCATCTTTGGTCGAAAGGCGCTTTTTCCTGGATCCAGATCTTTGAGAGCAGCTTGGTGGGGCTGTTCCTATATACGAGAGACAATCTGATACTTGCCGTGTCTGGAATGCTTGCCTGGCTGATACGGGGGAATCCCGACAAACCTGGCTATGAACCAGTAGCCGTGAACGCAAAGCGTCAACCTGCGATAGTACACGGTAATATATGTTTGATCATACCCGTGAGACCGCAATTGCCATGGCATACCTCTGGGGCTGCTTAGGTATTTATATCTTCTTGCTTGTCCGACTAGTAGCCAAAAGAAATTCCAGGACTCAACGGCTCTGCTTGCCTTTTTCTTTCTTGCCTTATCTCACAAATCCAATCTTTCAAGACAGCCAAGCATAAACAAACATGAACGGTACAGCTCGTGCTTCGAAGGGCATCATCACGCCGTTGGATGCGCAGCCGGTAGAAGAGGGAATGGCACCACGAACCAGATGTATCGTTGAAGAACGATCTGTGGATGAAGTTCGTCCTCTAAGGATTGTCATCATCGGAGCTGGCATTTCTGGAATCCTCGCGTGCATTCGGCTTATGCAGAGAATCCCAAATCTGCAACTCTGCATTTATGACAAGAACCCCGACATTGGGGGAACTTGGTTTGAGAACCGTTATCCCGGATGCGCCTGTGGCATGTATCCCCCTCCGATCACTATATGGATACTTTCTCACTGGCAGCGGTGGCACACAGATATCCCAGCTCATACCTACCAAGCCTCTTTCGAGCCCAATAAGGAATGGTCAACCTTCTACGCCAAGTCTCCTGAGATCCACAAGTACTGGACGCGCGTAGTCGAAAAATATGGATGCAGAAAGTATATGAAATTGAAGCACCGTGTGGCCAATGCTATTTGGGATGAAAGTATCTCAAAGTGGAAACTACAAGTGAGTGGATTCTTGCCAGGTCAGGAGTGAAATGTTGACTTGTCTATTTATAGATTGAAGCTATCGATACGGGCTCCGTGTTGAACGATCAGTGCGAGGTTGTGATTCAGGCAACGGGTGCCTTGAATGATTGGAAGTGGCCGCAGATCCCCGGGCTTCATGACTTCAAGGGTAAACTGATGCACAGTGCATCTTGGGACGAAAGTTATGACTACAAAGTATGCACTTGAATATACACATTGTCTGATGGCGACAAATAACATTCTATATAGGATCAGCGAGTCGCAGTCATTGGAAACGGATCAAGCGGCATCCAGATTGTCCCTGGAATCTTGCCCGATGTGCAACATATAGATCACTATGTTCGCAGCCGCACTTGGGTGTCTCCCTCTTTTGCACGGAAGCATATTGAAAGACGTGGTAACGGATTAGAGAACTGTGAGTATAACTAATAGGCGCCTCTAGACTTATTCTTCTAACCACGAACGTATAGTCACTTTCAGCCAAGCGGACATTGAACTTTTCAAACGGGATCACGAATCATATCAGAAATTCCGCAAAGGTAATTCGCAAACCGCATTTCCTATATGTGTTTTGCCTAACACAGTTACAGAGGTCGAGCTAGAGCTGCAATCTGTCCACGGATCTACTATCGAAGGCACGGAGATGCAAATTCGCGCCAGAGAGGAATTTGTGAAGAACATGAAACGACGACTTATAGCGAAACCGGAGCTGATCGATGATCTCATTCCTTCCTTCCCGCCTGCGTGTCGTCGCCTGACCCCAGGGCCCGGTTACTTGGAGGCATTGACAAATGATAAGGTCGATGTCGTCACGTCAAGCATAATGAAAATTGACGAAACCGGTATTATCACCACAGATGGACAGCACAAACCTGTGGATGTCATTATCTGCGCAACTGGGTTCGATACCTCTTATACTCCCCGGTTCAAGGTGAAGGGGCGGGAAGGACTCACGTTGGCTGAGCATTGGAACGAAACGCCCAAGACCTACCTGTCAATTGCTACTGATGGATTTCCAAATTACTTTATATGTTTGGGGCCCAACGCCGGGCTAGGTGAGGGCAATCTTTTGACTCTGATTGAGAAAGAGGTGGATTATTTTACAGAATGCGTACGCAAGATTCAGCGCGACAATATACGCGCAATGAGTGTGCGACCTGATGCTGTCAGTCGCTTCACTCAGTTCTGCGATCAATATTTCTCGCGGACCGTGTTCAGCAGCAAGTGCCGCAGTTGGTATAAGGGCGGGACTGAAGATGGCCGCGTTATAGCCCTCTGGCCTGGTAGGTGATGTATTTATGTTGTAACTTCCTTTACTGCACTAGCTGACCGGTTTAGGATCATCATTGCACTCGATGGCTGTGTTTGAGCACCCCCGCTGGGAAGACTTTGAGTACGAGTACGTTGGAGACAGCCCCATGGGCTGGCTCGGAGATGGGTGGACGGAGAATGAGAAGTACAACAAAATCAATGTTGATTATCTAGATGATGAGCAGATTGACTTTCCACAGCCGATCAAGGCTGTCTAGAAGGGGCTTAATTAATTTGTTCATTTCCTCGGAGGCAAAAGACGAAAAAGACGAAAAAGTAAAATACCCATCGTATATTACCATATGAATACCGGATATACACGAAGTTTACAAGTCTCCACCGTAAAAGACGACACCCGGCCAATACCCAAGGCATTTTCTTTTCCCCTCCCACCCTACTACCCCGGATTTTTATCGTTCCCGTCCATCATGAATCTAGATAAACACATACGGTGCGAAATATGCCAGCAAGGCTTCACGCGCAGTGATCACTTGAAAAGGCACTATCTGCGCCGTATGCAAACCACCCTGCCTACTCCTGTTTCAAAATTAACCCTCGTTCAGATACTGGTAAGAAGCCATACTTCTGTATATTTTGCAATAAAGCCTTTGCGCGATGGTGAGCTTGAAATCTGGGCCCCCGTACACTCGATTTTATCCTGATATTTACTCTACAGTGATGGTCTTCGCAACCACTATCCAGATTGCGCCAAACGTGGAGAAAACCAGATCCCTGAAAATCGACAGAGAGGCAGAAAGCGACACGCTTGCCAATCGGTAAGGGTTATAGCCTAGGGCATCTAGGAATCAGAATATGCTAACGGGCTCACTGCATGCAGTGTACCTTGTTAAAACTTCGTTGCGACGGGAAGCATCCATGCGACTCGTGTGACAAGAAAGGTATAGATTGTAATAACAACAGAGCCTCATACCCGGAGAATCCCACTTCTCCAATTGGTATGGGCCAATCCAGGCTGCGTTACGAAAAATCCACTGCCAAAGTAGGGTCGTCGTTAATGAGCCAAGAGCCTTACAACCAACCATCAGACCGCGGGTCAGTAAAATTCTTACTCGACGGCGGGACAGACAGCTTCACAGAGAAATTCAGACACCCCCCCCGTGATGACCGGACCCGGGGAATGGCATATCATTACCAGACAGTTCTGCGGAATGAGGAGCTTAAGAGCATCCTTCAGCATGTTGGAAGCAAAAGTCCGGACCACACCTTATTGTGTGTAGATTCCAGTGTTTCTGAACTACCCCAAGTTGCATTTTTCGACTTATTGAATGACCCTTTCGGCAGTGGATACTCAGAAGATTTGTATGTTAGTGGAAATGGTGTTCACTCACAATTATCTGAGCAAGGTCCCGATCTCTCTGCACTTTGGGGAGATATAATTCTTGAACCTGAGCCGCCATTCGTGTTGGCCTTGATTGAAGCTATCTTGGCACAAGGTTGGACCGTTTTAAAAGACGCTAAATCCCAGAAAGACCTCTCCACCAACCTTACATTTCTCCTGACAAGCGCACGTATCCGGAAGTTCATCGCTCTTTATTTCAAATACTGGCATCCAAGCTGCCCGATGGTGCACGAGCCTACCTTCAAGCCTGAAACAACATCTGTGCCGTTATTAGCTTCTATGGTCTTTATGGGGGCGATGTATACCATTGACCAGAAGGAAGTCCATGCTGCAAAGAGAGTGATCGATTTCGTGGAGCTTTATATCTTTTCTAATGATATCTTCTCACCGGAGAGTGGGATTGAGGCTATGTTCTCCGGCAACAGGTGCTACGAGGATGAAGTGGACGATTGGGTCAAATTCCAAAACTTCCAGGCAGGACTATTGATTACTGTGGTACAATACTGGGCAGGGAGTTGGGTCTCTCGAGACCGTGCGATAGAGGCCCGATTTAGTGAGATTGTCAAGGTAAGTGTACATACCCATTCCCTCATCGATATAGCGAGACTAACAGTATTGGACTAGGTTGCTCGGGGGATTGACCTAGTTAAATCTCGACACCAACCTCCAGACTATGTCTCGGAGGATTTGTGGATCAAAAAAGAATGCCGTATCCGGTTCGTAGTTAACAGTTTTTGAGAGAGCTTGCCCAACTGACATCCAACAGAACCATTGCGATTGTATCTTTGCTTGATTGCGCGTTTTCCTTCTACCAAAATTACCCCTGTCGTCTAACAGCTGCCGAGATGGAATTCGAACTTCCTTGCGAACAATCAGTTTTCCAGGCGGAGTATCCATTCGCCGAGCCTCATTTTCGATTTTCGCGCAACATCACGGTTCTCAGGGCTTTCCAGGGCCTTTTCATTGATAATAATCAAAGGGGTTCTCCGCAGCGTTCTCCCGACACTATCCATATAGACTTGACAACATTGGACATGTTCATTTTGATTCACTGTATGGTCCCCCTGCAATCCTTCTTGGCTTTTCCTTTTTCGCTAACCCTTCCATATAGTACTATACGTCTTTATTAACATGAATATGTCTCCCTTGGGCCCATTCGCACACCAAACCCATTATGACCGGAATGTGCAGGCTAGTAGGAGTGACGGTTCGGGCATAAGTCTCAATTCAAGTGACTCGGTTCTCGACGCGATCCGTAAAGCTTTGTCCCGCTGGCGTGATAATTGGGTTACACTTCATAGCCAAGTTTCTCATGACGAATGGAACTCGTTGGGCTTCTACAAGAATGGATACAATTTCTGGCTTGTCTCGCAGCTGTTGATCACAAAAAGCGACGCCGTTGATGTGGTCATGCACATGAGCGTAAAATGTGACGACAAATTAAAGGAGCTAAGTGTACTATTGCTTGATGAAGAGGAATGAAAATGAGGAGCGAATTTTCAACCAATAATCAGCTGTCCACCTCTATCAGAAGCCCTCCGCCTTCTGAGATAGTTACTATATAGTTACTATAGGTTGATTAAGAATTGGCATAAATTAATTTATAAAGGAGGTGCAGTACGCCTGTAGCGATCATAATGCATATATCCGATAAATCGGGGTTTTCCCAATAAAATTGCCGGATTCTGCAATTCCCCGAAAGCGAACCTTCGGCTCTCGGACCGGACATACCCCATGATGATTGATCGATAGGAACTGACTACCAGGGGCTATCTTCGCTCCGATATTACACAAGAATGTTAAATTTCTCCTGCTGTGAGTGCCGAGAGAAAAGCCGTCATTTATGTCATAGATCAAAGAAATTTGCAATGATCTAAGCTCATGGAGCCAGGACCGGTGTATAAAATGGCTCTAATTACACTTATATTATTTCGACTGCTTGACTGGATTTAGTAAACTTCTTATCTTCGACGAATTCACTACAAAGGAAATGGAACCCCAGTCGGATGCTTTCCACCCACAGGATATAGAGCAATCCAGGCCCTCACAAGCCTGCACTGCTGATATGCCCGACGAGAAGGAGAGAAACCTCGTCGACTGGGATGGCCCCAATGACCCGAAGAATCCTCACAACTGGCCCAATTGGAAGAAAGCCCTGTGCACAATCTCCATGGGTACATTAAATTTCTGTGTGACCTTCTCTTCCAGTGTGATGACTTCAACTGTCAAGCCATTGTCGGAGCTGTTCGATGTCTCAGAAACCGTTGCGACCCTTGCGACCTCCCTCTTCGTCTTGGTAAGTTTCCACCACATCCACGGTGGCCCATCCCTCTGCCACCATCCAGCTGACGAAATGGAATATAGGGGTTTGCTGTTGGGCCCATAGTATGGGGACCGCTGTCTGAACATTTCGGACGTCGGACTCCTATGCTCTTCGGCTTTTTTGGATTCGCTGTATTTCAAATCCCGGTTGCCGTCGCGCAGAATTTATACACCATCATGATCTGTCGTTTTTTTGGTTGCCTGTTTGGCTCGGCCACCCTTGCTATCGGGGGTGGCGCCCTAGCGGATTTCTGGGCTCCTGTGGATAGAGGGGTAGCTGTATGCGTCGTATTTGCAGCTACTTTTGGTGGTCCAGTTGCCGGCCCCATCGTTGGTGGCTTCATCACGCAGTCATTTCTTGGATGGCGGTGGACACAATGGATTACTCTCATTATGAGTGCATTCTTTGGGATTTTGGCCAACTTCCTGATTCCGGAAACCGCGGCTCCCATTCTCTTACAATCCCGAGCAAGAAAAATCCGCCACAGCACTCAAAATTGGGCCATGCATTCAAAAAGTGAAGAGGCATCGATCACTATGAGTACCATAGCCTATAATGTTGGCATTCGGCCGATTATCATGTGCGCCCAAGAGCCGATTCTGTTGTTGGTGAACATCTATATTGCACTCGTCTACGGTATCCTTTACCTCTTCTTTGAGGCATTTCCGGTCTCGTTTGAGGAGCAACGCGGTTGGAATCTGGGTGTGAGTGCGCTCCCTTTCCTTGGCATTCTCATCGGTGTCCTTCTCGGGGTTACTTTCATTATAACCTACACCAAGACACGGTTTGCGCGCAGTTTTAAGCAGCACGGCAAAGTCATTCCAGAAGAGCGTCTTCTACCTATGATCGTCGGTGGAGTCATGCTACCCATTGGTCTATTTTGGTTTGCGTGGACATCTTCCCCGCATATTAACTGGATACCACAAGTCATCTCAACTATTCCAATCGGTATGGGGCTGATGATGATCTTCCTGCAAGGACTGACTTATATCATTGATGTGTATCTATGGTATGCTAACTCCGCTCTTGTGTCCAATACAATCATGCGGTCTCTGATTGGTGCTGGGTTTCCCTTGTTCGCGACGGGGATGTTTCACAACTTGGGTGTGCCATGGGCATCTAGTCTACTAGCGTTTTTATGCATAGCGTTGGTTCCAGTGCCCGTTGTGTTCTTTATTTATGGGGCCCGGATTCGGAACCTTTCGAAATTCAGTACTGCTACGTAAAGACAACTGGGAACCTTCGAAGCTGCTTCAAATATACCACTCTTTTATCAATTAACTCATTATGGTTTTTCGAATGATGAAGCTTCTCGGCTTTGATCGCTTGCGCATGTTAGTGGTATTGCAGATTGCCTGAGAACATTTACCCAATGGGCCAAACAAAACGGAAGTGGGGTGCCGTCATTCAACTACTCCCGAGACGTCTGTTGCTTGACTCCCGGATAACGATCGTGAGGAATCGACCGTCTTTTAACTTTGCCTAGATGCTATGCCCCCCAGAAACTTGACAGTACTTGGGAACATACTCAGTAAATGGCGGAAGGCCATAGATCATCTCCAGAGAAACTGCTTGGAGACGACCCAATCGAAAAGTGCGTACAAGGAAGCTATTTTGTATTCGATCTGCTCTTCTTTTAGTTATGCAGTCGAATGTTTCATCTTTCGCCGTTAAGTTATCTCATCTATCTTGTCCCCTATCTAGTCAAAGCCAGCCCTGACTCGAGAAGGCGGGCAAGGAATTATAACCGAACAAAACTGATAGGAGGAGACTCAAGTTATCTAAGGATCTCTATATTTTCTTTATTTTAGGAACTCTTAGAGAGTTTTTCAGGATTCAGCCATCGAATCATAGATGATATATAAGTGTATACTAGAATTACCGTTGACATTGAAACCTTGCGACTTCTGTGGGGTATTCCCGAGCTCGTCGACCAGGAACATGTATAGAAATTGTATGACACATAGGACTCTGATGCCGAGAGGAAGTGCTGTGTAGGCCTGATAGGTAAAGGTCACAGAGAGCTTAAGCGTTCGCTGGACTGACTTTTCCATCTTCTGTCCTAGATTTAGGCCTTTGAAATAATGCCACACAGCGACGTCCATTTGATGGTCCTTGATGAAAGGGCTGCTGCTGTCAAACTTGATGTCTTCAAGAAAGATTCTAATCACAGATTTCACTTGGTCAGTCTGAGGCATTCCTTTGATAACACCAGTCTCATTGTTGCCAGCGGACTTGGTTCGAAGACCATGATAGGAAAGATTACTCTCCGCGTGGATAGGGTCCATTTCAATTGAAAGTAGACAGATACCCGAGAATCGAGGCGAAAGGAAGTTGATGGTAAGAGGTGTTCTGCGACAATCTGCTGAAAGACAGCAACTTATACTACTTCTTGCATTCTTCTTTTTTCGCACCTCCTTTTGCAATATAGGGGATACAAAGTCAGCCATGACGTTGTTGCAAAACTCATCACATGTAATGCAAGTTGTGCATAATTCCCTAGCTGTTGCGAGGTCCATTCACTATGATGTCTCATACCTTTTTTGGGGCAGTTTTGCAGAAAAGCCTATCGCAAATTCGAAGCCTGAAAAATGGGCAAGCATGAAAACTGCCGAGGTTATCGGACTCTTCCGCTCCACTTAAGATCAGCCAGCCTCCATATGAGCAATACTGCCATGCTCGCTCCCATTCGCTCTTGGCCCCCTTGTGGTTGCCCCCTTGTGGCTGCCTTCTTCAGACTGGCCTGTTTGGCTTTAGGGTCGTACGGATTTACCTGCACATATCTGCATGTTTCACCTCTATGATTGCTCCATTTCCTGCACTTGGTCTATCTAATTGCCGCAGTGAATCTGTTGTATGTTGCCACCGATGCCTCCACTGACTCGTGTTCCTCGGTATACTCCCCTGCCCCAATAACATCTGACCACCGTGGTGCCCCGCTTCTCTATTACAAGTTTGCCCCCTTGGCTTGACATGCGCTCCTGGGTTGCGCTGCCGTATTCAAATGTCCGTTCCCTCACCCGATCTACGCTGTGCCGGTTGTCAATCTGCACGGGATTTAAATTCCTCTAATTTCTCAACCTCTTCTATTTTGGCAGTGAAAAGACTTGTCTGCTAGGGCTGACGGTCTGTTGTTTTGATTGCAGGTCTAGGTAGAAGTTAGAAAAAGCAGTACTACTATTGGGCAATTGGAATTTCAAAGTCTGATTCTACAATATTCCCTGCTTTCCATTTTGTATTGTTGTCATAATCACAGAACTCAATATCAATGTAGGGACATTTGATCTTAGTGCATTTCCCTTGCTAGATTTTCGCTTGTGTTAGGTAGGTAACTTGTCCAGAGTGTGATACAAAGCAATATTGCAAGGAACCACTCACTAAAAAAGTAGACTAGGCTAAAATTCATTCTAAACCGACTACCCTGCCCGGAGACGGGTCCACTCGCGACCAGTGCACAAATACATCTCTATGCAAGCACTGATATACGTACTGACATCAAAGGGGGCATATCAAATACAGCAATTGACAAACTATATGTCATATAACACACGTTCCAGCACATAGATATATCATAGGATGACGTTTACTTATTTGGTATTTGACGCTAATACTGCATGCATATGTTTGGTCCTTATGACGGTATAGGGTTGGGCAGCAAAAGCATACCACATCGAAGCTACGAGGTAAGTTTCGAGACCCACGTACATGATTATATCAATTGCGCATTAGTCGTGATGTCCTGAAAGAAGCTACTTTGCTGAGCAAAACAATTATTGCATTATACGTTCTTCTGAATCATCAACTCAACACTAGATTTACCTAGCAGATCACATCCTTTTACGCCAAGTTTTACAATCATGACGCAGTGAGCGAAATATGTCTTAGGCCGAGGTGTTGGAGAATCAGTTAGGTGAGCTTGATCCTATATAATTAGACCTATCTGTGCCTTTAAGTGCCCCCCACCGCCTTCGGGATGGGGGTGCACCACACCGGAAACCCGATTTCGAAGCCATTCATCTTCTTGAATTTATTCCCACCCACCATCATGCCAAAAGCACCTAAAATAGACGAATTCCGTGTAATTGAGGCCTGCGAAGCCGCCCAGCGCGAACAAAAACCGAATCTTGCGAAGATCGCGCGGGAATATGGCGTTTCGTATGAGATACTGCGCGGTCGCGTTCGCCGGGGACAACAGGCTCGTAACGCCTATACACCTCAGAATAAAGCCCTTAATGAGTATCAGGAGAAAACTTTAGTCCAATAGATTGTCCGTATGCGTGATTTACATCTCCCCGTTACCCTAAGATGCTCACGGAGTGAGCGAACCGGGCTCTCGTGCGTGCTGGTTCAAATCATGAAGTCAGTAAGATGTGGGCGTATCGTTTCGAGAAAAGACTCCCAGCACACCTTGTGTTAGGCCCTGTGATACAGAGAACAAAGGATAAGAAACGTCTTAAAGCAAAGGATGTAGGATACCTACAGCACTGGTATAATCAGCTTGCGAATATACTTAAAGGTCTCCCATCACACTTGATCTATAACTTTAACGAATATGGCTTCTAACCTGGCTAGGGAAAGGCTCGAAAGGCTATTAGGACGAAGGGAAGATGCCCTGATCTCGCTAAGTTCGATCATGCTAAGAATATCACGGCGATCGAGTGTATCGCTGCTGATAGGTGGATCATGGAGCCGCTAATCATCTTCAAAGGCGAGAAGTTCATGGAAAGTTAGTATAACCACCCTAATCTACCACACTTTTGGACGGCTGTATCTCCGAAGGGATATATCAACGACTTTCTTACTATTGGATGGCTTCAAAAATTTCATAAAGCTATAAAAGAGCGGGTAAAAAAGGGTGAAAAACGTGTGTTAATATTCGATAGTCATAAGTCCCATAAGACCGTCGAATTTCTTCTGCAACTCTGCGAGGATTTCAATATTATTCCTTTTTGCTTTCGGCCTTATATAACCTATATCTGCCAGCCTCTTGATAGTAAGCCTTTTCTTACTTATAAACAACATTTTCGTACGCAAAATAACCTCATCTCTCAGTGGGGCGGGATCCCCGCGGGGAAGGCGGATTTCCTTAAGGATATCGTGAGTGTCCGAAACAAGACCTTCAACCAAAGAATTATCCGCAATTCTTTAAAATAGCGTGGTATATACCCTCCAAATAGCGATGCTATTATTCAAAAACTTCAAGATGCACTTCCACCGATACCAGATCTCTTCGTGCCCGATCTTCGTGCATATAGTGAATCAACACCTCCCCTAAATATCTCTTCTTCCAGAGTGGAAAACACCCCTTCAAGGAGTGCCTAAGACCTCGAGAAGAATCAAAAAAAGCTTTCGAAGGTATTTACTACAGCGGGCCTCACACTGAAGCTCAAACGAGGCCTACAACGTGCGTTCTACCATCATAAACGTACGGCAGAAGAGCTTGCGATGATGAGCGATACAGTCAGTCGAATAAGAGAGATATAGGCCCCTCGAAGGCAAAAAACCACTAAGAGAGAGATTCGTAAGATCTGAGACTCTGGTATACTCATTAAAAAAGATGCCAATCTATCAATGAAGGCTAGAAGAGAGAAAGAAGCTATACAAGAGAAGAAGAGATTGCAGAAGCAGTGGACAAAATTGTACGGCCAACCGCCACCAAAGTCACCTACTAGGGAGAGAACTATATTGCCAGATACAGTGATGGCAGCGCAGCAGGGAGGGGAGTCTTTTTGGATAGATACTCAGGATGAAAAGCAGTAGTTAATGTGAATGGCTTCAAAATTGGGTTTCTGGTGTGAATTGGATTTCCGGTGTGGTGCACCCCCATCCCGAAGGCGGTGGGGGGGGCACTGGAAGGCACAGATATGGTAGACTGTTCGAAACTATGAGAATATTACGGGAGCTACATAGAAAACATGTCATTTTATTCTCAACGAGAATTCCCAACAGGCAGTGTACGGCCGTTAGAATGATGTCTCTGATCACACGTTCTGGAGATGCTTAAATTGAGTGCATGCGTTTAAAGCTTTTCGTCATGATTGCATAGCTGGTACAGCCAGAAAAGACGGTAGGTTGACTAGCGACCAGGTTCACTTTGATTTCTAGGTAGCTACAAAACAAATTGTCGTGCGTATTGTCTGTATGCAGTCCGCCACTCCGGCTCAGCTAACGGGGGAGTGTCTCCCATCTTCTCTTTCAGCCGCGCCACATATGTCGTGATTTCTCCTCAGCTTGGCAGGAAATTCCTCAATGGGACAGGTAGAGCAAGCTACATAACGATTATCATACTTCAGCTTCGGCAGCTTGTCTAAACATTCGTACGTTCTGGGCGAGCCTAGCCTTCTCATGATCGCTAAATGGCGATATTAGCTTCATATAACTAACATTAACCAGTAGCACTGTTACAATTTTACTAAGACGTACGAGAATCCTGACTACTCAGAAGTCTGATGAACGGCTTCCTTTCTTGCTGGGATTGTCTGTGGTTTTTTGCGATAGCCTATCACTACTTTCAACACCATTCTTACAACTGTTAGGATCATCTTTAGGCAAATCTTTCTACGTTCTTAATAAATTCGGACATACATCTTCGTACATGGATCTGGCCAAACGGCTGGCCATGCACTACTACTAGTACTCCGGTGAGTCTACACTTAAGAAGTTCTAAGAACACAAGCGTCACTGACCGAACCGAATAGGTAGGCTCTATCGTGCCACCTATCGTGCTAACCCTAGTAAGTTTGGTATAGAAATGGGTTTATAAGTCAATTTTAGTCAATTGTACATAAATTACTCTTGTCGTTTATTCTCTGGCCGACACAACCGCTGTAATTTCTAATGAGCCGGTTGTGTTTACGGTAGAAGAGTTATAACCCTGCGACTTAAAACAGCAGAAGGATAACATGTAGATAGTGCTTAATCTAACAATAGTAGCAATGAGATTCTCTCTCTTCTTCATGATGATGCTGATAAGTGATCAAACTTTATAAACAATTTTGGGGTTATGTCTATTCTTATCTATGGTTTTCGCCGGGATCCGTTGGTTACCAGCATATGAAAGCATCTTTTCTTTTATGATACAACGCGATACCTACGTACCTAGAGCTGCTACGTCTTAAACCCTTCCCCCTCTAATTGCCATACCTTAACTCTTCGGAAAGACGGTAGTCATCACTACTGCCGTGCTATTCGCTATCACTAGCGCAATCTTAAGTGGGATAGGAGCAAGTGATCGGGATGCTTGTATCAATATCAAGATAACCAGCATCTTTGGGACTATCTATATAGGGATTGGTGTTTTTCTGGCCGCTTTCGCCAGTTATCCTCTATGATAACATGTGTTTAGCCGGCGTTAAGTGTCAATGACATCACATCCTAATTGATTGCCTAGAGTTAGAGAGAACCAAACCGCTTACGGCATTGGCTTTCGAAGCAGTCTCGCATCCGATACCTCCAATCATCTCCCAAATGCCAGCAACCGTTATCGCGAAAATAGCTCGTTTCGAATGAGAGATTCCTCGTATCGAACGAAAAACAAGAGTATATCAGCAACAAGCGTGGAGCAGAAGGTTAAGAGACCACGTCGGGGTTCGAGGTTATCGAGATGGCATTCGCAATGATTCTTCCAGGAATCTACGTCAAGAAAGAGTTCGGCGTAAAGGTAGCAAAATTGAACAAAGCTGCGCTGCACACGTCGATGGGCGCGCTTATCGTTCTTGTAGCGCTGCTGCTATTGTGCACCATTCAGGGACTTTCTTCGATACTGTAGAATATTTTTGGCTCTTGCAGTGCAATGCTGTCATTTTGTCAATATTCAAAACTCTCCAGGTACACTCACTCTAGTATAGACTTATTGCATATTGAACAGCGGCCTTTCTCGGGGGGGCATGCCGGGATAATGAATAACACGTTCTGTCGACTTGCAAATAGAAACTGAACAAATTTACTTACAGTCGATCTTGTTTGCAACGCCTCCTCGAATTTCATGCACACGCAACTGGTCTTTGAATCCGTCGCGCCGGGCCAAGCTAGTGAAGTTATGGTGCAATGAGGAGAAGGTCAATGCCTTTGTTGATTTGGGTCCTTGAGAAGTGACCATCCTAAAGAATTGAAGATCCTTCGCAGCTTCATTCCATTCAAGGGTCCATAATTCTCTTCCATTAGGTGTCTTTGTGGCTAGAACTTCTGCCACAGTAGGTTTCCATTCAATGGTACCGTCCACGATCCCATAAACGATTGCCCACAAAACGAAATTCATTCCAAGAACCGGATGCTCCCTGATCCAATTCTTTGGCTTCTGCTTTCTATGTTAGCTTTTCCAAATAGTACAATCCTAGCTCTCAAGGCTCACAAGCTAGTATCGTCTCGATAACGCCAGTATTCCTAGAATTCAGGATCAATTGTCACCCAACGCATTAGAAACCTCTTTTCTTTGCTCCATTTGAGATGAAATGGAAGGTGATTATAATAATTGGTCAGTCATTGATTTAATAAGGGATTGTAATCATCTAAGTACAAACCCTATAAAATAAGCATTCATTCGAGTCGCGATAAGCACTTGATTCGATGACAGCCCCTGCGCTTGCAGCCGAGCTGGAAAAGAATGAGAGAGCTTTCGGTCTGCACGCGTGCTCTCTCATGTAAATAATCGTGACAGTCATCCACAAGCAGGTGTTGAAGCAGGTAATCTATGTCCTTTCTGTTGACCAGGAACCGCGCTCTAGGCTTAGTAGGGAACTTGTATTTCACTGTCAGGTTAGTGGTCAATTCGTCAGGTATCTAGTCCCCCTTCCATTCTTATAGATATCCGGAGGAAGGATAGGGTATATATTGCTTATGTTGATTCGAACATAACATTCGCACATATCTATATAACTAATAGATTGAAAATTTCGAATGGTTGTTCCTAATTTGTACAAAAGAGTATAAGAAGTGGATTTCATTGGTCTTCTCACAACCTCCACTAGCAGGCAATCTAGCCAGTCAATTATCATGTGTCTAATTGACTAGAGTAACACGAACGGCGATCGCGCGACCTGTATGATTATCACCCCGATTCTCACCCCTTCTATTACGCACTCACCCTTCTCACCCTTGGTCGCGCGACCGCAAAGCGGCGACCGGTTGTTTCCCCACTAGGCTAGACCAAATGATTGGCCCGCATGGCCATTCAGCGTGTGGCTTAAGTACAGCTGAGCGGACGGGAAGCCCTGTTTTCCACACCCTATGGTCGTATGTGCTAGATTCAGTGTGGAAGGAAACTATGAACTATTAGCGGCTGGAAGGTTGAGTGCGCTATATAGGGTGACGATATAGCTATACCCGGAAACTCCAAGTATCCGACCTTCTGCGAATGAATTCCAAAGGCTGCTCAAATGGCTCAGTGATAGATATGGATATCTTAAGATTTATGTCACGGAGAACAGAACTACTGTTTTGGATGAGAGTTATATGGAGCTGGAGCTGGATGAGTTGCTCAATGATGAGTCTGGGGTGCAGTATCTCCGGGATGATATTGGTGCTATGGCTGATGAGTATACCTTGGACTCGGGCATTGGGTCGTACGTACCGGGTAGGCCAAGACGTTCAGCTACCGCGACAATGATCAATGTGTGTGCGGCGCGCAAGAAACAGTCACCCACGTGCTGGTGGACTGCCTAAATCTGAGGGAGATTCGACGGAAGTTAAGGAATGAAGCTGGGGACGCGTTTAACAGCGTATCGAGTCTTCCGGGAGGCTTAACAGAAGGTGAAAGAGGTAACCCAGACACCGTCTCACGGGTCAGGACAGTCCAGGCCGTGCTGGACTTCGCCGAAGCGTCACAACGATTTCGCAGTCGCGCGCCGCTAGGGCAGCCTAACAATGGGAGCGGCAATAAGACCACGGCAGGCCTTGACGAGCCCCTAAGTTCGTTTCCAGGAAGTGGGTCATTCTCTATGTACGTACTGTGCAACAAAATACTAGGCATTTGAACGAGACTGTTTAAATCTACCCCATGAAGGGAGTATCTCTGCACCTATCTACAGTCTGAAGGACAACAAGCGAGGGCCCTATGAAGATTCTCCAACTTTTTGCAGTGGGTATTTACCCACTGCGGCCCTAATGAGATTGGCGTATGAAACTGATCAGATGATGCCTCCGGCGGTTAGCCTTGAGGACCTCATATAACAACATGTACATGGTTATGTATAGTTGCGGTAGCCTGTATATCGCTTTTCATTGCAAGAGGTCAGAATGGAAGACAACACACGTACTCACTTCCTGTACTGATAACAAGACCAGCCTCACCATAGAATGCGATCTTAGCGACTTCCTAAAAAACTGCCAATACTTTTCTCAGGCAAGCAGGAACTGAGCTTTTCATCGGGAATTTATCTAGTGGTCAGAACACGACTCGGTGACAGAGTATGAGTATTGTAGATCATCACCTAGTTGTTCCACGGTGGCAAGATGAACAAGGCAAGTTTAAAGGCCTTGAGCGGAAAAAAGGATAGGTAATCGTTGAGCCTTTGAACATTTTCTATATGTCATTGAGCACTTTGGGGTGCTTGTCTGTAAAAAAAATTAAAAAAAGCTGTACGTCCTGTACGCCACCTCCTGCCACGTCCCACACAGTGCCCCGCTCCAAGACAGGAATATTCTGTTTCGAGCCCCTACTTCCGTTAGCACGCTTACAACAATATATTTTCTGTCATAAGCGACCCATAGAGGAGCTAATTAAAGGTGGTCATCACGTCTAGTGTCTTAGCTCTTATCGGCTAATCTTGCCCGTGCTCTGTAAAAGGTAAATGGTTAATTTTCCTTGTCTCAGTTGTCACCGAGAGTCATGGATAGCTAACTATGCCATTGGCTAGTGCTGATCAGATGGTTGATTCAAAATTGACTTGATGGGATGGGACGTATCATTGCTAACTCAGCCGATATCAATGGCCGGGATTTTATCCTAATTCTTACCTATATTAGAGATCGATTTTCTATATAAGCCTGGTGTCCCCAATGCTCAGCCAAATCCACCCACTACAAACCGTCCGAAAGACTTAGGTCAATATACACATTTGGAACTACAAAAAGTCTGTTTTCTATGCTTGTCTAGTTATCGAAATCAGCTAACATGAAGTAAGAAACGAAAATCTATCTATATACAGACATGAAGCTTTTAGGGAACCTAGCCCTGTTCGTTTGCCTCACGGCAGGTGTCAGTGCCCTCCCAAAACCTTACGATAAATCGACTGATACCGTCCCCACCCACGACTGGAAGCGCGGCGATGAATCGATTGATACTGTCCCCACCCATGACTGGAAGCGCGGCGATGAATCGACTGATACTGTCCCTACCCACGACTGGAAGCGCGGCGATGAATCAACTGATACTGTCCCCACCCATGACTGGAAGCGCGGCGATGAATCAACTGATACTGTCCCCACCCATGACTGGAAGCGCGGCGATGAATCGACTGATACTGTCCCTACCCACGACTGGAAGCGCGGCGATGAATCAACTGATACTGTCCCTACCCACGACTGGAAGCGCGGCGATGAATCGACTGATACTGTCCCCACCCATGACTGGAAGCGCGGCGATGAATCGACTGATACTGTCCCCACCCACGATTGGAAGCGCGGAAACTAATTGAACAATGCCGCTAGCTGTGTAGCCTTTGACTATTATACAATGGGAACCGAGAGATGGGATCTTGTCTAGCTATTTTGCTAATCAATCATGAAGATCAAATGCTCATCCCTTCTCCTTATAAGTGATGATCAGACAGCATATAAGGCCTGTGACGGATTAAACTGACAGTAGTCCCTCGACAAACTATTACATAACTACTTCGTCTCGCTAGTTAGCTCACTCTGTCTTTATTCATACCTATAATAAGCTCTCGGTTCGCTTAGGCTCTATGACCATGAACGTAGAATTTTTATGGCAATCAGGGTCATGACTAGTTACAAAATTTGAGTCCTTACACAGGGGTGATTGGGCAAAGTTGCACAAAAGAGAATTTCCATTTCTCCGAGCAGCCTTGGACTTCGCGACGGCCAGGTGTTGTTGCGGTGATTAAGTAAAGACATGGTTTCAAATACTTCTCGCGCGCAGCACGTTGATTGGCGGGAGGTAACAGGCATTATTTCGAATAATGCGAGGTATGATATTTTGATTGGGGATCTCGATACAATGTATGGTCGCCATATCACTGTGATCACCTGAAAGTGCCTATCACATTCGAAATATGTCTCCAACTCTTGTCTCCGGTCGCCCGGTAAGCTTCGTTCGTTCCGAAATTAGTAAGTTGCAATAAAATGAGAAACCACTTCGGATCAAACATTGATCCAGACAAGTATGACAAAATCCTTCTCATGGGCGATGACAACATTTTCAACTTGGCAATATTGCCTGTGTGGATGAGCCCAGCAAGGGCTGGCAACAGAGAGGTTGCAATAATCTCGAAGTGATACATCGACTTGATAAGCCGGCTCGAAGACCTTTTCTTTGTTACTGTTCTGCTTGATGCGGTGCAGGTGATATGTGAAAATTTGCTGAGCCTGAGCCCTGGATCATACGAAGCGCATGTAAGAAATGAGGATATAGCAGTTGCTGCACTTTACATGTTCAAGGCAAGGAGGTGTTGAGGGGATTGAATATTCAAGCCAGGGCGAAGACGTCAAAAATGTTGATGAGTCAGATCAACCTTGGTCACTATTATACCAGCTCATTTTGTCTTGATCTCTTGACGGCTGAGACGGGTATTGAAATAATCACCGAATCGCCGATCGACCCGACAGTGTATGATGGTCCTGGGATCGAGCCAGCCCCCGGATATAGAGAATCTGGAGAATGAGGGAATAGACTATTCGAGCCTCACAACTCTGCATATCTCATGGATTCCAGGGCCATAGGAATCGAGAGTTTATACGGCCTTAACGCCTGGAATTCACACGATACGCAGTTTTGTGAGGCGCGAACAGCTTCATCAGGACCTTAATGTGGCTTCCGCACGGGCGGCTAACAACCATTGTTTCGTATTCTGATTAGCAGACATATATAATCGAGTTTTTACCAGCAAAACATAGCTAAGCAACAAGCGTTATCTCGTTAATGCTTCGAAAAATTACGTCCACTTCTTCTACGGCAATAAGAAATACGCTCGTGCCATATAAGTGATATGGGCCGGGTTTTGGTCGTTCATCTTCGTCACAAATATGTCGAATCTATCCTCTTTCTGCCGCTCAGTATACTCGAAGCCACGATCATACGAGCAACATCCACAGGAAGGCGTACAGTGACCAGCGCCTTTCACCCTTTCTGTTTCATTATGGCGACGCCGACAGCATCCACACTGTCGAGCATAGCAACCGCCTCTCTTCACACAATCGTCGATGAGGTCCTTTCGTAGATACCAGGCAGGATTTCGGCGCAACACATTATATGATTTTTCCAACGGTCCAAGTAGAAGATCATTTTCGGCCAGGTAAAGCTCGTACTCAGCGTCACTGTATTTTCGCAGTAGGCCCTTGAGCTCGGTCTCGCATTGCGCTTTGGCCTTTTGGTCGGCAAGCTTTCTCGACACTTTGGCTTTTTCCTAAAGATATTCCTCTTGTTGGACAATTTCTCGAAGACGATATTCGGCCTTGATGATGTTCACAAAGACATTGGTTTTGATGACGTCTTTTCTGCCATATCGAAGTTCATGTGATTCCCAGTAAGCAATTGGCGAGTAATCCTTGACGGGTTCTAATTGTTTTTTAGAACATTTTGTAAACTAAGTTCTCGTTGAAGAGTGTGATGATTGAAGGATTAAGAAGTCAAGAAGAACCTTAGAAGATACAAACATGGATATGATTACGATAATGTCCGTCATAGAGAACCAACTATGACAGGACAAGAGCCGCGTCCGAATCGAGTATACTTCCGATTAATATATGTAAGTAGTAAGTCAATCTCACAGTTCTAATAGATCAGCTTTTACAATATGTGCAGTATATACAAATTCCAATCACAGCTTCGCCTGATCAGGCCCATTCTCGAGAACATAGCGATACCTCGCCTTTCCATCATGCATGTCCCCAAGGGCAGCATTGACATCTCTCATATCTCTCCTCTCAACCCAAGGCAAAACTCTCTTTTCAGCAGCAACCCTCAACATATCGCGAATATCCGCCGGAGACCCAATATTCGACCCCGTCACCTTGACACTCTTCTGAATAAGACTCCAAGCCATAAGCGGCGGCAACGCATCCTCCGGCGCCCCAACCTGCACAAATGTCCCATCCCGCTTCAATAACCGCAAATACTCCGCAAAAGGCATATCATGCGCAGAAACAGTGCAAAGTATCACATCAAGCGTTCGCGAGTTCTTCTTCGCCCACCCCTTCTCCCCAGTCGCAATAAACCCATCAGCCCCGAGCCCCCCAACAGCATCACCCTTCTTTCCCGAAGACCGCGAAATTGCAACAACCCGATCAGCACCAAGCGCCTTCGCAAAGAGTATCCCCATATGCCCTAACCCCCCAATTCCAATAACGCCGACGCTCTTCCCAGGCCCCACGCCGTATTTCCGCAGCGGCGCAAAAACAGTAACGCCCCCACAAAGCAGCGGCGCCGCCTGCGCAGACGGCAAACTCTCCGGAATCAAGAAAACGAAATGGCCCGGTCCCCGCCACGTCTCCGCGAACCCACCGAATGACTTCGACCGCGCACTATCCAAATACCGCCCGTTATACGTGCCCGTCATGCGCGCGCAGTAGCTCTCCTGTCCGTCTGCGCAGGCCTCGCAGTCAGCTTGCAGACAGGATCCGCTCTGTGCGCCGACACCGACGCGGTCGCCGACTTTGATCTTCTCTGGGTTGAGCGTGCGCTGGCCGATGCGCGTTGCTATGCCGATGATCTCGTGCCCCACGACGCAGGGATAGTCTGTTGGGCCCCAGCCTGAGCGAAGGGTGTGGATGTCGGTGCCGCAGATGCCGCAGTGGGTGATGCGGATTTCAACGTCGGATTCTGTCCACGGTTTCGGTGTGAAGGTTGTGTAGGTGAGGGGGGATTTGGAGTTGTGGGCGACCCATCCTTTGAAGGGCTGTGCCATTTTGGGGGATTGAATTGATTGTGAGCTTTTTGCGATTTGGTATTTGGAGCAATTGGTGTAGAGGAACAATTTTAAATACGATGTTCAATTGAGTGGACTTTCCATATGATGCGGAGAAGCCGAGAGAAAGTTACCGAGGTCCGTTTCGAGGTTCTTAGCTCCGAAGTTCATGATAAATTTTGAAAACCAACTCCGTATTTACATATTATGTACATTATTATGGGGTATCAATTGATCACCGGGCCTTGCCCATCAACTCGTCAAGCTCATCAGTAGTAAGTGTACTTCTGCGCCGGTTGGGCGGCCTGGACGCCTTCTCTGGACGACTTCTCTTGCGCGATTCGCGCTCTTTGCGCTCGTTCTGAGCTGCCCGTGCTTCGTCTTCGGCCGCTGCTAGCTTTTGGTGTACGCTTAATGATTCCTTGTTGGACAAAGAATGGGTTAGTCTGCGGGTTTTCTTGGGGGATCGTCATCGTGGCATACCTGGGGATCTTCTTTTGTTTCGGTCTTTCGCCTCGGGGGTTTGCGGGTAATAGTCTCTGTCTTGGAGGTCTTGATATCAAGGGTTTCGTCGCCAACATTCTCCACAGCTGGTGAGCCTTGGAGACCTGGAGTGAATGAAACCTTCCGGGGACGCTTTGACATTGGGTTATCACTGCGTTCTCTCAGCGCGCGATCGGATCTCCCGGGTACTTTGCGAATTTTGGACCTTGTCTGGGGATTGATGACTTCAGGCTCTTGTGCCTTCGGATCGGCATCACTGTTATTGTCCTCTTCATCCTGGTCTTCGAGGATTGTTGGAATGGAGTTGGACTCCTCGCTTTGCATGCTCACATCCTCGCCGGGGTTGATACTGAGATCGAGGTTCATGCCACGCTTCAACTCTTCCGCTTGGATGGAGTCTCCGCCGTGTGCAAGGCGCTGCTGCCAGCCACCCATCAGAGTGACTGCTTGCTTCCACCGACTTTCCATCTTCACCCAACCTTCCCGCAGTCGCTTGATCTCTTCGTCTCTCACCTCGACTTCTTCAAGGGGGACAAATGAGGGGTTAGTGAGCAATGTCCGGAGATGATCCAGCACGGCTTCCATGTGAATTGATAATTCTTCACAAGAAGTTGGCAACGAAGTGACCGGCCCCGACTTCTGCGCCACACTTGCAGCCATGACCGCCTGTTCGGTCTCATTTGTATTTTCTGCCTGCGGCAATCCCTGCAAATCCTTCAAAGTATGAACAGTGTTTCGCGCAAGCTCAATCAATGTATCATTCTCGTCACTAAGATTCTGACACAACTCCGTCAAAAAGTCCGTTGTCTCCTGCTTCAAGCTATATCCAGGATCATTGATTCGGTCTCCTCCACTGGCCATGAGTCGTGATCGGTCCGCCGCAGGGTTGATGTTGATAGTCGTGACACTCAAGCCTTCGCGCTTGCCTCGTTGTCTGTCAGCCAGATGGGATTTGAGCTTCTGCATTTCCAAATCGCGTTTACGAATATCGTTGGCGCATTGCGCGCGAACTTGTTGCACTGTACTTTTCATGCGCTGGATTTGTTCTTTGAATCCACGAATGCTCGCTTCAGCGCTGGACATATTCGATTTCAGGGTGCGCTCTTGCGCCTCTGCAAGAGCCACCGAGCGTGTCAATTCGGATGTTTTCGTTTTTAGTTTCCCCTACACGAGTAAAACGCGATTAGCGCGGCGCCAAGTTCGTTTTCAATAGCACATACAATCTCCGCAGTTTGCTCCGTCTCGGTAGCCTGCAGCATCCGAATAGTCGAGGACAAGCTTTCGCGGTGTTCGGCTTCGCGCTGCAAATTGTTAGTCCCAAGCCCAGTCGCATCGCAGCACATAGTACGCACGTCTCGTCTCAACACCAAATCGTTGACCAAGTTGATCACACGAGCCATTGTTCCATCGATTCCTCCATCTTCATTTTCGGGGTCTGCAAAGTCGATCGCGCGACCACCTTTCAGCAGACCCCTGGCAAGCAGTATATTATTAACATAGGTCGAAGCTGCCTGCAGATTTTGCGACTCCATGGCGACAATGGAGGTTTACGATGGTCAACTCCAAATACCCGATGGGGAAGAAAGTAAACACGGGAGGTACGGAATGCCGGTTGTGCCAGGTATGCAGGACGGTGAGAAGAGGGGGTGAGGTTCTGCCGGTTTTACTGCGGAGTTTGTTGCTATAAATGCGCGGGAAACTGACTCGACTTGTCTTTATGCCGAATTGTTTACGGAATGAGTTGTTTGAGCAAAAGTCGTCTTAAAGAGAGAATAGCACTCTGAACCTGCATCTTGACGGATTTCGATGGCTTGCTCAATTGTGCATATGGCGCAGAGACGTAGTGCGTGGTGATATATACTACACCGTGGAGCTAAACCATCACCCAATCCACAGGTTGAATCTGTCCCTTGCGTGGCTATAACCGTCTCATCTCCACTCCACTCCGCATGTCTTCGCCAACTGTCCAGACAACTATTCTGCACTATGGCGTCAAGGTTAAATCCGCGTGTAATGCGCGGACCAATGTCCAAAAAAAAGGTGAATACAGAGGAAGTCGCGAGATTACAACGAGCTGGCCAAAATGCCTACAAAGCGGGCAATCTTCAAGCCGCCATTGAATCCTTCACTCAGGTACGCTCTAGCTTGTTTATGTCGCCGTGAATCAGATTGACCATCTCAATCTAGGCATTGACTGAGAACAATGAGGATATTGGTGTTCTCGACAATCGAGCTGCTACTTATTGCGGACTGAAGCAGTATAGCCAGGCGCGAGCTGATGCTAGAAATATGGTGAAGCTTGCACCTAACGATGATCGTGTGAGTATCGATTTCAATGCAGTTTGCGCTTGAAAACTATGCTACCTTTTACATGCCTTGCACTCGCCATTTTTCCTCCCCGAAGTTTCCCACTGACTGGACCAAGGGGTATCTACGCCTCGCAAAGGTGTTATGTCTTGATGGCAGCTTCGACAAGGCTCGAGATATCTACGAGTACGCTCTTCAGAAGCTTCCAGCTGGCCACAAAGGTCGTGATGTAAGTGCTTTTCTCTCTGTTGATTTGCCGTAAATACCCTCACTTGACGATTATCCTGCTTTTACATTATGGTCTCAGTATCAAGAACCTGATGTTTCCTCTGTCGCTTCTGCTGCTGCTACTTCCCTGTTTCCTATATTCGCTCGCTCGCATTATCTCACTCCACAGTCATGGACACCCTGACACGTACCTCACTGACTTCACCAAGCTCATCTCTCAGCTTCTGAAGAGACTTCGAGACAAGCTAGCGGGAGGAACTCGGCGCGACCCATTCACAGCCTTGCCCCTTGAAATAGCCCATCTAACCCTTGGGCTGTTTACCTTTAAGCAGATCGCGTGCGTAAACTTTATTTTGAGATTGGAATGTAGCTAACTATTGTGGCAGAGCAATCTTGCGTGTCTCAAAAGGATGGAATAAATTTCTTACCGAACTCTCTAACCTATGGATGCATGTTGATCTTACAGGAGCCAGATCTCGCGTACCTTGGACGTCTGTTCGGAGCTATATTCATCGATCGCGAGTGCAATTGACCGCTGCAACAATTGTGAATATTGTTCCATCATCTACGCCCAAGGTACTTGATATGTTGAGCAGATGTCCCAAACTTGAAAATCTGGCGTTGATGGCCGCCCACGAGCAGCCCCCCGATTTCTATGCCAAGATAATAGAGTTCCGGCATTTGAAGAGTATCACTTGCGGACCAGATATCATGTTATCTCATGGTTGTGTCGGCGGCATTCTCTCCAAGCTTCCTCGGCTCGAAAAGGCTGCATTCTACCATGTTTGGGATTCTCCCTCAAGGGCGGACCGGGCTGAGTCCTGGCCTTTAAATCATCCGAATATCAAGAGTCTTGTGATCGGATCTTCGCAAGAAGATCGGACTGGCCTCACTTTCCCACTTGTCGTTCCGGGCCTTGGTGGAGTAAGCTTCCTTGATTCTGCTCTTTATTTCCCTGCTGACAACTCTATCCAGACAACTGATCATTCATATCCTAACTTAGAGGAGCTGCGCCTCATATGGAACCCAGCCCGATCATGCTCCTACCGCTTCAACCCAGTGCAGGACGGCGAGACTCTCCCACCATTGCGCATACTAGAGCTGCGAGGCGCCGCAGTCCAACAAAATTTCTACACTATTCTCCCGACCACCCTTGAAACTCTCCGCTTCTTTTCAGGCTCTATCGAAAACGCTCTAGTTGGAGGCTTCGGTGGGAATTTTCTCACACCGAGTGGGAATGAACTACCGAACTTGAGCACTCTCATCTTCAACGATACGCCCTGGGTCAACCTCAACACCTTATCAGTCTTCCTTCTCCAATCCAAAGCCCCACTCCGATCCCTCCATGTCAACCTCTGCCACAACATAAAGGGCCAGGAGTTTCTCAAAATAATCTCCGATCCAGAGAAAGCAAACCCCGAACTTGCAAATATCACTGACTTGGGTGTTGCTTGTATGACCGATATAGATGACACCAGTGTTGGGCATCTGTGGGCTACTCTGCCGCATCTGACAGTCCTTGATTTGTCTCAGACTAAGATTACGGGTTGCACTGTCCGTATGCTTGCAGATACACGGAACGAGGATGCTGCTTCTGCAAAGCTTGAAGTTCTCACAATCAAGGGTTGTGATGGTGTTTCTCGTGATGCGATCGATTATGGCCGGAACATGGGACTCAAGATCTTGACTTGAGTGCATCATCAGCACTGTGGTATTTCTAGCTCGGTGCTGGAATTCACTTGTACGATAACGAATAGCATGAAAATTCTTGAAACATACCTGTCTTGACTTGATTAGAACGATACTTCTTGGAGATGCTCGAACAGAAAGCGACTGATATCAATGTTATTGCATGGCTTGGTCTTTGACCCCTCGTACAAGATGCCTCACATGCTGTGTTCCAATCTTTCGATAGCACAACCGTCTGGTCCACCAATTATTCCAAACTGCTCAAGAAAAAGCACCGCAAGTACCTGTACCTGAAGTGGTCTATTCCTGGGTGGATGGAAATCGCTCATTCTTGGTGTTGAAAAGAGTCCCAGGTACAACGCTGAGAGACGCTTGGGGAACTATGTCTGCTACCCAGCAAGATTCTATCTTAGAGGAGGTTGTTCATATGTGCGATATACTTGCTTCTATCACTTCGGAGCGACTCCAGAATGTATATGGAGGTCCAGTGTTGGAACCTTACCTTGCTCACTCGGAAAGAGATTCATTGGAGCTGCTGAGTGTGTGTGAGAGCAAGAAATATTTCTTTCGCGAGGATCTTCATCAGAACCCGGAGATTGAAGAGCGGTTCCATCTCTATCATTCTGATCTAGGGCCAGGAAACATAATTGTTTCGAATTCGAAGCTGTCGGCGATCATCGACTGGGAGTGCGCTGGATTTTACCCACGTTTCTGGATCTCAACCAAACCTTCTGTCTCTCCGGGACTGAACTTTCATCCACCAATTTCAGGTATTGATGAGACTGAATGGAGAAAAAGACTCAGGATGAGACTTGAAGAATCATGGAATGGAGGAGGACAAAGTCTAGATAGTGAATCAAGGAAAGTTCTTGTATGCTCAGGAATGTTTTGAGCGTTGCCTGCGTGATGGTGACCCCAGTTATCGCCATATTCAATTTCACCTTGTTGACATCTACTGTCAGTTGGGATGTGCCGAGTTGGCGAAAGATCTGCTCCTAGATGACGTGGAACGGCTGAGGCACACGCAAAGCCAGCAATTGAAAGTATTCAGGCGTCTGGTACTCCCGATAACCGAGGTTCACATCAATTTGAGACAGCTGAACGCTGCAAGATACACCTTGGAGGAGGTACTCCAGGTTTACAAGAGCATGAAGCACCTTGATGTGACTGACAAACTGGGCCATGTTCGCACGATGATTAGCCTAGCACGAGTGGATTGGTATAGAGGCATGTACTCAGATGCTGACGAAAGGCTCAAGCGTGTAACAGCGCTCGTTGAGAGTTATTCAACATTCATCACCCTCTTTCACTCTGTTGTGAAGAGAGCCCTGGATAGTGACATCCTCTCAAAGGTATCACGTGGCTATTTCATGGCAGGAAACGGAACGTATTGTCTCAAAGAAATTTCCTCCAGTGCCTGAACGTGTGTTTCTAGCTATAATAGGGAACTCTCTTCAGTTCCCTTCGGTCTCAATAATTCTCAATGCACCGCTCACTAAATGCAAGCTTCCTGTTATCAAAGCGTGTGCCAACGTAGAAGTTCGACCAATTATACGAGCCCTCTCCAGGGCACCTTCAATTGTCTCTTCAATATATACCGTACTACTAGGTCTGTATGCTCTCCAAGCACAGGCGTACACTTGTAACTTTTCCACTGAAGATCGGGCCTTGAAATTTCTGTCTAGGACAAGATCAGCACACTATCTATGTTTTTCACGTGATCTTTTGACATGCATACCGATCATTGCCTGCCTGTCCTTTCTTTCAGCGTACGTAGTGAATATCATGTGCTCTATTTCGAGACCTTCACTATCGAGGGATTCCTTAATAATGCGTAAAAGTTCCATGCCATCACGGTCTGAAAAATGGCTGAAGATGACCGTTCTCAAGGGGTGAATGTTGAGACTATCGACATAAGCACCATGCTATCGCGGAGTATCTGTAGGTGATTACTCCTACCTTTGTGATTCGCTCATCTCAGCAAACCACGATACCGCAGTGGGTAGCCCTAATTTGTTGTGAGCACCGTCAAGGAACCAGCTGTGATTGCCTTCTTCTATCTGCTGGTAGCGGCCAGGCCAATCAAACTTTTCAATGCCAAGGTCAATAAATTTACTCAGGTTCGTCAATCTATCGGGCTCCCTGAGTGATATCCATGTCTGGGCTACTGCTTTGGCAAGTGAGCAATTTTCCTTCTGAAATCTCGTTACTTGCAGTGATGAATCAGGTTCAACAAATAACAGCGTCACATCTTTCTCGTTTGCACGTTGTTCAAGCACCTTAGCAACATTTAAATCTTGGGGTGATGAGATAGCCGGACAACGAGGCTTGAATATCCCCGCCTTGTGCCAAGCGATGTTTTCAATAGTGGGTCCGAGGAGTTTGACATGGTCTTCTGCAATTCGAGTCACCGCTGTCACGACGGGCGATGATACGACATTCGTCGCATCGAACTCGCCACCCATGTGTGGCTCATAGACTGCAACGTCAACCTTTTCCTTGAAAAAGACATGGAAAGAAAGAAGGGTCAAAAGCTGGAGGTATCGGGGGATATCCGTGTCGGCACTAGCCTCACGTGGTAGTTTATACCATATTTCGAAAAAAGCATTCGCAAAGGCGTCTTCCTCTATCGGCTTGCCATTGATCCGAATTCTCTCACGGATGCTGAGAAGATGTGGTGAGGTATAGAGTCCCACCTTGCACCCGGAGCTCTGGAGTATGGATGAGATATATGCGCAGGTGCTTCCTTTCCCATTGGTGCCGGCTACATGTATGGCGTTTAACGTCCCTAGGTGGGTTTGCTGGTGCTATGTTAGAAGCTGCACTTCTTGGTGATATTTGGCCTTGCCATACAGAATAACCAAGTCATCCCAACCATTTTTTCATATCGTCCGAGCCTCTCATTTGCTCCAGACTCGGCTGCGCACTGGCACGTCTGGAATTGAGAAGCTCGATAGCATCCTGCGACATTTACAAGGTGTGACATCACAAGTCGATGGATAAACTCACTTTATACTGCATGGTCATCATAGTGATCATCACTCGAGGACATAGATATGTTCGTGCGATGCGGGGTTGCGGGTTGAATGTCACCTGATCTACATCCTCCACAAGCTCACATACTCCGTAAGCTCTTACAAGAGCAAATTAATTTGGAAGACATGGAGAGATCCGTCCAATGTTTAACAAGCACAAAGGCTAAGCAAAAAATGAAAAAAATTGAAACTGGGGCCCACTATTTGCCGAGTTACTAGATACTATTTCACTTAAATTCTCAGGAGGAGCTGTTCCTGTAATAGGCAATAGTTTCGGCACCAAGAAATCCTTTGTTGGCTGATTCCCTATCAGCACCATCAATTGTTTCTCCTTATCTAAGAGGGGAGACGTTGCCTCGCTTGGGCTGTGTGGTTGCTCTGTTTTCTTTTGGCGGAGCCGCTCCCTGAATTCTGAAGCATCTCTCAACCTTTGGAGGAGACTCCCAGTCGGTCCATGATCCAGCGTCTGTGCTGTTTGAAACTGAAGTAAATTGCCAAATCGAAGAACTAGATTTGTCAACAAAAGTAGGAATAACAACATAACGAGAAAGAAGTCTATAGAGAGTACTTCACCACGTATGCATGCGCGTCTCCAATCCCGAATTCGCCAAATCGGCAACGAGCGAACACTCCGGACTCTTACGAAGCGTCTCACATCCCACAAACATCTCTGTCAGGGTAGCAAGATCCGGGTTCCGATTTGTTATGTTTTCAATCGCCGCTCGGAGAGCATTGCACAATACCACCACATCCTGAACTCCATTGTTGAATCCGAGCTTGAGATGGGTTGTGAATTTATGACAGGAATCTCCGACAAGCACGATCCGCCCTAGACTCCAGTGTTTCAAGATGCCCTCTTCTAGATGTGTCAGACCGGCTGCTGACATGTTCGGTCAGACATCTTTGACTTTCATAGTGCGGTTCAGTTGGAAATCTGCGAATTCTTTAGCTAGTCTCTCAACTTCGATCTCTGTATACCGAGTGCTTTCGATGGTCGACACCGACAGTTTGTCATATAAAGTGAACGTAAGATTTTCCCGATTTTCCCGAGGACTCGATGTCTTACCCTTGGCAAGGCGGGGAAGCTGGTGGGAATGTGCATGTGCCATAGAGCAGTCTGAGGGTGGACATTTATAGCTGTTCTGGATCCCATTCGCGTTGCGGATCCTCTTTCAGTGCGATGTCACGCATTAAATGCCGAGTTCTGCTGTTTCCGCCGACTGCGTCTATGGCCGTAGACCCCTGATAGATACTCCCGTCGGTGCATCTGACTGTAACGCCGTCATCGGTACTTTCTATGCTATCCAGTCCTTTGCCAGTGAGGACTTTTGATCTAGCAGCATCAGGTAGACTTTTGTACATGGCTTCGACGAGCTCAGCTCAATAGAAGATGACGGGTTATTAATCCTGACTACTTTGGTCATATGAAAGAGGTGAAAAAGTCATCCGATATCAACTTACCTCTCTTTGGTCTTGCTGTAACTTGGACTTTCATTGAATGTAATTCCGTCTTTGGTAAACAACAACTGATCGTCAAGTTCGGTTCCTAATGGAAGTAAAGACTCTAGAAAACCGAGCTGATGCATGACCCTAACTGTCTGAGGGTAAACTACAATACTGGCACCTTCATCCTCAACAATTGAAAATCTGCACTCTAGAAGAAGGAAGTCGATATTGGCGCGGTGGAGCGCATGAGGTGCGATGAGACCAATTGGACCTCCGCCCACAACAATGACCTTGAAATTACTGTCCATAATAGCAAACCGGTGCTTGTTGGTTGTGACACGAGAAATGATTGGTAACTACAAAGAAAGAACTGGTTGCAGCTCATCGGTTCATCAGATCATGCCCATGCTAACCTTTACTAGGCTAGTGCTTATCCGATGTGAAGCTGGAGTGCCACGAAGAATCGCTTTGTCCTCTACGACAACGTTTTTTTGGAAACTAGAGCCGCATCGACTGGGCCAATTATACCGACACACAGTGTAATCTGACCTGTCATTATTATAAGTAGAGGTTGCAGAGCATCAACTAGATTCATTGTTGATCGACGCGAGGGTTCTGCGTCTGATCCTTGATTGCTTGCGGTTTTCGATGACGGGAAGGCGACTTAAATTTAGCTATATGCCCCATAAAATACTTTATGTATACTAATAGGTTCAACTGTCCGGGCTCTGTGTTTTTGCGTGTAACCTCACGCGGAAATGCAATTTTGCAGCCTAGTCGTCTCTGGAGGACGGAAGCCCGGCGGCTTACGATATTGAGGCTCCGAATGTTACAATCACACCCAATCGGCGGCCCTTGTACATGTTACGCATAGCACGGACCGAGAATCCGAAGGGGCCATTCATAGCTCGTGTATATTTGATGCGGCAATTAGACATTTGTTGGTATTGTTTCATTTCTTTGCCTTGAAAACCATTGCAAATGAACCCTAAAGGTTTTCCAAAGACTCTCGAAGTGCAATAATAAAGCAGCAGAGGAACAGCTCTATTGTGGCATAAATTATAGCTACATAGGCGTGCCGATGCGATTAGATCTAGAACAAAATAGGTAGCATCTTGAACGTTAGGCACACCATTTCCGCGTTTCAATACCACCTGGTTGTGATTATGGGGGTCTTTTGGCATCACCTTTTGATAAATAGAGAAATAGCACTCGCTCCAAGCGGTGGTTGTGTTGGAAACTTCAGTCTCAACTCTAAGGCTATGTATCACCTATCTTTCTTTCACCTGACCTTCTTACCAAACTGTTCTGTTATTTCCCAGACTTGGTGGCAGACTTTCTCCCACCGCTACAAGCTACCATAAAGCCCATTGTCATGGTAATTCCCTCCGTCAGCGGGGTTTTGTAACTAAATGCATGATTTGCAAGGCCTCACGGCATTGGGACCAAATAATGATGGATCAACTCTTCGCCTCACAAGGTGATACAGCCCATCCCCAACCCTTTGACAGCAATATTAATCACAGTGTTCCCAGATCACTAGTCACTCGTGCACATGTTTGTGGCAGGTGAGACGATCGGAATAGAAGGAACCAATCAGTTACCATCCGGTTCAGTTGAGACGAGGAGTTGACCTTTTTCCTCTTTCGTTCTCCAAGATATCTAAGTGAGGGAAACCTAGGGTATAAGACAGAGAGATTGACTTCCTACAAGAGAACCATTCAATTTCAACTAGCCTCGCCTCAACAGCTAAGCTCCAAGCCTTAACACTCTATTCTTGACTTTATTGTTGTAAGAGTGACTCCCGTGTTCTGCTCTGTGAAATGAGTTATCTAGCTAAGACAATGACAGTTAAGCAAGCAAAAATGAACTGGACATATATTGTTGGAGTCATTAGTGTGGCTCTGACTGCTTTGGCTAACCCACTACCTCAAATTGAGTCAGGCAGTAAGTCTGATGTGTCAAACTATGTTTGGAATATTTATTAATCGTATATATCATAGACAGTATCGGAAGTGGTAACACCTGCGTTTCAAATGGTGGCAGTACCAATTGCTATTGAAAGGACACCAGTGTCGTCAGGCATGATAGAGGGTTCTCGAAGCCCTCATTTAACGGAGGTATCAACTGTGGAAACGTCAAAATACAGCTTCAAGATAGCGACGTGGGTCGTACGCAGTCCCATAGCGTTACTACCAATCAATGTGGAGGTCCCATCCTGAAGCAGTTCATATCCCATTCATTACATATATAGGATTTGGTCGTAGTAGTAATCACATGAACAGGAGAATATTTGTCCGAGTAATATAACATATTTTGATGGGTATCTAACTGCAAGGCGGGCACTATATTGGTTTTATCTGAAAACCCTAAAAGTGTTTCTGCTAGCATTGATCTTTGACTTACCTACCACAGTATTCCGGCGACGAGATTAACCATCAGTGGGTCAATTTTAGCTTGACTGAGATTAGGAAGCACTGCTCACTGCTGGGGTTCTTATGTTCCAATTGATCGCTCGATTTATGCTGGTATACCATCTCCACTGTTGGTAATAATATGATCAATTTAGACACTATTGAAACAGTGGTGACCTGAAGCAAGCTTCTGCTGCAGCTAAGCTGCAATAGTGGCCAGATCAGTTGCATTACTGCCCTTCGTGGACCATGTTTTCCTCACCGAAAAGACAAATATAGCACGAAACTGGGGCAAATTGGCAAACGAAGAAACCTATAACTACCTTTACCGATGAGCTCTAGCTTGCAGAATAGGCAAAGTTACCTTTCGGATAAGTGGTACTTGTCTTGTCAAGGCTCAATCGCTTATGAATGGTGCTGGATGGGGAGACGTGGATACAAATATATTTATAAGCAATATAATGAAGAATAACAGAGCTTATCCTCTTCGTCTCGATAGGAATCAATAGTACTGCGAGCTATTCACTCGCCTTTTGGTACCCACAAACTGGTCCACATCTACTGTGTGGTCCAATCAAGCGATCTTCGTTCCGTCCGGCTTCCGCGACTTTCCCGGTCTCCTCGGTAGAATCGAACTGTGAAGATCTCTTTTCAGGCTACTTATCATTACCTAGAGACTCCTCTGTATACAAGATAGCTAGTGCAATACAGTTTATGAAACGAACCCACATGCTTTCCCGCTTGTCCTGAAACATCCTGAAACAAGAATTCTATTCTATATTAATGTATTTTGCACCGAGAAGAATAGTGATTAGACTGGTTTCAGACATTCTCTCTTCATCAGGGTGCTTATAAGTTGAATTTAGGATGAAGGATCATACTTGAACCTTTTCTGATGATCGCTCTTTTCATTCTGTCTTGCTTGCATTCTTTTTTTTACGGTAACTGACGTTGAAGTGTTTTGAGTCCAATTGCGATTATGAATATCCAATTCAGCTGCATTTATTTAAAACTTAATAGAAAATAAAGCAAAAAGACATTAAAACAAAAAAGCGCGAAGCAGAGATGTATGCCAATGCTGATGTTTCTTTGCTTCATCATATTACAACCCAAATTGTGATGTCCTCCATTTCACCTTGTTTTCACGGTGTCTCTCTCAATATCAAAGTCTTTTGGAGGCGCAAAGGCATTGCCTTTTTCTCCCAGCATGGCGTGAAATGGACATCCGTTAGCCTCTTTCTTGTGTCGTTTGATGAACCAGGGCGCAAAGGCAGAGTCAAGGGTCCGATAACCGGAGATTTCCTGCTTTTTCTCAACCTTCGACATCTTCTCCTGCTGCTGCCAATAGGATTCAGTTGGGTCTGGCAAAACCGTCTTCAGAAACCAGAGGAAGGTGCCAAAAACCAGAGTAATGAGGTAACTCAACAAGGGATTAACGGGCTCAATGCGACAAGCTTGCAAGGTCGTAGGCAAGGATAGGCAGATGGGGATTGCACGGCCGAGCCAGCGCAAGCCGGGCGGGAAGAATCGAAAAGCGAATTGGTCAAAGCAACCTTCTGCAACCAGATTCGCACGTTCAGGTGCTATCCCCATGCTGGACTCGATTTTCTCGTTGTACTTCTCAATCTCATCCCAGCTGTCAGGGAAGCTGTGAATCGCCTTCCCTCCGCAATGGAAGAGCTTGGCCATCTCTCTCCAAAAGATAGCCGCGGCCACTTTCTGCTTCTCGCTAAAGCCGGGTAGACCGAGTCGAAGGTTCAACCGGTGCATGGTTGTTGCGGTATAGGTCAGGGTATATATATAATCATCATTATGCTCAAAATCTCCCGGGAATTGTTTATTGTAGTAGACATGGATATCGTTGATGTGATCTACCGACTTCTTCGTAATCGGAGAATGGGGCCCATACCACCACCAGATTGCGTTGTTGTTGGCCGTCTGTTCGACTCGTTGGGTGGCTTTGTAGACAATCTTTCCGCCATCTGACCGCCAGACTGCGCGGGATCCTTGCTCAGTGGCGATGAAATTTGGGAAGGTGATTGCGTAAACCAAATTCAGCAGAAAAGGTGTCAGCCCGTAGCCAGCAGAGAGCCGCCAGATTTCCTCGTAGTCTTTCTCTGGGTCCAAAGATTCAATTCTCTGCTGGATCCATTTGCGAGGCTTTTGTTGTTCGACGGCCATGTTCGAAAGCTGATCATTTACACAATATGATGATATCTTGGAAAAAGGCTTGTCAGAGTAGAATTTAGATTGCTGGCTGTTTCTTCCAGGGAGGGGGTTTTATTTGGCAAGATGGATCGAATTAACTAATTCCACTGCAGTAGATTATCAATATTTACTTCCACGAAGCGGATCTTCCATGGCCGCCACTTCCGCTTAGTCATGGTGCCAGAGAAAACAGTCCGTATCACCCAGCCCGAAAATTTGTTTTCAACACGTATGGTGGACTATCTAACGAGATCACCAGTGAACTGTAGATAGCAATTTTGGTGAGATCTGCCTGCGTTGCTCCGCTGAGGAAGAGGTCGTCTATATGACTAACTAGTCGGCAAGATTGATCGTCTGTCGGGGCTCCACTCAGCTTGATGATAGCGGCTTAGTCAGCGGAACCAATTCTAACAAGTCTGCACTGAGCCGGGAGCCCTACCCGCTCTCTCTCCCGGTCAACCCTTTTCACAGCGGAGTTCTAGATTCCCCTGTTAACTTGTGTCCTTTGATGGTGGCAATCGATTGATGAGGTGGGCCTCAAATGTTTTGATGCCACGCAATCATAGTGGGCCTTATCCGTAGTCTGCACTGAAGGTCATGAATAAATCGTGTGATAGGACGCTAGCATCATCTTTAGGTATGAAGCGCTATAGCCTAGCCATTCTATAAGATTTATTAATGAAGTAAAGAGACACCTTTATCTACTGTTATACCCGGTCCCTTCAAAGGTCGGCTACGACGCCCAGAAGTCGAAAGAAACCCAATGAAATCCAATCCATCTCTCGCAATGAGCTTGATTGGTTTGTTTATACTAGTAGTTTTCCTCACCAACTGCCGAGTCGGACTGCCGAGTCGGACTGCCGGGTCGGACTGCCGAGTCGGAGAGAAATTTGATAATAGGAGTCTTGGAATAAGGTGTCACGAGTATTTCGGCGTTGTGATTCCTACAACTTATTCAAAAGGGGTCATGTAAGTTGAAGCTTAGATCCCAATTATTCATGGATAATCACGTCATTCCCCGACCTAGGGACTTCGTGGCTTACTGCAAATAATTCATCAAGATGATTTTGGCGTTAAGCGAATGATGGACGATCCTGCTTCGTTCTATGGTCGTTGTGGAATTAATTTTCGCTTGTGACCTGAGTTTAAGTGTCATTGCTTCTAGGTGTTCTAGAACATGACATTGTTGAGCTGAGTTGGAAAAATTTGCTTTATGTCAAACATAACAGGCCATGAATGAAGAATCAATCGTATGATTCGTAGGTCTACAGTATAAAAGAGATATCTCAAAATTGAGTGGTTGGCTCGGCCAAGGCCCATGATGGGTACTCCTTCCCTGTCCACATTTCGTCTACACATTCATCACCTCGATCGTATCATGCTTGTGATGCTTTCTCCGTAATCTTATCATGGCTGCGGTCGTTGAGTGTGTTCGTTTATCGTGAAATATTCAACCTCCGAGGTGCCCGCTTGTCGCTATTCAGACTTTACTCCAATTGTTGAAACACGTCCCTGCTTGGGCTGCCTGGTTCCAATTCCCGCTCGTGCGCCAAAGTCAAATTGCGCCAATTATCAAGCCGCCGATGCTGTGATACCTTCTTATGTTGTTCCTTGCTTTGGGCTGTCAGTACCCTTGCATACTTTCAGTCTTGAGGGGATATTGCATACCAGTACAAGGCCGCCAGAGAGAGAGCGGTGTGCATGGAATCAGTACCCATCCCAGCTAG